>NW_024870927.1:0-600000 GCF_019054845.1 Dipodomys spectabilis
GTCCTGTGGTTTCCCTTATTTGCAATAATTGGTATACATCTAGGATAATCTTAGCAGATGAGCACAATAGCTCAATAGCTACATACATAAGACATACGAGATGATGCAAAGCAAAATGAGCTCTAAGACATGGACACAAGAGGTTTTTCTTTGTTTTTAATGCACCATGTGGTTTTTTGGTTGTTGTTATTTCTTGTGTATGTTCTTTCCCCTGTAGTATATCCCCTGTTGTCGCTGTATTTGATTTTGTTACCCTGGTATTGTAAATACCTTTACCTGAATTAGGGAAGGGAAGGGGAACAACAGAATGGTGAGACAAGGACAAGTGTGGAACCAATGTAACAGTGATATTCATGAGACAATATGTTGGGGGGGCTTGGAGGGAAAGTAGAAGAAAAATGAAAGAAGGGGTAACAAGTTTGATAAGAAATGTACTTATTGGGGCTGGGAAGGTGGCTCAGTGGTAGAGCGCTTGCCTTGCATGCATGAGGCCCTGGGTTCGATTCCTCAGCACCACATAAGCAAAAAAAAAAAAGCCGGAAGTGGCGCTGTGGCTCAAGTAGTAGAGCGCTAGCCTTGAGCTGAAGAGCTGAGGGACAGCGCCCAGGCCTAGAGTTAGGGCCCCACCACTGGACCCCCCCCCCCCAAAAAAAAAAAGAAATGTACTTATTACCTTGCTTATGTAACTGTAACCCTTCTGTGTATCACCTTAACAATACAAAAAAAAAAAATTTGGGGGTGGGGGGGAAGTTGCTTAAAGCAGAATTACTTAGGATTTTGGTGAATTTTTATTTTTTATTTTTTGTCGGTTGTGGGGCCTGAACTCTGGGCCTGGGTACTGTCCCTCAGCTCTTCAGCTCAAAGCTAGTGCTCTACCACTTTAGCCACAGTGCCACTTCCGGCTTTTTTTGCTTGTGTGGTGCTGAGGAGTTGAACCCAGGACCTCATGCATGCAAGACAAGCACACTACCACTGAGCCACCTTTCCAGCCCTAGTTTTGTTTTTTTTTTTTTAGTCCTGTCGTGGGGCCTGAACTCTGGGCCTGGGCACTGTCCCTTAGCTCTTCAGCTCAAAGCTAACGCTCTACCACTTGAACCACAGTGCCACTTTCGGCTTTTTTCTTTTTGCTTATGTGGTGCTGAGAAATCGAACCCAGGGCCTCAGGTATGCAAGGCAAGTGCTTTACCACTGAGCCACCTTCCTAGCGCCTCCCCCCCCCCCCCCAGCCCTAGTTTTATGGTTTTTTTTTGGGGGGGGGGGATGGTCGTGGGGCTAAACTCTGGGCTTGGGCGCTTTTCCTCAGCTTTTCAGCTCAAGGCACACGCTCTACCGCTTGAGCCACAGCGCCACTTCCAGTTGGTGATTTTTTTAATCTAGCCTTTTAGGGCATGGCTCAGTTGGTGTTGAGTTTGAGCCCCTGTCTCGGACTTTTAAATAAAAAAAAAAAAAAAGGAAAGATAGTCTAGCTGTTGTTGTTTTTTTTTTAAAAAAAGGAAAGATAGTCTAGCTGTTTTTGCAAGGTGGTGTGCAGTCCTGGGGATTGAACTCAGGGCCTGGGGCACTGTCCCTGAGCTTTTACTTGAGTTGCAGCACTACATCTGGCTTTTCTGTTTATGTGGTACTAAGGAATTGGACCCAGGGCTTCATGCATGCTAGGCAAGTCACATTCCCAGCCCTAGTCTAGCTTTTTGTTATTGTTGGTCATGGGGCTTAAACTCTGGGAACTGTCCCTGAGCTCTTCAGTTCTAGGTGAGCACTCTACCACTTGAGCCACAGCGCCACTTCTGGTTTTCTGGTGGTTTATTGGAGATGAGTCTCACAGACTTTCCTGCCCTGGCTGCCTTTGTTTGAACCAAGATCCTCAGATCCCAGCCTCCTAAGTAGCTAGGATTATAGGTGTGAGCAACCAGCACTACCCTAGTCTAGCTTTTTAAAATGTACATTTGGTTATAATCAATAACTTAGTAATTTTAACATTTTTCATTTTGCTATGATGTCTTGTTACTTATAATTCAACAGAGTTAAGTGGTAGTCTCATATTTCTCATTTAGATTTTTTTTGAGAATTATTTATTTATTTGTTTATTTATTTATTTATTTATTATAGTACTGGGGCTTGGACTCAGGTCCTTGCAGTTTTGCTTAGCTTCTTAATGCTGGCACTCTAGTACTTGAGCTTCACCTCCACTCTCAGCTTTTTGCTGGTTAATTGGGAAAAGAAAAAAAGAGTCTCAGACTTTTCCTGCATTGGCCAGCTTCAAACCATAATCCTCAGAGCTAGTATTACAAGCATGAGCCACCAGTGTCCTTCAAGAAATGTTTCAAGGGGCTGGGAAGGTGGCTCAGTGGTAGAGCTTGCCTTGCATGCCTGAGGCCCTGGGTTCGATTCCTCAGCACTACATAAGCAAAAAGAAAAAAGCCGGAAGTGGTGCTGTGGCTCAAGTGGTAGAGCGCCAGCCTTGAGCTGAAGAGCTGAGGGACAGCGCCCAGGCCCAGGGTTCAGGCCCCACGACTGAACCCCCCAAAAAAAGAAATGTTTCAAATTTTTTCATATATTTGTTTATAAATTAAAATAAATTTATAATTGCAGGATTATTTCATGGCTTCTGGGGTACTCAAGCTAGGTAATTGTTCTGTAGCAGGAAGCAAGTCCATTACTGTAATGGATGAATCAGGAAGCAATGAAGCAAGGACCATTGCATGCTGTTAGTCTGTTTTGTCCCTGTTCAGGAATACTGCAGTGAATTTAGACCATTACCTTACATACTATATCTCTTATTAACACAAATAAGAGCTTTTTATTTGTTTTTTGGTTTGTTGTGGGGCTTGAACTGAGGGTCTGGGCACTGACCCTGAGCTCTTTAAGATTTCAGGACTAGTACTCTACCACTTTGAGCCACAGTACCACTTCCAGTTTTCTGATAGTAAATTGGAGGTAAGACTCACGGACTTTCCTGCCCACACTGGCTTTAAACTTCCATTCTCAGTACTTAGTCCTCCTGAGTAGCTAGGATTACAGGCGTGAACTACCAGCACCATGCTTTAAGTAAGAGCTTTTTAGTGTGAATAAAATAATAAAGTACTTTTGAAAAAACGTGGAATGACTTTTTTTTTTTTTTTTTTTGTCATGGGGCTTGAACTTTGGGCTTGGGAACTGTCCTTGGGCTCTTCAGCTCAAGGCAAGCACTCTACCACTTGAGCCACAGTGCCACTTCTGGTTTTCTAGTGGTTTAAATAGGAGATAAGAGTCTCAAGGATTTTCTTGCCTAGGCTGGCTTCAAACCATGATCCTCAGAACTCAGACTCCTGAGTAGCTAAGGATTACTGGCATGAGCCTCCAGCGCCAGGCTGGAATGACAATATTTTGAAGAATGCTCAGCTTGTATATTTACTTCAAAATTTGTAAAAACATTTCTCACTACTTCTTCTTTTTTTTTTTTAATTAAAACTTGCTTATTACATGCTATCCCTCAGCTCAAGGTGAGTGCTCTACCGCTTAAGCCACAGCACCACTTCCAGTTTTCTAGTGTTTTTCCTTTTGGTTGGAGATAAGAGTCTCACGGACTTTCCTGCCCAGGATGGCTTTGAACCGTGATCCTCAGATTTCAGCCTCCTGACTAGCTAGGATTACAGGCAGAAGCCACAGGCACCTGGCTGATTTTCTCTCTTTCTTTCTTTCTCTCTCTTTCCTTTCTTTCCTTCTCTCTCTCTTTCCTTTCTTTCTTTCTTTCTTCCTTTCTTCCTTTCTTTCTTTCTTTCTTTCTTTCTTTCTTTCTTTCTTTCTTTCTTTCTTTCTTTCTTTCTTTCTTTCTTTCTTTCTTTCTTTCTTTCTTCTTTCTTTCTTTCTTTCTTTCTTTCTTCTTTCTTTCTTTCTTCCTTTCTTCCTTTCTTCCTTTCTTTCCTTCCTTTCTTTCCTTTCTTTGTCATGGAGCATGAATTCTGGGCCTGGGCTTGTCCCTCAACTCTTCAGCTCAAGGGTAGCCCTCTACCACTTGAGCCACAGTGCCACTTCTGGCTTTTTCTGCTTATGTGGTGCTGAGGAATGGAACCCAGGGCCTCCTGCATGCAAGGCAAGCACTCTACCACTGATCCACCTTCCAACCCCCTGCAGTTGATTTTCTTTGCAAACTTAGCAAGTCTGTTTAGAGATCCATTGGATTTAATTTTGCTGTTATTAACACTGAGAATGGTTTTCTTGTATTGCAGATTAAAGTGGGCCTTTAATTTAGGGGAGAAGCAGCTTTATTGAAAGCTTTATAGAAGCTTTTATATATAAAGCTATATAAAAGATTTATAGAAAGAAACCAAAGCAGATTTGTTTTCAGAAGTCATATTCCAAGACAAAGATGACAAATGTTTCACCATGTGTTTGTTTTACTGGTGGTATTGAAGAGTACTGTATTGATTAAAAAAAAAATTGTTGTAAAGGTGATGAACAGGAAGGGGGTTGCAGTTACATAAGTAAGGTAATGAGTATATTTCTTTTCTTTTTTATTGTGAAAATATAGTACAGAGGGTACAATTACATGGGTAAGATAATCAGTACATTTCTTATCAAGCATTGTTGGCTCCTCCTTTTTTTCCCCTTCCCACCCCCTCCCCCCTTCCCTCTACATTTCTTTTTAAGCACTGTTACCCTCTCCCTCATTTTTTCCCACTTACCACTCTCTACTTCCCTCCCTGTATTGCTAATTTTTGAGTTTGCAGTTGTTTATTATTGATGTTTTCTTTTTTTGGGGGGAGGGAGTCCGGTCGTGGGGCCTGAACTCTGGGCCTGGGTGCTGTCCCTCAGCTCTTCATCAAGGCTAGCACTCTACCACTTGAGCCACAGCACCACTTCCGGCTTTTTTTTCCTTTTTGCTTATGTGGTGCTGAGGAATTGAACCCAGGGCCTCATGCATGCAAGACAAGCGCGCTACCACTGAGCCACCTTCCCAGCCCCTATTGATGTTTTCTTTAACTATAGACCATATCAAAGCTTCAAAGTGATATCAACAAAACAAGGAGATAGGAGTGATGGTCCCAGTCTTTGTGTATTCCTCATTTATCTGACTTATATATTTTATTCTTTCATTCTGGTTATAGTAAAATACAATGAAACATACATAACTCTTAGTTACTTTTTCAAGGTTGTGGCAAAATACCTGTTAAACAGCGTAAATACTTATTTTGGCTTATACTTTTAGAGGGTGAGGGTTCAGTCCATGATCAGTTGGCCCCATGCATTTGGGCAGAACCACGTGGTGGGAGTGTGTTGCTGAGGCACCTCTTCTAGTGTCATGTGGGAAGCAGAGAGTGAGACAGAAAGGGGCTAGGAACAAGATACTTGTACGAACAACCCCTTCCCCCCTTTAGCGACCTACTTCTTGTAGGTCCTACCTCCTAAAGTTTCCACAATTTCCAAAAATAGTGCTCCCAGCTGGGGACCAAGTATTTAGCACCTGAGTGTGTGGAGGCCATTTCAAATTCAAACTGTAACTTTAACCATTTAAATATTCAGTGGCATAAAGTACAGTCACATTGTTGTACAATGGTTACCATTATCTATATCCAGAGTCTTTTTGTGGTTTTCAATTGAAATTATATCCCTAAGGCAATAAACTTCCTAGTTTGCATTGTCCTCCAGCTCCTTATTCTGTGTTCTATCTCTACATTTGATTATTGTAGGCACTTCATTAAGAGAAACCATAATATACTTGTTATGCTGTGCCTGGATTATTTAGTATGTTTTCAAAGCTCATCTATGTTAGAATGAATGATAATTTCATTCCTGTTATATATACATACAGTACAGTAGTTTTTCAATTTGTTAATGAACACTTGGATTGTTGCTTTTTTTTTTTTGGTTGGTCATGGGGTTTGAACACTGGGCCTTGGTGCTGTCCCTGAGCTCTTCAAGCTACCACTTGAGTCACAGCACCACTTCCAGTGGTTAATTGGAGATAAGACTCTTAGGGACTTTACTGCCCAGGCTTTGAACTGTGATCCTCTGATCTTAGCCTCCTGAGTAGTTAGGATTACAGATGTGAGCCACCGATGCCTAGCTTTGTTGCCATATTTTCAGTTAATAGTGCTATTATAAATAGAGGCATACAAATACAGTTGGAACCCTACTATTAATTGCTTTGAGTTAACTGATAAAAAGTAATTTTTTGGGTATATTCCATACTTAGTTCCACAAAGACTGCATCATTCATATTCTCACTATCAGTTTGTTTGTTTTTGTTTTTTTTTTGTTTGTTTTTGGGTCCGGTCGTGGGGCCTGAACTCTGGGCCTGGGTGCTATCCCTCAGCTCTTCAGCTCAAGGCTAGCACTCTACCACTTGAGCCACAGTGCCACTTCCGGCTCTTTTCTTTTTTGCTTATGTGGTACTGAGGAATCGAACTCAGGGCCTCATGCATGCAAGGCAAGCGCTCTACCACTGAGCCACCTTCCCAGTCCCGCGCCCCCCCCCCCCCCACTATCAGTTTATGTGGACTTCTGTCCCTACATTGTTATAGTCTCTCATCCCCCCTCCCCCCCGTGTGTGTGTGTGTGTGTGTGTGTGTGTGTGTGTGTGTGTGTGTGTGTGTGTGTGTTTGTGTGTGTGTACCTACCATGATCATCTTAATGGATGTGAAGTTGTATCTCCTTGTAATTTCAGTCATTTCTGTGCTGAACATTTTTTTCATGTCTTTTTTTTGGGCACATATTGGCCATCCTTTTATCTTTTAAAAGAGTTTATTCAAATTCTTTGCAGGACCTTTCCCCCCTCTACATTGTTTTTTTTGGGGGTATCGGTACTGGGGCTTGTAGTAAGAACCTGTCTATTTTCCCTGAGCCCTCCCTTTTTTTTGGCTCAAAGATGGCTCTCTATTGTTTGAGTCACATCTTTTTTGCTGTTAATTGGGAATAAGAGTCTCATTGGGCTGGCTTTTTTTTTTTTTTTTTTTTATTGTAAAGCTACTATACAGAGGGTTACAGTTACATGAGTGAGGTTATTCAGAACTCAGCTTCCTCAGGGGCTTGAGCCATTGGTGCACAGTGTAGCTCATTCTTTTGGTTGTGGATCTCCATTTTTCTCAGCGTCATTTTTTAAAGATTATTCTTTCTCCATTGTTTGTATACCATGAAAATAGAAAAATCAGAACTTGTTCTTTCAATTGTAGTAAAAATAAATGACATGAAATTCCCATTTTGACTACTTTGAAGTACTGGTCCTGTGGCTTGAACTCAGGGCTTAGGCACTATCACTGAGCTTTCTGCTCAAAGTTGGTGCTCTACCAATTTCAGCCACCACTCCAGCTTTTTGGTAATTAATTGGAAATGAGTCTAATGGACTTTGCTGCCTTGGTTGGGTTTGAACTGCAGTCCTCAGATCTCAGTTACTGAATAGCTAGGATAACAGGAGAGGATCATCTGTCCATAAAAGTTATTAAGAGGAAAAATTTAAAATATTTGTTCATGTGGGTCTTGAGGCTTGAACTCTGGGCCTGGGCTCTGTTCCTGATCTTTTGTGCCCAAGGCTATTATTGGTCTACTACTTGAGCCTTAGCTCCTCTTGTGATTAATTTGGGATCAAGAGTCTCAGGGGCTAGCTTTGAACTGCAGTCATCAGCCCTTAAGTCTCCTGAGTTGCTAGGGTTACAGGCATCTGCATTTGATGAAATTGTTGCCCCAATATTTTTGGTTTGATTGTGTTATTGTTCTTATTCTAAAAGTGGTTTGTTGTGCCTTATGAGGATTCTTGGAATGAATAAATGTCCACATGTTCTACGTGGAGATTTTGCAAATTTCTTTACCTCACATTTATCAGTATACTTTTTTTTATTTTGGTCCGGTCGTGGGGCCTGAACTTTGGGCCTGGGCGCTGTCCCTCAGCTCTTCAGCTCAAGGCTAGCACTCTACCACTTGAGCCACAGCGCCACTTCCAGCTTTTTTCTTTTTGCTTATGTGGTGCTGAGGAATCGAACCCAGGGCCTCATGCATGCAAGGCAAGCGTTCTACCACTGAGCCACCTTCCCAGCCCTATCAGTATACTTTTCTCTCTCCTTTATCCTGTTCTTGCAGTTGGAGCAGTTGGCAATGACTATTTCATAAATTTGTTGGTGTGCTTACGCTCACTAAAATAAAAAAAATGGCTTGAGCAGAGACTGTTTTCTTCATTGTAATTCCCAATATCTAACACATTTACAATGAACAAGTTTTGAGTTAGTTATTAAGTTCAAACAAATTGATATCAGTAAATGAGAACAAGAGGAAAATTACAGTGCTAGGCCAGCTAGCTTGGTGTATAATCTGGAGTTACTGCAGGTGTAAACTAGCTTTTTAAGAACAGGTTTGATGTTACAATTCATAGTGTATGTAAAAATAGACTGCATTCTCTGAGGAAGTCTAAGTGTCACTGAGGTCAGAAAATTACTCCTCATAACTGTTTTCCCTCACAACATCTTTGACAAACATCTTTACAGTAATATAAGAAGGTAGCTGTTGTTTTAAGCTTAAATTTAGGGCTGGCCGCCAGGGCTCACACCTATAATCCTAGCTACTCCGGAGGTGGGATCTGAGGATCACAGTTCAAAACCAGACTGGGCAGGAAATCCTTGAGACTCTTATCTCCAATTAACAAACCAGAAAACAGGAAGTGACATTGTAGCTCAAAGTGGTAGAATGCTAGTCTTGAGCTGAAGAGCTCAGGGACAGTGCTGAGGTCTAGTGGTCAAGTCCCACAACCAACCAAAAAACAAAAAACAAACAGAATGATTCTGTTGCTAGTTGTTTGTTTCTTTTAACAAAGATAGAAGCTGGGGGCCTGTGGCTCATGCCTACAGTCATAGCTACTCATGAGGCTTAGAGCTGAGGATCACAGTTTGAAACTCTTTATCTCCAAGAAACTACTCAAAAAAGCCACAAGAGGTACTGTTGCTCAAGTGGTAGGTGGCGTGCTAGCCCTGAATACAAAGAGGCTTGGGGACAGCACCCAGGCCCTGAGTTCAAGTCTCAGGAGAAGAGTAGCTAAGTTTACAGATGTAAGCCAAAAGTGTGAGGCTGTTGCTGTTGCTTATAATGGCTGAGCTTTCACTTTATTTCCTCCCTTGCATATTTGCTTAAGATTCCTGGTCTAAGTCAGGCACCAGTGGCTTACGCCTATAATCCTAGCTACTCAGGAGGCTGAGGTCTGAGGATCACAGTTCAAAGCCAACTTGGACCAAAAAAAAAAAGATTCCAGGTCTTGTTTTTAGAATTGCCCACACGGTAGAGTTGCTAAATGGCTTTCCAGGGTTATTCTCAACATGTTCTTCTGTGTGTTTTGGTATTTGGCAGCTGTGGGCTCAGACAAGTTCAGATTTGTGAAGTGAGATTACTTTTTTTTTTTTTTTGGTCGCTTGCATGCTACCACTTGAGCCAAAGCCCCACTTCCGGTTTCCTAATTGTTTATTGGAGATGAGTCTGATGGCCTTTCTTGCCCGGCCTGGCCTTGAACCGTGATTCTCAGATCTCAGCCTCCTGAGTAGCTAGGATTACATAGGGAGAGCCACTGACACACCACAATTTTATTTATTTATTAATTTTTGTCCGTGGTGCTGCCTGAACTCTGGGCCTGGGCACTGTCTCTCAGCTCTTCAGCTCAAGAGTTTTAGTGTTCTACCATTTGAGCCACAATGCCACTTCTGGATTTTTCTGCCTATGTGGTGCTGAGGAATCTAACCCAGGACCTTGTGTATGCAAGGCAAGCACTCTACCACTCTACCACTGAGCCACTTTCCCAGCCCACTCTTTTTTTTTCTCTTTCCCTCCTTCCCTCCCTACTCCCTCTTTCTCTCTGTCTTCTTTCTTTCTCTCTTGTCTCCTTCCTTCCTTCCTCCTTCATTCCTTCTTTCTCCTTCCCTCTCTCCCCCCTCTCTTTCTCTTTCTTTCTCCCTCCCTCCCCCCTCTTTCTTTCTTTTCTTTCTTGTGCCAGTACTAGGGGCTTTTTTGTGGGAGGAGTGGACCTAGTAGTCTTGGGGCTTGAACTTAGGGCCTGGGCACTGTCCCTGACCCTCTTCTGCTCAAGGCTAGCACTCTACCACTTGAGCCACAGTGCCACTTCAGGCTTTTCCTGTGTGTGTGGTAGGAATCCATGCATGCTAGGGAAGCACTCACTCTACCACTATGCCACATTCTTAGTCTAGTACTGGGTTTTGTTTTTTTTTTTGGGTCGGTCGTGGGGCTTGAACTCTGGGCCTGGGCGCTGTCCCTCAGCTCTTCAGCTCAAGGCGAGCGCTCTACCACTTGAGCTACAGCGCCACTTCCGGTTTTCTGGTGGTTTATTGGAGGTAGGAGTCTCATGGTCTCTCCTGCCCGGGCTGGCTTTGAACCGCGATCCTCAGATCTCAGCCTCCTGAGTAGCTAGGATTACAGGCGTGAGCCACCAGCGAGTACTGGGGTTTTTTAACTCAAGGCCTGTGTGCTATCCGAGCTTTTTCTCAAGCCTAGTACTTTATCATTTGTACCACAGCTCCACTTCCAGCTCTTGTGGTGTGCTTCATTGGAGATGAAACTCTTAAAGGCTTTTCTGCCAGGACTGGCTTCAAATTACCACCCTCAGATGTCAGCCTTATGAGTGGCTAAGATTACAGACATGAGCCACCAGTATCTGGTGGCCGTCCTTCTCCCTCTCCCCTCCTTCCTCCCCCCTCCCCCTCCTCCTCCTCCTCCTCCTCCTCCTCCTCCTCCTCCTCCTCCTCCTCCTCCTCCTCCTCCTCCTCCTCCTCCGTCAGTCGTGAGGCTTGAACTCTGGGCCTGGGCGCTGTCTTTCAGCTCTTCAGCTCAAGGCTAGCATTCTACCACTTGAGCCACAGCACCACTTCTGGTTTTCTAGTGATTTATTGGAGAGAAGTGCCTCATGGACTTTCCTGCCCAGACTGGCTTTGAACCATGATCCTCAGATCTCAGCCTCCTGAGTTGCTAGTAGGAATACAGGCGTGAGCCACCCTTGCCCGGCATCATCATCATCTTCCTTCCTTCCTTCCATCCTGGGGCCTGAACTCTGGGTCTAGTTTCTGTCCCTCAGCTCAAGGCTAGCACTCTACCATTTGAGTCACAGTTCCACTTCCAGCTTTTTCTGTGTATGTGGTGCTGAGGAATCGAACCCAGGGCCTCATGAATGCAAGGCAAGCACTCTACCACTGAGCCACCTTCCCAGGCCCACCTGTTTTCTTAAAAACAAAACAAACCAAAAAAAAACAGACAAAACCTTTCAAGGGTCCTCTAAATAAAGTCCAGCTCACCAGGCCCAGAACCTTTTTCTTCTATTGTGCCTAATTTCAACTGCATCCCCTAACTTCCCATATTTCTTTAGGTATGTATGTATGTATTTATATATATATATATATATATATATATATATATATATATATATATATATATATATTTGGGTCCGGTCGTCCTGAACTCTGGGCCTGGGTGCTGACTCTCTTCAGCTCAAGGCTAGCGCTCTACCCCTTGAGCTACAGCGCCACTTCCGGTTTTTTTTTTTTTTTTTTTTTTGCTTATGTGGTGCTGAGGAATCGAACCCAGGGTCTCATGCATGCTAAGCAAGCACTCTACCATTGAGCCAACTTCCTAGCCCCTTCTTTAGGTACTTGTATATGCTACTTTATCTACATCCTATACTCATCCAAATCTTTTGGCTTATCTTTATATTTAGAGCCCTTTTCTGCTGTGTATGTGTGTGTATTTGTATATGCATGCCTACCAATACTGTGGTTTGAAGTCACCAGTCTCCCACTCTGCATGGCTTTTTTAGTCCAGACTAGGGCTTTCCATTTAAGTCATACCTCTACTTCCAGCTTTTTGCTGGTTATATGAGGAAAAGATTCTCATGGTTTTACTTGCCAGGTTGGTTTGAATTCCTATCCCCAGATCTCAGCTTTCTGAGTTGCTAGGATCACTAGTACCTTTTTCTGACTCTTACTGATTGTGTAGTATGCTTTTGTTTGGCAAATTCCTCCTCATGCCATTATTATTACTCTTTCTTCTTTTAAATTACTGTTTGAGCATTTACAACACACTGCCATTTACTTCTGGAAAATAGAGCCGATTTTAATTAAATGCAGCCAGTGCGATAACAGAAGTCAACAGATTATTTGATATCTTTTTGGGCAAAGGCTTCATGGAGGAGGAGGAGTACTTGAACTAGACCTTGGAGCAATCATTCCTGAAGATGATAGGGTAGTGATAGGCCACTGTAGGTGGATTAAGCCTGTTTAGCATTCCTGGATCTAGACTCTAGAAAAAAGGGCTAGAGATGTAACCAGTTGGTAGAGAGTACTTCCCTAGCAAGCACAAGTCCTTGGGTTTAATCTTCAATCCTGGGATGGGGGCAAGTAGGGTGAGGGTGGGATAAAAGATTTCAAAACAGGCAAAAGTCACCACAAAAGTGAGATGTAGGGCATTTTTCATCCTTGCTTTTGATTAGTTACATAAAATAAGCAATGGATACAATAATTCCTGTAAAAGAAAACCATGAAAAAATTTGCAAGAGTTCCAGAACTTAGGGCGGTATATTGTCAGAAGTGAGAAGCAACGATGTGCTTATGGAAAATTTGAGGAAAATTTTGAGGGTAATTCTGTCCTCTTATGCTCATTTCAGAGCTTACCCACTACTTGAATAAAATGTTACTGGGTTTACATTAAAATCATTACCAAGAGATTTCTGGATAAATTACAGAATTTTTGACAAAACCTTAGTCACATTGGAGAACATGATCTGAATTATAGTTACTTCTCTAGATGTAAGTACATAAATAAAAGAGTAAGAACAGGGCTGGGAAGGTGGCTCAGTGGTAGAGTGCTTGCTTTGCATGCATGAGACCCTGGGTTCAATTCCTTAGCACCACGTAAGCAAAAAAGAAAAAAGCCGGAAGTGGCGCTGTGGCTTAAGTGGTAGAGTGCTAGCCTTGAGCTGAAGAGCTGAGGGACAGCGCCCAGGCCCAGAGTTCAGGCCCCACGACCAGACCAAAATAAAGGGGGTGGGGCTGTGTACTGTTTCTGGGCTTTTTTGCTCAAGGCTGGCACTCTACCACTTGAGTCACAGCCCTACTTTCAGCTTTTGGGTGGCTAATTGTAGATGAGTCTCTCTCATGGACTTTCCTGCCTGAGCTGTCTTTGAAAAGCTTTCCTCTTCAGATCTGAGCCTAGTGAGTAGCTAAGATACAGGTATGAGCTATGAGCATCTGGCTGTCAGGTGCTCATGGCTTATGCCTATAATTCTAGCTGAGGCTGAAAACTACAGGATTGAGGTTGAAAGCCCACTTAGAGGAGTTCTCAAGTTAGCTCAATTGGTACCAGCCATGAGCAGACAAATCAGATGAGAGTTTTAAGCCACAGTATGGGGGTGGGGAAGAGGAAGAAAAAATACTGTTCATGTGTGTTCCTTCTGAACTATGATTTCTGGATGATGGCATTGGAGACGTGTGTTTTATCAAGCTCTTAGAGCCCACATCAGGGCTACTACAATGGTAACTGCTTCTTTGGATAGCAAGAAGGCAGTAGATGTTAATTTTCTGGGTAGTTTGCTTTACCAACATGGCCTCTTTGTATTATGCAAAGGGAAATGTTTTAGTTATGTAACATTTCCTGGCATTCTTATCCACTTGATAGTTTATAGCATGTTTAAGTTCTATAGTTTACTTGTTAGGTGAAAATTATGTCCTTCAGAGTTTTGATGAAATTTTTATTTTTCCACAGAACTGAACAAAAATCCAGTGGAAGGCTTTTCAGCAGGTTTAATAGATGATAATGACCTCTACCGATGGGAAGTCCTTATTATTGGTCCTCCAGATACCCTTTAGTAAGTATAATGGAATTGACATCTTCAAACACAAGTGCTTTTAATTAACTAAAATGAAAACTTAAACAATCTGAAATGAAAATTATTTTTTAAGGAGCAGGTGAAGTGGCTATGTCCAGTATCATTTGTGATATATTTGATTATGTGTTGATTTTTTGTTTTGTTTTGTACTCTCTTTGAAACTGTTTAAACTTTTGCTTGATAATTGAGAAGTCAATATAAAGGTGCCAACAGTTTCCTGGGCATTTGTTTGTAACTTTTGGTTAGATGACTATAAAACCTAGAAAAGGTATTGCTTCTAATGATACATAACATATACTGCTGTATAAGTGTGTGTATATATACATGTATTGTTATTGAATATATTGAGTTTGTTGGAAACTTCATCTATACTGTCAACTTTAGTTAAAAAATGTATTGCAAGCTGTGCACCGCTGGCTCACCCCTGTAATCCTAGCTATTCAGGAGTTTGAGATCTGAGGATCGAGGTTCAGAGACAGCCCAGGCAGGAAAGTCTATGAGACTCTAATAAATCACCAGAAAACCGAGGTGGCACTGTGGTTAAAGGGGTAGAGTGCTCGCTCACCTTGAACTGAAGAGCTCAGGGACAGTGCCAAGGCCCAGAGTTCAAGCTCCACAACCAAAAAAAAAAAAGGTATTGCAGCTTTTAAAGTATTTTAAAAAGCATTGTAGTATTACGCAGTTGAGTGGGCATGTACGAAAATGAATAGCCATATTGGTTTAGAAAGAAACTCACTTTCCTATTTTTTTTTTTGGGTCCGGTCGTGGGGCCTGAACTCTGGGCTTGGGCGCTGTCCCTCAGCTCTTCAGCTCAAGGCTAGCGCTCTACCACTTGAGCCACAGCGTCACTTCCGGCTTTTTGCTTATGTGGTGCTGAGGAATCGAACCCAGGGCCTTTTGCATGCAAGGCAAGTGCTCTACCACTGAGCCACCTTCCCAGCCCCTCACTTTCCTATTTTTAAGGTAATAATATACTGCACCAAACAAGTAAAGAGCTAGGTGCCGGTGCACATGTTTTATACACCTCGGTACTTGGGAGACTCAGATCTAGAAACTGAGATTTGGAGTCAGCCCTGCAAGACAAATCTGAGAGACTACTATCTCCAAATAACCAGCAAATAGCCGGGAGTGTGATAGAGGTCTAGCCGTGAGAGAAAAAGCCAAGTAAGAATGAGAGGCCCTGAATTCAAGCCCCTAGTACCAGTAAAATAAAAATAAGTTGAAAGTTTTGTCTACATGGATTGATTACAGAAATAAGTAAATTATTTAAGGCACAGAAATTAGGAGGCCAACTTTGCTTTAGTTGTTTTTCTGATGGGTGTTGAGTTTTTGCCCAGGCCTGCTCTGGATCACAATCTTCCTAATCTATTATGTAGCCTGTTATGTAGCTGGGATTACTGGCACAAGCCACTTTGCCTACCCCTGGAGAGATTTTTTTTTTTTTTTGTGTGAGAATACTGTACAGAGGAGTTACAATTACATGGGCAAGATAACGAGTACATTTCTTATCAAGCATTGTTGCCTCCTCGTTGTTTCCCCTTCCCATCCCTTGAGAGATGATTACTACTATTATTATTATTTTGGTGCAGGTGCTTGGGCTTGAACTACTCAGGGTCTGAGCCGTAATCCCTTAGCTAAAGGCTGGCACTCGTAAATTGAACCACAGCTTCACTTCTGCCCTTTTGCTGGTTAATTGGAACTCAGAGTCTATGGACTTTCCTGTCGTTTGTTTGTTTTTGGTCCGGTCATGGGGCCTGAACTCTGGGCCTGGGCGCTGTCCCTCAGCTCTTCAGCTCAAGGCTAGCGCTCTACCACTTGAGCCACAGCGCCACTTCCGGCTTTTTTCTTATGTGGTGCTAAGGAATCAAACCCAGGGCCTCTGGCATGCAAGGCAAGCGCTCTACCACTGAGCCGCCTTCCCAGCCCAGACTTTCCTGTCTTAGATAGCATCAAACCATGATCCTTGGATATCAAGCCTGCTGAGTAGCTAGGATTACAGTCATGTGCCCAGCTCCTAAAGGGAATTTTTTTGTATGTATGTATTTATTGCCAGTCCTGGGGGCTTGAACTCAGGGCTTGGGTACTGTTCCTGAGCTCAAGACTCTCATTCTACCATTTGAGCCACAGCACCATTTCTGGCCTTTTCTGTTTATATGGTATGAGGCATCAATCCCATGCATGCCAGGCAAGCACTGTATCACTAAACCACATTCCTAGCCTCCTAGAGGGAATTTTTAAGATCTATTTTAGTCGTTTTCCAATTGAGATTCCACAGAGTACTTACTAAGAAAAAGATGTTTGTGACCCTAACTGTATGAATGGAGACTGGGCACTGTACCTGAGCTCTTTTTTGCTCAAGGCTAGCACTCTATCATTTTGAGCCACATGATGCTGCTTCTGTTTTTTTTTTTTTTTTTTTTTTTGGTCGGTCATGGGGCCTGAACTCTGGGCCTGGGCACTGTCACTCAGCTCTTCAGCTCAAGGCTAGCCTTCTACCATTTGAGCCACAGTGCCACTTCTGGCTTTTTCTGCTTATGTGGTGCTGAGGAATTGAACTCAGGGCCTCAAGCATGCTCTGGATTCCCTTTTTATCAAGCCAGTTCACATTATTTGCTTCCTTCAGAATTTCATAAAGTGATTGATAGTTTATTAAAGAGGCTGATTTGAGATAAATTATCTGCAGAGAATCCAGATTACTCATGTCCTGTTGTTTTATGGGTTTTTTTGTTGTTGTTGTTTGTTTTTTGTCGGTCATGTGGCTTGAACTCTGGGCTTGGGCGCTGTCCCTCAGCTCTTCAGCTCAAGGCTAGAGCTCTACCACTTGAGCTACAGCGCCACTTCCGGTTTTCTGGTGGTTTATTGGAGATAAGAGTTTCTCGGACTTTCTTGCCCAGGCTGGCTTTGAACTGTGATCCTCATATCTCAGCCTCCTGAGTAGCTAGGATTACAGGCGTGAGCCACTGGCGCCCAGCTTATGTATTTGTTTTAATAATTGTATACTTACACACAAGGACTTACATGCAAGAACCTGTTTTTGTTTTTCTAGTGAAGGTGGTGTTTTTAAGGCTCATCTCACTTTCCCAAAGGATTATCCTCTCCGGCCACCTAAAATGAAATTTATTACAGAAATCTGGCATCCAAATGGTAAGTTTTTCTTTCACATTTGCATATTTGAAGTGTCACTAACAATTTCAAATTTAGTAAGAATGATGTAGTTTTTAGTGAATTGTTCTGGAATTTTCCTTTAACTTTTACAGGGTTTATTATGTAAACATGGCCTTATATTAGCTTCTTTTTTTGTTTTTATTTTTGTGCTGGTCCTGGGGCTTAAAACTCAGAGCCTGGACACTGTTCCTGAGCTTTTTTTGCTCTCGGATAGTGCTTTACCACTTGAGCTCAGCTCAAGTTAACTGAGGAGAAGAGTTTCAAGGACTTTCCTGCCCGGGGCTCACTTTGAACCATAATCCACAGATCTCAGCCTACTGGATTATAGTCATGAGTTACTGATACCTGTCAATATTAGCTTCTTTTATTTGAGGGAGCCAGGATGTACTGGGGTTTGAACTTAGGGCTTCAGCCTTTGCTGTGCAGGCACTCTACAATTTGAACTATTCTGTTGGTTACTTTTTGAGATAGGGTCTTAATTTATGCCCAAGCTAGCCTGAGTGATGGTACTCCTGTTTGTGCTTTTCCATGTCACTGTAATGATGTGTATGCACCACCATTTCCAGCTGTTGGTTGAGTTGAAGTCTGTGAATTTTTGTTCTAGCTGGTCTTAAATCTTAGTCATTCAATCTTCAACTACCTGAATACCTAGGATTACAGACTTTGAGTAACTCTGCCTTCTGCTTGTATTGACAGGAGCATTGTCAGGGATCACATGGAATAGGTTATTGTGCCGTCTACTACTATTCAATTTGCTTGTATTAGGTATACAGAGGGGAATTTCATTGTTAAAATTCTGCATGTTGGGGCTGGGAAGGTGACTTAGTGGTAGAGTGCATGCCTTGCCTACATGAGGCCCTGGGTTCAATTCCTCAGCACCACATAAGCAGAAAAAGCTGGCAGTGGTGCTATGGCTCAAGTGGTAGAGCACTAGCCTTGAGCTGATTAGCTAAGGGCCAGTGCTCAGGCCCTAATCTGAGCAGTAGCCTTGATCTGAGGAGCTGAGGGACAGCGGCGCTCAGGCCCAGAGTTCAGACCCATGACCCGACCAAAAAAAAAAAAATCTGTATGTTCCAAATCTGACTCCTCCATCATTTTTCACCTTTCCAAAATAATTTCAACAGATTTCTTTGTTCCGTTTTCTTAAGTGCAATCTTTTTTTTTTGCAGGGGAAGGCGGGGGTGGGGTGGGGTGAGGGGGGGTGCCAGTCTTTGGATTTAAACTCAGGGCCTGAGAGCTGTCCCTGAATTTTTTTTCTTAATGCTACTGTGGCTACTAGCTCCACTTCCGGCTTTTTGATGGTTAATTGGAGATAAGAGTGCCATAAACTTTCCTGCTTGATTTTGCTTCAAGCCATGATGCTCAGATTTCAGCCTCTTTAAATTTATCCTGAAATCCTCTAGGATTATAGGTATGAGTCACCAGCATCTAGCCATATACATTCCCCCCCTCAATTTTTGTTTTTATTATGAAGGTTACAGTTGTATAAGATAGGTAAAGAGTACATTTCTTTTTTTTTCTTTTTTTTTTGTCCGGTCATGGGGCCTGAACTCTGGGCCTGAGTGCTGTCCTTCAGCTCTTCAGCTCAAGTCTAGCGCTCTACCACTTGAGCCACAGCGCCACTTCCGGCTTTTTTCTTATTGCTTATGTGGTGCTGAGGAATTGAACCCAGGGCCTCAGGCATGCAAGGCAAGCACTCTACCACTGAGCCAACTTCCCAGCCCCAAGAGTACATTTGTTTTCTGGACTGTGTCACTCTTTCCCTCCTTCTCCCAGTTTTTCCCTTGTATTCCCAGCCACAAGTTTTACTGGAAAGGAAATATATGGAAAAACATTAAAAATACATGAGTTTTTACTTTTTTATTTTTATTTATGTATTTATTTTGTCGGTTGTGGGGACTGAACTCTGGGCCTGGGCGCTGTCCCTCAGCTCTTCAGCTCAAGGCTAGCGCTCTACCACTTGAGCCACAGTGCCATTTGCAACTTTTACTGCTTATGTGGTGCTGAGGAATCGAACCCAGGGCCTCATGCATGCAAGGCAAACATTCTACCATTTAGCCACCTTTCTAGCCATGAGTTTTTATTTGGAATAATCAGTTACCAAATTTCACATATAGAATTTGAAAAGCATCAGTATAGAAAAAAAATCTTGAAGGAAGTAGCAATATGATCCTTTTATATTTCTTTTGGTTATACACATGTATAGAATTCTTTTTAACTGTTACTTGGTATAATAGGTATTAAGAACATTCTCTCTCTCTTTTTTGGGGGGGGGGAGGGGGGTCCGGTCGTGGGGCCTGAACTCTGTGCCTGGGCGCTGTCCCTCAGCTCTTCAGCTCAAGGCTAGCGTGCTACCACTTGAGCCACAGCACCACTTCCGGCTTTTTTCTTTTTGCTTATGTGGTGCTAAGGAATCAAACTCAGGGCCTCATGCATGCAAGGCAAATGCTCTACCACTGAGCCACCTTCCTAGCCCCAGAACATTCTCATTTTTAAAAAAAGAAACTGATCTTAAAATGATGATGATTGAAAAATCAGGATCTAAATTAGGGATAATTTGTGTATGTGTGCCAGTCCCAAGGCTTGAATTCAGGGCTATCCCTGAGATTTTTTTTTTTTTTTTTCCTCAAGGCTAGTACTCTACCACTTAATCTGGCCTTTTTGGTAGTTAATTGGAAGTCAGGCTCTCATGGACTTGCTGGCTTTGAACTTGGATCCTCAGATCTCAGCCTCCTCAGTAGCTTGGATTACAGGCTTGAACCACTAGTGTACAGCACAGGGCTAATACTTTAATTTCTATAAATGGATCTTTAATTGATTTCTGCTGATAAAATTCTGTACATTTAGTGTTACATTTTTCAGAGAAAATGACTTGGAATTTTTTTTTTTTTTTTTGCCAGTTTTGGAGCTTGAACTCAGAGCCTGAACACTGTTCCTGAGCTGCTTTTTGCTCAAGACTAGCACTCTACCACTTGAGCCACAGCACTACTTCCAGCTATTTCTGTTTTATATGGTACTGAGTAATGGAACCCAGGGCTTCATGCATGCTAGGCAAGCACTCTACTGCTAAGCCACATTGCCAGCCCCCCAAATTCTTATTTTCTAATAAGGAAAGCAGTAAAGAATACCCTATATAAATTTTTTTGATAAAATCATAATGTTGTGGTATTATTCTTAATTTTGATTGTTTCTATTAATTAATCGATTTTACTAGGGATGTAAATAGGTTAATTCCTTAAGTACAGAAAAGCTGATGTATAAAACATTGGAAACATGAGCCTTACATATTACATTAATTTCTATACTCCCTAACCAGTTACATTTGGTATTCAGTAGGCATTCAAAAGTATTTATTAGATTAATAGAGTAGTTGTGTGCACATGTATGTGTAATTCTGGCAACTAAGTGTTCTGTTTATCCTGATGTGTAAAAGTGAAAATAAAAAGAATCATACATGTTTAGAAATTTATTAGGCTTTACATAGAATAAGTTTGGAATGAAAAATACATCAATACTGCTACTGATTACTTATGCAAGTTGAAAATATGGTTAAAGATTTTTCCTATGGACATTTTTTTATGTCTCCTTGAGGTAAAGATAGTCTCCTGTTACTACTCAAGTGAATGTATACTTGTGATTTGAATTTAAAAAAATGTTTATAGTAAAGAGGCTCAATGAATTTTCATGGGCATTTGACATGCTCTTTATGTGAATTTGAATACTCAATTTTCCTCACATGAATTTTTATTTTTAGGTGATTTTAAAAATACATTGCTACTTCGGGGCTGGGAAGGTGGCTCAGTGGTAGAGCGCTTGCCTTGCATGCTCGAGGCCCTGGGTTCGATTCCTCAGCACCACATAAGCAAACAGAAAAAAGCCGGAAGTGGCGCTGTGGCTCAAGTGGTAGAGCGCTAGCCTTGAGCTGAAGAGCTGAGGGACAGCGCCCAGGCCCAGAGTTCAGGCCCCATGACCGGACCCAAAAAAAAAAAAATACATTGCTACATTTTCTTAGAAAAATTTGTCAATTAGCAATTCAAACCAAGATGATGGTTCACACCTGTAATTCTAGTATCTGGGAGACTGAGGTAGTAGGATATGAGTTTGGGGTCAGCCTTAGCTACATAGCAAAACTTTGCTCTCAAACAGACAAAATGCCGCAGTAACAAAAACTAAGTTAGTGTTGAAACTATTAGAAACTCATTTTGCCATATTTTGGTTAATTTTTGTTCTGTGCCCATACTGGGGCTTGATCCTCATCAGGGCCTGGGTGCAGACCCTTAGCATTTTTGCTTAAGGCTAGCACTCTGCTACTTGGGTCACAGATCTACTTCCTTCCTGCTTTTTGGTTTTTCCTCTTCTTCCTCCCTCCCTCTCTCCCTCTTTGGCTCCAACCCTCCCTGACCCTTTCTTTTCTCCCTCCCCTCCCTCCTCCTCCTCTACCACCATCTTCCCTGGACTGGGACTCAGGACTTCAGGCTCTTTCTTGGCTTTCTTATTCATGGATAATGCTTTACTACTTGAGCTGTACCTCTATTCTGGCATTTTGCTGGTTAATTGTAGACAGATTCTCACAGACTTCCCTGCCTGGGAAAGCTTCAAAAGTATGATTCTCAGTCTGGGAATGTGGCTTAGTGGTAGAGCACTTTCTTACCTAGCATGAATAAAGCTCTGGGTTCAATTCCTTAAACCACATAAACAGAAAAGACTGGAAGGGACACTGTGGCTCAAGTGGTATAGTGCTAGCCTTGAGCAAAAGAACTCAGGGACAGTGCTGGGACCTAGGTTCAAGCCCCAGGACTGGCAAAAAAAAGAAAAAAGAAAGTCTCAGCTTCCCGAGTAGCTGAGATTACAGGCATGAGTCATCAGTGCTGACTCAGATTCCAAGGCTTAATATTTTGTAATAACAATGCTTTATATAGGTACTCTGTGGATTAGTATCACATTTGAAATATATAGCTATATATAAACAAACTAGTGATATAATAAGTGACTTTTGCGTCTCTACTTTTGCAGTTGATAAAAATGGTGATGTTTGCATTTCTATTCTTCATGAGCCTGGGGAGGATAAATATGGTTATGAGAAGCCAGAGGAACGCTGGCTCCCTATCCACACTGTGGAAACCATCATGATAAGTGTCATTTCCATGTTAGCAGACCCCAATGGAGACTCACCTGCTAATGTCGATGCTGCGGTAAGATGGCCTTCCCTCTTCACCCTTTCTTTTCTTAATACAATTCAACTTGATATTGAATATATATTCTTATTTCCTAAGCCTTTTAAACAAGTGAAGCAGTCTGATGCCAGTGGCTCAAGCCTGTAATCCTAGCTATTCAGAAGGCTGAGATCTGTGGATCATGGTTCAAAGCCAGCATGGGCAGAAAAGTCCTTGAGACTCTTATCTCCAATAAACCACTAGAAAACTGGAAGTGGCATTGTGGCTCAAGTGGTAGAGTGCTCGCCTGGATCTGAAGAGCTGAGGGATAGCGCCCAGGCCCAGAGTTCAAGCCCCATGACCGACAAAAAAAAAAAAAAGATGTAAACTGACCTCAGAATTTGAAATGTAGGGTAGCGTGATGTGTAGAATAAAAAATGTAGAGTTTTTATGTAAGATACAAGAGAAGGAAAAACGGGATCTACGAAACAGCTAGAAAACAATGAAGAACTTTTTAAGTTGTTGAGATTGTGAGTATTGAGTGCTTGCTTAGTATGTGCAAGGGTCTAGGTCCAGTTCCTAGCACTGCAAAAAAATTATCAGCACAGATATAGAATGACAAGCCAGGTGTCCGTGGCTCACGTCTCTAATCCTAGTTACTTAGGAGGCTGAGATCTGAGGATAGTGGTTCAAAGCCAGCCCAGGCAGGAAAATCTGAGACTCTGATCTCCAATAAACCACTCAGAAAACAGAAGTGGCACTGGGGCTCAAATGGTAGAGCACTTGTCTTAAGCTGAAGAGCTGAGGAATAGTGCCAAGGCCCAGAGTTCAAGCCCCATGACCAACCAAAAAAAAAAAAAAAAGAAAAGAAAAGAAATGGAGTGACAAAGGGTGAACATCAGTGGTACTCACTGTTGAAAATGAACTATACAACTTGTGTCCAGGGATAGGAGGGAAAAACTGGGAGAGTGAAGGAAGAGGTGACATTGTCCAAAAAGAAATTTATTCTTTACCTGATGTATGAAATGGTAACCTTTTTAAAATACCAATACTTTGCCGGGCGCTGGTGGCTCACGCCTGTAATCCTAGCTACTCAGGAGGCTGAGATCTGAGGATCGCTGTTCAAAGCCAGCCCAGGCAGGAGAGACCGTGAGACTCCTATCTCCAATAAACCACCAGAAAACCGGAAGTGGCGCTGTAGCTCAAGTGGTAGAGCGCTCGCCTTGAGCTGAAGAGCTGAGGGACAGCGCCCAGGCCCAGAGTTCAAGCCCCAGGACCGACAAAAAAAAAAAAAATACCAATACTTTTTTTTTTTTTAAAGATCAGATTAAAATACCTGTTAGATTTTTTTTTTTGGGGGGGGGGGGATAAATCACATGGTAACTAAAAACCAAATAGTAGATACACAAAAGATGAAAAGATCAGCATGTATCATTTGAGACAATCACATAAGCAAACAGCATGACCAAAGGAAACAAAGGATTTGTTAAACAACCCAGAACAATGAACAATATGGCAGCAGCAAATCTGTGTTTCCAGTTAGGGTCTGAGAACTCCTGTAGATTCTACCAATGGTTGGCTCCTCCTAAATAAGATTCTGAGCCTGCTACTAGCTGCCTTCCTTTTTCTTCTGGATCCCATTTCTTTCCTTTCTCTTATTTTATTTTTTGTTTTGTCAATCCTGGGACTTGAACTCTAGGCCTGGGCTCTGTCCTTCATTTCTTCAGCTCAAGGCGAGCCCTCTACTACTTGTGCCTACAGCACCATTTTTGGTTTTCTGAGTGATTTATTGGAAATAAGAGTCTTAGGGAGTTTCCTGCCTGGGCTAGCTTCAAACTACAATCTTCAGGTTTCAGTAGCTAGGATTACACTAGTGAGCCATCACGCCCAACTTTTCTTTCCCTTCTCCCCCCACCCCCACGTCCCTACGTCTCCCACTCCCCCACGTCCCCGTCCCTCCTCCTCCCACCTCCCACCCCCCATTGTGGGGCTTGAACTCTGGGCTTGGGCGCTGTCCCTGCATTCTTCAGCTCAAGGTGAGTGCTCTACCACTTGAACCACAGTGCCAACTTCCTTGGAGATAAGAGTCTCACCGACTTTCCTGCCCCAGCTGGCTTTGAAGCTTTGAACCGGTATCCTCAGATCTCAGCCTCCTTAGTAGCTAGGATTACGGGCATGAGCCACGGGCACCCGGCTCTTTCCCTTTTTAAATTGACTTCCTACTTGGCTTACATACTTCATCCTACTGTAATGCCTTGTGGTATTTTCATGATTGAATGCTTGTTTATAGGAGGAAAATAAAATTTACACAGAACTTACTCTTATTGCTGATGGGAAAGGTGCTACTATACTCCGTTTTAAGTGACCTGTTCTTTTCTCCACTCTTGATTTCTTTAGGTTCTTTTTCTTCATTCTTACTCTTTTGAAATGTTGTTGCATGAACTCCTTAATTTTCCATTCTTGTATATGATATATCCTTTTTGAGTTTGAGGATTCTGGAAATTTTTCCTTTATTATTTATTTTGAGAATCACCTCAGTTTTAATCTCTCCTTTTTTGAGCTTGTTTTAGTTATCACCTAGATTGATGCCTTAAGAGCGGTAAGAGATGTTGATCTTGTGGATGTTAACATGTGCTCAGTGCAAGGCATTAAACATACGTCTTCCTTGTGTGTGACAAGCATGGTAGAGTGCTACCACCAAGCCACATCTTCATCCCATTAGAGTCAGGTTTGGAGTTTTCTGTGGATTTTGTATTTTTAGATTAAAATCTGTGTTCTTTCTCTATCAAACTCATTATATAATGTGTTTAGTAGGTCTTGAATGTTTAAAGTTTTAAAAGATTATTTTACAAGGTCTCTTTCTCTGAAGTTAGTATCTTTTGT
Organism: Dipodomys spectabilis; assembly: GCF_019054845.1. Lineage (NCBI taxonomy): Eukaryota > Metazoa > Chordata > Mammalia > Rodentia > Heteromyidae > Dipodomys > Dipodomys spectabilis. The sequence continues at coordinate 25,036 of NW_024870927.1, forward strand.
ATTTTCTTGTCTGTTGCAGAACTCTCAAAGCCTTCTACATGGCTGTCCCATTCATTATTTAGCAAGGGTGATCCAGGTGCCAGTGGGTATACCTGTAACCCTAGCTATGAGATATGAGGACCACAGTTTGAAGCCTAGGCAGGAGAGTCTGTTAAACTCCTATCTCCAGTGAAGCACCAGAAAAGCTGGAAAGTGGAGCTGTGGCTCAAATAGAGTACTACTAGCCTTGAGCAAAAAAGCTCAGGGACAGTGCTCTGTGTCCAAGCCCCAGGAACAACACCAAAAAGAAAAAAGAAGTGAGGGTTAGGAAAATCCGATCAGAAATTAAGGATGAGTGAGTGGCAAACCAGAAGATAAAGGTTGGGCAAAGAGGGTATAAATAAAGGAGTAATTACTTTCATTACCAACGTACATACTAGTTTCTCTAGCTATAGTATAGTATATAGTATAGTATTTTTCTTTTTTTTTTTTCTTTTCTTTTTTTGGTCTGTCAGTCGTGGGGCCTGAACTCTGGGCCTGGACGCTGTCCCTCAGCTCTTTAGCTCAAGGCTAGCACTCTACCACTTGAGCCATAGCACCACTTTCAGCTTCTTCTGCTTATGTGGTGCTAAGGAATCAAACCCAGGCCTCATGCATACAAGACAAGCACTCTACCACTGAGCCACCTTCCCAGCCCAGCTGTAGTATTCTTTAATATATTTATATATATTTATGTACATTCTACAAATTATTTTTGGAAAGCATTTAAGTTTTGAATATAGGTAGAGGGGAAATGTTACTTTTTATATGTAATAGCATAATTTTGCACAAGGTTTTGTTGTGATATTTACATATGCACGTGAGATACTTTGATCAAATTTACCCCATTTATTTGGTTTTTTTGGGCGGGTAGGGTGTAGGGTATTATTACTGATTTAATTCAGCCTCTCATTTGCTTGTCAGGTGCTCTACCACTTGAGCCACAATTTTTTTGGGGGGTCTAGTCATGGGGCCTGAACTCTGGGGCTGGGCGCTGTCTGTCCCTCAGCTCTTCAGCTCAAGGCTAGCATTCTACCACTTGAGCTACAGCACCACTTCCTGCTTTTTTCTTTTTGCTTATGTGGTGCTGAGGAATCAAACCCAGGGCCTCAGGCATGCAAGGCAAGCGTTCTACCACTGAGCCACCTTCCCAGCCCCTTGAGCCACAATTTTTGCACTGATAATTTTAAGGTAGGGTCTTTATGCTTGGTGGCCTAGGCTAAAATCTTCCTACTATTGCTTCCCTATGTTGCTAGGCTTGACAGGCATGTACTGCTACATCTAGCCATTAGTTGAGAATGGTCTTTCAAACTTGGTTTGCTTTCCAAAATGGCCTGGAACCTGAGATCTCCTGATCTTCACCCCAAGTAGCTAAGACAACAGGCTTAAGCCATTGTATACATCTACGTGAAACTGTTTTCAGCCCCATTTCTGATCCCTTGTCAGATTTGCTACTGAAATGTTGTAGTAGTAGTAGTTGTTGTTGTTGTTGTTGCTGCCACCAGTCCCGAGACTTGAATTTAGTTAGGGTTTGGACATTTTGAGTTTTTCTACTCAAGACTAGTGTTCTACTACTTGAGCTAAAGCTCCACTTCTGTCTTTTCTGGTGCCTAATTGGAGGTAAGAGAGTCATAGATCTTCCTGCCCAGGCTGGCTTTGAGCCTTAATCTTCTGATCTCAGTCTCTTGAGTAGCTAGGATTATAGGCATGAACCACTGGTGCCTGCCTTGTAATTAACAAATTATAATTTCTTTCTTTTTTCTTTTGTTGGTCGTGGGGCTTGAACTCTGGGCCTGGGTGCTGTCCCTCAGCTCTTCAGCTCAAGGCTAGCACTCTACCACTTGAGCCACAGAACCACTTCTGGTTTTCTGGTGGTTTATAGGAGATTAGAGTCTTAAGGACTTTCCTGCCTGGGCTGGCTTTGAACCGGGATCCTTAGATCTCAGCCTCTTGAGTAGCTAAGATTACAGGTGTGAGCCACCAGCGCCAGCTTTCTTTTCTTTTCTTTCTTTTTTTTTTTTTCAGTGGGAGGTTACTGGGGATTGATTGAATTTAGGCATTTACCGTTTGAGACACATCTGTTCTCAGTGTAGGGTTTTATTTCATGTTATTTTTCTTCCTTTGTTCTGGTTCTATTGAGAATTTCCTAGGCTGTTACTTCTTCCCTGCTGGATATTTTAATATTCTGCTATCTGATTTTAATTTTCTACAAATCCTACATTATTATTGGATTGCTTACTTGCAGTTTTCTTTAATATTGAGGATGTGTGTGTGTGAGAGAGAGAGAGACAGAGAGAGAGAGAAAGAGAGAGAGAGAGATTTTGACAGGTAGGCAGGCAGACTAATTGACTTGACTTTGCTTTGGCTTGAAGTCAGGGCCTGGCATTGTCCCTTGGCTTTTCTGCACAAGACTAGTGGTCTGCTACTTCAACCATGACTCCGCTTTCAGGTTTTTGGGGATGAATTGCAGAGTTTCACAGACTTTCCTGGCCTGAAACCTTGATCTTCAGATATCAGCCTTCTGAATATCTAGGATTACAGGCATTGAACACCTGGCAGATATTTTTATTATTTTATTTTATTTTTGTTTTTGCCGGTCGTGGGGCTTGAACTCGCTCATGGGGCTTGAACTCGCTCATAGGGCTTGAACTCTGGGCCTGGGTGCTGTCCTTCAGCTCTTCAGCTCAAGGCTAGTGCTCTGTAACTTGAGCCACAGTGCCACTACTGGTTTTCTGGAGGTTTTATTGGAGATAAGAGTCTCATGGAAGCCAGGCACCGGTGGCTCATGCCTGTAATCCTAGCTACTCAGGTAGCTGAGATCTGAGGATCATGGTTCAAAGCCAGCCAGGGCAGGAAAGTCTGTGAAACTCTTATCTCCAATAAACCACAAAAATAACGAAGTGGCACTGTGGCTGAAGCGGTAGACTGCTCACCTTGAGCTGAAGAATGTAGGGACAGTGCCCAAGCCCAGAGTTCAAGCCCCATGACCGACCAAAAATAAGAGTCTCATGAACTTTCCTGGCCGAGCTGGCTTTGAACCGAGATACTCAGAACTCAGCCTCCTGAGTAGGTAGGTTTATAGGCGTGAGCCACCAGTGCTGTGCTTATTATTTTTTTAATTATTATTTTTGTCCTGGGTCTTGAATTCTGGTCCTCAGCCCTGTTCCTGAGCTCTTCAGCTCAAGGCTAGTGCTCTACCACTTGAGCCACAGCGCCACTTTGGGTTTTCTGAGGGTTAATTGGATATAAGTTTCATGGACGTTCCTGCCCAGGTTGGTATTGAAACACAATCCTCAGCTCTCATCCTCCTAAGTAGCTACGATTACATGCCTGAGCCACCACCTGTTACTACTATTATCATTATTATATTTATTTTTTGCCAGTCCTGGGGAGTGAATTCAGCGCCTGGGCACTGTTCCTAAGCTTCTTTTTGCTTAAGGCTAGCACTTGATCACTTGGGCCACAGAGCCACTTCTAGCTTTTCTATTTATGTGGTACTGAGGAATTGAACCCTGGGCTTCATGCATGCTAGGCAAGCGCTCTACCACTAAGCCACCTTCCCAGCCCCATAACATTTTTTAAAAAAATATAATCACTCGGGGCTGGGAAGGTGGCTCAGTGGTAGAGCGCTTGCCTTGCATGCCTGAAGGCCCTGGGTTCGATTCCTCAGCACCACATAAGCAAAAAGAAAAAAGCCGGAAGTGGCGCTGTGGCTCAAGTGGTAGAATGCTAGCCTTGAGCTGAAGAGCTGAGGGACAGCACCCAGGCCCAGAGGTCAGGCCCCACAGCTGGACCCCCAAATATATATATATAATCACTCTAATAGGGTCTCAGGAAAACAGAGATAGACATACATTTTATGCTGTATTGAATTCCTTTGCATGCCCAAAGTGCATGGCCCATCAGATTGTAGCTGTCTTAGCTAGTCCTGTCTTTTTTCTCCATCATCCACCAGTCTAACCTTTGCCCAGAAAGTACTCCTGTTCAGTCTTACTCAGTTCACAGAAAATGACAGTCATATTACAGGTCTTAAACTTCTTTCTACTCTTCTACTATTGTGACTGTTGCTAATGTACACATTACCATAATACTTCTTTTTTAGTCTTCCTGCTTCTGGCCTTCATTCTCATTACATTTAGGCTTTTTCCCCTTTTTTTGTTGTTTTAAGATCTGCTTTTTTCCTGAAATGTCCTTCCTTTTTGACAAAAATTGCCCTTTTTGTCCTTTTGCTTAAGAATGAAAAGGTGGTCATTGGGAGTCAAGGCAGAAGCATCTTGAATTTGAGGCTAGCCTAGGGGATATAATATAGCAAGACTATGTCTTTTTTTTTTTTTAAAAGAGGAATCCTAGCTACTCAGGAGACTGAGATCTGAGGATCGCCATTCAAAGCCAGCCAGGTCAGGAAAGTATGTGAGACTCTGATCTCCAGTAAACCACTCAGAAAACCAGAAGTGGTGCAGTGGCTCAAGTAGTAGAGTGCTAGCCTTGAGCTGAAGAGCTGAGGGTAGCACCCAGACCCAGAATCCAAGCCCCATGACCAACCAAAGCAAAGAGGGGGCTGAGAAGGCAGCTCATACCCATAATCCTAGCCACTCAGAAAGCTGAGAACCTAGAGCTGTGGTTCAAAGTCAGTCTCGGCAGGAAAGTCCACAAGACTCTTTACAATTAACCACCAGAAACTGGAAGGGATGCTGTGGTTCAAAGTGGTAGAGCACTAGCATTGAGCAAAAGAGCTCAGAAATAATGCCCAGGCCCCGAGTTCAAGCCTTGTGACCAACAAAAAAAAAAAGAAAAGAAAAATGAAGTTATTGCAGATAAAGCATTTCACTATGAATACTGTTGTTCTTCCTAAGCAAATTTATCATAAATTCCAAAAATCCCAAATGTCCTGTTTACATTCATATTTCCTTAGGTGTCTCTAAAATGTTCAAAACTCTTTTTCCAGGCTTGCCTGGTGATAATTGAAACTTCTTGATCCTCTGATCTGCATCAGTTTTGTCCAGAGTAATTTCTGTACATGTCAGCAGTATAGTTGACCACACAGTGTGTGTGTAATGACTGGCTTATTGATGTGTTTTGCTTTGAGGGCAAAAATTTCTTTTTAATCTCTTCCTTTGCAAGGGCAAGGATTGAAGATTTCTAATCTTTGCTGCCCCTAAATGGATGATATTCAAAGAAAGACAAAGAAACACGCTAGGCATTTTTGTGAGCATTTCCTGCTACCTACTTGCTGGTAAAATCAGCTCTGTTCTCATTGAAACTGTACTGGTGCTGATATGTGTTCCATTTCCCTGTACTGGGAGGGACAGTGATACACCATCTCTTTGCCTCTTCTTTCCCACAGCTAGTACCAGTACCATCTCACCTATACACCTGAAGGAGAAGACAATTTTTTGTCAACTTAATTTTCTTAATTTCCTGTAGAGGGATAGTCGCTAATCCCTCAGATAATTAGAATGTCTTATTTGTAAATTGTAGCTTCCTTTTTAGTGTAACTAAATCTGTAATGCTGTTTTTTTAATTTTAAAAGGGAATTTTTCCTGTAGAGATAATTAGCCTTGGTGATTCCTACTTGTATATCCCAGCAGTGTCTTAAAAAAGTATTTTGACTTTTTCTTCCTCGTCGACTTAATTTATTATTGTAAAGATAAGGTACAGAGTCAAGTAATGAGTACGTTTCCTTTTGTACAGTGTCTTCTGTTCTTCATTCTCTCCCAGTCCCTCCCTCTCATCTCTCTTCAGCTCTTCTGTGTCTTCCTGGTGACTCTTTAGTTCGTATTTCTTCTGTTTGATCCTAATAGGACTTGAGGTCTCTATGAAAAGTGCCTGTCATCAAGTAATCTAAGACCTTCCCTTCCCTCCCTTCCCCTCCCTCTCTCTTCGACTTTTTTTGATACTTTAAAATGTCTTAATTACCAAAGGGTTGTGTTCAAAATTAGGTGTCTGAGATTATAAGGAGTTTTTATAGTCATTTAATAATACCTTTTGTATCTACAGAAAGAATGGAGGGAAGACAGAAATGGAGAATTTAAAAGGAAAGTTGCTCGCTGTGTAAGAAAAAGCCAAGAGACTGCTTTTGAGTGACATTTATTAAACAGCTAGTAACTTCACTTATTTCAGGGTAAGTTTAAAATCAAATCATACTGCTCTTCTGCCTGTTGATAAGTAATTTCTGAGAACTGTGTGACTTAAGTATTTGAGCTATTTTCATTGGCTTCAATTTTTCTTTCTATAGTAATTTGTAATACTCAGTTGGCTCTCAGTGATACAGTATAATCAGCTTATTTTTCTTCTTTATGCCACCCATCCATTTTAAGCTAAATAATCTTTTTAAAAATAATTGTAGTGGGGGGGCTGGGAAGGTGCCTCAGTGGTAGAGTGCTTATCTTGCAATGCATGAGGCCCTGGGTTTTTTTCCTCAGCACCACATAAGCAAAAAAAGAAAAAAAAAAACCGGAAGTGGCACTGTGGCTCAAGTGGTAGAGCCCTAGCCTTGAGCTGAAGAGCTGAGGGACAGTGCCCAGGCCCAAAGTTCAGGCCCCACAACCGGACCCCCCCCCCCCCCCCAAAAAAAATAATAATTGTAGTGGGGAGCTGGGAAGGTGGCTCAGTGGTAGAGTGCTTGCCTTGATGCATGAGGCCCTGGGTTTGATTCCTCACCACCATATAAGCAAAAAGAAAAAAGCCAGAAGTGGCGCTGTGGCTCAAGTGGTAGAGCGCTAGCCTTGAGCTGAAGAGCTGAGGGACAGCATCCAGGCCCAGAGTTCAGGCCCCACGACCGGACCCCCCCCCCCCCCCCCCCAAAAAAAAAAAAAATTGTAGTGGGAGCTGATGGCTCACGCCTATAGTCCTAGCTACTGAGGAGGTTGAGATCTGTGGATTGTGGTTCAAAGCCAGCCTGAGCAGTAAAGTTCATGGGACTCTTATCTCCAGTTAATCACCAGAAAACTGAAACTGGCGCTGTGGCTCAAGTGGTAGAGTGTTTGAGGTACAGTACCCAGGCCCAGAGTTCAAGTCCCACAAAACCAAAAACAAAAATTGTATAGTGGTGGTCTGTTTCTTTTCACTGGGGGTTAAATTTCACATGATAACTGTGCTCTGGTTTATAACTGGTTTATTCCTCAATCCTAGGTACACCTGAGGCTGAGATTTGAGGATTTCAGTTCCTTTTTTTTTTTTTGTTGGTCATGGGGCTTGAACTCTGGTCTTGGGCGCTGCCCCTGCGCTCTTCAGCTCAAGGCGAGCATTCTACCGCTTGAGCCACAGTGCTACTAATGGTTTTCTAGAGGTTTATTTGAGATCAGAGTCTCACTTTCCTGCCCGGGCTGGCTTTGATCCGCGATCCTCAGATCTCAGCCTCCTGAATAACTAGGATTGCAGGCATGAGCCACCAGCACCCGGCTGGATTGCAGTTCCTTTGATGGCCAGTCCTGGGGATGGAAATCTGGTCTTGGGCGCTGTCCCTTAGCTCCTTTTTGCTCAAGGCTTAGCACCCTACTACTTGATCCACACACACCTCCATTTCCAACTTACTGCTAGTTAGTTGGAGAGATAAGAGTCTTGTGGACTTCGCTGTCTGGGTTGGCTTTGAACTGCGATCTTCAGATCTCAGCCTCCTGAGTAGCTAGGATTATAGGCATGAGCTACCAGCACCTAGCCAATAGTTCACTTTTCTTTCAGAAATCGAATCCTTATACACACACACACACACACACACACACACACACACACACACACACACACACACACACACACACACACACACACTTGTGTGTGTGTGTATTAAGTTTTTGTTTTTTTTTTTTTTTTGGTTTCTTAGTATTTATTTCCCTGTTGGGAGGCATATTTTTATGGAGTAAGATTTGTTTCTCTTTGTTTCATTTTACAGTGCTGAGAATTAAACTAAAGGCTTTGCACTTGATAGTCAGGTGCTCTAGCACTTGAGCCTCTGTCTTCAGTGATTATCTCTTAAAATGAGAGGTAACACCAGGAACAGGCAATCATGAGCTTACTTCAGTTCTTGGTAATGAGTATTTATTAATTAACCTGCAAAGATACTTGGCTCCTTGGGAGGGAAAAGATATGTAATAATGCCTTAGATACATTTTCTGACCAACAGACCAGGTATTAACACCTAGAAAAGTTCAGCGTATCGATTTGAAAAGTCCATACAAAAGTAAATATTGAATGGTTGGGATAAGATTAGAACTAGGGCTGCTGACTAACACGTGCATTCTCCAGAATAGATGGTCCAGTTGGTGTAGAAAGTAATTCATAGTAGGCCAAGGATAGCTTGGGAACTTCCACATTTAAGGGACAAGAAGAAGAGACTGTCAGAAACACATGACTAACTTGGTCAGAAGCATGGGTGCTAGAAGAGCCAAGACAGGAAGTAGGTGTGGGTAGTTCTTGTCAGAATGGAAGAGTTCATTTTTCGGAAGGAAGAAGGACTATTAGAACTTTGGGAAGCATTATATGAAGAGCAATGGGGCAGGTGTCCTTGGCACCAAGAAGCTTCTTCCTCATGGATTGCTTGCACTTGAGTGGTTGAGATTATTGGAACACTTTCCTCTGAGGGAGAAATTTATTGGCTTTAACATAAAAAAGTGGATTTACTTTTGTGTGTGTGTGGGGGGGGGGAGGTCATGGGGTTTGAACTCTGGGCCTGGGTGCTGTGCCTGCGCTCTTCAGCTCAAGGCGAGCGCTCTGCTGCTTGAGCCACAGCACTACTTCCTTACTTTGTATTTCTTAGGTTAGATTAAATTCTGTAATGCCATAAAAGCAGACTTTAGATTTGTAAGAAGCAGAAATAATTTTGAGAACGTTAGGTATAAATTATAGGTACAGTTACCATAAGTTCAATTAATATTTAAACAAAACATGGATTTTACACAACATACAGCAGATATATTTTAAGATACAAGTAGAACATGCTTACAAAAAATGTAAAATGAGGAACTGGGAAGGTGGCTCGGTGGTAGAGTGCTTGCCTTGCATGCATGAGGCTCTGGGTTCGATTCCTCAGCACCACATAAGCAGAAACGCCTAAGTGGTTCTGGCTCAAGTGGTAGAGTGCTAGTCTTGAGCTGAAGAGCTGAGAGACAGCAAGCACCCAGGCCCAGAGTTCAGGCCTCATGACTGATAAAAATAAAAAATAAAAAGCTTTAAAAAAAAATTAAATGGCTGGGCATTGGTGGCTCACACCTATAATCCTAGCTACTCAGGAGGCTGAGATCTGAGGATCATGGTTCAAAGCCAGCCTGGGCAGGAAAGTTTGTGAAACTCTTATCTCCAATAAACCACAAAAATACCGAAGTGGCACTGTGGCTGAAGCGGTAGACTGCTCACCTTGAGCTGAAGAATGTAGGGACAGTGCCCAAGCCCAGAGTTCAGGCCTCACGACCGACACACACAAAAAAAATTAAAATGACTATTTCAGGATAGAGCATTATTTAGAGTGATATGGGTAATAAGATGAGCCATGGCTTAATAAGATGAAACATGGCTTAATTTTCATACCTAGTCTTTCTAGACTAAAAAATGCCTTTTCTGATTGAGGCCTTTCTCTGTTAAAAAAATTTTTTTTTTGGCGGGGGGCATTCCTGGGGCTTGAACTCATATGGGTGTGGGCACTGTACCTGAGCTTCATTTGCTCAAGGCGAGCACTCAACCACTTGAGCCACAGCCACTTCTGTTTATGTGGTACCAGGGAATCGAAACCAGGGCTGATACATGCTAGCAAGTACTCTACCACTAAGCTACATTCCCAGCCCCTCTCTGTTAAATTTTATTTAAAGGAAGGGTGGGGTGGGCTTTTATTCTTCCACTGAAGAATCTAATGCTATTTTAAAGCTGAGTTCTTCCTATTAAAAGGTAGAGTTGACTTTAGGTGTTTATTTTCTTCGGTCATTATCTCTGGGGTATTTTCTTAAAACCTCACTTGGAAACAGTTTGTTAATGATTCTGTTGCCTTGGAATTTCTCATCCTTTATATCATGAGGGAATGATTACTGCATACTCAAAATCTGCATCCAGTTCTTTTTTAAGCCCTGGGAGATTTATTAGCCAGATATTAATTTGGGTGTAATACATTCTTTGGAAAACATTCAGGTAACTTTACCTAAAAGCTTATAATTCTCATTCCATAACATTTTTCTCTTTAAGTTTCTTTCTACTTTCAAATGATAGATGTAGGTAAATATCCAGGTGTACATGGGAGGATTGGATTCTGATGGTAATATATTTGTATCTAATACATTTCTTGCTTTGCCTAGAAGCCATGTCATTGACCAGTATTTTTGCAAAGAAGCTTAGTAGTTGCTGAGATCTTAAGAAATGTCTTTCCTAAAAGGTAGTCTACTCTGGTGCCATGCCATGAAGCCAAGCACCCAGCCTTTCTAGGAGGTAGTCTGAATGACTTAGTTAGGCACATATAGGTCTACAGACTACGTTACAGTTTTCTTCCTTCAGCAGAGCTTTTGGCATGGTTGAGTTTGGGAGGTTCTGAGATAAATTCACTCTGGCCTTTAGAAGTCACATTAAACTTGAAACATAATCTGATGTAAATTAAGTATGTTCTTATGTATATTAGGCCTCTCTGCAGGACTTTTATTATCTATATTCTCAGTCATTTGTTTGTTTGCCCTAAATGGTGCTTGGCTAGGAGATGTAGATTTCTCAGACAGAGATGATCATGGTATATTACCTTAGATGAGGATACAAAGCACTTAACACACTCCATGGAACATCATAAGCATTTGATAGGATGGTAGTGATTTTTATTTAGTTGTGCTCTTGACTTGCAGTCTACTTAGGGATATGAGACCAGTAGATAGCAACCTATTAGACTGTCATTGGGATGAAGGTCAGTTGTAGGAGGCTGGCATAGAAATGGGTTTGAACCCAATCTATAGAGTTGACTAGACTGAGCACGATGGTTTTAATTCCTGCTACTCAAAAGGTAGATAGATACTGGGCTGGGAATGTGGCTTAGTTGGTAGAGTGCTTGCCTAGCACGCATGAAGCCCAGGGTTTGATTCCTTAGTACCATATACCCAGAAAAAGCCAGAAGTGGTGTTGTGGCTCAAGTAGCAGAGGCTAGCTTTGAGTAAAAGAAGCTCAAGGACAGTACTCAGGTCCAGAGTTCAAGCCCCAGGACTGGGGAAGGGGGAAGAGCATAGGAGGGAATACCAGGAGGATTCAAGCTTGAGGCCAGCTCAGGCAAAAGGTTAGCAAGACCACATCTTAATCAATAGGCTGGTGTCATGGTACATAAGCCTAGTTGTAAGCCTAGTTTTGCAAGAAGGCTATAGTTAAGAGGGTATCATTTGATATTAGCTAGGGCAAAAAATGGAAGACACTGAGAAATAGCTAAAGCAAAAATAAGGTATGAGGCTTAGGTGGTAGAACATACCTGCCTTGCAAATGTATGACCCTCAGTTCAAAATCCAATATTTAGTTTAGCAAGTTATGAAGTGTGGCAAGGAACTGAAGGTATGACCTGAGTAGTAGAGAACAAGTATGAGGCTCTGAGTTTGAGTCCTAATACTGGTGCAAAAGAAATTTGGCAAGCTTTAAGTTGTTTTTCTGTACATACTCAAACATTTCTAACTTTGCAAGTTATTTTACATTTAAATATTTTCTATTTTTCCTTCTGGTTGTAACATAACAAGAATACTGAAAAATCTAAATATAACTGTGTTATAGAACTTTCTGTCTACATTGTTCAATGTGGCTAAGGAACTGAAATTTTAGTTTTTTTGTCGGTCATGGGGCTTGAACTCAGGGCCTGGGCACTGTCCCTGAGCTTTTTGGCTCAAGGCTACTGCTCTACCACTTTGAGCCATAGCTCCATTTCTTGTTTTTAGGTGGTTAATTGGAGATAAGAGCCTCAGGGACTTTTCCTGCCCAATCTGGCTTCAAACCACAATCCTCAGATCTCAGCTTCCTGATTAGCTAGGATTATAGACATGAGCCTCTTTATTTAATGTTAATTAATGTAAACATAAAAGTAAATAGTAATTGTCACATGTGCATTGGCTTATGTAATGAGTAAGAGTGGGCTTAAAATTAAGAATTAGTTGCCACCAAGAAACAATATAAATAAAAATTCAAATCAGGGATGGGAAAGTGGCTCAGTAGTAGAGTGCTTGCCTTGAATGCATGAGGCCCTGGGTTTAATTCCTCAGCACCACATAAACAGAAAACGCCAGAAGTGGCTCTGTGGCTCAAGTGGTAGAGTGCTTGCCTTGAGCTGAAGAGCTGAGAGACAGTGCCCAGGCCCAGAGTTCTGGCCTCACAACTGGGGGGAAAAAAATGGAATCAGTTAATTCTTTTGTAATATTGCATTTCTTACATGATGCTGTTTGTTTTGTTGTAGGTCTCCAATTGAGAAACATGGCACTGTTTTTCCTGCACTCTACCCACCTATTGCTGGACTTCTGTTGTAACAAGTTGGCAAATACTGGCTGGAACTGGGCTGCAATAAAACATGCCAGTTATCAATGCCGACAAGAGCCTAACAAGTGCCAACTTACAGATGATTACGCATTTTGAATTCTAATGAACTGTTTTAACCTTCAGGAAGAATTGTAAAGACCTGTACATAGCACAACATGATCCGGATAATATATATACTGTTCATGTACATCCACGAATACACCTTGTACCAAATAATGCTTTCTTGTAGTAGAGTAAGAATCGTGTAAATTGTAAAAGATTTTAGCAGGTTTTCTTTCCCTTTTCATTGTTTCTTATCAGTTTAAAGAGACTCTTTAAAGCATGTCAGATAAAAACAATTAGGATTAAAGTTTCCATTTAATTTTCTTTAAACATTAAGGCTTCATTAAACTTTTCACGTACCAAACTTTTGTATCTTCTTTGTTTTGACACTCTTCACTTTTATCTCTCTCTCTCTCTCTCTCTTCTTTCCTGCCAGGAATTTCTCAGATCATTTTATTCTAGTACTAAAATTCTTACTAAGTACTTGATTTTTCACGATGACCTTGGAGGGCTGGTCATCACTAGGTGCTTTGTCCTTTTTGTATTCAGGTTGCACCATCTCCTGGATTGGATGTAGCAATAAAATTTTCTGGCTGTTGAGAGTTCTTGACCCAACCTAGACATTACCTGCAAGGACTAAAAAAAAAAAAGTGTTACTTCTCAGCTTAATGTACTGAAATTTATTCCAAACCATACAAAATTCTGATTTGCTTTTATTATTGCCCTTAATTTACTTATATTAAGGTTGGACAAATAAAGCATGCACAGCTACAGGCTTTCTACTTGGATTTGCTTTCTTTAGGATTTGCTACTAAAAATGCCATCAGCCTGCATACCCTTCCCCTTAATCCTTCATATTTCTTTGCCGCTATCCTACACTAGAAATTTTTCTTCCCTGTTGTACAAAGAAATTGCGATGTATATTTTCATGTAATTTGATTTTGGAATTCTGTCACCTGTAGTGAGTTCTTCCAAAATACAATTTTTTCCAATAATTGTCAAGTTGTTGGCTTTTATTGTATTGAATGAAGGTTATAATACTAAATGCCAGAAAAGTGCAGTTTAGGGGGAAAAAAAAAATCTCAGGTGGATTCCTTATGCAAACAAACTTAGTACTTGAAAATCATATAGCCCTGGCAGAATATGTATTAGGTTCTGTCTAGATTCTTAAGAAAATCCAAAAGCATTATATGGGTAAATGCTTTGCTAATTGGCATATAGATTCTGAACTGATATCATGTACTTAGATTTGATTAATGTTGGGGCATAAGTTCTCATAGTTTGGGGTTTTTGTTTTTGATTTTTGAAACAAGTTCAACAATTGGCAAAAATGAGTATATGCAGAGTTAAAGGCAGACCTATGTTCCTGTTTCTAAATTTTTCTTATTTGTATGGTTGAGAATGGAAAATAGTGTTTGGCATGTTTGGATAGTACTTAAGATTATACTATACATATGGGTGAGGTATTTGTGAGAATTGGCATATCTCTGGTTTGGAGAAATGCTTTGGCAGAAGTGAAAGGATTCTTGCAGATAGCCCAGATTATGTTCTTTTTTGAGCAGAAGTAAAATGTTGAGCATGCAGTCACAGTAGAGTGATTTTTCAAAATCCTTGTCTGTTTCCTATGCTCTGAAGCATTGTAAAAACCCAGATGTATAGTGACTATGAGAACTCCTTGATTTGATTTGTTGGAGCCTAACTTCCTTCAAGAACTTTTGACTTCCCTCCCAAAAAACGGTAAAAATTATTGCCCAGTTCTACTGCACATCTACAAGGGACTTGGAATGCAATCCTTTTTATTGTTGTATCAGGAACTATCCACATTATGGTTGCTTAGGCAATATGGAGTTAAGAAATTTGCTCTCCTATTGCTATAATTCTACTAGCAATCCGTTGAGTTAAAACCTGGGATTTAACTGCTCAGCAAGTAGCAAATGATCTAGTAACTCAGGGACAACTTTTCTGAACTTCAAGTGCCACTTTAATGCAGTTACTTTGGGCTAACCATATGATTCTACATTGAAGGGGATTAAAGAAGTGCCAGGAATAAATGCCTCTCTCCCCACCCTGTTTTACACCCGTTCCCCTGGCCATGCTATAAACTGAAATTCAGGTCTTGGCAGACTTTAGAATTTCCTTTCTTCTCTCAGAGATGTCATCTGTGCCTTTCCCAGTGATCATCTGACAATGTGAATTTAAATGCCTGTACATTTGATATGAAATTCACGGTCAGGTGCCACTGAACCAGGTGGCTTTTGTCCCACCAGTGCCTCATCATTAGTGTGAGGTGATTTTTTTTTTTCTTCTTTGCTTCAAGAAAAGGATGTTTTTCTCCCTAACCTGGGACAACTATTAAGTACATCTCTTGTCCTTTGGGTTATAGAACTGTTGGCTGTTTGCTAAGTTTATTTCAAGTTCTTGTAGAGGCTTACACATTTAAGTCTGTTTATAATAGGAGGGATAGGTGATCGTCATTCTTGTAGAGGTTTACACATTTAAGTCTATTTATAATAGGAGGGATGAGTGATCTCCATGGCTTTCCTAACTTCTTTTGAGGATTTCCTTGTCACTAAAGGTGAGATGTTTATGAGGTTATTCTAGTTTTGTGATCACTTGGGTGTCATAGTATCGTTAATGGCTTTCATTCCCAATGTGAAACTATATGCTCACTCACCCTCTACAATTCTTCCAACTTGGGGTGGGGGGTTACTGCCTGTGTATCTGCCCATCTGGTCTCCAGTTGGTAGAATTGCCTTTCTGTACTGCCATTTCTCAGCATCTTTGAAATTTGACATAATGTTGCTTCATTCCAGTTGGTTTTTTTTAAGTTCTGTAATTTGTTGATTGTATTTAACTATGTGAGTTTTGTTGTTATGTTTACTGTATTGTAAAGCACCTCAAATTATGTGATGGGTGCTCTATAAATCAATAAATGATGACTTAGAGGCTGCATTATGAGCTATTTTGGTTTTAGGATGCAGGTCTCAAAAGTAGTGGTGGGATTCTTTCTATATAAAATAGCACATGATACCAGAGTGTCCACAGAGGAGCCTTGATGAAAAATTTTACAAACAATTTAAAGGAGGAACTTGAGGGGAAGAAATTAACTTGACATCCAACCTGATAAATTGCTATAAATTTCCAGTACATGGCCACACCATTATTCAGACTTTCTGTACCATGGCTTAGAAGCTTAAAGAACAATAGAACACTACGGGGGAGTTGTCTCTGACTAAACTGGCTCTTCCTTAAAAATGAGCTTAATGGTAAGAAGCCCATTCTTCAATTGGAACTAGAAGAAAACACCTTCCTTGCTCTGAGTAGATAGGGGTCTGGGCCAATATCTGCAGCATCACTTAGTTGGAAAAGAGGCACAATAGCACTTTTTGTTTTAAAGATAACTCTGCCTGGCACTAGTGGCTGACATCAGTTATCCTAGCTATTCAGGAGGCTGAGATATGAGAATCACAATGAGACCAGTCTTCACAAACAAATCCATGAAACTGTTACTGCCAGTTAACTACCAAAAAGCCAGAAGTAAAGGTGTGTGGCTCAACTGGTAGAGTGAAAAAGAAGCAAGAGTGCAAGGCCTGAGTTCAAGCCCCAATTCTTTTCTCCCCCACCCCCGCATGTAACAAAATACTGATAACAGGATCTATCTTTTTTCTTAAATCCTTAGAACTGTAATTCTTAAAAACTTAATGTTGACAACTGACTTGCTATGTTGATGTTTTTACATAAAAATGCCTGCTGGTTGATAAGACCTCTTTACAAAGTGAGTAAAGAACATGGAACCAGATGTTAGAGCTGAATCAGAAACCAAAAGAAAATTCTTGGAAGCAGTTTTGGAGATCATTTCTAGAGTTTTTAATTATTTGGAATAAAACTACTGGGTGTGGAAGTGCTAGGGAATGTCGCTGAACTTTTTTGTGTATATTCATCTGAGGTAAACTGCAAGGAGTGTTATTTGCTGCTCAAATGCAAACGGACAAATTGTTGGCTGCATACTGTATATCAGGCAGTAGGCTTTCATGACAGAATGAAGCTAATTTTCTCCCTTTCCTTCCTGAATATAGTACAGTAACCAGCTTATCAAACAATTAGTTTAGTTTACTTACTGGAGGCTTGCAAACCCCAACAGGATTTAGTTCAGATTTGCTCAATTTCAGGTCTACAACCTGGGCTGCCACAGTGGGGTGAAGCTTTTTGGATGGTTGACTTGGTACTCCACACTGAGCTTTAGGGAATTGATTATACAGTTTTGAGTCCTGTTTACACATAGGTAAGAAAAGGAGTTTACTTTTTTTGGACAGGGGGTCCGGTCGTGGACCTGAACTCTGGGCCTGGGTGCTGTCCCTCAGCTCTTCAGCTCAAGACTAGCACTCTACCACTTGAGCCACACCGCCACTTCTGGGTTTTTTTTCTTCTGCCTATGTGGTGCAGAGGAATCGAACCCAGGGCCTCATGCATGCAAGGCAAGCACTCTACCACTGAGCCACCTTCCCAGCTCAGGAGTTCACTTTCAAAGGCTGGTGCTGGTGGTGGTTGTAATTCCTAGCTACTCAAGTAGCTGGGATCTGAGGATCATGATTCAAAACCAGTCTGGGGCTGGGCGCTGGTGGCTCAGGCCTCAGCTACTCAGGAGGCTGAGAGCTGATGATTGCAGTTCAAAGCCAGCCTGGGCAGGAAAGTCCGTGAGACTTATCTCCAATAAACCACCAGAAAGCCGAAAGTGGCACTGTGGCTCAAGTGGTAGAGTGCTCGCCTTGAGCTGAAACACACGGAGATAGCACCCAGGCCCAGAGTTCAAGCCCCACAACATGCACGCGCACACACACACACACACACACAGTCTGGGCAGGAAAGTCCATGAGACCCTTCAATTAAAAACAACAAAAAGGCCATAGCTGTGGCTTAAGTGGTAGAGGGCTAGTCTTGAGCAAAATTGCTCAAGGACAGTGCCTAGGTGTTGAGTTCAAGCCCAGCTCCAGCCCTCCCCCTCAAAAAAAAAGAATAGTGGAAGAGCACCTGTCTTCATTCCTTGTACCACCAAACGTAAAGGGAAATGTATAATAGCACTTGAATGTTCACATTTCATTTATTCCTAGCAAAACTGCTAGAAACAAAATTGCGATTTAGCATTTCTTTTGGCAGGATCTAGTCAAATTCTTTTAAAGTAATAGTTTATTATTAGGAAACAGGTTTTGGTTGATTTGGCAAGATTGCGGTTGAGTAAGTGGGTTGCCAGGATTCAGTTCCATGTCCTTCCATATACACAGGGTACTGTCCACCGGGATTTTCAGGTGAGGAAACATGAGCTCAGGAGCAGTGACTTTTCTGAGGTCACATAGAGACCACTTGTTAAGGCTGTTCTAGCAATCTTAGAAATTTCTTCCTCTTTGTCTTGCACAATGTAGCACTGACTGGCCAGTTGGTTCTGTCCTTGAATTTGGGACAGACAATATCACTCCCTATCCTGTACTTCATGTTCTTTGCCTGAACAAACCTTACAAATTGGAACTGGGTTAAAACTGTATTCTAATGCTGAGAAAATTCAAAGTTTCTGTATTTACTGTATCAGAGTAGAGTAGGGCTTTGTTTTGTTTTTGTTTTTGTCAGCGATGGGACTTGAACTTGGCCTGGGTGCTGTCTCTCAGCTCTTCAGCTCAAGGCTAGCGCTCTACCACTTTGAGCCACAGCGCCACTTCTAGTTTTCTGGTGGTTTATTGGATAGGATCTCACAGACTTTGCTGCCCAGGCTGGCTTTGAACCATGATCCTCAGATCTCAGCCTCCTCAGTAGCTAGGATTACAGGTGTGAGTCACAGGCACCCGGCTCAGAGTAGGTTTTAATGAAGAGGTTATAGTTCCGCCCATGAGTTGCTAAGCCCCATTAAGCAATTTCTAATTTGATCATGAGCATCTAATCCAAGCACTCTAAACACATTTGTTTATTCCTTCATGTGTACTGCTCTACAGGGTACTCTGGTTTTCATCAAGCTCTCAAAAGATCATAACCCTCCAAATCTTCAGTAACCTGGGTTCCTCATGAAACAGAATCTGAGAGGAAGCATAAATAAAACAAGTTTCTAGATCTCCCCATCACCAACACAGCAAGTCAGTACTCCTAGTATAGCACACTGAGGTAAAAACTAATCGAACATTGAGTACCTGCTGTATAACCAACCCTAGGCTAGTACAAGTGAGGCCAAGTTATGTGATGCAAAATAGACATTAGCTGTGATGATAGTATTTTCCAGTCACTTTTTTTGTTGTTGGTGGTTGTGGGGCTTGTACTCTGAGCCTGGGTGCTGTCCCTCAGCTCTTCAGCTCAAGTCAAGCACTCTACCACTTGAGCCACAGCACCACTTCTGTTTTTCTGAGTGGTTTATTGGAGATGAGTGTCTCAGGGACTTCCCTACCCAGGCTGGCTTTGAACTGTGATCCTCAGATCTCAGCCTCCTGAGTAGCTAGCATTACAGCTGGGAGCCACTGGCCTGGCACTTTTAAATAATTAATTAATTTATTTATTTTTGGGTCCGGTCATGGGCCTAAACTCTGGGCCTGGGTGCTGTACCTCAGCTCTTCAGCTCAAGGCTAGCCCTCTACCACTTGAGCCACAGTGCCACTTCCGGCTTTTTTCTTTTTGCTTATGTGGTGCTGAGGAATCAAACCCAGGGCCTCATGCATGCAAGGCAAGCGCTCTACCACTGAGCCACCTTCCCAGCCCTTAAATAATTTTAATGTTAAGATCCTGAGGAATTTCAGATAAGGCTGCTATGGCCAAGGAGGCTGGCTTTCAGGCAATCTGATCTAGAAACTCACCATTTGGCACACCTCTTAAACCATTCTCAACAGACAGGCAAGTTTTGAGCAAGGCACCTGCAAGTTCTCTGCCTGACAAGTATTCTCTGTGCTTCTTTGCCTAATTGCCTTTGCATGGTACAGCAACTCTAAGCACCTTCCTTGCTCATGTTCTAAGCTGTCTACACATTTCAGTACCCTCTTCACTTCCATTTCCCAAATGCCTATCAGAATCACTCCTACTTCCTCAAAACTGCAACATCATGTGTGTGTGTGTGTGTGTGTGTGTGTGTGTGCGCGCGCGTGCGCACGTACACACAAATCCTGGGGATTGAATTCAGGGACTGGACACTGTCCCTGAACTTTTTTGCTCAAGGCTAGTATGCTACCACTTCAGCCATAGCTTCACTTCCAGCTTTGTTGTGGTTAATGGGAGATAAGTCTCATGGACTTCCCTATTGGGCTGGCTTCAAACTGCGAATCTCAGATCTGTCTTCACAGTAGCCACTGGTGCTTGGCTAAAACTTTAACTCGACCTTATGTTGCTATGATCTAAAACTCCAATTTATTCACTTGTACCTAATTATACACTAGGGATGACCTTAACAGCACCTAACATCACCAACTTGGAATTCTTTCTTCTTCAGTTCTGATACTCATGTTCTCCAAGGCCACCAATTCCCTACAGTTTTCATTTCTATTATTTTTGTCTGAGTCTATGACTTGAACAATACCTGATGCTTTTGCTCATTGGCTGGTGTCAACTGAACCATACCTCTAACCCCCCTGCAGTCTTTAACATTCCCTGAGCTCTTCAGCACAAGGCTAGCACTCTACCACTTGAGCCACTACACCACTTCCAGTTTTTGAGTAGTTAATTGAAAAGAGTCTCACGGACTTTCCTGCCAGGGCTGGCTTTGAACCACAATCCTAATGTCTCAGCCTCCTGAGTAGCTAGGATTACAGGCATGAACCACTGACACCTGGCTGAGTTTTTGATTCTTTTGTTTTTTTGGGTCCGGTCATGGGGCCTGAACTCTGGCCTGGGCACTGTCCCTCAGCTCTTCAACTCAAGGCTAGGACTCTACCACTTGAGCACAGCGCTACTTCCGGCTTTTTTCTTTTTGCTTATGTGGTGCTGAGGAATCGAACCCAGGGCCTTGAGCATGAAAGGCAAGCGCTCTACCACTGAGCCACCTTCCCAGCCCCAGTTTTTGATTCTTGAAGTAAAAAAAAAAATTGCAATCTGGGAACTGATGGCTCATACTTGTAAATCCAAGCTACTTCTGGGCTTGGGTGGCTCATGCCTATAATCCTAGCTACACAGGAGACTGAGATCTGAAGATTACGGTTCAAAGCCAGCCCGGGCAGGAAATTCCCTGTGAGACCCTTATCTCCAACTAACCACCAGAAAACCAGAAGTGGTGTTGTGGCTCAAGTAGTTGAGTGCTTGCCTTAAACTGAAGAGTTCAGGGACAGCACCCAGGTCCTGAGTTCAAGCCCCACAACTGATTAAAAAAAAAAATTCTAAGCTACTCAGGAGGCTGGGATTTGAGGATCACAGTTGTTAGCCAGTCTGGCAGAAAGTCCATGAAATTCTTATTTCCAATTAACTGGCAAAAAGCTGGATGTGGATCTGGTTTAAGTGGTAGGACCTTAGCCTTGTACAAAAAAGCTCAGGGACAGTGCCCTGAGTTCAAGCCCAGGTCTGGCGCACACACCACACACTCTCTCTCTCTTACCAGTTAAACCATATCCTACCCTGTTTCTTTAAAAAAAAATATTAATATAAGGTGGGCCTCACATCTTGATCACTATCTGTGGTATCTCTGATCTTTCCAGAGACTGCCTCTCAAAGTTGGGATCACAAATGAATTCCACCACATCTGATTTATTCAGATAGGGTCTTTAAAACTTTGCCAGGGCTTACCTTGATCCTGTCATCCTGATCTCCACCACCCAAGTAGCTGGAATTACAGCTGTTTGGGAAGACTTTTTATTTTCGATGCTGGGGATGGAACTCAAGACTTCATACATGATAGGTGAACACTTGTGTAATCTTTTGGAAATGTCTCATGCTATTTATACTATTTTGTGTATGTGTGTGTGCACATGCCAGTCCTGGGGCTTGAACTCAGTGCCTAGGTGTGTTCTTCAGCTTTTGTGTTCAAGGCTAGAGCATTGCCACTTGAGCCAGATTTACTTCCTGATTTTTTGGCAGTTAATTGGAGGTAAGAGTTTCATAGATGGGGCTGGGAAGGTGGCTCAGTGGTAGAGCACTTGCCTTGCATGCCTGAGGCCCTGGTTTTGATTCCTCAGCACCACATAAGCAAAAAAAGAAAAAGTCCGGAAGTGGCGCTGTGGCTCAAGTGGCAGAGTGCTAGCCTTGAGCTGAAGAGCTGAGGGACAGCGACCAGACCTCCCCCCCCCCAAAAAAAAAAAAAGTCTCATGGACTTTCCTGTCCCAGCTTGTTACAAACCTCCACCCTCAGATCTCAGCCTCCGGAGTAGCTAGTATTACAGGCATTAGCAACAGGCCCAGTTCAACTACTTTTTAGTCCTCCAATTTGCTATTTCCTAATAATTTAGCCATCTCTACATTCACCAAAGATGTCCACATCTTGCTTATAGTTTCCCTTACTTTCCTATATTTAACTTACAACATTTAATTTCCCTGGCTTCTCATTTCCACTTCATTGCCCAGTCCTGCTCTAATGTGATTTAGCTGACAAAAATCTACTTTGTCACATTGACCTCAGGACTATCCCAACCTTGTTTGCACTGGACTGTCCACAGTTATTACACAACTCTGCAGTTCTCACAATTCATACATCGACCTCCAGGCAGTGTGAATTTTAAGTCTGATCACCACAGTTGTAGTGTCATAGAGTTTGTCCACTTTTGGCAACAAAATCTTAGAGCTTAGACAAATGTTAGCATTCAGATTGTTTCTGCCTCTAGATAGCCGAGTTCAAAGTGACTTCATCCACATGTAGATGAGGTACTTGTAATGAGGCCTTCAAATCTTCAACATTTTCTTCATTATTCTCTGGTCTCCTTGCCTAAGAACTTCATGCGTACAGCATACAATCGTTCCGAGTCAAGTCGCTGATAGTTCTTTCCCTTGCACATCTACGTTGTTTCCATGCGCCTAGTGGATTAACAGGTGACCTGCTTCTAGTCCAAATTTCATCCTTTCCCTTGAGTTAAGTGTCGAATGTTACAGGTACCCGGGGTCTGGGACCACAGCGTCCCCCCACCCCGCCCCGGCCCCGACGCCCTCACACAACCCGAAGGCCCGCGCACCCTCTCCGCCCTCGCCCGGGGAAGCTTCTCAGGAGCAGCAGTCTGGGTTTGCTGTCTTCCGCCCGGGACGTGGGACAGGACCGAGACCAGTCAGCTGGGCAAGTCCTCAGTCACTAAATCACGAGTGCAGTCCGGATCTCCAGCCGAAGGCCTGGCTTCCCCCAGCGCTCCAACTTGGCCGCGCCTCCCAGGGCTCTCGCGAGATTTCGTGCCACCGTTCCGCGCGCACTTCTCGCGAGGCTGCAGGCAGGGCTGGGCCCGACATGGCGGAAGGTAGGTTTTTTTTTTTTTTGTGGCTCGAAGCGGGAAGACGCGGAGCCGTCGGGGCGCGGGCTTGCGGGTAGAACCGCCCCGGGTGCGGCTCTCGGCAGTGGTGGCTGGGCCCAGTGGGTCTCGGAGCCCTCCTTCCTAGCTCCCCTGCAGCTTCGAGGGCCGGGGTCCAGAGCGCGGTTCCTATGGCAACGCCCCTCCCGCGGAGGCCGCGGGAGCCGGAGGCTGCGGGGCGGGCGCGGGCCGCGCGGGGACGGGTGGGGGCCCGGAGTGTGGGGGCTCCCTGACGTCCCGGGGGGGGGGCGGGCACGGGAGAGCGACCCTCTCCCGAGGAAGCTGGAACTGTTGTCCAGGCACATGACAGGTCCTTCGTCCGGAAGGAAGGGCGCAGCACCCGGCCCGCGGGAGAGCGGGGCCTCTCCTTCGCACCCGGCCCGGAGGCCAGAGCTGCCCGCCCGGGCCGGGCCCCCCTGCCCCCGCCCCTGCTCCATGACCTCTTCCCCTCCGGCTCTCCGGTGTCCCCTGCCCCCTCCCCCGGCCCCCCCCCCGATCATGTCCTCCCCCTGCCCCCGGGTCCCCTGTGCCTTCCCTCGTCCCCCCCTCCCCTGCTCTTCCTCGTGCTCCCCGTGCCCCTTACCCCAGCCTGGGTGGAAGGGTTTGTTTGGTAGGGGAGCGAGCTGGCCAAGCTCACACGGCCCCCCAGAATTTTGCCCAAGCCAGGCTCCTTTGCCTCCTCTTCTCGTCGGGACCCTTTTCTCTGGTGCGCTCTTGGAAACCGCATGTAAAAGCAGTTTGACGGCTTGTTGCGATGTCAGGATCCTTCATTGTGAAAGCCTTACTATACACGGGAGGGAAAAGAAGCCCGGGAGATGGCCAGTTAACTTGCCAGGGATCATATAGTGATACTGTTGTGCCGGATTTGTGTGCTTTTCCTGTGTATCCTATGAATGGGAAAAAATACGGTTAATTTAACGTTTATTGAGTGACTAAGTGTGCATGGTCACAACCCGCTCCTTTGGTTTTGAGTTAAGCTTTGACCAAATCTATCATTTCTTGGATCTTAGGTTTGGGAAGCTTTGAGTAGGCTTTTCTCATTTGGATGGGGTTTAAGAATAACCTTGGGAAGGAGGCAAGGCACTTGTGTTATTTGTTCTTTATAGATAAAGGAATTGAGGCTAAAGTTAATAGATTACTGAGACTGGACCCAGTTTTTATCTTTGCTTGTTTCCTACCACGTTAAGCCATTGGGAGAGGGAAACTTTATGTGAATATTGTCGGAGAGCAAGGGAGGGAGCGACAGCAAGCTAACCATTTCCCCCTGAAAATGGTTTTTGGGTTAAGTGCAAAGTATTTTACAAGGGCCAAGCTTGTTACTCAGAACTGTGAGGTGGGGGTAAGAAGGTTCAGAAAGCCTATATGTGAAATTATAGTAGTCTAGTACTTTCACAGAAGAGAAGCTGAATGTTTTCATCAAGGTGGAAACTGTGGAAGATGCCTTTTCTATATTCAGCAGTTTTCGGAGCCCCTGCTGGGCTAGACTCAGGTTCCAGCTTTGGGGAGTTCTTAAGGGCTGATGGTTTTTTCCTGAGCTGTGGTAGCCTGGCATTGAGAGACATCTAGCCAGCTGAGTGAGTATAACTTTAAACCAAACCAAACATCCTTTAAAGATTAATTAAGTTGCCCAGGACTTGTAAACAGATAAATAAGTAGTCATTGGGTCCTGACTTAACATTTTACCATTTTTGCATCCTAGTTTCCTGGCTGAAGTTCCATGAAAGCTTCTTAGAAAATGATACTGTATTCTAAGGGCAAAGGATGCCTGCAGTTTGATGGAGGGGGTGAAATTGATTGGAATGCACTGTCATTATGTGTGGAAGTGTAACAATGAAGCTTTTCCCTGAATAACCCAATTTACAGATTCCTTGTATAACCCAATTTCCAAATTCTACCAAAAATCATATTGCAAACTTTGACTAGGAAAAATCGAAGGCATTTTTGGCCAAGGCAAGTCATTAAACTGCAGGTGCTGCCATCCAAAGGAAGATATAATTACTTAGAAAATGTTTTGTGGGCTGGGAATGTGGCTCAGTGGTAGAGTGCTTTCCTAGCATGCAAGAAGCTGCAGGTTTGATTCCTCAGTACCACATAAATAGAAAAAGATGAAAGTGGTGCTGTGGCTCAAGTGATAGAGTGCTAGCCTTGAGCAAAAGAAGCTCAGGGACAGTGCTCAGGCCCTTAGTTCAAGCCCCAGGACTGGCAAAAAAAAATTTTTTTTTGTGAGCCAGGTGGGTTGGCTCACACCTGTAATCCTTGCTACTCATAAGGCTGAGATATGAGGATTGTGGTTTAAAGATAGACCTGGCAAGAAAGTCTGTGAGACTCTTATCTCCAGTTAGCCACCAGAAAACTAGAAGTGGAACTGTGGCTCAAAGTGGTAGAGTGCTAGACTTGTGCAAAAAGAGTTTAGGGACAGTACCCAGGCCCTGAGTTCAAGCCCCATGACCAACAAAATAAAAAGAAAATGTTTTGTGGGTTGCTCCTTGTTTAATGCTGTTTGTGCTTTAATCAAGAGTTTTCAGAGTTGGCTACTGTTGTTCAGAGATACTCATTTACACACAAATAATAAAATTTTGTGTCATGTAACAGTTATATTATCTGTAAGCACATTCTGGTAACTTCTCTGATACTAGTAATGGTTTGTTGGTGGAAGAATATGTGATAATCAGTGCCTAGGAGTAGTAAGTAGGACCTCAAGATTCCAAATATACAGTATTATCTGACTCATTTGAGAAACAGCCTCTTTCCATTAGCCATGGCTGTTAATTTGACTTCACATATTTAGCTTGTGTCTTTCCTAAAATTTACTTCTATTTTCACTCTATCCATCCCTACAGCTTTCCTGATCATCTGTGCTTCCTCAAGTGAACCACTTCAAGTAGATGTTTCCTATATTATCTTTACTCCTTGATTTTGCCCTCCCCATATACTTTCAGTTTCTAGTGTTCACTGTTAAACAAAACATCTTGTCTCTCCTATTCTCAGTACCTCTGCCCCTCTATTCCAACTTTCATGGTTCTCCATGATCTTACAAAGCTTTCCAACAGGTCTAACCCCTGCTTAATACTGCAGCCTTATTTCCCACTTTTCATTTACTGCCCCCAGTCACACTAACTGGTGAACTCCTATGTGCCCTCTCCCTCTTTGTCCTTGCAGTTCCCTTGGCCTGGGACAACTGTTCTTATTTTCCCATGTTATTGACAATATACTTGAAGCTACCCTCTCTGGAATGTCAACCCCATAAAGGCAGAAACGTTTCCTGTTTTGTTTACTATTCTGTCTTCTAGCTTAGAGTCATGCCTGTGGTTGAAGGCATGTATGAATTTATTGAGCCTTATCAGTGATGAAATGAGCTGCCTGGGTGCTGGAGGAATTGTCCACTTGTTTAGCACGTATTTAGCGTGTACATGACTGTTGAGCATGTGTTTAGCATGTACACAGCCCTTAGTAACAATAAAAGTGAAAATTCAAAGAAAAAGAAGAGAACTGGAAATTTAAAAAAAATGTAAATGGTTAAGTAGAAAAGCTAATTGTGCACTTTTTACTTAATGAAATTTGGCTAGAATAATTTATTTAATTTAGTTTTTTTGTGCCAGTCCTAGGGCTTGAACTCAGGGTCTGGGTGCTGTTCATGAGCTTTTGTGCTCAAGGCTAGTGCTCTATCACTTGAGCTACAGCTCCACTTCCTGCTTTTTGCTGGTTAATTGAAGAATCCCATAGACTTTCCTGCCTGAGTTGGCTTCAAACCTGGATCTTCAGATGTCCATCTCCTGAGTTGCTAGGATTACAGGCGTTAGCTACTGATGCTTGACTAGGAAATACCTTTGATAACAATTCAGATAACCACATGAAAACTTAGCTTATTCTGGCAAACTCCTGGTTAATCCCATGGCCATTAGCCACTGGAATTTAAAGTGAAATGAAACATTTCTGTTAGTCTGAACCAAATGCTCAGCAGCCATGGCACAGGTATTCCCTGAAACTGGAGGATGCAGACAAATAGAGCACATAAGTGCTTACAGAAAGTGCTGTTTGATAGTACTATTCTAGAAAGTACTTAATCAGTAAGGCTGACAGTTGAGGAAAAGTTTGCCATCCTTCCAGTTTTGAAATTTATCTCTTTGTGGTTTTACTCATTTAACAAAGGTCCAAGGTGCTGTCCCTGCTTGGCCTCCTGGGGGATTTTTTTTCCACAAAGAAAGATTAATCTACTCTGACTAAATGTGTTAGAGTAGAGCTTCTGAACCGTGCTATGCCACGCTTAATCAATGGGAAGACGATCTACTCTAGGTGATTTACAGTTCTGTCAGGCAGAAGAGAAAGTGGTATCTCGAGTTTTGTTGAATCTGTGTAGATCAAGGACCTCCTATGGCATTGTTGAACTCCACCTAGGAAGGCCCTATATGAGGATGACTTGGTGGGGATGGGGGCAGAGGAGAATAGACAGACATAAGTACTTTTTTTTTTTTTTTTGCCAGTCCAGCTTGAACTCTGGGCCTGAGTGCTGTCCCTCAGCTCTTCATCTCAAGGTGAGCACTCACCACTTGAGCCATAGGGCCACTTCCAGTTTTCTGGTGGTTTATTGAAGGTAAGAGTTTCATGGACTTTCCTGCTTGAGCTGGCTTTGAACCATGACCCTCAGATCTCAGCCTCCTCAGCAGCTAGGATTATAGGTGTGAGCCACCAGCGCCCAGCAACGTAAGTACTTCTTGTAGTGCACTCAGAAGTTCAGAAGTACAAGAAGTTTAAAATTATCTGAGAAACTAAGGAAAAGATGAAAAGTGCTTAAATGTTACTTTGATAAGTCAAAGCAAGATTTTCTAGGGAAGTGGTAAGAAGTGTGTTTTGGATGATCTTCAGGAGATTGTGTTCAAGCTGGACTTTGAAAAATAATTTTTTTTTGAATGTTGAGACGTTAGAATTGGGAAAGGCTAATATTCTCAGTGGAAGGAATGGTAGGTATTAGGTTAGAAGATGTAGTTAAGGCCAGGTGATTCCAGGTGTGATTAAGCAATGGCACGTTGTTCTATGGGTTAAGGGTATATACATTTGAGAGATAGAAGCCGAGGCAGTGGTGAGTGGCCTTGTCTTAGGCTCACTGAAACAATTGCATTGTGGAGGAAGGACTGGGAGGGAAGGAAGCCAGGCAGGAAGCTGTAGCAGTTGCTGAGTCATTTAGTAAGGAGCAATGGGGCTGATGAGGATTGATACAAGAGAGACTTACCGAAGCCATGAAGCAGAACTTTTTAAGCTTTTGTGAATGTTGGCAAGAAAGAGCTATAAAGATGTCTGGAGCCGGGTGCCGGTGGCTCACACCTGTAACCTTAGCTACTTAGGAGGCTGAGATCTGAGGATCACGGTTCAAAGCCAGCTGGGGTAGCAAAGTCCAGAAAACCGGAAGTGGCATTGTGACTCAAGCAGTAGAATGCTCACCTAGAGCTGAAGAGCTGAGGGACAGAGCCCAGGCCTGGAGTTGAAGCCCCACGACCAAAAAAAAAAAAGATGTCTTGAGGATTCTAGGTCTGGATTACTCACAGACAAATACTTTGACCTCAGTTTTAGACATACTTTCCTATTATCTGTGTACCTCTAGTTGGTTATGTCTAGCAAGGGAGTTCCAGGCTAATAGGAAGTTCAGGATGAAATGTTAGTTAGCTCATAGTTGAGCATCTTTCTGTGAAATTAGCCCTATGAGTGCTCTACAGTGTAGGCTTTTAACTCAAAGGCCAAACAAAACAAAGGTGAAATCCATTCAAGAAAAATGCATTTCATAGTAAGTGTAAACTTCTATGCTAGGGATAACAAAATGAACAGACACTTTTTCAGCCTTAATAGACCTTCCAGAAAAGAGCTTTATTACCTACTGAGTTTTCTCTTTGGTGCTGATAATCCAGAGTCTGTAGTCAATAACCTAGATATCATCCCTGATAGCTTCCCACTCTGTGGTCAGCATCAAATCCAGTGTATCTCTCACACCTGTTAATTTGTGCTCCACTGTTCTCTTGTGAGTTCATCCCAGTGTATTTGAGCCTTGAGAGCCCTGCTATGAGAATCACCTCATGAGCACTGAAACCCCCAAGTTTCAGCTTCATTGAACATCATTATAATGTCATTTTTTCTACCAACGATGTCTACTAATAACTTTAGGGTTTTTGTTGTTGTTTATTTTAAGCCCTAGTATTGAACTTCCAGGACTCAGACTTGCCAAGCAAATGCTCTGCTTTTTTGTTGTTGTTGCCGGTCGTGGGGCTTGAACCTGGGCTTGGGTGCTGTCCCTGCTCTCTTCAGCTCAAGGCAAGTGCTCCACCACTTAACCCACAGCGCCACTTCCACTTTTCTGGTGGTTAATTGGAGATAAGAATCTCATGGACTTTCCTTCCCAGGCTGGCTTTGAACTGTGATCCTCAGATCTTAGCCTCCTGAGTAGCTAACATTATAGGTATGAGTCACCATGCCCAGCTTTTGTTTTGTTTTGTTTTTTAATTTGTTTTTGTGATAGAGTCTCCTGTTTGCTTTACCCTGGCTGGCCTCCATCTGAGATCCTCCTATGTCTATCTCCTAAGTAACTAGAATTACAGACATGTGTCATCATGTTTGGTGTCAGTTGCTAGAGTATTCAGAAAGGTAGAATCTTGAGTTACAAAGTGTCCTTAGTATCATCATATATTTAATAATATCAACTTTTTTTTTGATGAAGGGAGTGATGCTGAGTGGCTGGGTTGCTGTGACATGCTATTAGTTCTTTCTTTCCTCCATACAGTATTACTATCTTCTTTTGTTTTCTTCTTTCTCTTTTTTTTAAAAAGAGGATGTGATATAAACTTGTATATATATATTTATATATTTCTTTTTTTGCATTTTTTTCTGTCTTTGGGTTTTAACTAAGTCATTGTGCTTTGTCAGGCAGGCACTTTGCCACTTGAGTCACACCTTCAGTTCTTTTTGCTTTATTTTTTTGGATAGATTCTCTCATTTTTGTTTAGGCTATCCTGGATGGAAATCTGCCTTAACACTTGTGTAGCTAGAATGATAAGCATATACCAGCACACCTGGCTTTTTTTATTTTATTTTTTTTAAGATGAGGTCAGTTTGGCCCAGGCTGGTTTCGGTCCAGTCTTTAATCTCTGCTTCTTGAGTGGTTGGTATTACCGTGGTTGGCCCATTAAACTTGCTTAGTGCTTGGACTTGAACTCAAGCAGGTTACTATCCCTTAGCTTTTTCTTTTTTTTTTGTCGGTCATGGGGCTTGAACTCTGGGCCTGAGCGCTGTCCCTCAGCTCTTCAGCTCAAGGCTAGCGCTCTACCACTTGAGCTACAGCGCCACTTCCGGTTTTCTGGTGGTTTATTGGAGATAGGAGTCTCACAGTCTCTCCTGCCCGGGCTGGCTTTGAACCGCGATCCTCAGATCTCAGCCTCCTGAGTAGCTAGGATTACAGGCGTGAGCCACCAGCGCCCGGCTTCCCTTAGCTTTTTCACTCAAGACCAGCATTCTGGGGCTGGGAAGGTGGCTCAGTGATAGAGTGCTTGCCTTGCATGCCTGAGGCCCTGGGTTTGATTCCTCAGCACCACATAAGCAGAAAAAGCCTGGAAGTGGCGCTGTGGCTCAAGTGGTAGAGTGCCAGCCTTGAGCTGAAGAGCTGAGGGACAGCGCCCAGGCCCAGAGTTCAGGGCCCATGACACACACACACACACACACACTATCTCTCTCTCTCTCTTTCTCTCTCTCTCATTCTGCTACTGAGCCACAGAGTCACTTCCAACTTTTTGCTAGAGATAAGTCTCACAGACTTTCTTGCCTGGGCTGGCTTTGAACCACAGCCCTCAGATTTCAGCCTGGTGTAGCTAGTGTTACAGGTACCAGTTACTCTGGTACCGGGCTTGACCTTGCATTCTTTTTCTTTTTCTTTTTTTTTTAACTTTCATTTTTAACAGTAAATATTTCTTGTTTTCTTATTTACTGTTGGAACAAATTTTCTATACTTACCATCTCTAAATAAACTGTTATTATAGTGAAAGAAAATTTCAACATATGCCTAATGTCTGAAATATGGGAGCTTAAGAAACTAACCCCTCCCAAAGCAAATAAACCAATCACTAAATAGGCAAAATAGCTAAGGAGAGACCTCTCAGAAGAAAAGGTAAGAATGGCAAAGAAACATATAAGGAAATGATCAACATCCCTAGCCATAAAGGAAATGCAAATCAAGACAACTCTGAGATTCCATCTTATCCCAGTTAGATTGGCTTACAAATATTGGGGGAGACGTAGGGAGAAAGGAACCCTATTGTACTGTTGGTTAGAATGTAAACTAATACAACCACTTTCAATAGTGCCTGGAGGTTCCTCAACAAACTAAACATAGACCTTTCCTATAACTCAGCCACACAACTCTTGGGCATCTACGCAGAACATTGTAAGCCAGTATACCATAAATGAACATCCATATTCACTGCTGCACTATGCACAATAGCCAAGTTATGGAAACAGCCCAGCTGTCCTACAATAGATGAGAAGATAAAAAAAACTGGTCCCTAGCCAGTGCTGGTGGCTCATGCCTATAATCCTAGCTACTCGGGAGGCTGAGATCTGAGGATTACAGTTCAAAGCCAGTCTGGGCAGGAAAGTCTGTGAGACTCATCTCCAATAAACCACCAGAAAACCTGAAGTGGCGCTGTGGCTCAAGTGCTAGAGTGCTAGCCTTGAGCTGAAGAGCTGAGGGACAGTGCCCAAGCCCAGAGTTCAGACCCCAGAACCAAAAGAAAAAAAAAAAGGGATACCTGTACACAATGGAATTTTACTCATCCTTTTGAAAGAATATGTCATTTGCTGGGAAATGGATGGACCTAGAACAAGTGATGTTAAGTGAGGTAAGCCAAGCTCAGAGAGACGAATGGTGCATGTTTTCTCTCATATGCAGAAGTTAGATCTAAAAAATACTAGGGCATGATAAATTATACAGGACTCTAGGAATAAATACACAGTGAGACCAAAGGAGGAACACAAAGTCTTAGGGGAGGAACACAAAGTCACAATGCCTCTGACCCTCTGATTGTATAAAATGTTTATCAAAATGAACTCCAGGAAATGGAAATGAGGTGGTTTTCTTTGTTTCTTTTTGTTGTTGTTTTGTTTGTTTGTTTATCTTTGGGAGGGCAGGGGGCACAGAAATAGGGGGACAAAGGGTGAACAACTGCAGCAGTGGTACTCAGTAGACACTACATTGAAAGTAGACTATATAACTTATTGGTGGGGACAGGAGGGAAAAACAGAGAGAGCGGGGGAAGGGGTGATATTATCCAACAAGAAATGTACTCTTTACCTGGCTGTATATGTAATATGTGTTACATATTATAATAGAGTTATTATCTTTTTATAAAATAGATATTCTATATGTACTAAGCATTATTTTTATTTTATTTTTGAGACATGGTCTCAGTTTTGTAGCCCCGACTAGACTCAAGTCTGTGCTCCTTCTTAGCCTCCCTAGTGCTACAATGACAGGTTTGTACCATTATACCCAGTCTTAAACAGTTTTTAAAAATTTGAAAAATGACCATCAGGGGCTGGGAAGGTGGCTCAGTGGTAGAGTGCTTGCTTTGCATGCATGAGGCCCTGGGTTTGATTCCTCAGCACCACATAAGCAGAAAAGTCCCGAAGTGGCACTGTGGCTCAAGTAGTAGCTAGCCTTGAGCTGAAGAGCTGAGGGACAGCACCCGGGCCCAGAGTTTAGGCTCTACAACTGACAAAGAAAAGAAAAGAAAAGAAAAATGACCATCAGAAAAATGTATCATGACTTGTGAAAAATATATGAATTTCAATTTTCACTGTTCATAAGTATTTTTTTGGAGACCACAGGCACACATTGGTTTATGCTTTTATGTTACAATAACAGTTGAATGGTGTCACTGAGACTATATGGCCTATAAAGCCTAAAATACTTTAAGTGTTTCCCAGAAAATGTTTAAACTCCTGACTTAAAATGAAAAACATGGTGGCATTGGTGGCTTGTGCCTATAATCCTAGCCACTCAGGAGGCTGAAATCAGGATGGCAGTTTGACGCCAGCCTGTGCAGATAAAATCCTTGTGAGACTCTTATCTCCATTTAATCACTCAAAAACGAAGCAGTACTGTGGCTCCCACTCAACATACACCCCCCCCCCAAAAAAAAGTAGAATGCTACAAAAATAGTTGTTGGTTTACTCTGTCTGTCCCACGTGACTTGCCAAGAGATAATTAATTTTTTTTTTTACTTTCTTTATTTTTGGTGCTGGCCCTGGGGCTCGAACTCAGGGCTTGGGCACTGTCCCTGGGCTTTTTTTGCTCAATGCTAGCACTGTACCACTTCAGCCAAGCACCACTTCTGGCTTTTTCTGTTTATGTGGTACTGAGGAATAGAACCCAGGTCTAGGCAGGCACTTTACCACTAGGCTACATTCTTAGCCCTCAAAGAGCTTGTTGCTTTTCTTATTTTATTTTTGATTTTTTTTTGGTCGGTCATGGGGTCTGAACTCTGGGCCTGGCGCTGTCCTTGCCCTCTTCAGTTCAAGGCGAGCACTCTATCCCTTGAGCCATAGAACCACTTCTGGTTTTCTAGTGGTTTTATTGGAGATAAGAGTCCCACAGACTTTCCTGCCCAGGCTGGCTTTGAACCATGATCCTCAGATCTCAGCCTCCTGAGTATCTAGGATTATAGGTGTGAGCCACCGGCACCTGGCCTTCTTTTTATTTTTTTAAGTCTTTTTATTTTTTTGGTACTGGAGATTGAACCCAGTATGTTGCACTTGCCAAGCAAGTGCTTTGCCACTGAGCTACATCCTAGCCCTAAGTGATGTAACTCTTTAAAAATAAAAAATGTAGCCAGGCACGGGTGGCTTATGCTTGTAATCCTAGCTACTGAGGACGGGGAGCTCTGAGGATTGTGGTTCAAAGCCAGCCCTGGCAGGAAAGTCCATGAGATTCTTACTTCCAATAAACCAGCAGAAAACTGGAAGTGGTGCTGTGGCTCAAGTGGCTTTGAGCTGAAGGCTAAGGGACAGCGCCCAGGACCAGAGTTCAAGCCCACGAGAGACACACACACACACACACACACACACACACACACACACACACCACACACACACACACACACACACACACACACAGCGCCCAGGACCAGAGTTCAAGCCCACGAGAGACACACACACACACACACACACACACACACACACACACACACAGCGCCCAGGACCAGAGTTCAAGCCCACGAGAGACACACACACACACACACACACACACACACACACACACACACACACACACACACACAGCGCCCAGGACCAGAGTTCAAGCCCACGAGACACACACACACACACACACACACACACACACACACACACACACACACACAGCGCCCAGGACCAGAGTTCAAGCCCACGAGAGACACACACACACACACACACACACACACACACACACACACACACACACAGCGCCCAGGACCAGAGTTCAAGCCCACGAGACACACACACACACACACACACACACACACACACACACACACACACACACACACACAGCGCCCAGGACCAGAGTTCAAGCCCACGAGAGAGAGAGAGAGAGAGAGAGAGAGAGAGAGAGAGAGAGACACACACACACACACGCGCGCGCACACACACACGTAGCTTGATACTGTTGGCTCACACCTGTAATCCTTGCTACTTGGGAGGTTAAGATCTTAGGATCATGATTTGAAGCCAGCCCAGGCAGGAAAGTGTGTGAGACTCTTATCTCCAGCAAACTACCAAAAAGCTAAAAGTGGAGCTGTGGCTCAAGTGGTAGAGCACTAGCCTTGAGCAAAATGTAACTCAGGGACAGCACCCAGACCCTGAGTTCAACCTCTAGGACTGGCATTTAAAAACAAAACAAAACAAAACAGAGCAAAACAAAGAAAGAAGCAAAAGTAAAGAGTCTTACTATGTTGCCAGACTGGTTTTGAACTCATAGACTCAAATGATCCTCCCAGTTTATCCTCCCTAAGCAGCTGGGAGAACAGGCATGAACTACAATGCTGGCTATAATCTTAATTACTCATCACATGACCCTTTGAAACAACATTATTATTTGCATTTTCCATAGAAGACTGAAACACAGAAACCAGTAATTTGTCCAAGGTCACAGGTAGAAAATAGGTAAGCTTATATCAATTCCAGTCCATGTAGCTTAGATCTGTTGACTACTTACTACTGTTGCAGATGAGAATGAGGTAGCTACTTAGGATTTCACCGTCAGGCTAGCTAGTTCCAGACCTGTAGCCAATTTTTTCTTGTAAGGAACTGTATATCTTGGTGAGTTTTCAAAAACATATGTGAATTGCTGTTTGTTGCTTCCCAGTAGAGTATCATCTCAGCACTGGCACTTACTTGTACTGTGGTACGGTGATTGCAGTCAACTGATTGGTACTTCTTAAATACCTCAATGCACTTGTTATCCCTTGGGCTCCCTCCTGCTGCTGGAGCTGAGAGCACCTGTAATTTTGTATTAACAGTCCAAAAAAAAAAAAAAGAATAAATGCCCTGCCTTTTTCTTTAAATTATACCTTAGTTGTGGAAGAGAAGTTTCATTGTGATATTTCCACACAGGTGTACAGTGTATCTGGATCATCCTTTCTTCCCCTGTCACTCCTCCCCATCTCCTCCCCATTCTTAAAACAATCCCAGCCAGGGAGGCTAAAATCTGAGGATCTTGGTTCAAAGCCAGCCTGGACAGGAACGTCTGTGAAACTCCTTTTTTTTTTTTTTTGTCCATTGTGGGGTTTGAACTCTGGGCCTGGGCGCTGTCCCTCAGCTCTTCAGCTCAAGGCTAGCACTCTTACCACTTGAGCCACAGCGCCACTTCCAGCTTTTTCTGCTTATGTGTTGCTGAGGAATTGAACCCAGGGCCTCATCCATGAGGAGGCAAGCACTCTACCACGGAGCCACTTTCCCAGCCCCATGCTGTTGTTGTTATTTTGTTGACTATGGGGCTTGGACTCTGGGCCTGGGTGCTGTCCCTGAGCCTTTTTGCTCAAGGCTAGCTTTGAGCTTTAGCTCCACTTCCAGTTTTCTGGTGGTTAATTGGAGACAGCTTGGGTGCCTGTGGTTCAACGTTTGTAATCCTAGCTACTCAGAAGGCTGAGAGCTCAGGGATAGCGAGCGCTCCCAGACCCAGAGTTCAATCCCCCATGATCAAAAAAACAAAAAGAGTCTCACATATATATTTTCTTACCAGACTAGCTTTGAACTCCAATCCTCAGATCTCAGTGTCCTGAGTAGCTAGGCTTTAGCCACCAATGCTTGGGCTTTTTTTTTTTTTTTTTGAAAAAAAATCCCTTTTCTGGGACATTTTTTTTGCATTATCGTAAGCTAGGTGGTCTTGCTGAGATGTTATGTTTACCTTGACACTGGCACTTCACAGAAACTTAAATTTTGATAAATGACTAGGCTACACAATTTTCTTAAAAATAATTCGTGTGTGTGCATGCAAGTGTGCGTGTGCGCGTGTGTGCATGCGCCAGTTCTAGGGCTTGGACTCTGGGCTTGGGCACTGGCCTTGAGCTTTTTTGCTCACAGTGCTCTACCGCTTAAATCACAGCTTCACTTTATTTTCTGATGGTTAATTAGAAATAAGTCTCAGGGCTGGGAAGGTGGCTCAGTGGTAGAGCATGCATGAGGCCTTGGGTTCAATTCCTCACTACCATATAAGCAGAAAAAGCCAGAAGTAGTGCTGTGGCTCAAGCGGTAGAGTGCTAGCGTTAAGCTGAAGATCTGAGGGACAGCACCCAGGCCCAGAGTTTAGGCCTCACAACCAGGAACAACAACAAAAGAAATGTCTCAGACTTTACTATCCAGGCTGGCTGTTTACTATCCAGGCTGGCTGTTTACTATGATCCTCAAATCTCAGCCTCCTGAGCAGCTAGGATTACTGGTGTCCACTACAATTGTCTTTTTAGGAGACAAAACTCTTTAAGCAATCAGTGAGCAAACAGCAATCAGTGCCAGGCACTGGTACTTAATGCTCCTGGGCAGTATGTGTGTGATTTGGGGGGTATAAGCTGGGACCTCAGTGGGTCTCAAGGTCAAGAAATACAAAGCTTTTTTTTTTTTTTTTCTAGTCCTGGGGCTTGAACTCAGGGCCTGGGCAGTGTCCCTGAGCTGCTTTTGCTCAAAGCTAGCACTCTACTACTTGAGTCACAACACTACTTTTGCCTTTTTATATTTATGTGGTACTGAGGAATGGAACCCAGGGCTTCATGCATGATAGGGAAGAGTAAGGTATATTGAAAAGGTAGGTTTCATTAGGTAACCAATGAAGAGAACACCATACAGTGTTCAGGCAGGAAAAGTTTATTTACTGAACTGGTGCTCCCACTGTGCATGGTACAGAAGCATGGCTGGGAAAGGGCCACCCACCCCCAGGCCTGGACTTATCTAGGCCAGGGACAGGAAGAGGTGTAGCCACGTGGGGGAAGGGTGTGGCCACACTGGATCTGGATGTAACCTCAGGGCCTGGGACCTTCCTATGGTCAGATGGGAGGCATGACCTAAGGCTGTCCAGGATGTGATCTAGCAGGAGAGGGAGGTGACTGTTCTAGGTGTGCCAGTTACCTAGGTAACACAGATAATTAGCCAAGAAGTAGAGAGGTGTCTATACCAGCCCAGGACCTGTGTGGCCCTGGGCAGACCTTACAGCAAACACTCTACCACTAAGCCACATTCCCAGCCCTGAGCTGTTTTTTAAGATACTTTTTCCAGCTCTACCCTAGGTCTACTGAATCTGGGATTTCTCTCAGTTCAAGCAGCCTAAGTGATTCTTGTGAAATAATGTCACACTTCTCTGTTTTTTGCTTCTAAGATTTACTGAGACTTGGACTAAAAGAGGCTACACAGCCCCTAGCACTGAAAATAAGTAATGAGTGGATGGATGGTTAGTAGGTCAAAAGATCCCTTTCCATCATCAAATTTTGTAATACAGAAAACTTTCATACTTGAATACTAGAAGTTATTTATGTTTCCTCATAATTTATCACAGTCTTTAAAAATTGTGTTTTATAAGTGTATAGAAATTTAAAATTCAAATACTATAAGGCTTATAACAAAAAGTAAGTTGTGCTCTCCCTCTTCCTGCCTCAGCTCTGTTCCCAGACTATTTTCCATAATCAGTCTTTTTTGTTGTTGTTGTTGTTGGTCATGGGGCTTGAACTCTGGGTCTGGGCCTGGGCCAGGCACTGTCCCTGAGCTCTTCAGCTCAAGGTGAGCACTCTACCCCTTTAGCCCCAGCACCACTTCCGGTTTACTGTTGGTTAATTGGAGATAAGAGTTTCAGGCACTCCTGCCTGTCCAGGCTGACTTTGAACCACAATCCTCAGTCTCCTGAGTATCTAGGATTACAGGCGTGAGCTACCATCGCCCAGCTCTGTCATCAATTTTGTGCTTGTTTCTTTTCAGTACCTCTCAGTAATCAATCTTATACTACCTTCTAGGTTGACCAATTATAGACATTATCTGACTTTTTACTGTAGTGGACTACGAGTTGCCCCTTTGAGAGATTCTTTTAAAGGGCAGCCCAGCTTGTACCTTTTTCAGGTGGATTAACAGTGAGTTTTTTGTTGTTGTTTAGTTTTTGCATTGCTGAGGATCTAATTCTGGGTATTGTGTATGTTTGGCATACACATTATCACTGAGAGCTACACCCCTCATCCAACAGTGATGATTTCTAGATTATATTGGGCTTTTAGGCCTTTTGGTTTGGGGGTTGACAATTTTGACTTGATATATTGTAATGTTTAAATTAAGGTGATTCATTCATGATTTAGCAGTATTTTCCATTCTTTGTATTGTTGTTTATCACCTCATAGTTCTGATAATGCCTGGTTGATATTTCGTGACTATCTGATCAATCTTAGTACCTAAGTCATTAAACATTTGAATCTCATTCTTTTTTGTGTGCCAATACTAGGGTTTGAACTCAGGGCCTGGGAACTGTCCCTGAGCTTCTTTTGCTCAAAGCTAACACTCTGCCATTTGAACCACAGTTCTACTTCTGATACCCAGATCTGTTTTCTGAGTACCTAGGATAAGTCATCAGCACCTGGCTCCTATTCTACTTGTTATTATTGTTGTTGTTATTATTACTATTAATGCCAGACCTGAGGCTTGAATTCAGGGCCTGGGCACTCTCCCCGAGCTTCTTTTTTTTTTTTTTTGGGTCCAGTCGTGGGGCCTGAACTCTGGGCCTGGGCGCTCTCCCTCAGCTCTTCAGCTCACGGCTAGTGCTCTACCACTTGAGCCACAGTGCCACTTCCAGCTTTTTTCTTTTTGCTTATGTGGTGCTGAGGAATTGAACCCAGGGCCTCAGGCATGCAAGGCAAGCGCTCTTCCACTGAGCCACCTTCCCCCCCCCCCCCCCCCACAACTTCTTTTGCTCAAGGCTAGGACTCTACCACTTGAGCCACAGCTCCACTTTGGCTTTTTCTGTTTATGTGGTACTGAAGAGTCAAATCAAGGGCTTCATGCATGCTAGGCAAGCACTCTACCACTAAGTCACATTCCCAGCCCTTTTGTTATAATTAAGGTGATAAACAGTGGCATTCTACTTTTATTCATTTATTTTATGCTTGGGCTTGATCTCACAGCCTGGGCACTATCCCTTAGCTTTTTCCATTCAAAGCTGGAATTCTACCACTTGAGCCCACAGTTCCACTTCCAGCTTTTTGGTGGTTAATTGTAGATAACAGTCTTGGATTTATCTCCCAGGGTGGCTTTGAACTGGGATCCTCAGATCTCAGCCTCCTGAGTAAGCTAGGATTGTAAGTGGGAACTACTGGGACCAGGCTCCTATTCTACTTTTTTGCCAGTCTTCGGGCTTGAACCCCAACTGGACACTGTCCTTGAGCCTTTGTGGTCAAGGCTAGCACTCTACCACTTGAGCCACAGTGCCATTGCTGGCTTTTTCTGTGTAGTTTATTGGAGATAGGAGTCTCATGATCTTTGCTGTCCAGGCTGGCTTTGATCTCAGCCTCCTGAGTCGGTAGGATTACAGGTGTGAGCTACTGGTGCCCAACCTACTCTACTTTTAATAATTCAGAAACTGTTATAGAAACTGTTACAGTACTTTCCCCTATCAAATAATTATATAACTAATTATATAATTAGGAAGAATAGGAGAATTGCTACCAATTTTGAGTGCATGCGCCTGTCACAGAAGTTGACATTTCATTTTGAAGTAATTAAAAAATTTAACTCAGGACCTGGGTACTGTCCTTGAGTGTTTTTTGCTCTCCCACCTGAGTCATAGTTTTACTTCTTGCTTCTTGGTGGTTAGTTGGAGATAAGAGACCCATGGACTTCTCAGGTTGGCTTTGAACCACAATTCTTATATCTCAGCTTTCTGAATAGCTAGGACTATGGCTGTGAGCCATTGGCACCTAGCCTTTTATATTGAAGCATAACATTACATATAGAACATTATAAATTCTAAGTATAGCAGTCAGTAGCCTATCAAAATGAAATGTGAGTAATCACCACTAAGTAAATTGAGACAGAGAATGTTATCAGTACCTCAGAAAACCTCCTTAAGGATCCCAGTGTGGTAAGACTCCTGCCCTTCCTCCACAGATTACTTCCAAAGTGATTCTTTTTTTTTTGTTGGTCGTGGGGCCTGAACTCTAGGCCTGGATGCTGTCCCTCAGCTCTTCAGCTCAAGGCTAGTGCTCTGCCGCTTGAGCCACAACACCACTTCCAGCTTTTTCTGCTTATGTGGTGCTGAGGAATCGAAGCCAGGGCCTCACGCATGCAAGGCAAGTACTCTACCACTGAGCCACCTTCCCAGCCCCCCAAAATGATTTTTGTAGATGATTTTTGAAAGGAATCGGTTACTCTTTTTAATTTTAATTTTTTTTTTTTTGGGTCCGGTCGTGGGGCCTGAACTCTGTCCCTCAGCTCTTCAGCTCAAGGCTAGCGCTCTACCACTTGAGCCACAGTGCCACTTCTGGCTTTTTTCTTTTTGCTTATGTGGTACTGAGGAATCGAACCCAGGGCCTCATGCATGCAAGGCAAGCGCTCTACCACTGAGCCACCTTCCCAGCCCCTGTTACTTTTAACTGTATGTCCTTCTCCATTTCCTAGTGACACATCTAAAAATTTTTTTTTTTGTTGTTGTTGTTGTTGTTTTGTCAGTCATGGGGCCTGAACTCTGGGCCTGGGTGATGTCCCTCAGATCTTCAGCTTAAGGCTAGTACTCTACCACTTGAACCACAGCACCACTTCTGGCTTTTTCTGCTTATGTGGTACTGAGGAATTGAACCCAGGGCCTCATGCATGCAAAGGTGAGCACTCTACCACTGAGCCACCTTCCCAGTCCTAAAAGTTCTGTTTAAGGAGCTTAATCACTGCTAAGTGAGGTGGCTCACATCTGTAATCACAGCTACTCAGGAGGCAAATATCAGAAAGATGACATTTCTTGACAGTTTGTACAAAGTTAGTAAGATCACATCTCTGGTTCTAGACCACAGGCATAGGTAGGAGGATCACAGTCCAGACAAGTCCTTGGCAAAAAGAAAGAGAAGTCCAACTGTTTCCATTCTGTCTCTCTAGGAAAGATAGTGAAGAGTATAAATACGGTATTCACATGAATGCGCTTCTGTGTTCACTGTGAAGAACTCTTCAGAGCCAGTGATCTCTAAATTTCTCACACTGGAATAAAAAACACTGAGCTGAGTCCACGTGGGGATTTGGTATAATTTCAAGTGCAACTTGCCAAGATTTGGTTAGAAAATATTATAGGATCATTGTAAGTATTGATTTCCTCTACAATCATTGTGTGTGTGTGTGTGTGTGTGTGTGTGTGTGTGTGTATGTGTGTACGTGCACTTGTGTGTGTGTGTGAGAGAGAGAGAGAGAGAGGGAGAGAGAAAAAAACAATGAAATAAAAATAAAAAAAGAGGGAGAGAGAGGGAAGGAGAGAGTCAATTGTGGGGTTCTTGAACTCAGGGCCTAGGTGCTGTCCGTGAGCTTTTTTTTCTCTGTACCACTTTGAGCCACAGCTCCACTTCTGGGTTTTTTGGTTAATTGGAAATAAGAGTCTCAGAGATTTTTCTTCCCAGTCTCACTTTGAACTGCAGTCCTCAGATCTCAGCCTCCTGAGTAGCCAGGATTACAAGCGTGAGCCACCAAGGCCTGGACTCTAACCAACAATTATGTATTTATTTTTATTTATTTATTTTTGGGGGTGAGCCCTGGGACTTTACTGACTGGAGTTTTACTGTGACAGCAGGAAGGCCTCCTAGAGTAGTGCAGCCAGCTGGGCCCACAGTGGCAGGCTGGCGTTGTCTTCATCAAGCCTCACACTCGTTGTTCTTGGAGAGTGCGGTAGCCCCCATGTTCATGAGGTTCTTGATGCCCTGGCCCTCCGCCCAGCCCATCTTCAGCAGCATCTGATAGCCGATGTCTGAGTGATCAGGCTCACTCTCGTCTCCATGGGCTTCTCCAGCTCATCCAGAGGCAGGAAGGCCCTGATGAAGGCTTGCCCAGTTCATCTTGGCCAGGTGCAAGGCCCATCAAAGGTCTTACTCATCTACATGCACCGCAGCTTGTGCTCCCAGGTACCCAGCTTGCTGTCCCCTCCTTGTCGCTGTCATGTCCGGTTTTCCGGTGGTTCATTGGAGATAAGAGTCTTATGGACTTTCTTGCTGAACTTTTGTTGGTCCGTGATGATTATCTGATCATCGGGCACCTGTAGCTAGGTTATTGTGGTAGAGAAAAGCTGTGCACTTAATGAGAACAAAAGGAAGGTGAGGAGAGAGAGGGACATACAGGGACAAAATAGAAATTACTCTTTACTTTTTAAAGGCATACACACCTCTAGTGATCTGCTGCCTCTACTAGGTTCTACCTGCTAAGATGTCCCTTTCTGTTACCTCCCAGTAGCTTCACAAGCTGAGGAATAAGCCTTCAACATGAACTTTTTGGGGATACTTCCAACACAGACTATGTTACAGTTGTTAGAGTTATTGGCAGTAGTTCTGTGCTGTGGGGACATTACTGAGAAGGAAGCAGGTTGGATGGGAGATGGACTTAAAAGCACTATAGGATTTGGAGGATCTGGTAGGGAGAGAGCTCAAGAGATGAAAACAGTAACCTTGTGGTTCATAGTGAGAGATATTGATCTATAGAGGTACCATTTGGGCAGTTGCTTGACTCCCCAAACCTCTGCCCCACAAATACTCCAGAGTCAGGGAAAGATATGTCATGACTGTTTACTTCCTCAGAGAAACTAAATTAAAATGTATGTATTGACAGACTATCAAAGCTCTGTTTTTTACTTTTTACACTCTTAAGGTACAGTTGTAGCTTTGTATTTGATTGTTTTGGTTATTATAAATTATAATAAAAATAATTTACTCTGGGAATGATGGCACAGCCCTATAAGCCTAGCTACTTGAAAGGCAGAGGCAGGAGGATCACGAGGCAAGGTAAGGTAATAGGGCTATCTCAAATACAAAGGTGGAAAAAAACAAAGATGTAAGTTAAAATTTCTAAAAGTGTGAAAGGAGAGGGCTAGAAGTATGGCTCAACTACTGCGTGTA
This sequence comes from Dipodomys spectabilis, assembly GCF_019054845.1. Taxonomy (NCBI): domain Eukaryota; kingdom Metazoa; phylum Chordata; class Mammalia; order Rodentia; family Heteromyidae; genus Dipodomys; species Dipodomys spectabilis. The sequence goes on from NW_024870927.1 coordinate 68,591, forward strand.
CCAAGTCCTGAGTTTGATCCCCAGTAATAAAGAGAAAGAAAACCAGAAACATTTAATTTGTATTCATTTTTCCCAGTAATTAAAAGTTTTGAGAGCAAATGTATCTTGTTTTGTTTACCATTGCCCAGTGACTGGCACCCAGTAGACACTGGTCAATGTTTTTAACAGTGTACTAGAATTTGAACTCAGGACTTTAGGGTTGCTAGGCAGGCACTCCAGCACTTGAGACATGTCCAGGCCCTTTTTGGTTTCGGTTACCTTTCAAACAGAGTCTCACATTTATGCCTGGGCCAGCCTGGACTGTGATTCTCCTATTTATACTTGTAGCTTGGATTACAGCATCAAATTATTTCCCAACTTTTTATTTATTGGTAAGATGATCTCATGAACTTTTTGTCCAGACTGGCATCAAACCCTGATCCTTCCTATCTCCTGTCTCCTGAGTAGCTAGAATTACACATCTGAGCCACTGTGCTTGGCTTTTTTGTTTTGTTTTGTTTTCAAGACTGTCTTGCTAATTCTTTTTTTTGGGGGGGGGGGGGGGTCTGGTTGTGGAGCCTGAACTCTGGGCCTGGGCACTGTCCCTCAGCTCTTCAGCTCAAGGCTAGCACTCTACCACTTGAACCACAGTACCACTTCCGGCTTTTTTCTTTTTGTTTATGTGGTGCTGGGGAATCGAACCCAGGGCTTCATGCATGCAAGGCAAGCGCTCTACCACTGAGCTACCTTCCCAGCCCCCAGTCTTGCTAATTCTTGATCCTCTTCCCCTCAGCTTTCTAAGTAGTAAACCTGCCTTCATACTCAGCTCCCGTGGTGGATTTAATCAATCAAATGCAGTGGTTCTCAGGCTGGGAATGTGGCTTTGGTAGAGTGCTTGCCTAGCATGCATAAAGCCCTGGGTTCGATTCCTTAGTACCACATAAACAGGAAAAGCCAGAAGTGGCACTGTGGCTCAAATGGTAGAATGCTAGCCTTGAGCAAATGAAGCTCAGGGACAATGTCCAGGCCCTGAGTTCAAGCCCCAGGACTGGCAAAAAAAAAAAGAACCCAAAAAAACAAAAAACAAGTACAGTAGTTCTTGTGTTCGTGTGTGTGTATGTGTGTGTGTGTGTGTGTGTGTGTGTGTGTGTGTGTGTGTGTTTGCACTCTACCACTTGAGCCACAGCTCTCCTTCTGGCTTTTTCTTTTTTTTTTTCTTTTTTCGGGGGGAGGGGGTCTGGTCGTGGGGCCTGAACTCTAGGCCTGGGCACTATCCCTCAGCTCTTCAGCTCAAGGTTAGAGCTCTACCACTTGAGCCACAGTGCCACTTTCGGCTTTTTTCTTTTTGCTTATGTGGTGCTAAGGAATTGAACCCAGGGCCTCATGCATGCAAGGCAAGCACTCTTCCACTGAGCCACCTTCCCAGCCCACTTCTGGCTTTTTCTATGTATGTAGTACTGAGGAATCAAACCCCAGGGCTTCATGCATGTGAAGCAAGTACTTTACCATTAAACCACATTCCCAGCTCTCTCAAGGTTTTTTTGCTCAAGGTTAATGCTGTTACCAGTGAGCTACATCTTGAGCCACGTCTTCACTTCCAGCTTTTTGATGATTTATTATAGATAAGAGACTTATACTCATCTCTAGTTAACCACTCAAAAATAGGAAGTGGCACTGTGGCTCATGTGGTGGAGTGCTAGCTTTGAGCACAGAGCCTCTAGGACAGTGCCCAGGCCCTGAGTTCAAGACCCACAACTGACAAAAAAAAAAAAAAAGAAAAAAGCCTTACGTACATTCCTGCCTATGTTGGCTTTAAGCCGTGATCCTCAGATCCTTAATAGTTTGGATTACAGGTATGAGTCACCAGCACCCAGCTCCAACTTTTTAATCTTTTCTAGCTCACCCGTGGATTATGACTTGCTTCAGTCTGAACCATTAGGGACTGTCCTGATGGCGAGGGAGAGCAGGGGAGTGGTAATAAGGTCATAGCCCTAGAATAGGAATACCTGTGCTCATAGGCCAGCCCTTCTCTCAACAAGCTTGCCCAAGGTCTTGAGCAAGTTTGTAATCTCTCTTTGACCCAGTGTCCCTATCTTTTTATTTTTCCCCAAGGGTGTGGGGGATGGTAGTGGGGGAGGAGGTTGTGGTGCTGCTATTAGGACTTGAATTCAGGTCCTTGATATTGTCCTTGAGCTTTTTTGCTCAAGGCTAGTGCTCAACCACTTGAGCCACAGCTCTACTTTCAGCTTTTTTAGTGGTTAATTGAAGATTAGAGTATCATGGACTTTCCTGCCTGGGCTAGCTTTGAACTACCATCTTCAGAGCTCAGCCTCCTGAGTAGCTAAGATTATAGAGGTGAGCCATCAGCACTTGGCTCTCTAGTGTCCTTATCTTTAAAGTATAGCGGGTAATAGTGTATACAACATGTGGTTGTCATGAGATTATGTGAGAGAATTCACGTAAAGCTTTTAGAAAGCATGTAACGTGAAAGTTTTCTAGCACTATTAGTGATTTGAAAAATACCAATGTGATTTTCTTGAGCTTTCTGGCCTTTTCATTAAAAGATTTGCATAGTAGATACTTACCACATCTTTTATGTTTGTTTCTGACTTTGTTAGACTGTTGACCAGCACCATAAACAAAGCCATTCTTTACCTGTATGAGTTACCAAGAATTAGTAGAATGGTTACATAGCTATTCATTTTTAGTAGCTTTCCCATGTGGAGTGCTGTCTGCTTTCCACCTGCTTTATCCTTGCTTCTTTGTTTCCCTTACAGAAGAAGTGGCTAAGTTGGAGAAGCACTTGATGCTTCTTCGACAAGAGTATGTCAAGCTGCAGAAGAAACTGGCAGAGACAGAGAAGAGATGCAGTCTTTTGGCTGCACAAGCAAACAAAGAAAACAGCAGTGAGTCCTTCATCAGCCGTTTACTGACGATAGTGGCAAACCTCTATGAGCAGGAGCAGTACAGGTGAGCTCCTGGGCACAAAGGGAAGTGAGACTTCAACCATGTCATAGCACATGACAGCTTCTCCTTTCACTTTTTAAAAAAATTTAGCTTATATTAGTTATACAAGAGGGAATACATTGCTATCTTCCCACACATGCTACAATATGTTATAGTCAATCTTACTCTTCTCTACCATTCTCCTTTCTCCTTTTCCCTCTTCTCCAAATAACCCTTATTCATTTTCTCTTTTTTTTTTTTTTTTGTCTGTCGTGGGTCTTGAATTCTGGGCCTCGGTGCTGTCTCCCAGCTCTTCAGCTCAAGGCGAGCACTCTACCACTTGAGACACAGTGCCACTTCTGGATTTCTGAGTGGTTTATTGGAGTTAAGAGTCTCACAGAGTTTCCTGCCTGGGCTGGCTCTGAACTGCAATCCTCAGATCTCAGCCTCCTGAATGGCTAAGATTGCAGGCATGAACCACCGATGCCTAGCTTCATTTTTCCCTCTTCCCTTTCCGCTTCCCTTTCCTCTTCCCTCCCTTCCCTTCTCTTGCCTTTTCCCTTCCCTTCCCTTTCCTTCCCTTTCCTCTTCCCTTTCCTTTTTTCTTTCCCTTTCCCTTTCCCTTCCTCTTCCCCTTCCCTTTTTGGCTTGCTTGTCTTTCCTTCCTCTTCCCCTCCTCCTCCCCTTCCCTCTCCCCCTTTCTTCCCTCTCCCCTCCCCCTCCCTGTCCTTGTCCCTGTCCCTTTCCTTCTCCCCTCTCTTCCCCTCCCTCCCCTCTCCCACCTCCCCTTCCCTCCTCTACTCTTCTTGGTGGTACTAGGTATGAACTCAGGGCCATGTCCTTGCTCTGGTTCTGTACCATTTGAACTACATCTCCAGTTCTTCCTCATTCACTTTCTGGCCAAATTTATTTCTCTAATAAAAATTATTATCAAGCCTTTGTTTCCTGGAATGTAAACTCATTGAGGCAAGGATGTTATCAAGGCAACTTTATTTGAAGATGGGGGAGTTAGCTTACATGCTTAGGAATTCAGAGAGGAAATGGTCATGTTCTCTTGGAATCCTGGAATCACTGTGTGGTATAGCATAATGGTTGAGTGGATTTTGGAGCCACACAGTCTGTTAGCAGCCTAAGGGGTTGTTGGCTGTTACAGAACATGTGATAGGTTCCTAATATGTAGCATGGGATTGCTACAGTGTTTACCTTAGGGTTGTTTTGAGGATTAAATAATAAATGCATTTTAGGCAAATAAGTGTGTAAACACATTGTATTTGGATAATTATTCACTTTTTTTTTTTTTTTGGGTCCGGTCGTAGGCCTGAACTCTGGGCCTGGGCGCTGTCCCTCAGCTCTTCAGCTCAAGGCTAGTGCTCTACCACTTGAGTCACAGCACCACTTCCGGCTTTTTTCTTTTTGCTTATGTGGTGCTTGGGAATCGAACCCAGGGCCTCATGCATGTAAGGCAAGTGCTCTACCACTGAGCCACCTTCCCAGCCCTGTTCACTTTTTTAAAATTGAGTTTTGAAGTAGATGCTAAGGTCTACATTGAATTCAAGGTAAAGACGGTGATATTATAAGTAAGGAGAGTAGCTGAGTAAGGGCTCAAAGATAGGAGGGACACAGAGGGTTTAGAGGATAGTGAGAGGGGGGCAGGTTAGCTCATGTGCCCATGTAGGGGAATAATGAGGGAAAAGGGACAAAAGGGACTGTAGTGAATGCTTAAGTGATAAATCTGAGCTTAATCCTCTGGTCTGCACGTGGCAGCTTTTGAGATAGGGACTCTTTAAATCCAAGTGCCGGTAGATTAGCCTGTAGGGTTGTATGTGTAAAAATAAAGAGGTAAGGGGAGCTGTGACTTGAAGTGGTAGATGCCAGTCTTGAGCAAAAGAACTCAGGGACAGCACCCAGGTCCCAAGTTCAAGCCCCAGGACTGACAAAAAATAAAATAATACCCTGGCACTGGTGGCTCATGCCTGTAATCCTAGCTACTCAGGAGGCTGAGATCTGAGGATCATGGCTCAAAGCCAGCCCAGGCAGGAAAGTCCATGAGATGCTTATCTCCAATTAACCACCAGAAAACCAGAAGTGATGCTGTGGCTCAAGTGTTAGAGCACTAGCCTTGTGCTGAAGAGCTCAGGGACAGCACCCAGGCCCAGAGTTCAAGCCCCACCACTGACAAACCTTTTTTTTTTTTTTTTGGGTTTGGTCATGGGGCCTGAACTCTGGGCCTGGGTGCTGTCCCTCAGCTTTCAGCTCAAGGCTAGTGCTCTACCACTTGAGCCACAGCGCCACTTCGGGCTTTTTTTCTTTTTGCTTATGTAGTGCTGGGGAATCGAACCCAGGGCCTCATGCATACAAAGCTAGCGCTCTACCCCTGAGCCACCTTCCCAGCCCCCCGACAAACATTTTTAAAAATTAAAAAAAAGCTGGGCGCCGGTGGCTCATGCCTGTAATCCTAGCTACTCAGGAGGCTGAGATCTGAGGATCGCGGTTCAAAGCCAGCCCAGGCAGGAGAGACCTTGAGACTCCTATCTCCATAAACCACCAGAAAACAGGAAGTGGCGCTGTAGCTCAAGTGGTAGAGCGCTCGCCTTGAGCTGAAGAGCTGAGGGACAGTGCCCAGGCCCAGAGTTCAAGCCCCACGACCGACCAAAAAAATAAAAATAAATAAATAAAGAGAAGAAAGCCGAGAGAATGCCTATAATGTACACAAGCAAGAGCAGAAACAGTGAAGGACTGACTTGGGATGATGACTGTGGAAAACAAACAAGTGAATGGCGTAATTCCCTATCTTGTATAGATGTGGTTGCCTCTCAAACCCTTTTTCCATGGACAAGCAAAAATTCTGCTTCCTACTGGTCTAAGGAGTCCCACATATGTCTGTTTCTGTCACGTCTTTCCTGTGCTCCAGTTTCTCTTCCAAGAGTGAGGTGTTTGCCATATCACTCATCAATGGACCACATTTCAAATGTTGTAGCTCTAGGGGCTGGGGAGGTGGCTCAGTGGTAGAGCGCTTGCCTTGCATGCCTGAGGCCCTGGGTTCGATTCCTCAGCACCACATAAGCAGAAAGAAAAAAAGCTGGAAGTGGCGCTGTGGCTCAAGTGGTAGAGCACTAGCCTTGAGCTGAAGAGCTGAGGGACAGCGCGCAGGCCCAGAGTTCAGGCCCCACGACCGGACCCAAAAAACAAACAAACAAACAAACAAAAAAAATGTTGTAGCTCTAGGAGACCATGAGAATGAGACTGGACAAGTTCCCTTCTGGTCTCTCTTACCTAAGCAGCTGTGTGTGGTTTCATGATTCTAGCAAATCTCCCTTCAGCTTTTAAAACCTGCCTTTTATCTAAAGAAGATTGAAGTGGCTGTTACTATCTATACTTAAGTAGAGCTCCTGTAGTGGACAGCTCTTGAGATGATGTATTTAAATTGGGAAATGGGTTTCTAAAGCAGAGTAGTAAAAAAGCACCTTTGTCCCATAGCACGTGTAGTGTTGAAGAATTTAAATAGTACTTTTATTTGCATCTTAGTAACTGAATTGACTGACATGTAAGTTTTATGTTTTTTTCTGTGGATCATGTGGAAAAAAACTCATGCATATGTTTAGTTCAAGAGAACAAAACTGTTTAGTCCCATAAGTGATTTAAAATGATAGTTTGCTGTAGTTCTTCACTGTATTACTGTATTCATGATGAATGAATGCAGGTCATAATTTTTCCTATTGAATGTTTAAGAAACTTTTTTTTTTTTCCTCCGGTCGTGGGTCTTGAACTTTGGGCCTCGGTGCTGTCCCTGAACTCTTCAGTTCAGGGTGAGCACTCTATCATTGAGCCACAGTGCCACTTCTGGTTTTCTGGTGGTTAATTGTAGATAAGAGTCTCACAGACTTTCTTGCCTGGGCACTTTGAACCGCGATCCTCAGATCTCAGCCTCCTGAGTAGCTAGGATTACAGGCATGATCCACCAGTGCCCAGCTAAGAAACTCTTAAAAAAAATTCTGTGTACTGGTACTGGGGCTTGAACTTGGGGACCTAGGTGCTGTCCCTGAGCTCTTTTGGTCAAGGCTAGGGCTTTTCCATGTGGGCCGCAGCTCTACTTCTAGCTTTTTGGTGGTGAATTGGAGAGAAGAGTCTCTGCCCCTGTTGACTTCAAATTGCTATCCTCAGATCTCAGTCTCCTGAGTAGTGAGGATTACAGGCATGAGCTTTAGTTTATGTATTTTAAAAAGATACTTTTTTTTTTCCTTTTCAGTTCTGAGAATCAGACCTACTTTTTGTAAATATTTGGCAAGTGTTCCACCACTGAGCTACATCCTTGGCCCAGGAAAATACTCCTTAATTGACTGAAATGAAGTTTTTTATTTTTCTTTTATTTTTATGAGTTAGGTGCATATGGCTCACACCTGTAATCATAGCTACCTAGGAGGCTGAGATCTAAGGATCGAAATTCAAAGCTAGCCCAGGCAAGAAAGTCCATGAGACTCTTAACTCAAATTAATTACAGAAAAAGCTAGTAGTGGTGCTGGGGCTCAAGTGGTAGAGTACTAGCCTTAAGCAAAAGGAGCCTGGAAACAGCACCCAGACCCAGAGTTCAAGCTACACTACCAGCAAAAAAAAAAAAAAAAAAAAAAAAAAAAAAGACAAGGTGGACACTGTTGGCTCATGCCTCTAATTGTAGCAGCTCAGGAGGTTGAGATCTTAGTATCACAGTTTGAAGCCAGCCTGGACAGGAAAGTCTGTGGCTCAAGTCTGTGGTAGAGTGCTAGTCTTGATCAAAAGAGCCCAAGGACCGTGCCCAATCCCTGAGTTCAAGCCTCATGACTGCAAGCGCGCGCACGTATGCACACGCACACGTACACACACACACACACACACACACACACACACACGGGTCTTAATTATTTTTACATAGAACTTACTAGTTTTCTCTCTCACTCTGTCTCTGTTTCTGGTGGTACTGGTGTTTGAACTCAGGGCTTCACTGATTTTTGCTTTGGAATTGGAGATGAAGTCTTTCAGAGTTTTTTTCCCAGTCTAATTTTGAATCTCTCTTTTTTTTTTTTCCCCTTTGTTGGTCATGGGGCTTGAACTCTGGGCCTGGCCTCTTCAGCTCAAGGCAGGTGCTTTACCACTTGAGCCACAGTGCCACTTCTAGTTTTTCTAGTGGTTAATTAGAGACAAGAGTCTCACATACGTTCCTGCCCAGGCTGGCTTTGAAGGGGGATCCTCAGATTTCAGCCTCCTAAGTAGCTAGGATTACAGGTTTGAGCCACCAGCACGCGGCTTAACTTTGAAACTTGATCATCAGAGCTCAACCTCAATAACTAGGGTTGTAGGCCTGCGCCAGTGCTGCCCAGCAATGGTTGTAGGAATTTTATAGAAAAGTTCATAGACAGTAAATGCTGGGTTCCAGTGGGTCTTTCTTATGATTTTAGCTACTCAGGAGGTTGAGTTCTGATGATTGTGGTTCAAAGCAAGCCTGGGCAGGAAAGTCTATGAGACTCTTATCTCTAGTTAGCCACCCAGCAGCTAAAAGTAGAGCTGTGTATGCATGCCAGGCGCCGGTGGCTCACACCTATAATCCAAGCTACTCAGGAGGCTGCAATCTGAGGATTGCAGTTCAAAGCCAGCCTGGGCAGGAAAGTCCATGAGATATTTATCTCCAACAAACCACTAGAAAACTGGAAGTGGTGCTTGTGGCTCATGTGGTAGAATGCTTGCCTTGAGCTGAAGAGCTGAGGGATAGCACCCAGGCCCAGAGTTCAAGCCCCATAACTGACAAAAAAAAAAAAGGTAGAGCTGTGGCTCAAATGGTAGAACACCAGCCTTGAGTGTAAAAAGCTCAGGGATAGTATGCAGGCTCTGTAAGCTCACACCTGTAAATCCTAGCTACTCAGGAGACTGAGATCTGAGGATTGAAGTTTGAAGTCAGCCTGGTCAGGAAAGTCCATGAGATTCTTATCTCCAATAAAACCACCACCAAAAAAAAAAAAAAAAAGCCAGAAGTGGTGCTGTGGCTCAAGTGCTAGCCTTGAGTAAAAGAATCTCAGGGACAGTGCCCAGGCACTGAGTTCAAGCCCCAGTACCAGCACGAAAATAAAACAAATATAGACAGCAAGATTCCATTTATTAGAAATTAATTATTTTTATTTTTAAATTTACCATATTGTTATAAAGGTTATATACAGAGGGATTACAAATACATGAGTCAGGTAATCAGTACATTTCCTTTATACAGTGTCTTAATTCTTTGTAACTATGTTAAAGTGATTTGTACTTTGTAAGAAGGCTCTGATTTTCATTGAACTTTTTTCATAGGATATGATTTGAGGCAGTTATATATAGAATATTAGTTATACTTATTGATGAAAATGTTCTCTTATTATTGTAACAATTTGAAAATATAAATATTAAATGTTGTAATGAAATAGTTTCAGCTTGGTTTTGATTTTTCTTTTGTCTTTGTTGGTTGTGGTACTTGAACTCAGGGTCTGGGCACTGTCCTTGAATTTCTGCTCAAGGCTAGTGCTTTACCACTTTGAGCTACATCTTCATTTCCATTTTTCTGGTAGTTAATTGGAAATAAGAGTCTCATTGACTTTCCTGCCTAGGTTGGCTTTGAAATACGATCCTCAGATCTCAATTTCATGAGTAACTAGGATTACAGGTGTGAGTCACCAGCACCCAGCTGATTTTTTTAAATGTGGGATGTGTGTGTGTGTGTGTGTGTGTGTGTGTGTGTGTGTGTGTGTGTGTGTATGTGTATGTGTATGTGTATGCATGCGCACAGATGTGCATACCAGTACTTGAACTTAGGGCCTCAAGCTTTTGCTTGTGTGTTTTACTCATTGCTGGTGCTCTCTCACTTGCAACATGTCTCGATTTTCCTCTCACGATTAAAAAGTTTTGTTTTTTGTCCTGAGTAGCTAGGATTATAGATGTGAGCCATCAGTGTCTGGCAGCATAAAGTGTGTTCTAGGCAGTACACTACACAAAGTATGATGTAACATCTATATCAGATATTGGATAGAAATAATATTCCTTTTCGGTCTTCCTTTAAGTAGATGAGTTAATTTTTCTTTTTCTTTTCCCCCCCATGTATTGTTTCTTTGTTTCTGAAGGCTTTCCAACATAATAAATAATTTAAAAAGGGAATGTGAAATAAAAAGAAAGATAAATATAAGCAGGATAATGATAAGGAATGATTTTGCCTTTCTGCTAGCTTAGCCATGTACTTGCTCTCATCAGCCCAGTGGATCATTTGCCCCGCTACTTTTCTCTCTTAGCATTTGACATTTCAGAGTTAAACACAAGTATCTGTTTAGGAATCTCTTTTCATATGTCCTCATGTCCATATATCATAAATAGGGACATATTTTGAAAAAAATACTTTGTTTTAAAGATAAAATCTCACTATGTGTCCTCCCTTATCTTGAACTTGTGATTGTCCTTCTTTAGGCTGACATTTCAGGCTTGTACTACCATGCCCAGCTTCAACCCACCTTTATTTTTTTTTTTTGCTGGTAGTGAGGCCTGAACTCTGGGCTTGGACATTTTGTCTCAGCTCTTCAGCTCAAGGCTAGCGCTCTACCACTTGAGTCACAGTGCCACTTCTGGCTTTTTCTGCGTATGTGGTGCTGAGGAATCAAACCCAGGGTCTCATGCATGCAAGGCAAGCACTCTACCACTGAGCCACTTTCCCAACCCCAGCCCACCTCATTTCTTAATAGTTATAGGTGACAATATTAGGTCTGAATGTAAGACATATTTTGTTGAATATTTTTTGAGTATAGCAGCAATTGTAGACTCAGAGCTGCCATCACGGTCTTTAAGCTTTCCATTTTTCTCTCTCTGATGGCTTATCTTTATCTTTTCATAAAACATCTTTATATATGAATGTTCATCATCTAACTTGTAGGTTCACCACCATAAGGGACTTATTAGAAAATGTATTTGAAAAAACAGTATCATGTATGAGTTAAAGTTAAAAGTTAGAAATAGAAAATATTTCCAGGAGCTCCAGTGGCGCAATTGGTTAGTGCGCGGTACTTATAAGAAAATATTTCCAGCAACATACTACAAACATGGCCCAACAAATAATTTTTGCTCTGATTATTTTCTTTTGCTGATACATATATACTTACCAGCTATGAATCCTAGCTATATCTAATTATGATTACAGTTTTCTTGTTATAAATGTGCTTTTTTTTTTTTTTTTATCAGTGACCTGAAGATAAAGGTTGGTGGCAGGCATATCAGTGCTCACAAGTTTGTACTGGCAGCCCGAAGTGACAGCTGGAGTCTGGCTAACTTGTCTTCCACTAAGGAGCTGGACTTGTCAGGTGAGACTCTGACCTATCAGGGACACAAGTCACAGAGTAACTCAGCAGAAAGGGTTTGTGATTTTGAAATTTTTTTTAATCTTATTTTAATTTTCTTTCAAATGTTTTTTAAAACAAGTTTTTTTTATTGTGAAAATACTGTACAGAGGGGTTACAGTTATATGAGCAAGGTAATGAGTACATTTCTTATCAAGCATTGTTGTCTCCTCCTTTGTTTTTCCCTTACAATCCCTTCCTTCCCATCTTCACAACTACACTTCACCCCCCCTCCCCCAAATTGTAAAGTTCATTTTCAACATAGTGTCTTCTACACCTCATTGTTCCAATGGGTCAACCTGTATCCCTATTTAAACATTTTGTTTTTTCCCTTTCCCTCCCCAAATTATACTGACACCAAATACAGTGAAAACAGGGTTATACTATGGGGGAGAAACATACAAAACAACAAAAAAAATCACATAGTACATTATAAATACATTAGAAACAATAGCAAGCAAGAAAAAAACCACTTGTGTCCCTATCTTGGGGTTCATTTCGCTTAACTTCATCTTATCTGGTCATATGTACATAGCTTTTGACCTTTTCTGCTTGTTTCAGACACATACTAGTTATTGCAAATAGGGGAAACCATGGGACCTATGTTTCTTTGGGTGAATTTTTTTTTATTTGATGGATGTGAAATATTTTTCTTACCAATTGATGGTGATCGTAAGAGACAAATTTACTTGTAGATACTTGTCTTTAATCCCTGGGTAACAAGTCATAAATATTTGAGTATGACAGTGTTCTTAAGAGTTATAAATATATTTCATCTACTCATTTCATATAGTTGTTTTGTATAAATACAGAAATATATTTTCCTCTACTCCAAAAAGGAAGTTTTGCTGTAAGCTTGCTTATGTTTACATTTCTGTGTGTGTGTGTGTGTGTGTGTGTGTGTGTGTGTGTGTGTGTGTGTGTGTGTGTGTGTGTGTGTGTGTGTGTGTGTGTGTGTGTGTGTGTATGCATGCACGCACATGATATTTTGTTTTTGGTCTTTCTGGGGTTTATTGCAGCAGCCCTTAAAATTATGTAACTTCCAGAATGATTTTTTTCTTTTTTCTTTTTCCGTTTGGTAGTGGAACTGGTCACAAGAAACAAAAGAAGCCACATCAAGAGTCTTTATTAGAGAGCCAGCATGTGTAGAGTACTAGCCTTAAGCACAAACATATTCAGGGACAGCACCCAGGCTCAGAGTCAAGCCCCGGGACCAACAAAGAAAGAAAAAGTTTCACAAACTTTCCTGTCCTGCTGGTTTCTCTTGAGTTGCTGGAATTATAGGTGTGAGCCATTGGTGCCCAGCTTGGTCAGCTATTTCTTACTTAGAAAAACAAAAGATATTGATTGATCCTGGAAGAGAAACAATAATGAGCTAATTCTAGCAAGTCTTGAGGCCAGGAGGAGAGTACTTTTTGTGTAAAATAAAGCAACTTTTATCAGGCAAAGTGGTTGTTTCTAGCCCCTTTGAAGCACTTTATCAATAGTAGCTCATGTTATTTTAGAGAGTTTCCAATGTCTTAGCATGGGTGTTTTGAAGCTGGGCTGTATGATTTCTCAAGCAAAGGTCTTAATTTCCTGGCATAGAGCTTAGGGTATGAAGTCATGCAGCTCTCCTGGAATGTGTCCTGGGTCCTGTCTAGCTAAGCTTCTTTTCCTCATTTACATTCTGATTAGGAAAGCTATGCACTGAAATACCATATAGGGAGATTCCCCTGTGCATCGGTCCCAGAATAGTTTCCCAAACTCTGCCGAGGCACACCACAGTGCTCTAGCAAGCTCAGGAAGATCTATGTGGTATTTCAAGAGAGCCAGCAGTCCTCCATATCTATTAAGTACCGTGTGACAACTACCTCAAGACTGTTCAGTTTCAGTACTAAATTCTGAATTGTTCTTTTTGATGACATTCATAACAGTTTTAAAATATAGTAAAAATTTCTTCCTTCCTTCCTAACTTCCTAACTTCCTTCCTTCCTTTTTTTTTTGCCAGTCCTGGGACTGGCACTGGACATTGTCCCTCAGCTTTTGCACAAGGCTAGCACTCTACCACTTGAGCCGCAGTGCCATTTCTGGCTTTTTCTGTCTATGTGGTACTGAAGAATTGATCCCAGGGCTTTATGCTTGCTAGGTAAGCACTTTACCACTAAGCCACATTCCTAACGCAATAATATTTTTGGTCCATTGTGGGGCCTGGACTCTATCCCTCAGCTCTTCAGCTCAAGGCGAGCGCTGTACCACTTGAGCCACAGCACTGCTTCCAGTTTTCTAGTGGTTAATTAGAGATAAGTGTCTCACAGACTTTCCTGCCCCGGCTGGCTGTGAATTAAGATCCTCAGATCTCAGCCTCCTGAGTAGCTAGGATTACAGGTGTTAGCCACTGGGCTTGGCACAAATCTTTTGGTAAGACTTGTTTAAAGGTGTAGTCTACTCCATCTATCTATCTATCTATCTATCTATCTATCTATCTATCTATCTATCTATCTATCTATCTATCATCTATCTATCTATCATCTATCTATCTATCTATCTATCTATCTATCTATCTATCTATCTATCTATCTATCTATCTATCTAATCTATCTATCTATCTATCTCTAGTATTGGGGCTTGAACCCAGGGTTTGGGTGCTGTCCCATTGCATTTTCACTTAAGCCTGGAGCTCTACCACTTGAGTTGCAGTTCCACTTCCATCTTTTCTATTAGTTCATTGGAGATAGAGTGTTACAGGTTGGTCTGCTGGGCTGGCTTTGAACTGTGATTCCCAGATCTCAGCCTTCTGAGTAGTACACGGGAGCCACCGGTGCTGGGGTTTCCTATGCAATTTTTGTAGAATCTCCCAGTTACAAATTGTCTTTTTTTCATCTCAGGATGTCTTTGTTTTGCCTTCGTATCTAAAGGATACATTTGTTGAACATAAAAATCTCAGCTAGTAGGTTTTTATATCTTCTCAGCATTTATTTAAAGATGTTTTTACTGTGTTCTTGTCTTCCTTAGTTTCTGATGAGAAATCTGTGGTTATTGGAATCTTTCCCCTGTGTGCAATGTGTCATCATTTTTCTGTAGTTGTTTTCAGCAAAAGTTGTTCTAAATTCTCATAAAATATATATAACAAAACTTAAACATCTTCAGTTAGGTAACACTAATTATATTCAAATTGTCCTATAGCCATTCTCCAGAACTACTTCATCTTTTTCCTTTTCTTTTTCTTTTTTGTCCATTCCTGGGACATGAACTCTGGGCCTGGGCACTGTCCCTGAGCTTCTTTGGCTCAAGGTTAGCACTCTACCACTTGACACACAACCCCACTTCTGGCTTTTTCTGTGATTAATTGGAGCTGATCATGATTCAAAGTCAGCCCAGGCAGGAAAGCCAGTAAGACTTTTATCTCCAATTTACCATCAGAAAAACAAGTTTTTCTGGTGTTGTGGATCAAGTGGTAGAGAACTAACCTTCAGCTGACGAGCTCAGGGAAAGTGCTCAAGCCCAGAGTTCAAGCCCTATGACTGACATACACAAAAGAGTGTCACAGACTTTCCTGTTGGGATGGCTTTGAACTGTGATCCTCAGATCTCAGCCTCCTGAGTAGCTAGGATTACAGGTTTGGGCTGCTGGCGCTCTGCTGAATTTCTTCATTTTGCAAAACTTAAAGCTTATATCCATAAAACAGCAGTTCTCCATTACTTCGTCCCAAGTCCATGGCAAATACATTTCTATTTTCTGAAACTGAATTTAACTGCCTTAGAAACCTTATATATAAGGTTATAGAGTTTTTTGTTCGTGGCTAGCACTCTTCCATTTGAGCCACAGTTCTGCTTCTTCTTTTTTGATACTTAATTAGAGATGAGTCTCATGAACTTTCCTGCTCAGGCTAGCTTTGTACCAAGAACTTCGATCTCAGCCTTCTGAGTAACCCTTGCCAATTGTGTGTCTTTTATTGTGTGAGTGTGTGTGGGGAGGGAGCAGGAATCCTGGGACTTGAACTCAGGGCCTGGGCAATGTCCTTGAGCTTTTGTGCTCTAAGCTAGTGCCCTACCACTTGAATTATAGTTCTGCTTCAGGCTTTTTGGTAGTTTATTGGAGATAAGAGTCTCACAGACTTTAATGACTTAGCTGGCTTGGAACTGCCTCTGATCTTAGCCTCAGCCTCCTGAATAGTGAAGATTACAGCATGAGGCACTGGTACCTCTTCCTCCCACCCCCATTCTGTGTGTGTGTGTGTGCGTGCGCACGCGCATGCCTGTGTACATGTGCATCCATATATGCAAGCGGGTCCTGGTGCTTGAACTCAGGGGCTGAGCACTGTCTCTGAGCTTCTTCTGCTCAAGACTAGCACTCTACCACTTGAGCCATAGTACTACTTCTGGCTTTTTCTGTTTATGTGGTACTGAGGATTCTAACCTAGGGCTTCATGAATGCTAGGCAAGCACTCTACAACTAAGCCACATTCCCAACCCTGCACAGGTCTCTTTTAATCTTTGTTTTTCATATTCATCTTCTCTTTTTCTTCTGGTTGGTTTGTTTGGGTTTTTTTTTGGCGGTAGTAGGGCTTGAACTCTAGGCTTAGGCGCTGTCCCTGTGTTCTTCAGCTCAAGGCAAGCACTCTACTGCTTGCCTACTTGCTTTACTCCACAGGGTCACTTCCAGTTTTCTTTTTCTTTTCTTTCTTTTTTTTTTTTTTGGGTCCGGTCGTGGGGCCTGAACTCTGGGCCTGGGGCACTGTCCCTCAGCTCTTCAGCTCAAGGCTAGCGCTCTACCACTTGAGCCACAGTGCCACTTCTAGTTTTTTCTTTTTGCTTATGTGGTGCTGAGGAATCAAACCCAGGGCCTCACGTATGCAAGGCAAGCACTCTACCACTGAGCCACCTTCCCAGCCCCTCACTTCCAGTTTTCTATTGGTTTATTGGAGATAAGAGACTCACAGACTTTCCTTCCTGGGCTGGCTTTGAACCATGATCCTCAGATCTCAGCCTCCTGAGTAGGTAGGATTACAGGCGTGAGCCACTGACACCCCACTGGGTAATTTTTTTTTTCAATGTGAGAATTGAGTTCACGGCTTCCCATTTGGTAGGCAGGTGCTCTACCACTTGAACTGTACCCTTAGCATTTTTTAGCGTTGCCTAAGTTTTACACAGGGTCTTGCTTTATGTCCAGGCCCTCTTGGGCTGCAGGTTCTCCCTCTTGTGCTTCTTCCGGTCCCTGGAGATGACCGGTGAGAGCCATTGTGCTTAGCCATTGGTTGAGATAAAACTTTGTGTGTATGCCATTCATTGGGCTTGAACTCTGAGCCTGGACACTGTCTGAATGGTTATGCTCAAGGCTAGTGCTCTATCACTTGAGCCACAGTTCCACTACTGTCATTAACTAGAGATAAGAGTCTCAGACTTTCCTGCTTGGGCTGGCTTTGAATTGCAATCCTCAGATCTCAGCCTCCTTGAATAGCTAGAACTACAGGTATATGCCACTGTCACTTGACAGATAGTTTTAACTAATGCATACTTTTTTCCAGTTTTTGTGATACTGAGGTTTGAACTCAGGGCTTCTGCACTCCTTGACAGTTATTCTACCACTTGAGTTACATTTCCAGCACATAGTTTTTTTTCTTTTCTTTTTTTTCTGGTTCGGTCGTGGGGCCTGAACTCTGGGCCTGGGCACTGTCCCTCAGCTCTTCAGCTCAAGGCTAGCACTCTACCACTTGAGCCACAGTGCCACTTCTGGCTTTTTTCTTTTCTGCTTATGTGGTGCTGAGAGGAATCGAACCCAGGGCCTTATGCATGCAAGGCAAGCTCTCTACCACTGAGCCACCTTCCCATCCCAATATTTTTTTTTTTATTGTAAAGATACTATACAGAGGGTTACAGTTACATGAGTGAGGTAATGAGTACACTTCCTCTTGAACATTGTTACCCCCTCCATTGTTTTCCCCCTACATCCCCTCCCTCCCTCCCTTCCCCGAGGTCCTTTTTTTTTTTTATTGTGATTAAGTGATTACATAATTTCAAAGTCACAAGTTCATTCTAACTTTCCTGGAGCAAATTGTCTATCACAGTCTGTAATATATAACAGTGTTCACATGTTATATACCATATTTGTGATCAGCAGCATGGGGATATTTAGTAGTGGTTCAACCAGATGAGCGGGAGTTCTTTGTTTCTTAAGTCCTGTTAGTTTTGTCATATCACCTAACATTTTGGATTTAGCATCCACTTATCAGGGAGACCATGTACCGTTTGTCTCTTCGTTCTTGGCTTACCTCGCTCAACATGATTCCTTCTAGCTCCATCCATTTCCCTGCAAATGCCATTATTTTGTCATTTCTAATGGCTGCATAATATTCCATTGTGTATAGATACCACAATTTTTGGATCCATTCATCTGTGGTGGGGCATCTAGGTTGTTTCCATATCCTAGCTATTGTGAACAGTGCTGCAATAAACATGGAGGTGCACGTGTCCTTGTATATTGGTTCCTGTTGTTCAGGGTAGATGCCTAGAAGTGGTATGACTGGGTCGTAAGGGAGGTCAATCTTTAGCTTTCTAAGGACCCTCCAGACTGCTTTCCAAAGTGGTTGTATAAGTGTACATTCCCACCAGCAGTGTAATAGGGTTCCTCTTTCTCCACATCCCCTCCAGCATTTGTCGTTGGCTGATTTGTGGATGTGGGACATTCTGACTGGGGTAAGGTGGTATCTCAGGGTTGTCTTTATTGGCATTTCCTTCACCACCAGGGATGATGAACATTTCCTCATGTGTTTCTTTGCCATTTTTATTTCTTCATTTGAGAAGTCCCTCTTTAGTTCCCTTGCCCATTTAGTAATTGGTTTGTTAGGTTTGGGAGGGATTAGTTTCTTGAGTTCCCTGTGTATACAGGATGTTAACCCCTTGTCTGGTATATTGCTGGTAAATACTTTTTCCCAATTAGTTGGTTGTCTTTCTAGCTTAGTTGCGATAGATTTAGCTGTGCAGAAGCTTTTTATTTTAAGGTAGTCCCAATTGTCGAGTCTCTCTCCAACTTGTTGTGACCCTGGGACTCTGTTCAGGAAGTTCCTTCCTGTGCCTATTAGTTCAAGTGTCTCTCCTACTCTGTCCTGCAGTAGTTTCAGAGATTCAGGTTTAATGTTAAGGTCTTTAATCCATTTTGAGTTGATGTTGGTGCTTGGTGATAGGCTGGGGTCCACTTTTAGTTTTCTGCATGTGGCTGCCCAGTTTTCCCAGCACCAGCGGTTGAAGAGGCTGTGTTTCTCTTCCATTGTATGTCTTTGGCTCCTTTGTCGAATATCAGCTGGCTGTAGGCCTGTGGATTTATTTCTGCATCTTCTATTCTGTTCCATTGGTCTTCGGGTCTGTTTTTGTGCCAGTACCATGCTGTCTTTGTTATTATAGCTCTGTAGTAGAGTTTGAAGTTCGGCATGGATAGCCCTCCCATATTGTCTTTATCCCCTAGAATTGTTTTGGCTATTGTAGGTCTTTTGTTGTTCCATATAAATTTTTGGACTGTTTTCTGTATTTCAGTGATGTACGTCATTGGGATTTTAATAGGAATTGCATTGAATTTGTATATTAGTTTTGGAAGTATTACCATCTTTACTATATTAAGTCGGCCTATCCAGGAGCATGGGAGGTCTTTCCATTTCCTAGTGTCTTCTGCAATTTCTTTCTTTAACTTTTTATAGTTCTCGTTAAATAGTTCTTTTACATCTTTGGTTAGGTTAATTCCTAAATATTTTATTTTTTGGGAGGTTATTGTGAATGGGGTTGCTCCCTTTATTTCCCTCTCTTCCTGTATATTATCAGTGTATAGGAAGGCAACTGATTTTTGTGGGTTTATTTTGTATCCTGCTATTTTGCCGAAGTAACTTATGATTTCTAAAAGTTTGGGGATGGAGTTTTTGGGATCGTGGAGGTATAGTATCATGTCGTCTGCAAAAAGGGATAGTTTAACTTCTTCTTTCCCTATGCGGATCCCTTTAATGTCTTTTTCTTGCCTTATTGCTCTGGCTAAGGGTTCTAGAACTATGTTGAAAAGGAGTGGAGACAGTGGGCATCCTTGCCTTGTTCCTGATTTTAGGAGGATTGGTTGTAGCTTTTCCCCATTAAGTATAATATTGGCTATTGGTCTGTCATAAATGGCTTTTATTGTTTTTAGAAATGTTGCTTCTATTCCTATTTTCTCCAGAGCTTTTAGCATGAATGAATGTTGAATTTTATCAAAGGCCTTTTCTGCATCTGTGGCGATAATCATGTGATTCTTGACCTTGGCTCTGTTGATATGTTGGATTATATTTATTGACTTACGTATGTTAAACCATCCCTGTGTCTCTGGGATGAAGCCTACCTGATCATAGTGTATTATTTTTTTTATGTGTTTCTGGATTCTGTTAGCTAGAATCTTGTTAAGGATCTTTGCATCTGTGTTCATCAAGGAAATTGGCCTGTAATTCTCCTTTTTGGTTGGGTCTTTGCCTGGTTTGGGGATGAGTGTGATATTGGCTTCGTAGAATGAGTTTGGGATAGCTCCCTCCTTCTCTGTTTCTCTGAAGAGCTTGAGGAGTATGGGTATTAGTTCTTGTTTAAAGGTCTTATAGAATTCTGCTGTGAATCCATCTGGTCCTGGGCTTTTTTTTGTTGGAAGACTTTTGATAGCTTCCTGTATCTCATTATAGGATATTGGCTTATTTAATTGGTTAACTTCTTCTTTGCTCAGTTTGGGTAACTTGTATTTCTCTAAAAATGCATCCATTTCCACCAGATTTTCTTCCTTTAGAGAGTATAGCTTTTGAAAGTAGTCTGTTAGAATTGTTTGGATATCTTGGGTACGTGTTGTGATGTTTCCGGTGGCATCCCTAATCCTATTAATATGGGTTTCCTCTCTTCTTTTTTTAATTAATCTTGCCAACGGGCCATCAATTTTGTTTATTTTTTCAAAGAACCAGCTTTTTGTTTGGTTTATTTTGGTTATGGTTTTCTGATTTTCTAATTGGTTAATCTCTGCTCTTAATTTGGTTATCTGGTTTCGTTAGTAGCTTTAGGTCCCATTTTTTCTTGTTTTTCTAGCTGTTTTAGTTGCAACATGAGATTATTTACTTGGTCTGTCTCCATTCTCTTGATGTGGGCACTGAGGGCAATAAATTTGCCCCTCAGGACTGCTTTTGCTGTGTCCCACAAGTTTCTTTGTGAGGTGTTTTCATTTTCATTGAGTTGTAGGAAATGCTTTATTTCTTCTCTGATCTCTTCTGTTACCCAGGACTTGTTAAGGAGTGTGCTGTTCAATTTCCATGTATTAGAGAAATTTCTGCGGTGTGCTTTGTTATTGAGAGCTAGCTTGATTCCACTGTGGTCAGATAGGATACAGGGGATTATGTCAATCCCTTTGTATTTGTTTAAGTTCCTTGCATGAACTATGATATGGTCTATTTTGGAGAAAGTTCCATGAGCTGCTGAGAAGAATGTGTACTGTGTTGTTTTAGGGTGAAATACTCGGTAGATGTCAGTTAATTCCGCTTGAAGTATGGCCTCACTTAATTCGGTAGCTTCTTTGCCAATCCTCTGGTTGGTAGACCTGTCCTTTGGTGAGAGTGGCGTGTTAAAGTCTCCTAGTATTATCGTATTGGGATCTATTTTATTCTGTAAGTTTGAGAGCATTTGTTTGACATATCTGGGTGCACCGATATTTGGGGCATATGAGTTGATGATGGTTATATCCTCCTCTTGGATTGTTCCCTTTATTAATATGTAGTGTCCGTCCTTGTCTTTCTGTACTGATTTTAATGAAAAGTTTATTTTGTCAGATATCAGGATAGCTACACCTGCTTTCTTACTGGGGGCATTTGATTGGTAGATCCTTTTCCACCCCTTCACTCTGAGTTTGTTTGTATGTTTGGCTGAGAGGTGGGTCTCCTGAAGGCAACAGATGGATGGGTCTTGTTTTCTGATCCAGTCCTCAGTTCGTTTTCTTTTAATTGGCGAATTCAGCCCATTTATATTAAGAGAAAGTATAGAGAGATGCATTGTTGTCCCTGCCATTCCGTTTTCCTAAGTTTTTCTTCTTTCCTTTCCTCCTGTGCTTGCTCAGTTAGACTTTGAGTAATGCCTGTTTGGGGCAGGTCCCAGTTCCTGGTTGCTTTCTTCAGGTTGTGTCCCCCCTCTTAGAATTCTTTGTAATGCTGGCTTAATGTTTATGTATTCATTTAGTTTTTCTTTGCTATTAAAAGTTTTCAGCTCTCCATCGAATGTGAATGCTAGCTTTGCCGGGTATATCAGTCTGGGTTGGCAGTTATTGGCTCTCAGGGCTCGTATGGTGCTTTCCCAGGCTTTTCTTGCATTCATTGTTTGTGTGGAGAGATCTGCAGTGATTCTAATTTTTTTCCCGTTGTAGTATAGCTCCTTCTTCATTTTTGCTGCATGCAGGATTGTTTCCTTATTATTCAGATCCATCATTTTTACTATAATGTGTCTAGAAGTGTTTCTCCTGGGATCTTGCTTGTTGGGTGTTCGATAAGCTTTTGTGATGTAGTTAAGATGGTCGTTTTTGAGGTGGGGAAAATTTTCATTGACTATCTTGTTAAATAGGTGTTGCATTCCCTTGCTCTGGAATTCCTCACCTTCGTCCACTCCGATTATGCGAAGGTTAAATTTTTTAGCATTATCTGCTTGCTCTTGAATTTCCCTTTGGTTTAATTTGAGTGATTTTTCCATATCTGTCACTTTTTGGTCCAGTTGGTGTATTCTGTCTTCTGTATCTGACACTCTACCTTCCATTTCATTCACTCTTGACCGTGGCTTCTATTGTGGTTTGCATGGAGGAAATGGATCCCTTTATGGATTCAATGTTGGTTCTCACCTCATTGAGAGGTGAGATCAGTATGCATTACCTCTTATTTGGTGTTAATCTCACTTCTTACTGAGGTTTGTGCAGCTTCTATTTTTGCATCCAACTTTTGTTTGATATCCTGTATCTCTTTTGATAGTTCATCCTTGTGCTCTTTCAATTTCTGATCCATTTCTCGCTTTATTTCTTGAGTCATTGCCTCCAGCAACCCTTGGATGTAGCTTTTGTCTTCCATTCCTGCTTTGCTCCCACTGGGGCTCTCCCCTGCGTGGCTGCTGGCTTTTGAGGTGAGCTTGCTGTCCTGGGTGGTGGTAAACCTTGTGATTTTTCTCTGTGATTTTCGCATGGGGGTTCAGGAGACTGCTCTTCAATTTTGTTTTGGTGTGTCTGTCTTTGCTTGGTTGCTGATTCTGTATTGGTAGAGAGAGTCTGTGCCTGATCTGGGTTCTGTTGGGAGCCTATTTCCAGCTGCTATTCTGACTTACTTAGGATTCTCAGCTCTCTGCTGTAGATTGCTGGCAATTCCCGCCTTTGGAAGAGTTGAGCAGCCTAGACTGCTTGTGTTTGCTCCTACGGGTGCTCTTGGGAAGATCAGATGCTCTGGATGCACTCTCCCAAATACTGGAGTCTGCTATGGGCTCCTGATGTGTTTTTGTTTGTTTTGGGCTGGTTGTGGGCTTGAACTCTGGGTTTGGGTGCTGTCCCTCAGCTCTTCAGCGCAAGGCTGGCACCCTACCATTTGAGCCACAGCACCACTTCTGACCCTTTTTGCTTTTGTGATGCTGAGGAATCAGATCCAGGGCCTCATACATCCAAGACTATCACTCTATTGCTGAGCCGCCTTATCAGCCTGAGCTCCTGCTTACTATCAGGTGCTGGCAGCCTGTGTTGCCCAATTCCCAGCCTAGGGTATATGGGTGGAGTTTTGGTGGGGTTTGGGCTTCTCTTGTCCTGAGCCTCCAGGTCTTTTGTTGTCACAGGCGTGCTTCCCGGGGAGTGTTGTTTCCTCGTTTTCTCCCCTCTGTTGAGGCGTATGCTCAGCTTTTTACTTCAGTTGGGAGGAGTTGGTTGTGTTGTTCAGGCGCCGGATCCCCGGGCCTGGCTCCAGCCCCAGCCTGGAGTGCGCTCATTAGGCCTGTGCTGATGTGTATACCACCTAGGTTATGCAGCCTGGAGGACACAGTTCAAATTTCTTCTACTGTTGGTAGTCTTGACCCAGGGGCGCTGTTCCTGGCTTGGGCATTTAAGCTCCCTTCCAGGGGCGCTCTTGCTCTGGCCTGGCCAGCAGAGTGTGCTCCACCGGCTGGTGGAGCTCTCGAACAGTTCCCAGTTTTAGTGGGTCCTGTGGTCCGGGTTTTGGGGTAGGGAGTCTAGGTCAGGGTCTGGGGATTCCCTCCAGCTCTGGTCTCCCTTGAGGGATACACTGTCCCCTGTGGGGTACTCACCCTGGAGCTGGTTGTTTCTGTGTGGTGTAGGTCGTCAGTTGTTGTTGCAATCCGAGTTCAGTTGGGGTGGTTGCGGGCTGGGTTGGGCGGCCCCCGCCGGGTTGTTGCGATCGCGATTGGGCGGGTGGTCTGCCGACAGGTCCCTTTGTTGCGCTGCTGGTGCTGGGCGGCTTTGGCGGGATGGAGCCTCTCCGCTCCGGTGGAGAGTGAGGGGTGGGGATGGGATCCTCGTGGAGACTCCCGGCTGGTAGGTTTCTCTGTTCCTGGTAATCCGCTGTTCTGCAATCCGGTATCTGGTGATCTGCAAGCAGCCCCCTGTGTCTCTGTGGCTCCAGCAGCCCCCGCCGGTCCGGCTGGCCGGCGGCTTGGCGCACTGCCGCGCGGCCAGTAAAGGTTGGGGGAGGGGTCTTCGCTCTTCTCTGTTCTGAAATTCTTCTTTTCCTCTCTTTCTTTTTTTGTTATTTTCCACCTCTGGTTTTTCTCTGAGTGTTCGTCTTTTTGTTGTTGTCGGTCTCTTGGGGAGATTAAGCGTTGGAACTCGAACTCTCTTTTTGGTTGGAGAGAGCTGTGGCGTTTCCCTACTGCCCCGTCGCCATCTTGGTCCCCCCTCCAATATTTTTTTTCTTAATAATCTATGCATATAGTTGTTCAAAAGATTAGGTACTTTCAAAAATCTTGGCTAGTCTGAGAGACAAAATATATTCTGTTTTTGCTTTATTTATTTATTTATTTATAAGCCAGCCTGGGCAGGGATGTCCATGAGATTCTTCCCTCCAAATAACCAACAAAAAGTTGGAAATGGAGTGGTGGCTCAAGTGGTAAGCGAACAAAAAGCTAGGCCCAGTGTTCAAGCCCCAGGACTCACACACACAGACACACACACATACACAAAATCACTCCAGTGTCATCTCAGAAACAATGGGGACTGGAATGTGATTCCGTATATTTCACTCAATACTCTTTTCAAATGATAAAGCTAATATCAGTTGAAATACCTTTTTTTTGGGGGGGGGGGTGCTGTCCCTGAACTCTTCAGCTCAAGGCGAGTACTCTACTGCTTGAGCCACAGCACCACTTCCAGTTTTCCAGTGTTTTTTTTTTTTTTTTTTATTGGAGATAAGAGTCTTACGGACTTTCCTGCCCGGGCTGGCTTTGAACCTTGATCCTCAGATCTCAGCCTCAGTAGCTAGGATTACAGGCGTGAGCCACCAGTGCCCAGCTTGAAATATCTAGAACTAAATGTTTTACATTTATGTTTTTGTTTCTGTTTTTTAATAAGACTTGTTAATTGGGTGCCGGTGGCTTATGTCTGTGATCATAGCTACTAAGGAGGCTAAGATCTGAGGATCATGGTTTGAAGCCAGTCCTGGCAGAAAAGTCTGTGAGACTCTTACCTATGATAAGCTAATCAGAAAAAGCCAGAAATGGTGCTGTGGCTCAAACGGTAGAGCACTAACCTTGAGCATAATTAGGCTCAGGGACAGTGCCCAGGTCCTGAGTTCAAGCCTGGCAAAAACAAAACAAAACAAAAAACCTTGTTAGCTATTTTCCTTTATCGTTGTCTATTTTTCAATTGGGTATCCATTCCATTTTTATTTGAAATTCTGTTTAAGTTTTTGTTGTATATCAGACATCAGATATTCTCTTCAGTGAATTTAATCTACATCTTTAGCAGTTTCTTTATCCTCACCCACTTCCCTGTTGAAAACTTGCTGCCCATGTGGCTGGGTATATAACTTAATGGTAGAGTGCTTTCCTAGCATGCATGAAGCCCTGGGTTTGATTCCTCAATACCATATACACTGAAAAAGCCAGAAGTGGTACTGTGGCTCAAGAGGTAGAGTGCTAGCCTTGATCAAAAGAAGCTCAGGGACAGTGCCCAGGCCCTGAGTTCAAGCCCTAGAACCAGCAAAAACTAAACAAAGCAAAACAATACAAAAAAAACTTGTTGCCCATTTGACATCATCATTTTTGTTATGTATTTATTTGAGTTATGTATTTCTTTGAGTTGGATGTACCACAATGTACTTTATTATTTATATGGTACCGTATAGGGGCTTGAACTCAGCGCTTCACACTCTTTCTTGGCTTTTTCCGCTCAAGGTTGGTCCCTACCAGTTGAAGCACACCTCCACTTTCCAGCTTTTTGATGGTTAACTGGAGATAAGACTTATGGACATTTCTGCCCAGGCTGTGTTTGAACCTCAAATCTCAGTCCTCTGAATAATTGGGATTACAGGTGTGAGCTACCAGCACTCAGCCATAAAGTACTTTTTTTTTTTTTGGTTGGTTGGTTGTGGGGCTCGAACTTCAGCTCAAGGCAAGTGCTTCAGCTACAGTGCCACTTCCAGTTTTCTGGTGGTAAATTGGAGATAAGAGTCTCACAGACTTTCCTGCCCAGGCTTGCTTTGAGCTGTGATCATCAGATTTCAGCCTCCTGAATAGCTAGGATTATAGGCATGAGCCACTGGCTCCCGGCCATAATGTACATTTTATCTACTAATTTTATTTATTTATTTATTGTTTGTTTATTTTTTGGTTGGTCATAAGGCTTGAACTCTAGGCCTGGGCGCTGTCCCTGAGCTCTTCAGCTCAAGGCTAGTGCTCACCACTTGAGCCTCAGTACCACTTCTGGCCTTTTCTCTTTATGTCCTGCTGAGGAATTGAACCTAGGGCCTCATGCATTGGAGGCAAGCACTCTACTCCTGAGCCACCTTCCCAGCCCTAATATCCTCTAATTTTAGGGATTCCTTCAGAAGGCCCAAGTGTGTCAAGCAGTGTTTTTCAGTTTTTCCATCTATTTTCTTCCTTTATCTAGATGCTAATCCTGATGTGACAATGACAATGCTTCGCTGGATCTACACAGATGAGTTGGAATTCAGAGAGGATGATGTGTTCCTGACTGAATTGATGAAACTAGCAAATCGGTTTCAGCTACAGCTCCTTAGGGAGAGGCAAGTCCCAGCAGATATGTTCAAGCACCTCAGATGGTGGTGGATGAGCTTTAATTATGCCAAGCTTTGGGAAAGCAGCTTCTTCTGCTCATGTAAATAAGTTTTGCAAGGTGTTCTTTTAAAGGTGATGATGAGAAGAAAATCTGATAATCTTGCTTGCTTTTTCTTACCTTTTAACAAGCTAAATTTTTCCAAAGCTTTGTTATTTTTTCTCTTTTACTGATCTGTTACCTCAGAATACATAACTATGTAAGCTGATACATTGAATATTAAATAATATAATCCAGTGTCTAAACCCTCAACTTTCCTTCCCATTCTGTTTTCTTTGACAATTTATTCTGCTTTCTGATACATCTAGGCAGATAAAGCTTCTTTATTGTTATAGAAGCACATTAATGCCTAACTTAATTTAGAAAGGTACAATTCAGTAAGTTTACAGCTGTGTTTCTATACTGTAAAATCACACTTCATTAAATTATTGCTCTTTTAGGTTTCAGGAAGATAGCAGCTATGGTGTGTGTGTGTCTGTGTGTGTGTGTGTGTGTCTGTGTCTGTGTCTATGTGTGTATATGCGTATGCTTGTGCTGGTAGATAGCAGCTATGGTGTGTGTGTGTGCGCGCGTGTGTGTGCGCATGTGTGCATGCTTGCACTGATATTAGGGCATTGTCCCTTAGCTTATTTGTTCAAGGCTAGTGCTCTACCACTTAAGCCACAGCTCCATTTTTGACTTTTTGGTAGTTTATTAGAGATAACTGGGCTTTTCTGCCGAGACTGGCTTTAACCTCAATCCTCACATTGCAGCCTCCTGAGTAGCTAAGATTGTAGGCACAAGCCACCAGCACTCATCAAGCAGCTATAATTTTTGTTTGTTTGTTTTTTAGGTCATGGGGCTTGAACTCTAGGCCTGGGCCCTGTCCCTGAGCTCTTCAGCTCAGGGCTAGCACTCTACCTTTGAGCCACAGCACCATTTCTAGTTTTCTGAGTGGTTAATTGGAGATAAAAGTCTCGTGGACTTTTCTGTCCAGGGCTGGCTTTGAACCATGATCCTCAGATCTCAGCCTCCTGACCAGCTAGGATTATAGGTGTGAGGCACTGGTGCCTAGCATAGCTATGATTTTTTTTTTTTTTTTGTTGATCGTGGGGCCTGAACTCTGGGCCTGGGTGCTATCCCTCAGCTCTTCAGCTCAAGGCTAGCACTCTACCACTGAACCACAGTGCCACTTCTGGCTTTTTCTGCTTATGTGGTGGTGAGGAATTGAACCCAGGGCCTCATGTGTGCAAGGCAAGTACTCTACCACTGAGCCACCTTCCCAGCCCCACAGCTATGATTTTTTAAATAGAGTTTTTTCTCTTTTGCTCTCCCAAGTTGGCTTTTAGAATAACAGAATGTTCACCACAAAATGTCAAATAAAATGCCTTTGAGCTTTACACATGCTATGCATGTTAGAGATATGGCCCTTGGTGATCAGTCTTTTTGAGAGAGTGTCTTTTTACATCATTTATGGATCTCTTATATTCTGTTGGATTCATTTTCTCTTAGTGATAAAGGCTGGTTTCAGTCACCAAGAGACACTGTACTTGTTAATGTATTGCTCTTACATGAGAGCCAAGAGACTTTGCTGTGTAGAGCTACTTGCTCTGTTTTTACCATGGGCCTGATTCCCCTGGGACACTCCCAATGCCTCACACAAATCAGTAGACACAATATTCCATACTGTCTAATTGATGCAGGTTTGTCTATATTTCAGTGTATAAATCCAATTAATAAATCAACAGATCCAAGATCTATAGGATTAGCCTAATAGTATTAGCAATGTATTTATTAGCAAAGTAATAGTCAGCTACTAGTACAGCTAACTTTACTATTAACATCTTGCAGTTAACTGTTTTGGAGTAAATTGAGACTAATTTTAATTAGATTGAGTATTAATACCATTTTTATCAGAGCATCTGAGCTTTTATTAACCATGTCTGACTTGTCTATAAATTTAATTGTTTTGGTAAAACTTCACTGGTTATGGCATAGATTAGAGAATTATAATGTACATAATGGTTATTTAAGTAAAATGATGGTTGTTTATGGAGCTTCCTGACTGTTGACATTAGCAGATGCCCAAATGGGTATGGTTGGATATAGAGTTTTTTTTAATTGTGAAAATACTGTACAGAGGGATTGCAATTACATGGGCAAGATAATGAGTACATTTCTTATCAAGCATTGTAGCCTCCTCCTTTGTTTCCCCTTCCCATTCCATCCTCCCCCCCTTTCTCCCCCTCCTACCAAAGTTGTAAAGTTCGTTTTGGACATAATGACTAGTACATCTCATTGTTGCAATAGGTCCACCTGTATCCCTATTTAAACAATTTGTTTTTTCCTTTCCCCTCCACAGATTATAACAACATCAAATACAGTGAAAGCAGGGGTTACACCGTGGGAGAGGGACATACAAAGCAACAAAGAAATAATCTTATAAATGTGTTAGAAACAATCGCATGAAAGAAAAAAATTTGAATACATATCTTAGGGTTCATTTCCCTAACATCAACTTATCTGACCTTTTCTACTTGACTCAGACATATACTAGTTATTGGAAATAAGGGAAACCATGGGACCTATGTTTCTTTGGGCCTGGCTTACTTCACTTAATACAATTATTTTTTCCAAGTCTTTCCATTTCCTAACAAATGAGACAATGTCATTCTTTCTGATGGAGGCATAGAATTGCATTGTGTATATATACCACATTTTCTTGATCCATTCATCTACTGAGGGGCATCTGGGTTGGTTCCATATTTTAGCTATGGTAAATAAGGCTGCAATAAACATAGTCGTGCTGGTAGCTTTAGTGTGGTCTTGTTTGTGAACATTTGGGTAAATGCCTAAAAGTGGGATTGCTGGGTCACAGGGGGGCTCTATGTGGAGTCTTTTTAGGAACCTCCATACTACTTTCCAAAGTGGTTGAACAAGTGTACACTCCCACCAACAATGCAGTAAGGTTCCCTTCTGACCACATCCCCTCCAGCATCTGTTGTTATTAGAGTTCTTGATTATAGCCATTCTAACTGGGGTGAGGTGGTATCTCAATGTTGTTTTGATTGCATTTCTTTTATGGCTAGAGAGGTTGAGCATTTCTTCATGTGTCTATTGGCCATTCTTCCTCTTCAGAGAAGTTTGTCTTTAAGTCTTTAGCCCACTTATGTATTGGGCAGTTGTTTCTTTGAAGATTTGTTGTTGGGGGGTTTAATTTTTTGAGTTCCAGGTATACTTTAGATATGAGACCCTTGTCTTGTTGTATGGCTAGTGAAGATCTTCTCCCAATCCATGGGCTTTCTATTGATCTTGCTACTTATGTCCTTTGCCATGCAGAAGCTCTGCAATTTCATGCAATCCCATTTGTCCAACCTTTCTTTGATTTGTTGTGTTTTTGGGTCTCTATTAAGAAAATTTCAGCCTGTGCCAAGGAGACCTAGGGTTTTTCCTATTCCATCCTGTAATGTTTTCAGAGTGTCTGCTTTGACTTCGAGGTCTTTGATCCATTTGGAGTTGATTCTGGTGCAGGGTGATATATAAGGATCTAGCTTTAGTTTTTTACAAGTAGTTAACCAATTTTGCCAGCACTATTTACTGAAGAGGCTGTCTTTCTTCCATTCTATTTTTTTAGCTCTCTTATTGAAGATTAGTTGGCTATAGGTCTGTAGGTTCGTTTCTGGGTTTTCAATTCTATTCCATTGGTCCTGAGGTCTGTTCTTGTGCCAGTACCAAGCTGTTTTGATTACTATGGCTTTGTAGTAGAGTTTGAAATTTGGTATTGATATTCCTCCAGCACTGTTCTTTTTGTTGAGGATCGTATTTGCTACTCGGGGTCTTTTATTGTTCCATATGATTTTTTGGATTGCCTCTTCTATTTCCTTGAAGAATGAGGTTGGAATATTGATAGGTATCACATTGAATTTATAGATAGCCTTGGGAAGTATTGCCATTTTCACGTGTTGATCTTTCCAATCCAGGAGCATGGGAGTTTTTGCCACTTTCTAAGTTCTGTTTTGATTTCCTTTTTTAAGTTTTTAAAGTTTTCATCATAGAGGTCCTTCACTTCTTTGGTTAAGTTAATTCCTAGGTATTTTATTTTTTGTAGGTCTATTACGAATGGAGTTGCTTTCCTAATTTCAGCCACACTTTTCTCATTGTTGGCATACAGAAAAGCCATTGATTTTTGAGGGTTAATTTTATACCCTGGTGCTTTGCCAAAGTTTTGAATCAGCTTGAGTAATTTGGGAGTGGAGTCTGTGGGATTCTTTAAATACAAGATCATGTCATCTGCAAAGAGGGAGAGTTTTACTTCTCCTTTCCCTATTTGGATCCCCTTTATGTTTGCATCTTGTCTTATTGCTGTAGCTAGGCATTCTAATACTAGATTGAAGAGAAGTGGAGAAAGTGGACATCCTTGTCTTGTTCCTGAGTTAAGAGGAAATGGCTTTAGTTTCTCACCATTAAGTATAATGGCTGGCTGTAGGTTTGTCATATACAGCCTTTATTGTATTGAGGTATGTTCCATGGATTCCTAATTTTTCCAGAACCTTCATCATGAAGCGGTGTTGGATCTTGTCAAATGCTTTTTCTGCATTAGATTTTTATCTGTCCTACCTTTAAGACCCGAGATGGAAGAAAGCCAGGAGTAGGCTGGGAATGTGGCTTAGTGGTAGAGTGCTTGCCTAGCATGTGTAAAGCCCTGGGTTCCATTCCTCAGTACCCCATAAACAAACAAAAAAAGCCAGAAGTGGCACTGTGGCTCAAGTGATAGAATGCTAGCCTTGAGCAAAAGAAGCTCAGGGACAGTGTCCAGACCCTGAGTTCAAGCCTCAGGACTGGCAAAAAAAAAAGAAAAAAAGAAAAGAAGAAGAAGAAGAAAGCCATGAGTATATTTGAATGTTGGCTTTTCACAGGGTCACAGATGCCCCTGATGTTGGCAGGAGAAATAGCATAGTTGAGATAACTGAGTGAGTCTGACAATGTGTTTGGTTCAGTGTGAGGCTTGTGCTGCTTGTTCTTGTAATATAGAGATCTTGGTAGTTTCATCATGCTGGTTTTACAGAGAAGGTAGGGGTGTGTGTGTGCGTGTGTGTGTGTGTGTGTGTGTGTGTGTGTGTGTGTGTGTT
Source organism: Dipodomys spectabilis (assembly GCF_019054845.1). Lineage (NCBI taxonomy): Eukaryota > Metazoa > Chordata > Mammalia > Rodentia > Heteromyidae > Dipodomys > Dipodomys spectabilis. Next base: position 100,269 of record NW_024870927.1, read on the forward strand.
GTCAGGGAAATATTTTTAATTTTAAAAGAATTAATAGGGGTTGGAAAGGTGGCTTGGTGGTAGTATGCTTGCTTTGCATGCATGAGGCCCTGGGTTCAATTCCTCAGCACCACATAAGCAGAAAAAGCCGGAAGTGGGCGCTGTGGCTCAAGTGGTAGAAGGCTAGCCTTGAGCTGAAGAGTTGAAGGACAGCGCCCAGGCCCAGAGTTCAGGCCCCATGACCACCACCACCACCACCACCACCACCAACAACAACAAAAAACCATATTTGAACAAGTATGTTCTAAATACCAGAATGAATCCCTTTTGTACAAAAGATTACATGAAGAAAGTGGTAACATTTTTTCCAATTTCAAAAATATAGTGTATATTTGATATATTTGAAAGATACATAATTACACAAATAAAATATTGATAATCTGTAAATGAATACTCTTCACCCTTTTTTTTTTTTTTTTTTTTTGGCGAGTCCTGGGGGCTTGAACTCAGGTCCTGGGCACTGTCCCTCAGCTCTTCAGCTCAAGGTGAGTGCTCTACCACTTGAGCCACAGCACCACTTCCATATTTCTGGCTTTTTTCTGTGTGTGGTACTGAGGAATTGAACCCAGGGCCTCATGCATGCTAGGTGAACACTCTACCACTGAACCACATTCCCAGCCTACTCTTCACCTTTTGTTGTTTCTGCTTTCAGTTGTTTCACATTCATAAAAGATTGGTGGAAATACTAGACAGGAGTTAGGATGTTTGATTTGTACTAACATGGTTCATGGTTCAAGGCCAGATTAGGCAAAAATAAAGAAAATAAAAATATAAGGCTGGGAGCCAGTTGTTCATACCTATAATCTTAGGACGCTAAGATCTAAGGATTGAAGTTTGAAGCCCCCCAGGCAATGAATACTTTTTTATCAGTCCTCGGGCTTTTGGGCACTGTCCTTGTGCTTCTTTTTAGCTCAAGGCTAGCACTCTACCATTTGAGCCATAGCATCCCTTTTTCTGTTTATGTGATACTGGGGAATTGAACCTAGGGCTTCACATGTGCTAGGCAAGCATTTTACCACTGAGCCACCTTCCCAGCCCAATGAATACTTTGTGTTTATAAAACAAATATGTGTTAACAAAAGCATTTTCCCTTCAGAAGAAAGTCACCCTATATGCTACTTTTTCAAACATATGAACTCATAATTTAAATTTTAAAATAAGATTATTTTTGTTGCTGGGTACCATGGCTCACCTGTAATCCTATCTACTCAGGAGGCTGAGATCTGATGATCATGGTTCAAAGCCAGCCTGGGCAGGAAAGCCCATGAGACTCTTATCTCCAATAAACCATCAGAAAACCAGAAGTGGTGCTGTGGCTCAAGTGGTAGAGTACTAGCCTTGTGCTGAAGACAGCACCCAGGCCCAGAGTTGAAGCTCCATGACTGACAAAAAAAAATTATTTTTGTTTAGTTGTATAGATTATAGATTATATCAGATATTAAAGGTCATGCACATGGCAAATGGGACTCTCTGGATATTAGAATCAGTGAAAATGCAATGCCTACTCATTTTACAAAATATTTTTCCTGTGAAACATAGTTTTACATAGGTTTCCTTGGGTCTTTTGGCAGTAAAAGAAAAGAAAAGGAAAAGAAAGACTGAGCGTTTGTCTGACAAGTGCTTTGTAGTGCTCTGCAGAACCTGAGTCCAAACTCCCCAGGTTCATTCTTCACTTCCATGGTCTTTCTTCAATTATGTTACCTAAAACTCATCTAAAGAGATTGGTAATTATCTACTAGCCAGTTACCTCTAGCAATACTAAAATCCATTAATAATCACGTATGCATTACATTTTTTCTTCAGGATAGGAATTCTAGGTCCTAGAAAAAGAGAGGGCAAAAGAGAGATGTGAAACTTGAGAGCATACCTCCAAGTTCCTTATGATGTTCAAGGCAGATAGTGTTTTCCTTCTTGAGAATCAAAAAGCTTCCCTAAAACCCTGAAATCGAATAACATTCTGATTTTAGAGTAAGAGAAAGGGCACAGAAAGCTCAGGTAATTTAATGTAATTCACTGAGGTGTTTCTTATCTCCAGGATCATTTTGCCCTTATAATTAGAATGGCTTTGTTTGAGGCTGAGAGACGGAGATGGAATGTCAGGGAATGCTCCCGACACTATTGCAGGCCTCTGTGGCTGCCCTGGGAAGTGAACCTGCCTTGTAGGAAGATGTGGAGGCAAGGGAGATGGAGGACCATGCCTGTTTCCCTAAGGGTCTTTGTTCCAAATCTTCTAAGAATTCCATACTAGAACAATGGTTTTTTTTATTGCTGAATCTTTTAGGCTAGGATGGTAGTGCCTGCTTTGTGCACCAAGGCCACTTGTATGCAGCTCTCTCTTCCCTGATAATCGTCCATGTTCTCCGTGTGTGTGTGTGTGTGTGTGTGTGTGTGTGTGTGTGTGTGTGTGTGTGTGTGTGTGTGTACACACCAGTACAGTTGGGGCTTGAAATCACAGCCTGGGTGCTGTTGCTTGTTTTTTTGCTAAAGGCTGGTGTTCTTCCACTTGAGCCACAACTCCATTTCTGGCTTTTTGGTGGGTAATTGGAGATAAGAGTCTCATCTTCACATCTCAGTGTCCAAAGTTTCTAGGATTATGGGCTTGAGTACCTGGTCCATATTCTCTTATTGGTGATTTATTGGTGATTCTTTTTTTTTTTTTTTTGTTAGTTGTAAGGCTTAAACTCTGGGCCTGGACGCTGTCCTTGAGCTCTTCAAGTCAAGACAAGGGCTCTATCACTTGAGCCACAGCACCAGTTCCGGTTTTCTAGTGGTTATATTGGAGATAAGAGTCTTATGGACTTTCCTGCCCAGGCTGGCTTTGAATCATGATCCTCAGATCTCAACCTCCTGACTAGCTAGGATTGTAGGCATCCCACTTATCGAAGATTCTAAGAGTGTTATCTTTTTGAAGACCTCCATTGTAGCAAGTTTTTCTCCCACATGGTGTACTATGACTGACTCTTGTTTCCATACATTATAGATGTTTTGGGAAGAATTATTAAAATTCTATTAATCAAACATAGTAATAATCATTAAATTATTAAGGCATAGAACCATATGTGTACAAACTATACATAAGCCACAGTGTTTGCATAGTAGTCTTGCTGGTGGACACCACAGATGTGTCCTATATTACATGTGTACATGATCCGCCAGTTCATGTGGTTGCTTTTTTTTTTTTTTTTTGGCCGGTTGTGGGGCTTGAACTCTGGGCTTGGGTGCTATCCCTGCTCTCTTGAGCTCAAAGAGAGTGCTCTACCACTTGAGCCACAGCCACTTCTGGTTTTCTAGTGGTTAATAGAGATAAGAGTCTGATGGACTTGCCTGCCTGGGCTGGCTTTGAACCTGATCCTTTGATCTCAGCCTCCTGAGTAGCTAGGATTACAGGTGTGAGCCACCAACACCCGACTGGTTACTTTTTTTTTTTTAATGTGGTTTCTTTGAAGTCTGTTGAGATATTGTGTTAAATATGTTTATTTTTAGGTTGTTTGGTTTGAACCGAATTGAACAATATATCATAATGAAATTCTAGTACTTTTTTCTTTTGCTTTTTTTTTGGGGGGGGGGGTCCAGTCGTGGGGCCTGAACTCTGGGCCTGGGTGCTGTCCCTCAGCTCTTCAAGCTCAAGGCTAGCGCTCTACCACTTGAGCCACAGCACCACTTCCGGCTTTTTTCTTTTTGCTTATGTGGTGCTGAGGAATCGAACCCAGGGCCTCAGACATGCAAGGCAAGCGCTCTACCACTGAGCCACCTTCCCAGCCCCTTTGTTTTGTTTTGTTTGTCAGTCGTGGGGCTTGAACTCTGAGCCTGAGCACTGTCCCTCAGCTCTTTAGCTCAAGGCGAGCGCTCTAATACTTGAGCTACAGCACCACTTCCTCTAGTACTTTTTTTTTTGTACTGGTTCTGGGGCTTGAATTCAGGGTCTAGATGCTCTGCTTTAGCTTTTCTCCCAAGGCAGGATTTCTACCCTGTGAGCCACAAGTCCATTTCTGACATTTTGCTGGTTATTGGAGGTGAAAAGTATCATGGACTGTTCTGCCTGGGCTGGCTTATTGTGATCCCCAGATCTCAGTTCCCTGAGTAGCTAGGATTACAGGCATGAGCTACCAACACCTGGCTGAAATTCTGATACTTTAAAAATATTGGAACTCAGCTATAATTTATTCATAAGCATGTTGATCAGCCTTATTCCTTATTGTTATTGAATGTAGCCAGCAGTACATATATTAGTTTTGGTTTATTTCTGAATGCATTTATCACCCTAATAATACTGTTTATTATTAATATTCTTTTATAGATGTGAAAAAGGTGTTATGTCTTTGGTGAATGTTAGGAACTGTATTCGTTTCTATCAGACTGCAGAAGAACTGAATGCCAGCACATTGATGAACTACTGTGCAGAAATTATTGCAAGTCATTGGGTAAGTGAGAGATGTGTATAGACAGTGCTCTTGCTGGCAGGAGAGTCCCAGGTGTGGAACCTTGTTCTGTCAGCACTCATCTTTCTGGTTTCTGGCATCTTCTTGTGACAGTATTGACAAACAAGTAGTTAGATTAGGTGATCAGTGAGGTTCTTCAGTTCTAGAGTCTGTTAGTTATATGATTTCAGAGTACAGGACAAAGTAACTCAGGTTCAAGAGCAGAACTACATAGAGGGACATTTGCCTTCGCTCTCCTGAGGAAGCTGCAGCCAAGTCTCAGGGGCAGGATGCCCTGTGCCCCAGCATTCCTTGCTGTCAGGTGGAGGCATTATTAAATTTAGACTCGCCTTTCTTAGTAGTTCTCATTTATAGAGAACTATATTTGTTATATTTGGGGTTTTTTGTGAAATTTTTAAAAAGATCAATGCTATGTGTTACAAACTAATTTCAGCAGATTGGATTGCTTGGTATACAACAACACTATGGGAAGGATCTTAGTAGTTTCTAAAAATTATATAAAAGAACTAGTTTTAAGGGCTGGGAAGGTGGCTCAGTGGTAGATTGCTTGCCCTTACAAGCATGAGACCCTGGGTTTGATTCCTCAGCACCACATAACCAGAAAAAGCCAGAAGTGGCGCTATAGATCAGAAGGTAGAGCCTAGCCTTGAACTGAAGAGCTGAGGCCCAGGCCCAGAGTTCAGGCCCCACGACTGGCTCCCCCCCCAAAAAGATCTAGTGTTAATTGGTTGGGAATGTGGCTTAGTGGGTAGAGTGCTTTCCTAGCATGCATGAGGCCCTGGGTTCGTTTCCTTGCTACCACATAAACAAGTAAAATAAAGTAAAAAGAACTAGTGTTGAAATAATTGAAATAGGAGTGGTAACTTTTTTCTGCTAATAGGTTGAAATAAAAGAGATTTAAAATATTAGGGACCAGCTATAATTTAGTGGAGTGGATTATTTGTGGTAGTTTTGCTTAATTCTGTAATTGCTATGGTCTTTGAGACTTACTGGGGAGAGGACTCTGCTCTCTTGTTGGAGATCAGCATTGCTCATACCAGCTATACTAATCACAGAGGTGCAGCCCAGCTGTGACAGCGCAGGCTCAGGTGGTTCCTCTTGGGTCCAGACTCTGATGTGGCTATTTACTCACTGTCTGAATATAAGTTTATTAGCTTCTACAGGCTTTCCTTTCTTTATCTGAACAGTGGGGATCATTGTAGGACCTACCTCATAAGTTTTGTGAGGATTGAATTAATTAGGAAGTCTAAGCCCTTAGAGTAAGCCAGGCACATGCTCAGTGACTATTTATTTATTTATTTATATTTTTTTTCTCTTTTTTTATTGTGAAAATACTGTACAGAGGGGTTACAATTACATGAGCAAGATAATGAGTACATTTCTTATCAAGCATTGTAGCCTCCTCCTTTGTTTCCCCTTCCCATCCCTTCACATCCTCCCCTCCCTGCCCTCCCACCCAATCCTCCCCGCTCCCTCCACCCCCACCAAAGTTGGACATAACAAAGTTTTCGACATAACGACTTGTACATCTCTTTGTTGCAGTGGGTCCACCTGTATCCCTATTTAAACAATTTGTTTTTCTCCTTCCCCTCCACAAATTATACCAACTCAGTGACTATTTAATAGGTGACAGTTGTTATTATTAACAAATTGTTTGTTTTGTTTCCCATTGTGTTTTTAATCCTAGGATGACTTGCGAAAGGAGGATTTTAGTAGCATGAGTGCTCAGCTGTTATACAAAATGATCAAGTCTAAGACAGAATACCCATTACATAAGGCTATCAAAGTGGAGAGAGAAGATGTAGTCTTCCTTTACCTGATTGAAATGGATTCTCAGGTATTATAGCCGCCTTTTTATCTTCCCTGTCTTTTCCCAAAACTGGAATGTACTTGTGTTTCTCAGTAGTGTTCCTTCTAAACTATATCTCACATGATCTTTTTTTCCTTTTTCTTTTTTGCCAGTCCTGGGGCTTGAACTCAGGGCCTGGGCACTGACCCTGAGCATCTTTTGCTCAAGGCTAGTACTCTATCACTTGATCCACAGCACTACTTCTGGCTTTTTTTGTTTATGTGGTACTGAGGAATCAAACTCAGGGCTTCATGCATGCTAGGCAAGCACTTTACCACTAAGCCACATTCCCAGCCTCGCATGATCTTTAATGTGTATATTTCTTCTAGAAATTATTTCAGGAAGTCTGGGTGTTTCCTATATTGTTTCTTAAAAATCTAGTATCATCAGCCCATCATCTCCCAATGCCAGAGCTACTTCTACATTTTTAGATGGTTATTATAGCAGTACCTGTCTATCAGGTGCCAAAGTCTATCAGTTTATTTGCTGCTATAGCAAATTGCCAAAAAATTGTAGCTTAAAATAATACAGATTTATTATTTTGCAGTTTGCAAACTCAAAGAACTATATAGGCATCATTGGACTCAAATCAAATGTTGATAGGTTGGGTTCCTTTAGGGACACTATAAAGTGAACCCATTTCCTGCTCACTTAGGTTGTTGGCAGAATTCAGTTTCTGGTGGTAGAAGAGGAACCGAGGTCCCCATTTTTCTTGTTGGCTGTCTTCTGAGGACCATTCTCAGCTTCTAGATACAATCACATTCCTTGGCTTGTGGCCATCTGTCTCCATTATAAAAGCTAGCAATGACAGATCAATCCTTCTGATGTTACATTGCCCTGACCAGCTCTTCAAGTTTTCTCTTTTACTAGATTGGGTCCTCCTTGGGTAGTCATGACACTCCCTGTCTCAAAGTCTTTAGCCTTTATCACAGTCCCTTACTTTCTTTCCTTCTTTCCTTTCTCTCTCTCTCTTTTTCTTTTTCTCTCTTTTCCCTTCCTACCTCCCTCTCTTCCTTCCTTCCTTCCTTCCTTCCTTCCTTCCTTCCTTCCTTCCTTCCTTCCTTCCTTCCTTCCTTCCTTCCTTCCTTCCTTCCTTCCTTCCTTCCTTCCTTCCTTCCCCACACTCTCTCTCTTTGTTTTTTTAAATTTTTTAAAATCATATAAGATGACATATCCTCAGGTCCTGGGGGTTAGGACACAGACACCTTGAGGCGGGGCATTGTTCTGTCTATCACATTGCCTTCTAGGAAAATGAGAGTGAAGTATCTTGTATCCTAAGTGTTCAGTGTATAGGAGAACATGGAACTGTTGGGAGAAATTTCTTGACCCATAACATGTCTGAACTTCTGCCTTGACACTGGATCTGTCCTGTGATCCTGGTTCTTACATGTATAATTTCCTGCCCTGACACCCACTGTGATCCTTGACAGTCCTGCATGTTGTTTACATCTGTCCTGTTAATCTGTTCTTTCTGTGCTCCCTGAAATCATGTGCCTGAAGCTTGACAGAGGTTTGTGAATAAAGTTGAATTTGGGGAGTAAGCTATGTCAGGTATTAAGATTTGGCATTTGTGGGGCTGGGAAGGTGGCTCAGTGGTAGAGTGCTTGCCTTGCATGCATGAGGCCCTGGGTTCAATTCCTCAGCACCACATTAGCAGAAAAAGCTGGAAATGGCACTGTGGCTCAAGTGGTAGAGTGCTAGCCTTGAGCTGAAGAGCTGAGGGTCAGCGCCCAAGCCCAGAGTTCAGGACCCACGACTAGCAAAAAAAATAAAAAGATTTGGCATTTGTATAAGAGATGGTATATAAGATTAAGTGAAATAAATAAAAATCCATTGTATTTTCCATTGTCTGGATGCTTACTTACAAACTTCTCTATGTAGCTACCTGGGAGGCTGAATGAAGTGGATCAAGATGGAGACCTTGCCTTAGATTTAGCCCTTTCACGGCAGCTGGAGAGCATTGCTGCCACTCTGGTCAGTCATAAAGCTGATGTGGACATGGTAGACAAGAATGGCTGGAGCTTGTTACATAAAGGAATCCAAAGAGGTAAGAAGAAATGGTGTGTGTGTGTGTGTGTGTGTGTGTGTGTGTGTGTGTGTGTGTGTGTGTGTGTGTGTGTGTGTGTGTGTGTGTGTGTGTGTGTGTGTGTGTGTGTGTGTGTGTGTGTGTGTGTGTGTGTGTGTGTGTGTGTGTGTGTGTGTGTGTGTGTTTTTAGGTGCAGTTGTGTGTGTGTGTGTGTTTTTTTAGGTGCAGTTGTGGGGCCTGAACTCTGGGCCTGGGTGCTGTCCCTCAGCTCTTCAGCTCAAGGCTAGCGTTCTACCACTTGAGCCACAGTTCCACCTCCGGCTTTTTTCTTTTTGCTTATGTGGTGCTGAGGAATCGAACCCAGGGCCTCATGCATGCAAGGCAAGCGCTCTACCACTGAGCCACCTTCCCAGCCCATGGCTTGTATATTTTGCTATATAATTTATTTTTATCCATATTGTCTTTGAAAGCTTCCCAACATATTTCCCAAAAGCATCTATACTTACTAGCTATGTGATTTAAAACTTGTAATTATTGGCCAGATGCTAGTGGCTCATGCCTGTAATCCTAGCTACTCAGGAGGCTGAGATCTGAGAATAATGGTTCAAAGCCAGCCTGGGCAGGAAAGTCCGTGAGACTCTTACCTCCAATAAACCACTCAGAAAACTGGAAGTGGCGCTGTGGCTCAAGTGGTAGAGTGCTCACTTTGAGCTGAAGAGCTGAGGGACAGCACCCAGGCCCAGAATTCAAGCCCCACAACTGACAAAAAACAAAACAAAACTTGTGATTATTGGGTCAGAGGAGGGGTTAAAGACCTATTTACTGTGCCTTGTTAGCTTGGTTGTTGATAGTGCTTGGTTGTTGATAGGACCTGAGGAGGAACAGGTAGAAACATGGCCTGTGAATGCCTTGTAAGCAATTGATGGGGCTATTTATTATGATATGGCTATATTCATTATTATCACTTTTCTAGGAATAGTGGTAGGAAGGTTCTTATTGTGCATCCTAGCATGTATGTAAGGAAAGTTAAAATCACAAACATTCAACCTGCAAAGGGCACTTCGTGGATTCTGTGTTTTCTCCTTCCAGACTAGCTTTCTGTCATGGCACAGTGCCAAGGTGGTATTTTGTTCTATGAAAGTTAATGTGAAATTATACGTAATATTTTATTGTCAGTAGTGGGAAGAATATAGAAATGTTAGAACTGGAGTAGAAATACTTTAATCATAATGAGTAACTTTGTTTATTTTGTAGTGCTCAGGAACTTGGGGGGTAGTAGGCAATGGTCTGCCATTGACTCACACCCCCAGACATGAATTAACTTTTCATTTTATTCCAATTATGGGAATTGGACCTGGGTAGTATCCCTGAACTTTTTTTTTTTTTTCTCAAGGCTAGCACTCTTCCATTTGAGCCACAGCTCCACTTCTGGCTTTTTGTGGTTAGTTGGAGTTAAGAATCCCATGGACTTTCATACTCAAGCTGGGTTTCAACCCCTTCCTTCAGATCCCAGCCTCCTGAATAGCTAGTATAATAGGCATGAGCCACAGATTAATTAATGCCCCCCCAACTCTGCCCCCAGTTAGTTCTGGGGCTTGAATTCAGGGCCTGGGCACTCTCTAAGCTTCTTTTGCTCAAGGCTAGCACTCTGCCACTTGAGCCACAGCTCCATTTCTGGCTTTTTGGGTAGTTTACTTGAGATAAAAAAATCTCACAGACTTTTCCTGCTGTGGCTGGCTTTGAACTGTTATCCTCAGATCTCAGCCTCCTGAGTAGCTAGCATTATAGTTGTGAGCCACCAGAGTCTGGTTGCAGTAACTTTTTTTTTCTTTTTTTTGCAAGTCCTGGGGCTTGAACTCAGGGCACTATCCCTGAGCTTCACTTGCTCAAGGCTAGGACTCTTTATTACTTGAACCACAGTGCCCCTCCTGGCATTTTCTGTTTATGTGGTACTGAAGAATCAAACTCAAGGCTTCATGCATGCTAAGCAAGCACTCTACCACTAAGCCACATTCCCAGCCTGAAGTAACTCTTTAAATGGGAAAAAAAAAAAAGATTAGTTTTTTTCTTTTGTCCTTCCCATATTCCTATTAATATGTTCCAAACAAATCCTGCCATTAGTTTGCCATGGTCATTTTTGACAGAGTAAGAATCTGTAGAGAGGTAGAGTTCCTATATGGCTTTCAAAAATCAAAGGTCTGGAAGCTGAGTGCTATGGCTCAAATGGTAGAGCTCTAGCCTTGAGCAAAAGAAGCCCAGGGACAGTGCCAACACCCTGAATTTAAACTCTAGGACCACCACCAAACTTATAATTTTTAGCACGCATGCACACACACACACACACAAAAGATCTTTCAAGAAAGAATACGTCTATGCAGTGCAATCTTAGAGATCTAAAAAAACATATGTCTATTCCTCAACTATCATCTGTCCTCCACTTCTTGTATATTTAAATTCTATTAACAGGAAATAAGCTCTATTAATGGGGTATAAGCTCTTTTAACAAGAAATAAGCTCTTTCATTTCACAAGAGAGATGAGACTGACACATACTTTTGTGGAAAGAGGATGATGATTTCATGAATAAATTGAATTCCAACATATAAAAAAAAAATCAAAGCCTGGTAGAGTTCCTACCTAACAAGCAGGAGGCTGTGAGTTCAATGTCCCACAGTGACAAAAAAAAAAGTCGTCAGGTTGCCATTGCCTCACGCTTTTAGTCCTAGCTACTCAGGGGGCTGAGATCTGAGGATCACCCTTCAGAGCAAGCCTGGGCAGAAAAGTCCATGAGATTCTTATCTCCAATTAATCCCAAACCAGAAGTAGAACTGTGAGGGTTAGAGCACAGGCTCTGCTCAGGGATAGCACTCAAACCCTGAGTTCAAGCTCCAGTACCAGAATACACATAAAAGAGAGACAGAGACAAAGACTCAGAAAGAGAAATGAAGGGGGGGGGGGAGAGAGAGAGAGAGAGAAAAGAGAGACAGAAAAAGAAAGGAAAGAAAAAGAGAGAAAGAAAGAAGAGGCTGGGAATGTGGCTCAGTGGTAGAGTGCTTGCTTCGCATGCATAAGGCTCTGGGTTTGATTCCTCAGCACCACATAAACATAAAATGCTGGAAGTGGCTCTGTGGCTCAAGCGATAGCACTGTAGCCTTGAGCTGAAGAGCTGAGGGACAGCACCCAGGCCCAGAGCTCAAGACCACGACCGACAAAAAAAGAGAAAAGAAAGAAAAGGAAAAGTCAGTCCTACTTAATTTTATAGAGGAACGTAGCTGGCTTGATTGCAGTACTTGCATTATGATATTTTATTGTCTCTGCTATAATGTTACCATTAACAGGTTACTTCTCTTTGAAAGAATGTTGTATTTGATGGGGCTGGGAAGGTGGCTCAGTGGTAGAGCGCTTGCCTTGCATGCTCGAGGCCCTGGGTTCAATTCCTCAGCACCACATAAGCAAAAAGAAAAAAGCCAGAAGTGGTGCTGTGGCTCAAGTGGTAGAGCGCTAGCCTTGAGCTGAAGAGCTGAGGGACAGTGCCCAGGCCCAGAGTTCAGGGCCCACGACTGGACCCAAAAAAAAAAAAAAAGAAAGAAAGAATGTTGTATTTGCATGTTGATCCTGTTGCAGCTGTGGCTTTGCCCTTTTTCGGCCAAGATTTTAATATAAATATACTTCTATGCCCTGTGTTAAACTGTTGAGTTTGCTGGCTTATACAGAGGAAATTCTTGCTCATTACTGGGTAGGAAATCCTTAGATCATGTTAGTGTCATGAGCGGATGCATTTTCCCAAGCACTGCTCTGTGACATACAGAGCCATTGAGTGCTTAGCTATGGGTATGTGTTCAGTAGAGAAAGTTTCCACCACATAGGAATTGTTCTTTCCCAGACTGTGTAGTGAGTGAGACGTTTGTTTTGGAAACAAAAACACTAGTTACTGAGAAGACAAACGAATTATATTCCTTTCCCCTCACAGAGTTAAATTCTTATGCTTGATGAAAGAATTCTCTGATGTTATTAAATATTTTGGCAATTGCTTAGTTACAAGCATTGCCAGGAATTGTTGACGCACTTTTGATGTTTGTTTTCAGATTACTCAGTCTTTCACTCTGAATTTATGAATTTCCTATAAGCATGTGGATTACAGTGGAGATAGAGGAAAGATTTATGGTTGCTAACTTTAGAGAGTGTGCTGTGGTTGGCAGATCACTATGATTTGGAACTTGAATATACCAAAGTTTGAATCCTGCTTCATCTTAACTATAGTGTCTTCTTTCCCTTATCTTTCTGATTCACTGGGCTGTTGGAAGAGTGGGAGACAGAGAGCAGCACACCTAGCACATTGACTGCCAGTTGGCTTGTAGGGATAAGCTGGTGGCTTTTCCCTTACCCTTATAATCAGATCCAGTTCCTACAAGAATTTTTCATTTAGAGCTTGAGTGAAAAACACTACACCCTTGATTTTCTGAGTAGCTAAGATTATAGTCATGTGCCACCATCCCTGAGAAATTATTGTGATAATAACTTGTTTACCTAGCATTGTTAATGAGTGAAGTGTTAAAATATCCAAAACTCTTAAGTACCAAACAATGTAATTAAAAAATTTTTTTTTCAGTGCTAAATGCAGGAGCCAGGTGCCAGTGGCTCACACCTGTAATCTTCTAGCTACTCAGCAAATTGAGATCTGAAGATTGTGGTTTAAAGCCAGCCCAGGCAGGAAAGCCCATGAAACTCCAATAAACTACCAAAAAAAAAAACAAAAAACAGCCGGGCACTTGTGGCTCACGCCTGTAATCCTAGCTACTCAGGAGGCTGAGGTCTGAGGATCGCGGTTTGAAGCCAGCCCTGGCAGGAGAGACCGTGAGACTCCTATCTCCAATAAACCACCAGAAACCCAGAAGTGGTGCTGTAGCTCAAGTGGTAGAGCGCTCGCCTTGATCTGAAGAGCTGAGGTACAGCGCCCAGGCCCAGAGTTCAAGCCCCACGACCGACCAAAAACAAAAAACAAAAAAACCCCTGGAAGTGGAGCTGTGCCTCCAGTGGCTTTGAGCAATAGAAGCTCAGGGATAGTGCCTAGGCCCTAAGTTCAAGCCCCAAAACTGGGACAAAAAGAAAAAAGAAAAGGAAAAATAGACTAAATGCAAGACATGTATTCCATCCCCAGCCTTAACTCTTTTTGATAGAAATCTTTCTAAAATACATTTTGTACATTCTTTTATTGACAAAACCTGTATAAACAGTGCCTTTTTCATTTCCTGGTGCCTTTTCTTTTAGCCTTTTTTTTAAAAGACTGCTTAGATGGTCCTACAATTTCTGCCTTTGCCTCCTGTGCATGCATGACCACACCTTGCTCTTCTCTTTTTTTGTGTTTTCTTTTGTTTGGTACTGGGGATTGAATCCAGAACATTGCACTTTATAGGCAAGTTCTTTGCTACTGAGCTACATCCCAGCCCTCTTCTTTTTTTAATGTAACTTTTTTTTTCTTCAGCTTATGTACTCTTTGTGTGGATTTCCTTTAATGTCATAAAAAATGTCAATTTCTAGCAATTCCTATATAATTGTTTTTGTGGGAGGCATATATAGATGCATAATTAAATTTTTGGTTTTAAATCTAAAATATCTTTTAGGAAAAGTTAAATATAAAACTTTTTTTTAAAGAAATTGAATCTAGGGCTGGGAAGGTGGCTCAGTGGTAGAGCCCTTGCCTTGCATGCATGAGGCCCTGGGTTCGATTCCTCAGCACCACATAAGCAAAAAGAAAAAAAGCCAGAAGTGGTGCTGTGGCTCAAGTGGTAGAGAGCTAGCCTTGAGCTGAAGAGCTGAGGGACAGCGCCCAGGCCCAGAGTTCAGGTCCCACGACCTGACCAAAAAAAAAGAAATTGAATCTAACCATTTAACTTGTATCCCTGTATCTCTATATAGTATTGCCCAGTTTTACCTTCTGTTTGCATGGTGAATTTTATATATTATATACATATATCTGTATATAATCTTTTATTTATTTTTAATAACTTTTATTGAGATTGATTTTACATAAATTTTACAATTTTCACAGTATTGTGAGATAGTCATTCTTAGTTAAACTCACAAATGCATTTTAATCTTCATGAGGCAAATTATCATTATCATTATCATGGTCTATGAAGTTTGTGAATTCTATAAGTTTTGATAATACAGCTATTTCTTCCACATCGGGTGATAAGTACATTTCTTTCCTTTTGCTCAGTGTAAGATGTTCCCTCTTTGCCTCTCATTCCCTTCTTCCCATCGCTGTACTTGAGTTGCTTCATTCATTTTCATCAATGTCCAGTGCAGCGGATGGTCCCCTCTGTTGTATGTTTACCCATTTCCCTCTGATTCTGTGTCCTCCTCCTAGCTTCCCTCAGTTGTAGTCAAGAACATGGAGTCAGTAATGATATGACAAATTGAGTGGAGGTCCTTTGTTTCTCCAGTCCTGTTTACTTTGTCATATCTCCTTGCATTTTGGATTTAACATCCATTTCCCTGCGAATGCCATTATTTTGTCCTTTCTAATGGCTGCATAATATTCCATTGTATATAAGTACCACAATTTTTGGATCCATTCATCTGTAGTAGGGCATCTGGGTTGTTTCCATATCTTGGCTATTGTGAACAGTGCTGCAATGAACATGGAGGTGCATGTGTCCTTGTATCCTGGTTCCTGTTACTTAGGATAGATGCCTAGGAGTGGTATGGCTGGGCCATAGGGGAGGTCTGTATTTAGCTTTCTGAGGTACCTCCAGACTGCTTTCCAAAGTGGTTGTATTAGTGTACATTCCCACCAGCAACACAATAGGGTTCCTCTTTCTCCACATCCCCTCTAGCGTTTGTTGTTGGCAGAATTTAGGATGTGGGCCATTCTGACTGGATAAGGTGGTATTTCAGGGTTGTTTTTATTTGCATTTCCTTTACAGCCAGGGAGGATGAACATTTCCTCATGTGTTCCTTTGCCATTTTTTATCTCGTCTTCTGAAATGTCTATCTTTAGCTCCCTTGCCCATTTAATGATTGGTTTATTAGGTTTGGGAGGGATTAGTTTTTTGAGTTTCCTGTATATAATGGATATTAGGCCCTTGTCTGATATATTGCTGGTAAGTATTTTTTTCCCAGTTAGTTGGCTGTCTTTCTAGTTTGGTTGCTATGTCTTTAGCTGTGCAGAAACTTTTTATTTAAGGTAGTCTCATTTGTTGAGTCTCTCTCCAATTTGTTGTGACTCTGGGACTCTGTTCAGGAAGTTCCTGCCTGTGCCTCTAAGTTCAAGTGTCTCTCCTACTTGGTCCTGCAGTAGTTTCAGAGTTTCAGGTTTGATATTAAGGTCTTTAATCCATTTTGAGTTGATGTTAGTACATGGTGACAGGCTGGGGTCCACTTTTAGTTTTCTTCATGTTTCCTCCCAGTTTTCCCTGCATCAGTAGTTGAAGAGGCTGTGTGTCTTCCACTGAATGTCTTTGGCTCCTTTGTCAAATATCAGCTGACTGTAAGTGTGTGGTTTTATTTCTGGATCTTCTAATCTATTCCATCTGTCTTTGACTCTGTTTTTGTGCCAATACCAAGCTGTTATTATTGCTCTATAGTAGAGCTTGAAATCTGATATTGTGATCCTTCTTGTGTTGTCTTTTTGCCTAAAATTGCTTTGGCTATTCTAGGTCTTTTGTTGTTCCATATGAATTTTTGGATTGTTTTCTCTATTTCAGTAAAGTACATTGTTGGGTTTTAATGGGAATTGAGTTGAATTTGGTCATTTTCACTATATTAATTCTGCCTAGTCAAGAACATGGAAGGTCTTTCCATTTCCTGGTGTACTCTATGATTTCTTTCTTTAGGTTTTTCTAGTTTTCACTAAATATTTCCTTTACATCTTTGATTAGGTTAATTCCTAGATATATTTTTTTTGAGGTTGTAAATGGAGTTGTTTACTTGATTTCCCTTTCTGCTTTTGTACGCTGTTGGTGTACAGAAAGGCAACTGATTTTTGTGGGTTAATTTTGTATCCTGCTACTTTGCCAAAGTGGTTTATAAGCTCTAAGAGTTTGGGAGTGGAGTTTTTGGGATCATTGAGGTATAATATCATGTCATCTGCAAAAAGGGATAGTTTAACTTCTTCCTTTCCTATGTAGATCCCTTTAATGTCTTTTGCTTGTCTTATTCCTCTGGCTAAGGATTCCAGATCTATATTGAAGAGGAGTGGCGAGAGTGGGCATCCTTGCCTTATTCCTGGTTTTAGGAGAATTGGTTGTAGTTTTTCCGCATTAAGTATAATATTGACTATCAGTCTGTTGTATATGGCTTTTATTGTTTTAAGGAATGTTCCTTCTATTCCTGTTTTCTCCAGAGCTTTTTTTTTTTGGTTGGTTATAGGGCTTGAACTCTGGGCCTGGACACTGTCGCTGAGCTCTTCAGCTCAAGGCTAGCGCTCTACCACTTGAGCCACAGCACTACTTCTGGTTTTCTGAGTGGTTTATTGGAGATTAGAGTCTCATGGACTTTCCTGCCTGGGCTGGCTGTAAACTGCAATCCTCAGATCTTAGCCTCCTGAATAGCTAGGATTACAGGTGTGAGCCATCAGCGCAAGGCTCTCTAGAGCTTTTAACATGAATGAATGTAGTTTTTCATCAAAATCCTTTTCCATGTCAATGGAGATAATCATGTGGTTCTTGACCTTGGATCCATTGATGTGATGGACTACATTTATTGATTTACATATATTAAACCATCCCTGCATCTCTGGGATGAAGCCTACTTGATTATAATGTATGTTTTTTTTGTTTTTTTTGGGTCTGGTCGTGGGCCTGAACTCTGGGCCTGGGCGCTGTCCCTCAGCTCTTCAGCTCAAGGTTAAAGCTCTACCACTTGAGCCACAGCGCCACTTCCGGCTTTTTTCTTTTTTCTTATGTGGTGCTGAGGAATCGAACCCAGGGCCTCAGGCATGCAAGGCAAGCGCTCTACCACTGAGCCACCTTCCCAGCCCTATAATGTATGATTTTTTGATATGTTTCTGGATTCTGTTGGCTAAAATTTTATTGAGGAGCTTTGCATCTGTGTTCATCAAAGAGATTGGTCTGTAGTTCTATTTTGTTGGATCTTTGCCTGGTTTGGGGATAAGTGTGATATTGGCTTGATAGAATGAGTTTGGATTGCTCCCTCTATTTCTATTTCTTGGAAGAGTTGGAGGAGTAGGGTATTAGTTCCTCTTTAATAGTCTTAAAGAATTCCATAGTGAATCCATCTGGTCCTGGGCTTTTCCTTGGTGGAAGACTTCTGATTGCTTCCTATCTCAGTGTAAGATATTGGCTTATTTAATTGATTTATTTTTCTTGGTTCAATTTGGGCAGTTTGTATTTCTTTAAAAATTCATCCATTTCTGCTAGATTTTCCTTCCTTCTGTACTTAATGAGTACAGATTCTGTTGTTTTGTTTTGTTTTTTTTTTTTGGGGGTCCGGTCGTGGGGCCTGAACTCTGGGCCTGGGCACTGTCCCTCAGCTCTTCAGCTCAAGGCAAGTGCTCTACCACTTGAGCCACAGCGCCACTTCTGGCTTTTTTTAATTTTTTTTTGCTTATGTGGTGCTGAGGAATCGAACCCAGGGCCTCAGGCATGCAAGGCAAGCACTCTACCACTGAGCCACCTTCCCAGCCCCTGAGTACAGATTCTGGAAATAGTTCTTTATAATTGTTTGGATGTCTTGGGTATTTGTTGTAATTTTTCCTGTGGCATCCCCGATCTTATTGATTTGGGTTTCCTCTCTTCTTTATTAGTTAATCTTGCCAGAAGTCCATCAGTTTTATTGATTTTTTTTCAAAAAAAGCTTTTTATTAATTTATAGTTTTCTAAGTCTATTTCATTAATTTCAACTATTATTTTTGTTATCTTGCTCCGTCTAGTAACTTTAGGTTCAATTTTTTTCTTGCTTTTCTAGCAGTTTTAGTTGAATCATGAGATTATTTACTTGGTCTGTCTCTATTTTCTTGATGTGTGCACTGAGAGCAATAAATTTGCCCCCCTGGACTGCTTTTGCCAGGACCCACAGGTTTCTTTGTATATTCATTTTCATTGAATTGTAGGAATTTTTAATTTCTTCTGTGATCTAGTTGTTGCTCAGAAGTGTGCTGTTTAATTTCCATGTATTAGAGTAATTTCTACGGTATGCTTTGTTGTTGAAAACTAGCTTGATTCCACGATGATTGGATAGAATAGAAGGGATTATGTTGCTCCTCTTCTATTTGCTTAAATTCTTTGCATTAAATATGATATAATTGATTTTGGAGAAAGTTCCATGGGCTGCTGAGAAGAATGTGTACTGGGTTGTTGGGCGGAGAACTCTGTAGATGTCAATTAAGTCCACTTGAACTATGGCATCATTTAATTTGGAGGCTTCTTTGCCAATCCTCTGGTTGGTAGACCTGTCCTTTGGTGAGAGTATTAAAGTCTCCTACTATTATTGTATTTGGATCTATTTTTTCCTGAAAGTCTGAGAGTATTTGCTTAACATATTTGGGAGCACCAATGTTTAGAGAGTATAAATTGATAATTGTGATATCCTCTTCTTGGATTGTTCCCTGTATTGATACCTAGTGTCCTTCTTTGTCTTTTTGTATTGATTTTAATGAAAAATTTATTTTGACAGTTATCAGGATCGCAACTCCTGCCTTCTTGCTGGGATTTGCATGGTATATCTTCTTCCATCCCTTCACTTGGAGTTTTTTTTTTTTTGGGGGGGGGGGGGGGTCCGGTCATGGGGCCTGAACTCTGGGCCTGGGCCCGTCCCTCAGCTCTTCAGCTCAAGGCTAGCACTCTACCACTTGAGCCCTAGTGCCACTTCCTTTTTTCTTTTTGCTTATGTGGTGCTGTAGAATCGAACCCAGGGCCTCAGGCATGCAAGGCAAGCGCTCTACCACTGAGCCACCTTCCCAGCCCTGGAGTTTGTTTTTATGTTTGGCTGTGAGGTGGGTCTCTTGAAGACAACAAATGGATGAATCTTGTTTTCTGATTCAGTCTACAGTTCTTTTTCTTTTGATTGGTGAATTGAGTCCATTAATATTTTTGGTTATTATAGAGAGGTGCATTGTTTCCTGTCCTTTTCCTGCTTTCCTAAGTTTTTCTTCTTTCCTTTCCTCCTGTGCTTACTAAGTTGGTCTTCTAGTGATATCTCTTTGATGTGGATCCCTGATCTTGATTGTTTTCTTCAGATTGTAATTCTCCTCTTAATATTCTTTGTAGTGCTGGCTTACTGTTTTATGTATTCATTTAGTTTTTCTTTTCTTTTCTTTCTTTCTTTTTTTTTTTTTTTTTTGGAGGGGGGTCCAGTCGTGGGGCCTGAACTCTGGGCCTGGGCGCTCTCCCTCAGCTCTTCAGCTCAAGGCTAGTGCTCTACCACTTGAGCCACAGCGCCACTTCTGACTTTTTTCTTTTTGCTTATGTGGTGCTGAGGAATCGAACCCAGGGCCTCAGACATGCAAGGCAAGCGCTCTACTACTGAGCCACTTTCCCAGCCCTAGTTTTTCTTTACTATTAAAATTTTTAGTTTCTCTGTCAAGTATGAATGGTAGCTTTGCTGCTGGATATACCAGTCTGGGTTGGCAATTATTGGTTCTCAGGGCTTGGATGGTACTTTCCCAGGTTTTCCTTGAATTCAGTGTCTGTAGAGAGATCTGCAGTGATTCTGTTTTTTTTTTTTTTTTTTTCCCATTGTAGTATATCTCCTTCTTCGCTTTTTGTGCATGCAATATTGTTTCTTGGGGTTGGGAAGGTGGCTCAGTAGTATGGTGCTTGCCTTGCATCCATGAGGCCCTGGATTCGATTCCTCAGCACCACATAAGCAGAAAAAGCTGGCAGTGACCCTGCGGCTCAAGTGGTAGAGTGCTAGCCTTGAGCTGAAGGACTGAGGGACAACACCTAGGCCCAGAGTTCAGGTGCCCCACAACTGACACACACACAAAAAGATTGTTTCTTTGTTGTTCAGATCTAGTGCTTTTACTATTATGTGCGTAGAAGTGTTCCTTCTGGGTACCTGCTTGTTAGGTGTTCTGTATGCAGGTAAGATTTTTTTCTTTTAAGATTGGGGAAATTTTCAGTGACTTTTTTTTTTTTTTTGGTCTGTTGTGGGTCTTGAACGCTGGTCCTGGGCGCTATCCCTCAGCTCTTCAGCTCAAGGCTAGCGCTTGAGCCACAGTGCCACTTCTGGTTTTCTGGTGGTTTGTTGGAGATAGTCTCATTGACTTTCCTGCCGGAGCTGGCTTTGGACCGTGATCCTCAGATCTCAGCCTCCTGAGTAGCTAGGATTACAGGTGTGAGCCATCAGCATCCAGCTCTGCATCTATTTTTGAATGCAATTCTTGTTTGAAATCCTGAATCTCTTTGGATAATTTATTTCTTTGTTTTTAATATTTCGGATCCATTTCTCACTTTAATTCTTGAGTCATTGCCTCTGTTGTCTTTTGGATATAGCATTTGTCTTCCATTTCTTTTTCTCTTTCACTGGAGTTCTTTCCTGGGTGGATGCTGGCCTTTGGAAGTGGTTTGCTGTCTTGGCTGTTGATGAATCCTGTAATTTTTTGCTGTGATTTTTGCATGGAATTCAGGGATTATTGGAGACCAACCCCAAACTCTGATTATTTTGGTCAATAGGTAGCTACCTTTGCTTGGTTCTGGGTTGGTTCCTGAGTCAGTTGATGAAGCTTGCTCTCAGTGCTTGTCTGGTTGAGAGAGACTTTACCCAGTCTCAGTTCTGTTGGGGGAGAGGTTGACCTTCAGCTGCTAGTCTGACCCATGTAGGGCTCACTCTTGTTAGATTCTGGTGGGCAGACACGCTCCACCCTCTGCTGAGGTGTGTGTTCAGTTCCAGACTTCAGTCAGGGGCAAGAGGTTTAGACAGCTTAGGCTCCCACCTGGGATACAAGTGGAGCTTATTCTTCTGTCTGCTGGAGACTACAGGCGGTTTCTGCCTTCAGCCAAGGACCAGCAGCCAAGACTGTTCTCACTCCCTTCCAGGGGTGCTCTTGGCAAAACCAGGTGGGCTGGATGTATTCCACCAGTTGCTGGACCCCACTCTCAGTTCCCGAGGTTATCCAGGTATTAGAAGCCCGAGCTGGGGGCTGGGAAGGTGGCTCAGTGGTAGAGCGCTTGCCTTGCATGCCTGAGGCCCTGGGTTCGATTCCTCAGAACCACATAAGCAAAAAGAAAAAAAAGCCGGAAGTGGCGCTGTGGCTCAAGTGGTAGAGTGCTAGCCTTGAGCTGAAGAGCTGAGGGACAGCGCCCAGGCCCAGAGTTCAGGCCCCACAACTGGACGCCCCCCCCCCCCCAAAAAAAAGAAGCCCGAGCTGTCTGATCCCCAGCTTTGGACACACAGGTTTGGCTCTGGTGGGACTTGGGCTTCTGAGTCTCCTGCCCAGAACACACAGGTTGGACTACTTCCACCATCGGCATGGTTCCTGGTGGGTATGGTTCTCTACTTCAGCCAGGGACTGGTGCAGAGGGGCTGACCTTCAATTGCTAGCCTGATCCACCTGGGTCTCACTCTTGTTAGATTCTGTTGGGCAAACACAGTCCACCCTCTACTGAGCTGTGCACTCTTATCCTGACTTCAGTCAGGACAGGTGCAGCTTGGGCTCCCATCTGGGACACAGGTGAGGCTCGCTGAGCCGCCTGCTGGAGTCCACAGGCAGTCCCTTACTTTAGCCAAAAATTGGCAGCCTGGACTGTTCATGCTCCCTCCCAGGGGCGCTCTTGGCAAAACCAAATGGGCTGGATGTATTTCACCAGTTAATGGAGCCCACTTGCAGTTACTGACTTTAGCCAAGTGTTGGCAGCCTGTGCTATCTAGTTTCCAGCCCGGAACACACAGGTTGGGCTCTGG
This sequence comes from Dipodomys spectabilis, assembly GCF_019054845.1. Classification (NCBI taxonomy): domain Eukaryota; kingdom Metazoa; phylum Chordata; class Mammalia; order Rodentia; family Heteromyidae; genus Dipodomys; species Dipodomys spectabilis. The sequence goes on from NW_024870927.1 coordinate 122,487, forward strand.
TGGGACCTGGGCTGCTGGGTCTCCTAGCTGGGACACACAGGTAGGACTTCTTCCTCTGCTGGCTGCTGTGACCCGCAGGTGCAGTTCCTGGCAGAAAAAGCCAGAAATGGTGCTATGGCTCAAGTGGTGGAGTGCTAGCTTTGAGCTGAAGAGCTGAGGGACAGTGCTCAGGCCCAGAGTTCAGGCCCCATGACCCACCAAAAAAAAAAAAAAAAAAAATGACATGGAATATTAGGTACAAAGACAGCCCAGGCAGGAAAATCTGTGAGACTCATATCACCGATTAACTACCAAAAAGCTGGAAATGGTGTTGTGGCTCAAAGTAGTAGAGCACTAGCCTTGAACACAAAAGCTCAGCCACAGCACCCAGGCCCTGAGTACAAGCCTCAGGACTGGCACACACAAAAACTGTGTGGAAGCATGAAAATATTTCAGGACAAATGGCTGGTAAGAAAAGTTGTTGAAATAATGATCTAAGTCTTTTTCAACTTAGTAGCCTGACCAGATAATCCATTCTCTTCTTAATATTTCCCAGTATTTTCTATAAGACAGTTCTGGATTTGTCCCAGCTATTTGGCTACCTGGAATCCACTGAGTACAACTGCTGCTTCCACCCATCTAAGTAGTATGCCTCAACACACACACACACACACACACACACACACACACACACACACACACACACGTGCACACATACATGTGCACATACAAACAGTAAAAAAATAAGTGTAGTACAGTACAGATTTGTCTTGGTGGTACTGGGATTTGAACTCTGAGCCTTATACTTGCTAGGAAGATGTTTTTGGGTTTTTTTGGTCGATCATGGGGCTTGAACTCTGGGCTTGGGCTCTGTCCCTGTGCTCTTCAGCTCAAGGCTAGTGCTCTACCACTTGAGCCACAGTGCCACTTCCGTTTTTCTAGTGGTTTATTGGAGATAAGAGTCTCACGGACTTTCCTGCCCAGGCTGGCTTTGAACCATGATCCTCAGATCTCAGCCTCCTGAGTAGCTAGGATTACAGGCATGAGCCACTGGTGCCCTGGCTTAGGAAGATGTTTTAACCTTGAGCCTCTTGGAGGCACCAGAGTTCAGGACCATGTCTCAGAAAAACAAAAAATCATTTCCAGTGCTAATAGGATTAATAAGAGATGAAAGTGCTGGGCGCTAATGGGTCATGTCTGTAATCTAGATGCTTTAGAGGTTGAGGTCTGAGGATCACAGTTCAAAGCCAGCCCAGGCTGAAAAGTTTGTAAGACTCTTGTCTCCAATAAATTACCAAAGAAGCCAGAAGTGGCACTGTGGCTCAAGTAGTAGAGTGCTTGCCTTGAGCAAAAGAAGCTCAGAGATGGTGCCAGGGCCTCTGAGTTTAAGCCCCAGGACTGGCAAAAAAAAAAAGAATGAATGAATGAAACGGGGGGGGGGGGGGGGGCGGCCGGGGGGAGTGGCTCAGTGCAAAGACAATTTCAGATCAACTGGAATATATTAAAGAAGTTCCATGTTGAAAGCTGGGTACTAGTGACTCATGCCAGTAATCCTAGCTTCTCAGAAGGCTTTGATCTGGGATGGTGGTTCAAAGCCAGCCTTAGCAGGAAAATCCAATAAACCACTCAGAAAACCAGAAGTGGCGCTGTGGCTCAAGTGGTAGAGCACTCATCTTAAGCTGAAATGCTGAGGGACAGCGCCCAAGCCCAGAGTACAAGCCTCACGACTGACAAAAAACAAAACAAAACAAAAAAGAAGTTCCACGTTGAACAGCACAGCAGCCATTAGCAAGCAATTAAAGAAGTAGCAAGTTCAACAACGTGACATCCATCAGCAATTGGTCAGCAAATTTAAGAAACACAGTCGACCATCATGGGACCAGCAGGTCATACTCTGGGAAGTTACTCAGTATTTTTTTTGTATCCTCCATCTTATTATTTTTTTTCCAGTCCTGGGACTTGAACTCTGGGCCTGGGCACTGTCCCTGAGCTGCTTTTGCTCAGGGTGAGCGCTCTACCACTTCTGGCTTTTTTGAGTAGTTTGTTGGAGATAAGAGTCTCATGGACTTTTCTGTCAGGGCTGGCTTTGAACTGTGATCCTCAGATCTCAGCCTGCTGAGTAGCTAGGATTACAGGTATGAGCCACCAATGCCTGGCTTTCTCCATTAAAAAAAACAAAAACAAAAAACAAAAAAAACAGAGGTCCCAGAAGTGTGTGGATGCATGGGGACCTTCCTCTCCCAGGTGCAGGAGCCAAGAACAGGACATGTGCATACCAGAGAGAAGGTGTCAGAGTACCCAATGCATGGAATACAGTAGATCATGCCAGGCCCATGGTCAGGATTCATGGAGCCATATTCTCTTACCTTAAAACAAGAAATTGAGAAATGAAGCTGGTGATTCAGAGGATGCTGATACTGATATCCCGACTCAGAAGTTTTTGCTCTCTAGAGATCTAAGCATTCAACCAAGAAGCTCCAGTTTCCTGCCAATCTTGAACACATTGTAATGGATAAAAATCCTAGAGAGCAGGATGGTTTTTGGATTTCAGACATCCTTGTATAAAGTCTATATTGCAGATATCTCAGCATTTTTGCCAAGATCACTATCTTGGGCATCCACAGCCAACTTTCTTTTGGCTGACTTTTACATGAGCTCTGAGCCAAACCAAGCAATTCCTTTATAGTGCTCATTGTAAATTAAACATTTCTTGTCAAAAGTTTGTCATCAAGATCTATCTGGACTGGCATAAGTTACTTGGGCTGCTGGAAGAAAAAGCCCAGTGTGGAGCCAGGCCCTGAAGGCACCTTTGTACAGAAGGAAATAGTTCATAAAAGTCCTCTGATGTGCATCTGTCTGCCATCAGCACAGCATGGTACCTCCAGCATAGGCCAAGGGACCAGCAGGGCCCAGGCAGGGCAGACTGGGGAGTGAGAACTTACAAGGCCAACCCAATCTTTAGTCAAGGGTCAGAACTAATTTCAGGTCAGACTTAAAGGCCTTTTCTATGAATAGGTTTTCTCAAAAGTTTGTGTTGGAAATGAACTATACAACTTAGTAGGCTGGGATTTCAGGAGGGTAAAAACTGGAAGAAAATGAGGAAGGAGTGAAACTGTTCAAAACGGTACTCATTATGTAACTTATGTAACTGTAACCCCTGTGTACATCTCCTGTACAATAAAATTTTAAAAAACAAAAAACGTAATTGCCTTTCCAGTACCTTCCTGCACATCTCAACTATTATTAAACTCTGAGCCATAAATAAACTTAGGGCTGTTGCCTAAAATCATAAGCTTATAGGCAAAGTTTATCTTACTGATATGTGTATGTTGTTATGAGGGGACAGTTGAGAAGGATGGAGGAGGATGTTGAAAGGGGTGACATTGATTAAGATGCATTGAACTTATAAACTGATTTGAGTAACACCTTCTTTGCACAAGTACTTAAAGGAAATATAAATATAACCTAAAAGAAAAAAGAAAAAAAACAGGTCATTTGAAAGAGTTCATCCTATAGACCTTGGCACATGAGGCCCAGTCTGCAGAAAGTACCTCTGAGCTCCAAACAAGCTCTCAAGATAACTTAGATATATATCTCCATCAAAGTTATCCAGATAAATCTCTGTTGAGGGTGAATTTAATTTGGAAGCTATTTAGTTGAAACCGTGATAAACCTTCTGTATAAGCACTAGATGATGCCAACTGGAGGGTATGAGACAAACAGTTGTTTCCACCCAGCTAAGTGGAATGCTTTAACACATTTGTAATGGAAAAGTTTCTCTCTTCTTTTGTGTTTCATTTTTCTTATTTTTTTAAACTTTTTTTTTATTTGTTTGAACTCAGGGCTTTGTGTTTGCTCGGCAGGTACTCTTATCACTTTAAGCTACATTCTAGACCTTTTTCCTTTAGTTATTTTTCAGGTAGCTCTTGTGTTTTCTGCCTATGCCAGCCTGTACTATGATCCTCTTAAACTCAGCCTCCTGTACAGCTAGTACCACATGGTGAACAACACCATGGTGAACATAGGTCCTGCTAACTTTTTTTGCGTGGAGCTTTTCTCAAACCATGATCCTCTTGATTTTCATCTTTTGAGTAACTTGGATTACAAGTGTGAGCTATTGTGCCAAGCCTCTTCATTATTTTTGCTCCTTTGATATTCTTTGACTTCTTTTTAAGTAAGATTTTTTTTTGGCCTGTCATGGGGCCTGAACTCTGGTCTGGGTGCTGTCCCTCAGCTCTTCAGCTCAAGGCTAGCACTCTACCACTTGAGCCACAGGGTCACTGCCGGTTTTTTCTGCTTATGTGGTGCTGAGGAATGGAACCCAGGACCTCATGCATGCAAGGCAAGCACTCTACCGCTGAGCTACCTTCCCAACCCTTAAGTAAGATTTTTATATGTAACTAGTATTTTTATGTCTTAAGTTATAAATGGATCTTTAATCATAATACAAACATTATTTATTTGCCAGTCCTGGGGCTTGAACTCAGGGCCTTGGTACTGTCCCTGAGTCTCTCTCTGCTCAAAGCTAGCACTCTACCACTTGAGCCACAGTGCCACTTCGGGCTTTTTCTATTTATGTAGTACTGAGGATTCGAACCTAGGGCTTTATGCATGCTAGGCAAACACTCTACCTCTTAAGCCACATTCCCAACTCCTCTTCTCTTTTCTTTTCTTTTTTTATGGTACTGTGGCTTATACTTAGAGCAAGCACTTTGCCATTTGAGCTATGACTCTAAGCCTGGTATTCTTAAATAGCAAAGGAGTATTGAAGGTTTGAAGCTATATAGATGATTACAGGTGATCAAAAATTGAATAAGGAAGCCTTTTAAACTAGAGTATTAATTCCATGGTCTAGATCACAAGTTTCTACTTGCAGTTATTATAAAAGAGATTCTTTTATTTGCATCCAGTTGTCCCTTTTTGTCTGTATTCATTAGCTATTGCCTTTTGAAGAAGTGTTGGCCAGAAGAGTTTGCCCTGAGTATTGAATTATTTATTGTGTGTGTGTTTTTTTGTTTCTTTTCAAGGAGATCTCTTTGCTTCCACGTTCCTCATTAAGAACGGAGCCCTTGTCAATGCTGCTACATTGGGTGCCCAAGAGACACCATTGCACCTTGTGGCATTGTACAGTCCAAAAAAACACTCAGCCGGTGTGATGTCTGAGATGGCTCAGATTGCAGAGGCCCTCTTGCAGGCTGGTGCCAACCCCAACATGCAGGACAGCAAAGGCAGGTGAGTTGTGGAGCAGAGTACTAATCCCTTAGTACTAATCCCAGAAGGATACTTTATATTGGTAACTAATTGTCATGCAGGGAATTTCTTGTTATAGACTGGATATTCATTGAAGCTACAAATATTTGTTAGTCATGTAAATGAGTGTCATGACTAAAACTAGAGGTATTTGGGGGAAAGATTTCTATCTTTGAAATCTGAAGTCTTTGGATATCTAAACAATTTCTATCACCTGCCAGTTAAAAGGAACCAGATGAGTTACTTAGTTGACTATTCCAAGGGGACCTTATTTACCATTTCTTTTTTTTTTCCTCCTTATTTGCTATTTCTTAGAGTTACTTGGATAGTTTGGAAACAAAGAAGGCACACTAAGACAATTGTTTTGCATCTGTGAAGTCTAGTTAGAAAATTCTCTTTCTCTTTCTTGCACTCTCTGATTTCTTTTTTTGGGGGCAGGGGGCAGGAGGGAGAGTGTTGCTGATGGTCCTGGGGTTTGAACTCAGGACCTCAATGCTATTCATGAGTGTTTTGCTCAAGGTTAGCACTCTATCACTTGAGCTACATGATCCACTTCTAGCTTTTTGCTGGTTAATAAGAATCTCACTACTTTCCTGGTCAGCTTGGCTTTAAACCAGGATCTTCAGATTACAGCCTCTTGAGTGGATAGGATTACAGGCATAAGCCATGGGTGTCCTGCTGAAAATTCTCTATTTTACATTCAGTTTTGCCCTATAAATTCTCCCACCTGAGACAACTCATTGTCCATCTTGGTACTTACTTCCACAGCCCACCCTTCACATATTTGCCCCTTTCCCAAAGAGTGTAGTTGAGAATTTCCTGTGGTTCAAACTCTATAGGAGGACCACCTGTCTTTGGGGCAGTAGCATAGAAGACACTGAAGGGCAGTTAAATTCCCTGCATTATCACCAACCACAGGACCAACTTGTAATCTTTACACCTGTGAAAACCTCAAAAATTAAAAAAAATTCAAGCTGTCCTGGTGGCTCATACATGTAATCCTAGCTACTCAGGAGGCTGAGATCTGAGGATCATGATTCGAAGCCAGCTGTAGCAGAAAAATCCTCCTGACACTTACCTCTAACTAACCACTCAAAACAAACAACTGGAACTAGAGTTGTTGCTCAAAGTGTAGAATGCTAGCTTTGGCAAAAGAGCTCAGCGATAATGCCTAGGGCCCTCATTTCAAGCCCCATGCCCAACCCTCACCCCCCTCCAAAAAAAATGGAACAATATAATTTCAGTGATTTTTGTATGATGGATAAAGTAAAATGGATCTGCATGAATACTTTATAACATGGCAAATAACATTATTCCTCCCAAGTAATTGCATCCTTTATTTTCTCTGTTGCTTTTAATTATTTCCTCCAACCTTATTAAGCTCTGTCAGTCTGTTCTCTGAGCTAGGTGTCAGGTGGGGGGCTGTCTCTGCAGTGGTTTCTCTGCAGTAGCAGTCTCCTTCAAGGCTCTTGAGTGGCAAGTAAATGTAATGAAAAGGGTTAAATGCTACTTTCATCAGTTCTTACCTGTTGTTTCTCTGTGTGTCTCCCTGGAAAAACAGAAAATTATGAGAAAGGAAGAAAAAGCTTATTTGCAGAATTAGCGTGAGATATTAAAAAAATGTATTTATGCAGCTGGTCTTTTTTTTTTTTTTTTTTTGGGTCCCGTCATGGGCCTGAACTCTGGGCCTGGGCACTGTCCCTCAGCTCTTCAGCTCAAGGCTAGTGCTCTACCACTTGAGCCACAGCACCACTTCCGGCTTTTTTCTTTTTGCTTATGTGGTGCTGAGGAATCTAACCCAGGGCCTCATGCATGCAAGGCAAGCGCTCTACCACTGAGCCACCTTCCCAGCCCTAGGCAGCTGGTCTTGATGGCCCACATCTGTAATCCTAGCACTCAGTAATCTGAAGCAGGAAGATCTCACATTCAAGACCAGCCTGGGCTAATAGTGAGCCTCTGTATCAAAATACCAAACAAAACAAAAAATGTGCATGTATATGTGTGTGCATGTGCATGCATGTGTGTGTACGTGTGCGTGTGAGCACGCTTGCACTGGTATTTGAGCCATACCTTTGCTTCTGGCTTTTTGATGTTTAATTGGAGATAAGAATCTCATGGACTTTCCTGCCCAGGCTGGCTTTGAACCTTGATCCTCAGATCTCAGCCTTCTTAGTATCTAGGGTTACAGGAGTAAGCCATCAATGACTCACTATAATAAATAGTTGGTTTTTTTTTTTTTTTTTTTTTTTGTCGGTCATGGGGCTTGAACTCTGGGCCTGAGCACTGTCCCTCAGCTTTTCAGCTCAAGATGAGCACTCTACCGCTTGAGCTACAGTGCCACTTCTGTTTTTCTGGTGGTTTATTGGAGATAAGAGTTTCACGGACTTTCTTGCCCAGGCTGGCTTGAACTGCAAACCTCAGATCTCAGTCTCCTGAGTAGCTAGGATTACATGCATGAGCCACCAGCACCCGGCTATAATAAATAGTTTTAAAGTAGCAAATATACAGCATTGTATCACAAAGCATTATTATTATTGATGTTGTTGCTGTTGTTGTTATTGCCGGTTCTAAGGCTTGACCTTAAGGGCTTTGTACTTTCTCAGCTTGCTACTTATGACTGACATTCTACCACTTGAGCCACATCTCCAGCCTGGCTTTTTTTTTTTTTTTTTTTTTTTTTTTTTTTTTTTTTTTTTTATTTTTTTTATTTTTTTTTTTTTTTTTTTATTGTAAAGCTACTATACAGAGGGTCACAGTTACATGAGTGAGGTTATGAGTACACTTCCTCTTGAACATTGTTACCCCCTCCATTGTTTTCCCCCTACCATCCCCTCCCTCCCTCCCTTCCCCGAGGTTCTTTTTTTTTTTTTTTTTTTTTTTTTTTGATTGTGATTAAATGATTACATAATTTCAAAGTCACAAGTTCATTCTAACTTCCCTGGAGCAAATTGTCTACCACAGTCTGTAATATATAACAGTGTTCACATGTTATATACCATATTTGTGATCAGCAGCATGAGGATATTTAGTAGTGGTTCAACCAGATGAGCGGGAGTTCTTTGTTTCTTAAGTCCTGTTAGTTTTGTCGTATCACTAACCTTTTGGATTTAGCATCCACTTATGAGGGAGCCCATGTACCGTTTGTCTCTTCGTTCTTGGCTTACCTCGCTCAACATGATTCCTTCTAGCTCCATCCATTTCCCTGCAAATGCCATTATTTTGTCATTTCTAATGGCTGCATAATATTCCATTGTGTATAGATACCACAATTTTTGGATCCATTCATCTGTGGTGGGGCACCTAGGTTGTTTCCATATCCTAGCTATTGCGAACAGTGCTGCAATAAACATGGAGGTGCACGTGTCCTTGTATATTGGTTCCTGTTGTTCAGGGTAGATGCCTAGAAGTGGTATGACTGGGTCGTAAGGGAGGTCAATCTTTAGCTTTCTAAGGACCCTCCAGACTGCTTTCCAAAGTGGTTGTATAAGTGTACATTCCCACCAGCAGTGTAATAGGGTTCCTCTTTCTCCACATCCCCTCCAGCATTTGTCGTTGGCTGATTTGTGGATGTGGGACATTCTGACTGGGGTAAGGTGGTATCTCAGGGTTGTCTTTATTTGCATTTCCTTCACCACCAGGGATGATGAACATTTCCTCATGTGTTTCTTTGCCATTTTTATTTCTTCATTTGAGAAGTCCCTCTTTAGTTCCCTTGCCCATTTAGTAATTGGTTTGTTAGGTTTGGGAGGGATTAGTTTCTTGAGTTCCCTGTATATACAGGATGTTAACCCCTTGTCTGATATATTGCTGGTAAATATTTTTTCCCAATTAGTTGGTTGTCTTTCTAGCTTAGTTGCGATAGATTTAGCTGTGCAGAAGCTTTTTATTTTAAGGTAGTCCCATTTGTCGAGTCTCTCTCCAACTTGTTGTGACCCTGGGACTCTGTTCAGGAAGTTCCTTCCTGTGCCTATTAGTTCAAGTGTCTCTCCTACTCTGTCCTGCAGTAGTTTCAGAGATTCAGGTTTAATGTTAAGGTCTTTAATCCATTTTGAGTTGATGTTGGTGCATGGTGATAGGCTGGGGTCCACTTTTAGTTTTCTGCATGTGGCTGCCCAGTTTTCCCAGCACCAGCGGTTGAAGAGGCTGTGTTTCTTCCATTGTATGTCTTTGGCTCCTTTGTCGAATATCAGCTGGCTGTAGGCCTGTGGATTTATATCTGGATCTTCTATTCTGTTCCATTGGTCTTCGGGTCTGTTTTTGTGCCAGTACCATGCTGTCTTTGTTATTATAGCTCTGTAGTAGAGTTTGAAGTTCGGCATGGATAGCCCTCCCATATTGTCTTTATCCCCTAGAATTGTTTTGGCTATTCTAGGTCTTTTGTTGTTCCATATAAATTTTTGGACTGTTTTCTGTATTTCAGTGATGTACGTCATTGGGATTTTAATAGGAATTGCATTGAATTTGTATATTAATTTTGGAAGTATCACCATCTTTACTATATTAAGTCGGCCTATCCAGGAGCATGGGAGGTCTTTCCATTTCCTAGTGTCTTCTGCAATTTCTTTCTTTAACTTTTTATAGTTCTCATTAAATAGTTCTTTTACATCTTTGGTTAGGTTAATTCCTAAATATTTTATTTTTTGGGAGGTTATTGTGAATGGGGTTGCTCCCTTTATTTCCCTCTCTTCCTGTGCGTTATCAGTGTATAGGAAGGCAACTGATTTTTGTGGGTTTATTTTGTATCCTGCTATTTTGCCGAAGTGACTTATGATTTCTAAAAGTTTGGGGATGGAGTTTTTGGGATCGTGGAGGTATAGTATCATGTCGTCTGCAAAAAGGGATAGTTTCACTTCTTCTTTCCCTATGCGGATCCCTTTAATGTCTTTTTCTTGCCTTATTGCCCTGGCTAAGGGTTCTAGGACTATGTTGAAGAGGAGTGGAGACAGTGGACATCCTTGCCTTGTTCCTGTTTTTAGGAGGATTGGTTGTAGCTTTTCCCCATTAAGTATAATATTGGCTATTGGTCTGTCATAAATGGCTTTTATTGTTTTTAGAAATGTTCCTTCTATTCCTATTTTCTCCAGAGCTTTTAGCATGAATGAATGTTGAATTTTATCAAAGGCCTTTTCTGCATCTGTGGCGATAATCATGTGATTCTTGACCTTGGCTCTGTTGATATGCTGGATTACATTTATTGACTTACGTATGTTAAACCATCCCTGTGTCTCTGGGATGAAGCCTACCTGATCATAGTGTATTATTTTTTTTATGTGTTTCTGGATTCTGTTAGCTAGAATCTTGTTAAGGATCTTTGCATCTGTGTTCATCAAGGAGATTGGCCTGTAATTCTCCTTTTTGGTTGGGTCTTTGCCTGGTTTGGGGATGAGTGTGATATTGGCTTCGTAGAATGAGTTTGGGATAGCTCCCTCCTTCTCTGTTTCTCTGAAGAGCTTGAGGAGTATGGGTATTAGTTCTTCTTTAAAGGTCTTATAGAATTCTGCTGTGAATCCATCTGGTCCTGGGCTTTTTTTTGTTGGAAGACTTTTGATAGCTTCCTGTATCTCATTATAGGATATTGGCTTATTTAATTGGTTAACTTCTTCTTTGCTCAGTTTGGGTAACTTGTATTTCTCTAAAAATGCATCCATTTCCGCCAGATTTTCTTCCTTTAGAGAGTATAGCTTTTGAAAGTAGTCTGTTAGAATTGTTTGGATATCTTGGGTACGTGTTGTGATGTTTCCCGTGGCATCCCTAATCCTATTAATATGGGTTTCCTCTCTTCTTTTTTTAATTAATCTTGCCAACGGGCCATCAATTTTGTTTATTTTTTCAAAGAACCAGCTTTTTGTTTGGTTTATTTTGGTTATGGTTTTCTGATTTTCTAATTGGTTAATCTCTGCTCTCAATTTGGTTATCTGGCTTCGTCTAGTAGCTTTAGGTCCCATTTTTTCTTGTTTTTCTAGCTGTTTTAGTTGCAACATGAGATTATTTACTTGGTCTGTCTCCATTCTCTTGATGTGGGCACTGAGGGCAATAAATTTGCCCCTCAGGACTGCTTTTGCTGTGTCCCACAAGTTTCTTTGTGAGGTGTTTTCATTTTCATTGAGTTCTAGGAAATGCTTTATTTCTTCTCTGATCTCTTCTGTTACCCAGGCCTTGTTAAGGAGTGTGCTGTTCAATTTCCATGTATTAGAGAAATTTCTGCGGTATGCTTTGTTATTGAGAGCTAGCTTGATTCCACTGTGGTCAGATAGGATACAGGGGATTATGTCGATCCCTTTGTATTTGCTTAAGTTCCTTGAATGAACTATGATATGGTCTATTTTGGAGAAAGTTCCATGAGCTGCTGAGAAGAATGTGTACTGTGTTGTTTTAGGGTGAAATACTCGGTAGATGTCAGTTAATTCCGCTTGAAGTATGGCCTCACTTAATTCGGTAGCTTCTTTGCCAATCCTCTGGTTGGTAGACCTGTCCTTTGGTGAGAGTGGCGTGTTAAAGTCTCCTAGTATTATCGTATTGGGATCTATTTTATTCTGTAAGTTTGAGAGCATTTGTTTAACATATCTGGGTGCACCGATATTTGGGGCATATAAGTTGATGATGGTTATATCCTCCTCTTGGATTGTTCCCTTTATTAATATGTAGTGTCCGTCCTTGTCTTTCTGTACTGATTTTAATGAAAAGTTTATTTTGTCAGATATCAGGATAGCTACACCTGCTTTCTTATTGGGGGAATTTGATTGGTAGATCCTTTTCCACCCCTTCACTCTGAGTTTGTTTGTATGTTTGGCTGAGAGGTGGGTCTCCTGAAGGCAACAGATGGATGGGTCTTGTTTTCTGATCCAGTCCTCAGTTCGTTTTCTTTTAATTGGCGAATTCAGCCCATTTATATTAAGAGAAAGTATAGAGAGATGCATTGTTGTCCCTGCCATTCCGTTTTCCTAAGTTTTTCTTCTTTCCTTTCCTCCTGTGCTTGCTCAGTTAGACTTTGAGTAAAGCCTGTTTGGGGCAGGTCCCAGTTCCTGGTTGCTTTCTTCAGGTTGTGTCCCCCCTCTTAGAATTCTTTGTAATGCTGGCTTAATGTTTATGTATTCATTTAGTTTTTCTTTGCTATTAAAAGTTTTCAGTTCTCCATCGAATGTGAATGCTAGCTTTGCCGGGTATATCAGTCTGGGTTGGCAGTTATTGGCTCTCAGGGCTCGTATGGTGCTTTCCCAGGCTTTTCTTGCATTCATTGTTTGTGTGGAGAGATCTGCAGTGATTCTAATTTTTTTCCCGTTGTAGTATAGCTCCTTCTTCATTTTTGCTGCATGCAGGATTGTTTCCTTATTATTCAGATCCATCATTGTTACTATTATGTGCCTAGAAGTGTTTCTCCTGGGATCTTGCTTGTTGGGTGTTCGATAAGCTTTTGTGATGTAGTTAAGATGGTCGTTTTTGAGGTGGGGAAAATTTTCATTGACTATCTTGTTAAATAGGTGTTGCATTCCCTTGCTCTGGAATTCCTCACCTTCGTCCACTCCGATTATGCGAAGGTTAAATTTTTTAGCATTATCTGCTTGCTCTTGAATTTCCCTTTGGTTTAATTTGAGTGATTTTTCCATATCTGTCACTTTTTGGTCCAGTTGGTGTATTCTGTCTTCTGTATCTGACACTCTACCTTCCATTTCATTCACTCTGTTGACCGTGGCTTCTATTGTGGTTTGCATGATGGAAATGGATCCCTTTATGGATTCAATGTTGGTTCTCAGAGTACTGATCTCACCTCTCAATGAGGTGATATCAGTATGCATTACCTCTAATTTGGCGTTTATCTCACTTCTTACTGAGGTTTGTGCAGCTTCTATTTTTGCATCCAATTTTTGTTTGATATCCTGTATATCTTTTGATAGTTCATCCTTGTGCTCTTTCAATTTCTGATCCATTTCTCGCTTTATTTCTTGAGTCATTGCCTCCAGCAACCCTTGGATGTAGTTTTTGTCTTCCATTCCTGCTTTGCTCCCACTGGGGCTCTCCCCTGCGTGGCTGCTGGCTTTTGAGGTGAGCTTGCTGTCCTGGGTAGTGGTAAACCTTGTGATTTTTCTCTGTGATTTTCGCATGGGGGTTCAGGAGACTGCTCTTCAATCTTGTTTTGGTGTGTCTGTCTTTGCTTGGTTGCTGATTCTCTATTGGTAGAGAGAGTCTGTGTCTGATCTGGATTCTGTTGGGAGCCTATTTCCAGCTGCTATTCACTTAGGATTCTCAGCTCTCTGCTGTAGCAATTCCCGCCTTTGGAAGGGTTGAGCAGCCTAGACTGCTTGTGTTTGCTCCTGCGGGTGCTCTTGGGAAGATCAGATGCTCTGGATGCACTCTCCCAAATACTGGAGTCTGCTATGGGCTCCTGATGTGTTTTTGTTTGTTTTGGGCTGGTTGTGGGCTTGAACTCTAGGTTTGGGTGCTGTCCCTCAGCTCTTCAGCTCAGGGCTGGCACCCTACCATTTGAGCCACAGCCCCACTTCTGACCCTTTTTGCTTTGTTCAGGCGCCGGTCCCCTGGCCTGGTTCTGGCCCCAGCCTGGAGCGCGCTCGTTAGGCCTGTGCTAATGTGTATGCCACCTTGGTTATGCAGCCTGGAGGACACAGATCAAATTTCTTCTACTGTTGGTAGTCTTGACCCAGGGGCACTGTTCCTGGCTTGAGCATTTAAGCTCCCTTCCCGGGGCGCTCTTGCTCTGGCCTGGCCAGCAGAGTGTGCTCCACCGGCTGGTGGGGCTCTCGAACAGTTCCCAGTTTTAGTGGGTCCTGTGGTCCGGGTGTTGGGGTAGGGAGTCTAGGTCAGGGTCTGGGGATTCCCTCCAGCTCTGGTCTCCCTTGATGGATTCCCTGTCCCCTGATGGGTACTCACCCTGTAGGTCGTCAGTTGTTGTTGCAGTCCGTCAGTTGTTGTTGCAGTCCGAGTTCAGTTGGGGTGGTTGCGGGCTGGGTTGGGCGGCCCCCCGCCGGGTCGTTGCGATCGCGACAGGTCCCTTTGTGGCGCTGCTGGTGCCGGGCGGCTTTGGCGGGATGGAGCCTCTCCGCTCCGGTGGAGAGTGATGGGTGGGGTGGGATCCTCCTGGAGACTCCCGGCTGGTAGGTTTCTCTGTTCCTGGCGATCCGCTGTTCTGCAATCCGGTACCTGGTGATCTGCAAGCAGCCCCCTGTGTCTCTGTGGCTCCGGCAGCCCCTGCCGGGCCGGCTGGCCGGCGGCTTGGCGCACTGCCGCGCGGCCAGTAAAGGTTGGGGGAGGGGTCTTCGCTCTTCTCTGTTCTGAAATTCTTCTTTTCCTCTCTTTCTTTTTTTGTTATTTTCCACCTCTGGTTTTTCTCTGAGTGTTCGTCTTTTTGTTGTTGTCGGTCTCTTGGGGAGATTAAAGGTTGGAACTCGAACTCTCTTTTTGGTTGGAGAGAGCTGTGGCGTTTCCCTACTGCCCCGTCGCCATCTTCCCACTCTTCCCTCCAGCCTGGCTTTTTACTAGTTAATTAGAGAGATGTAGTCTCGGACTTTTCTTCCAGGCATGGCACATCTCAGCCTCCTGTCTAGCCTGGGTTACAGGAATGAGCTGCTGGCACTTTGCTTGCAGAACATTTTATATCTTCTTAAAAAATTGATTCTTGCCCTTAATTGGAGCACTAATATGACCATATTAGGCAATATGTTTTGATTCTTGGACATGGTTTTGGAAAACTGTTCCTGAAATGTAGAGATTTTGCAGTTGTTGGCGATGCTGCCTAAGATTCTAATCATCCCAACTCTGAACTGGTCTGTCCTGAATTGACGCCTCTTCTTTTTGCTCTGCAGGACTCCATTGCACTTATCCATCTTGGCCAGGAATGAATATGTGTTCAATCAGCTGCTGCAGTGTAAACAGTACGTAGGGCGACATGGAATAATGGAAAAGCCGTTGTGAGGGTGGGATTGTGAGTGAAAAATTATTTTAAAGTGTCTTCTAGTGTTACAAATCTTAATAACTAAAAATGGAATAAAAATGTGTCATTCAAAGAGTAGAGAGTGTATGAGGCTATTAGCAGGACAGTGTCTGAAGATTCTATTTGTGGTTTACATTGCTTTCTCATTTTAGGCTAGATTTAGACCTAAAAGACCATGAGGGCAGCACAGCTCTGTGGCTTGCAGTGCAGTACATCACCGTGTCTTCAGACCAGTCCGTAAATCCTTTTGAAGATGTCCCCGTGGTTAATGGGACTTCATTTGATGAAAACAGCTTTGCAGCCAGACTGATTCAGCGTGGCAGCAACACGGATGCGCCTGATGCAATGACAGGTGAAGTGCAGTAGGATCCTGAGAGATCATGCTGAAGCCCAGAGAACGGGAATGTCCTGGAAATGAGCATTTTCTCTTTTCTGGTTTTTAGTAGTAGGTTGTTTTAGGGAGGGGTTTTGAGATAGGAGCTCGTTGTATAGTTTAAGACTGGCCCCAAACACACAATCCTTCTGCCTCAGCCTCCTTAGTGTTGGGATCATAGCATGTGCTCCTACACCTGGAGTATAAAAAGTATCAGCAAAAATAGAAACCAAATGACTTACTGTTAGAATTAATTTGTTCCAATTCTTTTTTTTTTTCTTTTTTTTTTCTTTTTTTTGTCATGGGGCTTGAACTCTGGGCCTGGGCACTGTCCCTCAGCTCTTCAGCTCAAGGCGAATGCTCTACCACTTGAGCCACAGCACCACCTCTGGTTTTCTGGTGGTTCATTGGAGATAAGTGTCTCATGAACTTTCCTGCCCGGGCTGGCTTTGAACCATGAGGCTCAGATCTCAGCCTCCTGAGTAGCTGGGATTACAGGCATGAGCCACCAGTGCCTGGCAATTTTTTCCAATTCTTTTTGTGTTGTATGCCAGTCCAGGGGCTTGAACTCAGAGTCTGGGTGCTGTCACTGAGCTTTTGTGCTCAAAGCTGGCATTCTATTACTTGAGTTATAGCTCTGCTTTTGGCTTTTTGGTGTCTTTGGAGTTAAGAGTCTCAGGGACTTTCCTGCTCAGGCTGGCTTAGAATCTTAGTCCTCAGATTTTAGCCTCCTGAGTAACTAGGATTATAGGCATGACCCACCAGTACTTGACAGTGTACCTAATTTTAAATACTATAAGAGTCTAAGTTGCAAAAAATTTTAAATTCTATGTATGAACAATATAGCCAGACATCAAGTTAATTTTTTTTTTTTTTTTTGACAATTGTGGGGCTTGAACTCAGGGCCCAGGCTGAGTGTCTTTTGCTCAAGGCTATCACTCTATCTATCATTTGAGCCATAGCACCATTTCTGGCTTTTCTGCTTATGTGGTACTGGGGAGCCAAACCCGGGGCTTTATGCATGCAAGGCAAGCACTCTACCACTAAACCACATTCTCAGCCAAGTTAAATCTTTTAAGCTGAATCTTTTCTGTTTATTTAGTGCAGTGATTCTTCAACTTTTAGACTCATAACTCCTTTTATTACCTAGTGGCTCTTTTGTTTGTTGGTTTTAAATAGTCTCCTTATGTCCTCAAACTTGGATCCTCCCGCCTCAGACTCCTAATTGCTGGAGTTAGTCATGAAGCACTACTTAACTCAAACTATATCTCAAAAATTTTGGTTTAGTGAGTTTTATCTTCAATATTGACGATAGTTCAATATTAAACGGATTTTTTTCCCTAGTCATGGGGCTTGAACTTAGGGCCTGTACACTGTCCCTGAACTTTGCTCAAGGCTTGTGTTCTACACTTTGAGCAACAGCTGCACTTCCAGTTACTGGTGGGTAATTGGAGTTAAGAGTCTCGTGGACTTTTCCTGCGTAGGCTGTCTTTGAACCTCAATCCTCAGATCTCAGCCTCCTCAGTAGCTAGGATTATAGGCATGAACCACCAGTACCTGGCTCAAAACAGAGGATTTAAAAAGAGAGATATTGGTTACTTCTAACAAACCATTATGTGGAAATATACATATTCATTGTAAAAATAACTCATTATCTTTAAGTAGTTGTACAAAAGGGCTTCAATTCAACATAAGTACAATACAGTGTCACCCTTCATAAAAATAACTTTCCAAACAAAATTTAAGATAGATTCTTTGGGTTAAATTATATGTGGAAATACATACTCATGTGACTGTGTAGGAAGGGGATTTTTTTTTTTTTGCTAGTCCTAGGGCTTGAACTCAGGGCCTGGGTGCTGTCTCTGAGCTTCTTTTGCTCCAGGCTAGTGTTTTACCACTTGAGCCATGGTGCCACTTCTGGCCTTTCTGTATGTGGTACAAGGGAATCTAACCCAGGGCTTCACGCATGCGAGGCAAGCACTCTACTACAAAGTTATATTCCCAGCCCCAAGGGATATATCTTTATTTTTTTTTATTTTTATTTTTGCCAGTCTAGAGGTTTGAACTCAGGGCCTGTGCACTGTCCCTGAGCTTCTTTTGCCCAAGGCTAACACTCTACCACTTGAGCCACAGCACCACTTCCAGCTTTTTCTGTTTATGTGGTACTGAGGAATCAAACCCAGGGCTTCATGCATGCTAGACAAGCACAGTACCACTGAGCCACATTCCCCAGCCCCTACATCTTTTATATATTATAATTCACAGCCTGTTTGTGAATTGAATGGATTTTTTTTCTCTGTGCACGTTTTTATAACATCATGCCTTAAGTAATTTGGAAAATGTTGGTTCCTTGAGTTATACACATCTTCCAGATGTTCATATCTTAGAGTTGGTTTATTAATCTTAGCAGTGTTCTAATCAGAAGTCTTTACTCAGTGTCAAGAAAATAAAATCATCAAATTTAAGTTGCAGAGAAAAATTTTCCAAAAGTTTGACTTTTGCTTAAAACCTTAGATTTAGCTGGGAAGTTGGCTCAGTGGTAAAGCGCTTGCCTTTCGTGCTTGAGGCCCTGGGTTCGATTCCTCAGCACTCATAAGCAAAAAAAACAATCCAGAAGTGGTGCTGTGGCTCAAGTGGTAGAGCACTAGCCTTGAGCTGAAGAGCTGAGGGGCAGCGCCCAGACTCAAAGTTCAGGCCCACGACCGGACCCAAAATAAAAAAAAAAAAAAAAAACAAAATCCTCTTTAAGCCGGGTGCTGGTGGCTCACGCCTATAATCCTAGCTACTCAGGAGGCTGAGATCTGAGGATTGCCGTTCAAAGCCAGCCCGGGCAGGAAAGACCTTGAGACTCCTATCTCCAATAAACCACCAGAAAACCGGAAGTGGCGCTGTAGCTCAAGTGGTAGAGCGCTCGCCTTTAGCTGAAGAGCTGAGGGACAGCGCCCAGGCCCAGAGTTCAAGCCCCACGACCGACAAAAAAAAAAACAACCTTAGATTTAATTATTGGGTACAATTGTTTCTGTTAGTTGTTGCCTTAAAGAGACAGCCTCCCTTTCTTCCTTTTCAAGAAAACTTTTACCTATTACTTGTATTTGAGTAACAGTAGTGTATTCATTATACATGCTTTGAGAGAAAAAGCTGCTTCTTGAGAAAAGCTTGCCTTCACAGACAGGCGTGCTCTTCCTTCAGATATCACTGTCCTTTGCTGTGTAGCAAGAGGATCTTTATGCACACTTGTTGTGTCAGTTTTTCACACAGGTACTCAATGTGGAAATTTCATAAAATTAGTAATTTCCTTCTGATTTCTCAAGGACCATTTTAAGTGAAACTGGCCCTTTGTTATTCCTTCATTTCCTTTCACACTTTGATGATGTGGCACTCCAGTTGAAACCACAGCTGATTGTGCCAGAAGTATAAATGCCATCCCAGGTAGCGGAGGTGTAAAAGTGGTTCTGACCTCATGGAACCCCTCAGAGACTCAGGATCTCCCAACAATCCCTACCACACTTAGAGAAGCCCTGTTTCAGTATATTTCATTGATTTGCCTCAATAAAACAAGGGGATAGATACTTAATGGAGAGGGATTCCATATATGTCAGTATTGAGTACTGTTGTGTGAAAGTATAGTTGGGAGCCACTAATAAAGAGAATTGACCTCAGTCACTCACAAAAGCCCCCTTGTTAACATTATAACTAATTTTAAATAAAAGTCAAAGGACAGGAGCTGTACTTCTATGGTAGAACACTCATTTAACACATGTGAGGCTCTAAGTTTGAGTAGCACAAAAAACAAAAACAAAATACAAAAAAACAAAGGTCAAATAAAAGCAGGGATGTTGGCTCACACCAGTAATCCTGTCTATTCAAGAGGCTAAGATCTGAGGATCAGAGGTTGAAGCCAGCCCTCGTAGACATACCTGAGAGATTCTTACCTCAACCAGCAAAAGTCTAGAAGCTCAAATGGTAGAGAGCCAGACGTGAGTGGAAAAGCTAATCAAGAGTGTGATGCCTGTGTGATACCCTGAGTTGAAGCCCTATATATACATACATGCACAATATTTTTTGGTCATACTAAGTTTTGAACTCAGCTCCTTGTACTTGGCCAGGCAAGTACTATACTACTTGACCACATCTCTAGCACTTTTTTTTTAGGTATTTCTTAGATAGGGTATCACATTTTTGCCTGGAGCCAGCCTCAGACTGTGATTTGTCTACCTATGCCTCCTGCATAGCTGAGATTGTAGGCATATATCCAACCCTTTGTTTGTTGGTAGATATAGTGTCACACCAAAGTTTTGTCTGGGCTGGCCTTGAACCTTGGTCCTCAGATATTTGCCTCCTGAGTAGTAAGAATTAAACAACTATGCCTGACCTGGAACAGGATTTTTTTTTTTTTCTTCCGGTTGTGGGGCCTGAACTCTGGGCCTGGGTGCTGTCCCTCAGCTCTTCGGCTCAAGGCTAGCACTCTATCACGTGAGCCACAGTGCCACTTCCGGCTTTTTCTGCTTATGTGGTGCTGAAGAATTGAACCCAGGGCCTCATGCATGCAAGGCAAGCACTCTACCACTGAGCCACCTTCCCAGCCCTGGAACAGGAATTTTAAAGATCAAGAAACTGTTCTAGGGTTAAAAGTATTTGAAAGAAAATGATTTTTTTTCTAAGATTTTTATCTAGAAAAAGGTGACAGTGCTGGTAAAATATTTCTAAATCAAGAACAAACATAGATATGACCTGGGAATGAAACTGAAACATTTAAGGGGCGTTTTCAGGCACAGCTTAGTCATGCAATGTAGTCCAGTGGCTGTTAGCCAGGGTCATCTTTATTGTGTACCCACATTATTCCAGAACATTTGACAACATTTATAAAAATGTTTGTTAGAAGTTCAGGTGTTTTACTGGCATCTAGTGGGTAGAAGCCAGGGATATTGTTAAACATTGTATATTATATGGAACAGGCCCCTACACAAAGGATCACTCAAACAAACAGTCATAGCACCGCGATTAAGAACAGTTACTGCTGGTGGAATGTTACCAGTATGTCCATACGGACAGTGCCCATGGTGGAAAAGGTTAGTGTGTTATGCACTGTGCAACTTGACTTTATTTCTGTGCAAACAGCAGAATGAATATGGCTGTTTTCTTGTAGGAAATTGTTTACTACAGCGGGCAGCTGGGGCAGGAAATGAGGCGGCAGCTCTTTTCCTGGCATCCAATGGTGCCCACGTCAACCACAGAAACAAATGGGTAAGTGTAACATGGAAGCAAGGAGAAATAGTTTTGGTTTGTTTAAGAAATGGCAAGAGTGGTGTGCAGGAAAAATGGAATCTAGGTGCCAGTGGTTTACGCCTATAATCCTAACTACTCAGGAGGCTAAGAATTGAGGATTAACAGTTCATAGTCAACCCAGGCAGGAAAGTCTGAGACTCTTATCTGCACCTAACCATCAAAAATGGAGCTGTGGCTCAAGTAGTAGAATGTTAGTCTTGTACAGAAAAGCTCAGGGTTTTTGAGAAAATAATACATGAGTATGGTTAAAATATAGAACAAAACTGGGAATGTAGCTTAGTGGTAGAGTGCTTTCCTAGCATGTATGGAGCCTAGGTTCGAGAAAAGCCTTGAGAAAAAGCAGCTCAGGGACAGTGCCCAGGCCCTGAGTTCAAGCTCTAGGACTGGCAAAAAAAGAAAAGAAAAGAAAAGAAAAAAAAAGCAAGTGCTACTTTGAAGGGAGGCCCAAAATGCTGATTTAAGGTGTTTGTCTAAGGCAATGGTCCTTATAATGTTTGGACAGGGGAACAATATCAGTTTGGAACTGAAAGAGCCTCCTGTGGAGAGAGAGGCATGGTGTTGTGCCTGGGCCATTGAAGCCAGGTGGGAATTGACTGGAGAAGCTGTGTGTCTTGACTGACCTCTCACACTGAACTTAGATCTGAAGCAACAGGTTTCAGAAGCATTGAGGAACTGTCCACTTAAGGCTTCCAGAAGCAAGGGCATGGGATGTATTAAAGTGATTATGGAGTTCACCCATGAAAAGTAAAAGAGAGCTGATCAGGAGTTAGAACTGGTGTCAGGAGAGTAAATTTCATTGTGCCTGCTGAATTCTTTATAAAAGTCAAGCCAGGGATGTCTTAACAGGCAGTGGGGAAACTGGATGTAAAATCAGCGCTGGGGCCTGGGTTTACAGATGCTGGTTAAAAGCTGTAGTTTTAGATAAGCACACCTAATGAAAAATATGAAAGTTAGGAAAACTTAGCTAGGAGAGTTTTTTTTTTTTGTTTGGTTTGGTTTTTTTTTTTTTTTTTTTTTTTTTCAAAAATGAGGGTATAATCTTGCTATTTTTCATAACAAACCTGGTAGAGTTCTTGACATTCTCCATGATAGTGCTATATAACTTGTATAAGACAATGTACACAGCAATTTAAGTTTGGGCTAAAAAAAATCCAATCTATGTGTTTATATATACACATTATAAGCATATATACACACATACTTGCACAAGGTCTGTGTCTATGTGTTTGGCAAATGTTTACCACTGAAGAGAAACATAAAACTTGTAATATTGGGGCTGGGAAGGTGACTCAGTGGTAGAGCGCTTGCCTTGCATGCATGAGGCCCTGGGTTCGATTCCTCAGCACCACATAAGCAGAAAAAAAAACAAACCGGAAGTGGCACTGTGGCTCAAGTGGGAGAGTGCTAGCCTTGAGCCGAAGAGCTGAGGGACAGCACCCAGGCCCAGAGTTCAGGCCCCATGACCGGACCCAAAAAAAAAAAAAAAAAAAACAACAAAACTTGTAATATTTGTTGGGGAGGATAATTGGCTGCCAAGATAAGACTACTTTTTTTTTTTTTGCCAGTCCTGGGGCTTGATCTCAGGGCCTACACTCTGTCCTTGAGACTCTCTGTGCTCCAGGATAGCACTCTACCACTTGAGCCACAGTACCACTTCTGGCTTTTTTGAGTAGTTGATTGGAGACTCACAGACTTTCCTTCCTGGGCTGACTTTGAACCATGATCTTCAGATCTCAGCCTTCTGAGTATCTAGGATTGCAGGTATGAGCCACTGGCACCTGGCTAAGACTCCTTTTCTTTTTTTCTTTTTTTTTTTTTTTTTTGGTCGGTCATGGGGCTTGAACTCTGGGCCTGGGCACTGTCCCTCAGCTCTTCAGCGCAAGGTGAACGCTCTACCACTTGAGCTACAGCGCCACTTCCGGTTTTCTGGTGGTTTATTGGAGATAAGAGTCTCATGGTCTCTCCTGCCCAGGCTGGCTTTGAACTGCGATCCTCAGATCTCAGCCTCCTGAGTAGCTAGGATTACAGGCGTGAGCCACCAGCGCCCAGCTAAGACTCCTTTTCTTTCTTTCTTTCTTTCTTTTTTTTTTTTTGTCAGTTGTGGGGGCTGAACTCTGGGCCTGGGTGTTGTCCCTCAGCTCTTCAGTTCAAGGCTAGCGCCCTACCACTTGAGCCACAGTCCAGCTTTTTTCTGCTTATGTGGTGCTGAGGAATCGAGCCCAAGGCCTCATGCATATGAGGCAGGCAGTCTACCACTGAGCCAATTTCCCAGCCACTCATTATATATTCTTAAACTTTTTGAATATTGAACCAGATACCTGTAATATCAATTTAAAATGTCTTTGATTTTAAGCTGGGTATTGGTGGTTCATACCTTTAAACCTACTAGCTACTCAAGAGATTGAAATCTGGAGGATTGAGGTATTGTATTAGGCCAGCTGTGACAGAAAAGTTTGCTAGACTCCACAAAGCAGGCCTAAGGTGTGGCTTACATGGTAGACTACTAGCCTAGCAAGCAGCAAGCCCCTGAGTTCAAACCCCAGTACCACCATAAAGTCTTCAAGTTTTGGGGTTGGGAAGGTTGCTCAGCGGTAGAGTGCTTGCCTTGCATGCATGAGGCCCTGAGTTCGATTCTTCAGCACCACATAAACAGAAAAGGCTGGAAGAGGCACTGTGGCTCAAGTGGTAGAGCCGTAGCCTTAAGCTGAAGAGCTCAGGGACATTGCCTTTAAGTTTTGAAAGTGAGAGGAGGTTTTGATAGAAGTTCAAGGTAAGGTTGGTTTAAGCAGGGTAAAGAAACAGGTACTGACAGGCCATGAAAGAGAAGTAGTATTTTTTTATTTTATTTTATGGTTTTTTGTGTTTTTTTTTTGTCGGTCGTGAGGCCTGAATTCTGGGCCTAGGAGCTGTTCCTCAGCTCTTCAGCTCAAGGCTAGTGCTCTACCACTTGAGCCACAGTGCCACTTCCGGCTTTTTCTGCTTATGTGGTGCTGAGGAATCGAACCCAGGGCCTCATGCATGCAAGGCAAGCACTCTACCATTGAGCTACCTTCCCAGCCTGAGTTGTATTGAAACTGCTTACCTTTGGGGCCATGACTTAGAGGCCCTGCCATTTTCTACAGTGTTTCATTGTTCTTCCTACACTTGATACATGTCATTGTGGTTTTATAAGAAGAAGAATACATTCTTTTCATAATTAGAAAAGTAATTATGGAAGTGAAGGGTGCAAAGGAGATCATAGGAGAGGAAGAAGATGGGAAGCCAGGGCACTTAGAAAGTACTTGAGACAACACTGAAGAAAATGGTGGTGGCAGAGAGGAAAATGGAAAAAGTCAGAGATCAGCTGGTGACAGGAAAAGTAGTAGGAACTTGGGTTTCAGCAGTTTGCTTAGATCTGGGCCATTTGTTTCTATTTAGGGAGAAACCCCCTTGCACACTGCATGTCGGCATGGGCTGGCCAACCTCACAGCAGAGCTCCTGCAACAAGGTGCCAACCCAAATTTACAGACAGAGGAGGCTCTGCCTTTGCCAAAAGAGGCTATGACCCTGACTGGCTGCACAGACAACATCCACCTGCAGACACCACTGCACATGGCAATTGCCTGTAACCATCCTGATGTGGTGTCTGTCATTCTGGAACAGAAAGGTAGGTAGTTGGGAATTCTGTCCATCCCATCAATTTGAGTTTTGGACAGTTGCTTTGGGTAGTTAATTATGAAGTAGATGTCACTTCTATTGTTTGGTTGTTTTGTTTTTGTTTTGTTTTTTGTTGGTGGTGGGGCTTGAACTCTGGGCTTGGGCGCTATCCCTGCGCTTTTCAGCTCAAGGCGAGTGCTCTGCTACTTGCGCTACAGCGCCACTTCCAGTTTTCTAGTGGTGTATTGGAGATATGAGTCTCACAGACTTTCCTGCCTGGCTGGCTTTGAACCGAGATCCTCAGATCTCAGCCTCCTGAGTAGCTAGGATTACAGGCATGAGCCACCGGTGCCCGGCTTGTTGGTTATTTTAAATAACCAGTCTCTTTTTCAAAAATATCCATCTGGGTCAAACTACATAATCTGAATCATAATTACTATGTTTTCACTGGATAAGCTGTGAGGATTTGTGCTCTGCTCTATCTTTTGTTTGGGTCATTTTTCCAGACCATTTTAGAATAGGTCAAGCAGAGCATTACCTTGGCATGGGCACTAAGAACTCTGTCACACAGGTCCTCCACGATGGTTAGTCTGTTTCTGAAGCCCTGGAGATGGCGTGTGAGAGGGGAGCCAGCAGGAGAGGCAAAGGGAAGCCCTGCCATGGAAAAGCTGGCGCCACACAGAAATCCTCTGCTGCTTGTCTCTCACCTGTTCCAAAATTTGTTTCACTTGTCCTAATCCTCCCAAGTCTTACATGTTTTAACATTATACTCCTGAAGGAAAGTGAGCTGTATAGTAGAATGCCTCTTCAGGTGCTGGACGCCGGTGTCTCACACCTGTAATCCTAGCTACTCTGGAGGATGAGATCTGAGGATCACGGTTCAAAGCCAGTCCAGGCAGGAAAGTCTTTGAGACTCTTTTCTCCAATTAACCACCAGAAAACTGGAAGTGGTGCTATGGCTCAAGTGGTAGAGTACTCACCTTGAGTTGAAGAGCTTAGGGACAGCGTCCAGGCCCAGAGTTCCAGCCCATGACCAAAAAAAAAAGAAGAAGAAGGAATTAGGTATTCGGAAGCATTGTCAGGGCATTATTTTAATCTTTGTTTTAATAAGCATGAAATGAATGTGTGTTTCTGTGGTAGCGTCTTTTTTTTTTTTTTGGGTCCGGTCGTGGGGCCTGAACTCTGGGCCTGGGCACTGTCCCTCAGCTCTTCAGCTCAAGGCTAGCGCTCTACCACTTGGCCCACAGTGCCACTTCCGGCTTTTTTCTTTTTGCTTATGTGGTGCTGAGGAATCAAACCCAGGGCCTCATGCATGCAAGGCAAGCACTCTACCACTGAGCCACCTTCCCAGCCCAAGGTCACGTCTTTCTTATAAGAAGAATCCATTTTTTGGTTTTAAGAAATAATTTTGCCAGACATTAGTGGTTCATACCTATAATACTAGTTACTTAGGAAGCTGAGGTCTAAGGATTGTGGTTCAAAGTCAGCCCAGGCAGGATAGTCTGCGACACTCTTATCTCCAGTTAACCACTAAAAAGCCAGAAGTGGAGCTGTGGATCAAGTATTAGTGCAACTAGCCTTGAATAAGACCTCAGGGATAGCGCCTAGGGCTTGAGTTCTAGCTCCAGGACTGGTACCAAATAATTATAATAATTATATTTCTGGACTTTGACTCTGGTCTTCTGTTGTATTGAAATAGTAATTATCATATAACCAGTTCAAACGAGTTCTTATCCTCTTGAATTCTTTAAATGTGATCCATAAGATGGTCAAATCAAGTTTCTTTTCCTCTTAAAAAAAATCTAGCCAATGCTCTTCATGCTACCAACAACTTACAAATTATTCCGGACTTCAGCCTCAAGGATTCTCGAGACCAGACCGTGCTGGGCCTGGCGTTATGGACTGGTAAGCTGTCCCAGAGGTAGATGAGAACACACATACCCAGGGTATATAGGAGAGTGGGAGAGAGAACATTTCTGCTTGAGTTAAGCCTATAATATCCACTGGAAAACTGTAACTGTGAGAAGTTGAGAGGGGTTTATTTGTTGTCATATGATATCTAAGAAGTGGGGAAAGCTGAGTATGCATTAATGAGGGCTTGTGTATTTCTCAGGTATGCACACAATAGCAGCTCAGCTGCTTGGCTCTGGGGCTTCTATCAATGACACCATGTCGGATGGGCAGACTTTGCTGCACATGGCCATACAACGTCAGGATAGCAAGAGTGCACTCTTTCTTCTGGAGCATCAAGCAGATATAAATGTCAGGTGGGATGAAGTGGCACCTTCCATTGTAACACCATATCACACCTCAGATGGCTCAGAAATAGAGCTTTGCTTCGAGAAAATATTTTCATTCCTCATTAAATAGAGGAAGGGAAAACATGACTCTTAAAAAGTACAAATGAGCTGGGCACTGGTGGCTCACATTTGTAATCCTAGGTATTTAGGAAGCTGAAATCTGAGGATCGAGGTTCAAAGCCAACCTGGGCAGGAAAGTCCCTGAGACTCTTATCTCCAATAAACCACCAGAAAACTGGAAGTGGCACTGTGACTCAAGTGGTAGAGTGCTTAACTTGAGCTGAAGTGCTGAGGGACAGTGCCCAGGCCCAGAATTCAAGCCCCACGACAAACAACAACAACAAATAAGTACAAATGAACCAGGCACAAGTGTCTCATGCCTAACTATTCAGGAGTCTGAGATCTGAGGATTGCAGTATAAAGCCAGCCCACGCAAGAAAGTCCATGAAACTTATCTCCAGTTAATCACCAGAAAACTGGAAGTAGCGCTGTAGCTTAGTGGTAGAGTGCTTGCCTAGCATGCATGAAGCCCTAGGTTTGATTTCTCAGTACCACATAAACAGAAAAGGCTGGAAATGGCACTATGGCTCAAGTGGTGAGTTCTAGCCTTGAGCAAAAAATAAATAAATAAAGGAGGAGGCAACAATGGTTGATAAGAAATGTACTCATTACCTTGCTCATGTGATTATAACCCCTCTGTACAGTATTTTCACAATAAAAACTTAATAAAAAAATAAATAAATAAAAGAAGCTCAGGGACAGTGCTCAGGCCCTGAGTTCAAGCCCCAGGACTGGCAAAAAAGAAAAATTGAAGAGGAAGGTATGATTCAGCACTTGCCTAGCAGGCATAAGGCTGGGTTTGATTTCCACAAATAGGGACAGTGTAAATGTCAGTTTACATATAAATATCAGTAGAGTATGTGGTGAAGGAAAACTGACCATTGCTCTTATTGGAATCTTTCAGAACCATTGCACAATATTGCACAAAATCTCATTATAAAAAACAAGCTGGGCCCCGGTGGCTCATGCCTGTAATCATGGTGCTGTGGCTCAAGCGGTAGAGCGCTTGCTTTGAGGTGAAGAGCTGAGGGACAGCTCCCAGGCCCAGAGTTCAAGCCCCACAACCAACAACAGCAACAACAACAAAAAGTCCAAAATCAGTTTTGGAATAGGAATTTCAATTAAAATAAAGACCATCCCAACAAAACTACAAGTAAGACTTGAGAGGAAAAATCAGTTCCAGTTTTATTATGGTTGTGTTTTCTTTTCTTTTTTTCTTTTTCTTTTTTTGTCAGTCTTGGGGCTTGAACTCAGGGCCTGGGCACTGTCCCTGAGCTTCTTTTGCTCAAGGCTAGCACTCTATCACTAAGCCGCATTCCCAGCCCTCACATGAACTTACTTTTCTGAACCTCCAATATTAAATGATCCTGAGTGTCCAAGGAAAGAACTATTTTGTCAGGTAGGTAGTAGGGGTGACATTTTATTGTTGGCATTTAATAATGATGCTATGCAAAGAACTGTATTCCTGTAGGATTTTAAGTTTGGGGGTCACTTATCTTTATCTTTGGGATACAGTAAGATGGTAGTGCTGCATTTTTCAAAAAGGCAGAGGACACAAGCACAACTGGCAGTTTTCATTTCTAGGATAAAATTCTAGTGACTGAATGAAATGTGTTTATGGCATGCAGTGAAGTCTGGGCTCTGAAACTCCCAGAAGGGTGCCCTGTATCCTTTGCAGACATTGTTTTGGTTTTGGTGTGCAGGACTCAGGATGGGGAGATGGCCCTTCAGCTGGCTATCAGAAATCAGCTTCCACTTGTAGTCGATGCCATATGCACCCGAGGAGCTGACATGTCGGTGCCAGATGAGAAAGGAAACCCCCCACTGTGGCTTGCCTTGACCAGTAACCTGGAGGACATTGCATCCACTCTGGTGAGACAAGTACAACCTTGCCTTTGCTTACAGATGAGGATATTTTGTGTCAGAAATGGATTTGATGGCTGTGTGCCAATCACAGGAACAAGAGATCTGCCAAGTCATAAACTGGGTCAAAGATGAGTAGTTGAAAATCATTTTAAGAAAACATACAATTCAATGTCATCCTGGCCAAACACTTTTATGTGGGCTCTTTACTAAGAAGACCACAGAGGAGCCAGCGTTGGTGCATTCCCTCAGGATATTTATCCTGGGCTACCTCATCGTCACTACAGTGATGAATCCCCAAATATCTGCTTTGTCTCCCTTGTTGCAAGACATGCATCTAGATGAGACAGACCTGGATTTTCTCATTTAGCTGTTTTGAATGGCCTGCAATATGACATTGAGGCATTTTATACCTGGGATTTTATCAGCTGTTACTGAGATTACCTGTTAATTACAGGTATGTGTTGCTGGGGGCTTACAAGTACAAACTGTTCTTTTTCCCTTCTAGAACACAAGTCTAGGGCCCTAATTAAACATATTTATATTTTGAATGCATCCCACAGGAATAGTGTAAGAATTTACACTCAGCAGATTTTAATTAGTGTTTGTAAAACTAATGAAGTACATGGATTAAAGTTATTTTCAGTTAATTACATAGAGCTCAGAGTTGGTAATGAAAATTTTCACTTTTGCTTGACAGCAACCTGTGTTTTTCTGCAGGTCAGACATGGTTGTGATGCCACATTCTGGGGTCCAGGTCCTAGCGGGTGCCTTCAGACACTCTTGCACAGAGCCATTGATGAAAACAACGAGTCCAGCGCCTGCTTTCTTATTCGCAGGTCCGAGAAGCCCAAGTATCTCTTAAAATCTTTCTTAGCCTGTTGCATACTCACTGTCTATGTGAATCTACCTCCAGTCCTGACTTGCCTTTGGCTGGCTTGATTTTAATCATTAAGATAGTCAGGGGGCCATTGTTCTGTCAAGTCAGCCTAGGGCAGGCTCATCTGTGAGGGGAGGGGCTCCCACACCTGAATCAAAGACTGGCTTCTGGTTTGGGAGCTGCATGGGTTTCTGTAGTCAACTGGGAAGTCAGGAGGCTGAAATAGAGATCAGATGGTCTCTGTTGGATCCTACCAAGGTGCTGGAGCTACAAGAGGTTTCTTTGCCCTCTCAACCTGTGAGACATGCTGTGGAGTAAGCTTATTTAGGAAAGGTTATTAATGCAGGGCTTCTTTTTTTTTTTTTTTTTTTTTTGGGTCCGGTTGTGGGGCCTGAACTCTGGGCCTGGGCGCTGTCCCTCAGCTCTTCAGCTCAAGGCTAGTGCTCTACCACTTGAGCCACAGCACCACTTCTGTCTTTTTTCTTTTTGCTTATGTGGTGCAGAGGAATCAAACCCAGGGCCTCATGCATGCAAGGCAAGCGCTCTACCACTGAGCCACCTTCCCAGCCCCTGCAGTGCTTCTTAACTTTTAAATATGTGCCTATCCTTTGGGGATTTTGCAACAGTTCAGATGCCCAGGTTATTCCCAAGACCAACTGGGAAAGAATCTCTGAGAGTGGGACTCAGATCTCAGTATTTGATGTCAAGGACCAAGGATAGATTATGGCAGAAGAAGTTTTTGGTGGATTGGATGAAGGTGCTGCTGTTGGTCCATCTGCATGACTGTAGGCAAGGTAGAAGCATGGCCTTCCTTCTGTTTCCTTTCAGTGGCTGTGATGTGAATAGTCCCCGGCAACCAGGTGCTAATGGAGAAGGAGAAGAAGAGGCCAGGGATGGGCAGACACCCCTGCATTTGGCAGCCTCATGGGGACTGGAAGAGACTGTGCAGTGTCTTCTGGAGTTTGGTGCTAATGTTAATGCACAGGTGGGCAGTTTCTCTTTGCCAGAAGCATTAATGGTAACCCCACAATAAGGGAAGTCTCTTGTGGCAAGGGACCCTGCAGATGGCCTTTCTTGGGCCTCTGCTTTATCATACACTGGACTTTTTCTGAGTTATATAGCTTACCTAGCAATTGAATTGATTCCAGCTTCAGACTTCCTAATGTCTTATCTTCCTACAACATCTTTATTTTATTAATCTTATCCATATTTCCTTATCTCCTATTCCCCCTTTGTTATAGATTTCCACTGAGAGTTGGTTTAGTGTTAAGGTAACTCAAATGAGCTCTCCTGGTTCTTATATTCCTTGATGCTTTTCAATATTTGGACCTGGGAAGGTTTGAATTGATAGATGGATTGGCAATGGTACAAGCTGCACATCTTCCAAAATGTTTCTGCTAGATCCCCTGTCATTGGAGCATGATGTAATGGGGGGGTAGCTTCTAGTTCTTTTGTGTCTGGCTTCTTTAACAGTTGAGAGCTATGGGCTGGGAAGGTGGCTCAGTGGTAAGAGTGTTTGCCTTGCATGCATGAAGCCCTGGGTTCGATTCCTCAGCACCACATAAGCAGAAAAAGCCGGAAGTGGCGCTGTGGCTCAAGTGGTAGAGCGCTAGCTTTGAGCTGAAGAGCTGAGGGACAGCGCCCAGACCCAGAGTACAGGCCCCACAACTGACAAAAAAAAAAAAAAAAGAGCTATGGTATTTATTGTATAAATGAAATTTGGCTCCGGTTACTTTTCCTGAGTTCTATCTTTGAACTGGACATTGAAATCTGCCTTGTTCCTACAGGATGCAGAAGGAAGAACACCTGTCCACGTGGCCATCAGCAACCAGCACAGTGTCATCATTCAGCTGTTGATTTCTCACCCTAATATCCATCTGAATGAACGAGACAGACAAGGGCTCACCCCCTTTGCCTGCGCCATGACTTACAAGAATAACAAGGCAGCTGAGGCCATCCTAAAGCGAGAGTCTGGGGCTGCTGAGCAGGTGAGTGACAACACACAGAAACCAAACAGATGCTGCCAACCAAGTGGTCTCTTCTACACAAATACATTTTTCTGAAATGATACCCCCTTTTCTGAAAGTATGGCCATACAGATATCCGGTAGTGCTGGTTGAGATGTGGCTACTTCACTTTGTGTGTCAGCCACGTAGTGATGTGCACTTAGGTGGAGGTGACTGCTCTCTGAGCTGGTGATAAGATTTGTGCTATGCACAGCTAAGCTCATACTCACTTTTGCTGTCTTAAGATTTCAGTTGAACTTCAAGATACTCTGTTGTGATATTAGACTACTTTCTGAGTGTCTTAAGAGGTATTAGATTGTTATTCAACTTAGCAGGCTGTTACCTTTGTTCTTTGTGGCTTTTTATCAGCTACTAAATCCAGATGGTGACTTGTTGCTCTACACCAGAGTAGGCGAGAAACACAGTCAAGACTGACCCAAGGCAGGAGCTGCGATGGGTTTGTCAGTTTGGTCCTACAGGAACCTGATTCTAGCCAGCATATAGAATATGCCAGGATTTATAAGGAGCCCTTTAATGAAGGTGAATGTGGGCTTGAATGAAATGAAGTCCTAGCATGCATGAAGATTATTGCTTTATATTTTGAGCTTCTGTACCTTTGTTCATTTTTCCTAAGTGTGACTGGATTGTGTGGGCATTTACCTCTCTGCACTTAGATGAATGAAGATTGTCATTTCACATTTCCTCAGCATTTATGTGAAGCTGCTATTGCCACTCCAAGTCCTGTGTAATTGCCTTGCCTGCTACACAGCCCATGCTGTGTCTGTGTGTGCATGTGCGTGGGGCACAAGAGGGGCAGAGAATATGGAGCATGTGGTATCCTCACGTCCACTCACGCACTTGTACTGACAGCTCCTGTTAACTACAGCATATGGTGTGGTTTTATTTGGGTGAGCTTCTACCTGGTCTACATCACTGAGGAAAAATCTGTGACATACTGCTGGCTACTTCCCTATTTTATATTCTGTAGCTCAGTAAAAGAAGAAACATCCTGCCGGGTGCTGGTGGCTCATACCTGTAACCCTAGTTACTCAGGAGGCTGAGATCTGAGGATCACGGTTCAAAGCCAGCCTGGGCAGGAAAGTCCATGAGACTCTTAACAACAATTACCCACCAGGTAACTGGAAGTGCAGCTGTGGCTCAAGTGGTAGAGTGCTAGCTTTGAGCTAAAGAGCTCAGGGATAGTGCCCAGACCCAGAGTTCAAACCCCATGACTGACCAAAAACAAAAAAACATTCTCAGAATTTCAGAAGCTTTTGTTTGGCTGCTCGGGGTTAAGTCTGGACGCTTGGTTTAGCCACACAGTGACTCAAGGCTAAACTCCACCTTCACCTCCCTGTGAGCAGCCTAGTATTTTATCCTTTCCCTGTCCTTTAGCTTGTCTGTTCCTTGATTTTCCACTTCCAGTTACTGCTGCAGGAAGGTAGCAGGGAAGCTTGGGCCAGTGCAGTGGCTCCTTCTCCTGACTGCATGCGTCTGTGGGCCTGGTTCTTTTAGAGAGCGGGGCGTTTGGTATTAGACTTGAGTTGGAAAGGATCTTTTTTGGAGTGGAAGGACTATATGTCATTTTCTTTCTAGTGATGTAGTAGTGAGTTTGCAAGTGTTCAGAGTCACTCTAAAAGGAAGCCTAGTGTTAGGATATAGCAATGTGGGAGAGTACCTCCCCCTTGCAAGCCTACAGCCTTCAGTCCAAACTCCAGTACCAATAAAATGCAATGGGGAGCTTGTTCATACTTTGGTTGCTGCTGTTTCCTTAGGTGGATAACAAAGGTCGGAATTTTCTTCATGTGGCAGTTCAGAACTCTGATATTGAAAGCGTCCTCTTCCTGATCAGTGTCCAGGCCAATGTGAACTCTAGAGTCCAGGATGCTTCCAAGTTGACCCCTTTGCACCTTGCTGTACAAGCAGGCTCAGAGATCATTGTCCGCAATTTGGTAAGTGACACAGAATCAGCGTTGCATGTAACATTGTCAAAGGACAATGTAGGGTATGTGCAGAATTTCTACTCACAGGTGTTTTGTCAGGGGTTGTGAAAGGCAGCAAGAATCTGGGAGCTAGGCAAATACACTCAGGAAAATAGTATGTCAGAGAATAAATGTCCCATTGCTCCACAGGTTACACAGTGGGGAAATAAGCTACCTTTTAAAAAAAAATTTTTTTTTTTTGGTGCAGGTCCTGAGGCTTGAACTCAGTGTCTGGGCACTGTACCTGAGCTTATTTGTTCAAGACTAGCACTC
The DNA here is from genome assembly GCF_019054845.1 of Dipodomys spectabilis. NCBI lineage: Eukaryota > Metazoa > Chordata > Mammalia > Rodentia > Heteromyidae > Dipodomys > Dipodomys spectabilis. The sequence continues at coordinate 156,318 of NW_024870927.1, forward strand.
TACCACTTGAGCCACAGCTTCGCTTCTGGTTTTGTGTTTAGTTGGAGATAAAGAGTCTCACAGACTTTCCTGTCCCAACTGGCTCCAAACCATGATCCTCAGATCTCAGTCTCCTAGTAGCTAGGATTACAGGGGTTAGCCATTAGCACCTGGAAAGCTCTCTTTTTCTGTTAACTTACTATATAGTCAACATCTTTTCATACTTATTTATCATCTTATTGGCTACTTTGTTTTACTATCCGTGTATGTTATTATCTTTTATACTTTTATATCCTTTTTTATGAGGTTTTATTACAAGCATTGGACATCTTTATATGGTATAGTGCTATACAGTTTATGTATACTAAAGCTTTGTTTTGTTTTGTTTTTGTCGGTCGTGGGGCTTGAACACTGGGCCTGAGCGCTGTCCGTCAGCTCTTCAGCTCAAGGCTAGCACTCTGCCACTTGAGCTATAGCGCTACTTCCGGTTTTCTGGTGGTTTATTGGAGAGGAGAGTTTCACCGACTTTTCCTGCCTGGGCTGGCTTTGAACTGCAATCCTCAGATCTCAGCCTCCTGAATAGCTAGGATTACAGGCTTGAGCCATCGGCACCCGGCTATATACTAAAGCTTTATAAATAGAATTCTCGCATCTCAAGGAATAGCTGTTTACATGCTGGTAGGTAATTTGTGCTTGAGGACTATTTGTGAGGCCTTCAAGTCCCCAGCTTTGGCATCAGGATAGATAAGCCTCCAGGGAGAATTTTCAGCCATGTCAGAGGCCTGACCCCTATAAGTAAGATCTTGACTATGGGAGAGGCTGCTTGAGTAATCAACTTCATCAGCTTCTTGCAGGAGCCAAGGTGAATGAATTAACGAAGCACCGCCAGACTGCCCTCCATCTTGCTGCCCAGCAGGACCTGCCTACCGTTTGCTCAGTCCTCCTAGAGAATGGGGTAGACTTTGCTGCTGTGGATGAGAATGGAAATAATGGTAATTCCCAGTGATTGGCCTGTGCACATGCTGAGTGCTGTGAGCAGTGCTTCCATCATAGCAGTGGAAGTACATAGTACCAATGGGTTGGCTTCTACAGGAGCAGAGCTATGAAAGGAAGCACACCACGCAGGCTATCCATCCTTCCGCTGGCCAGTGGGATTGGTAACTTGGCAGCCTAAAGGGACTTCTTGTGAAGCCTCTCACCTGTGAGAGTGCTGAAACAGAAAGCAAAGGCCCATGAAATTGCAGTATGCCTTATCCTGGGGGTGGAGAAGATGAAGGAAAGGATGGGTCTGTGCATGGCTGTTCCCTGCTCTGACTTCATTGAATTTAGTGGGGTTTGGGAGAGTGGGGAAGAGCTGAGAATTTTCTGCGTGTGCTCTGGGCTTGCGCAGTAAGAGGATTTACTCTCCAGCTCTTCATCTTGCTGTCATGCATGGTCGACTCAACAACATCCGGGTTCTTCTGACAGAGTGCACAGTGGATGCTGAAGCCTTTAATCTGAGGTGAGTATGTTTGATCTCAAGCAGAGACCAGCCTGCTCCTGGAAGCTGGAGGTGCATCCCCTTAGCCCCAGCTCCAAACTTTAAGTCTGACCATGGGGAACTTGACCAGCTTAGTCAAGTTTGGTTTTATATTTAAAAACAAAAAAAGCACACTGTGTGTGTGTGTGTGTGTACACATGCTGATACTGAGACTTGAACTCAAGACCTTATTCTTTTTTTTTTTTTTTTTCAAGACCTTATTCTTGCTTAGCTTTTTCCATTCAAGGCTGGTGCTGTACCACTTGAGCCACATCTCTACTTCTGGCTTCAAAAAAAAAACTTTTTAGAAAAGTTTGTGTGTGTGTGTGTGTGTGTGTTCGCTGTTACTAGGGTTTTGAACTTAGGACCTGGGTGCAAGTCTAGGGCTCTACCACTTGAGCCACAGCTTCACTTGTGCTTTTTTGGTAGTTTTTTTTTTTTTTTTAAATAAGAGTCTAATAGAGCCAGGAACCAGTGGCTCACCTGTAATCCTAGCTACTCAGGAGCCTGAGATCTGAGGATCACAGTTCAAAGCCAGCCCAGGCAGGAAAGTACATGAGACTCTTAACCACCAGAAAACCGTAAGTGGTTCTGTGGCTCAAGTGGTAGAGTGCTCACCTAGAGCTAAAGAGCTGAAGGACAGCACCCAGGCCCAGAGTTCAAGCCTCATGACTGACGGAAAAAAGAAAAAGAGAGAGAGAGAAGAAAGAAGAATCTTCTTATGGACTTCCTGCCCAGGCTGGCTTCAAATCGAGATCCTTAGATCTTAGCCTCCTGAGTAGCTAAGATTATAGGCATGAGCCACTGGTGCCCAGCTAGAAAATCTTTTTGACCTGTCATATGTCCTTTAGATTTATCCAGTATCACAAAGTTCAGAAAATTCAGTATCTTTTGTGTACTATGGACATGTAGATACATACTAACTTTTCCAATTTGTTTCATCAGAGGCCAGTCACCACTGCACATTTTGGGGCAGTATGGCAAAGAGAATGCAGCAGCCATCTTTGATCTCTTCTTAGAGTGCATGCCTGAGTATCCTCTGGATAAGCCAGATGCAGAAGGAAACACAGGTAGGTAATAAGGTGTCTGTAAGTCCTGTCTCATTTGTGCACCTTGCTTCCTAAAGAAGTAGACTTGGCATTCATGTCATTACCTGAGGGCAGTCAGCTTTGTATATTCCCCCGGACTCTTAGCATCAATTCCAGATCCATGTTATGGAATTTGGAGTATCTGACATCAAATCCAAGCCATACCCAAGGCCAGACAGGCCCGCTCATCTGTTTATACCATCCATTTTGCCCTTCTTTATCTCTTAAACAGGGCCTTTCCCAAGTTCCTTCTCAATTTTAGCAGAGAGATAAGATATAAACACTTCCCTGGTTTCAGAGGAAATATACTACTAGTATGTATGTATTGATACAGGTACATCCTTACTGAGGGATTAATAAATAGATCTCTTTCATAGTCTGCTCTAGCAGATTATGCCTGTAATCCTAGCTGCTCAGGAGGCTGATATCTGAGGATTGGGTTTCAATAGCCAGCCTGGGCAGGAAAGTCTGGGAGACTCTGATCTCCAATTAACCACCAGAAAACTGGAAGTGGTGCTGTGGCTCAAAGTGGTAGAGCAGTAGTCTTGAGCAAAAAAATCTCTGGGACAGCACCCAAGCCCTGAGGTCAAGCCCTGTGATCAATCAAAACACACACACACACACACACACACACACACACACACACACACACACACACACACACACACACACACACACACACACACACACACACACACACACACACACACACACACACACACACACACACTCTTTCATCCTTGCTAGATCTCTGAGTGCTTTTTATTTTTACTGCATGCTCCTTCATTCTTCACACACACACACACACACACACACACACACACACAGTCTCTTTCATCCTTGCTAGATCTCTGAGTGCTTTTTATTTTTACTGCATGCTCCTTCATTCTTCTATCCCCATGCCAGACAGGCCACACAGAAATGTTGTCACCACAGTACTCTGAACCTTAGGGGGAAACAGTACTTTTGCTACTGTTTCTTGGCCTTAGGAGGAATACTTGGCCTTGACATGTGAACATGTTTTTTGTTTTGTTGGTCATGAGGCTTGAACTCAACTCTCCCTGAGCTCTTTTTTTGCTCCAGGCCATTGCTCTACCGTTTTGAGTCACAGCTCCACTTTCAGATTTTCTGGTAGTTAACTGGAGATAAGAACCTTACAGACTTTCCTGCCCCAGCTGGCTTTGCACCATGATCCTCAGCTCTCAGCTTCCTGAATAGCTAGAATTAAAGGTATGAGCCACTAGTTTTTTATTTTGGGTTTTTTTGTTTGTTTGTTTGTTTCTTTGCAGTGGTAGGGATCAAGCCCAGGCCCTTTCAAATTTGTTAGGCAAGTATTGTATCCCTGAGCTACCTCCCAGCTCAATGAGCATGGTTTTGAGCCAACAGTGATGTGCCTGAGCCCAAGGAGTAAGATGTGCGCTGGTAAACCAGCATTGATTCAGGAAGCATAACTGCCCTGAGAACAGGTTGATAGGCTTGCAGTGTGAGCTTCTTATTTACAGAGCCTAGATCTCACTTGCTTTACTGTCATGTTTTAGGAGATTCATTGGGTGAATTTTCTAACCTATATCTTTGTGCACGTTTCATAACTGGAATGATAGCTTTTGTAACTATTTTGAATTATTTGAGCCCTTATTATTGACTCATTGACAGTTAAGAACTTAAGTAGAATTTCCGGTAAGAATAAATCAAGGGGAGCTACTGCTCTTTGTAATTATCTATAAAAAAGACAAACCTGGCTGGGAAGGTGGCTCAGCTGTAGAGTGCTTGTCTCGCATGCATGAGGCTCTGGGTTTGATTCCTCAGCACCACATAAGCAGAAAAAGCTGGAAGTGGTGCTGTGGCTCAGGCAGTAGAGTGCTAACCTTGAGCTTTCAGCTGAGCTGAGGGACAGCACCCAGGCCCAGAGTTCAGGCCCCATGACCAACAATAACAAAAAAACCTGATATCTGACTAAGAGCCACGTTCCCAGTGGGCCTGCACTTTCAGGAAAGAGGCTCCATTGTATAGAATTTTCTGGAACATTTTCCCAACACTGAATTTTTTTTTCTTCTTCTGTACTAAAATCAGAGTTCTTATATTTGTTATCCTGTATAAAGCAAGCTTTGTCCTTTGTGGTAAAAAGCAATGTTTTCTACCAGAGGAAACAATTAGACAACAATATCAATGTCAGATCTATCTCAGATCTCTTTAGCAGAAGCTCAAGCAGGGAAAGAGTGGTTTTCTGGGAATGTATCTGCGTTGGGGGTCTCCTGGCCTGGGGCTGTACTTTCTTTTGGAAGATGCTTCAGCTCTTAGTCTCAGGTTTCTGTATATTTTGTAGAGATTTTTCCTAACAAATGTTTTGCCAGTTCTGCCCTCTCTCACCTTTTGCAATGCCAGCCAGGCGACCCTACCTGTGGTTTTGTTTTCCAGTGCTGCTCTTGGCATACATGAAAGGGAATGCCAATTTGTGCCGTGCTATCGTCCGATCTGGGGCTCGCCTTGGGGTAAATAATAACCAAGGAGTCAACATTTTCAACTACCAGGTTGCCACCAAGCAACTTCTGTTTAGACTATTAGGTGAGTGGCCTGCTTTTCACTATTTCTATACAACTATATTACAGGGTTGATTATCAAATGTATTGGTAATCTTCATATCTCGTGATGACTTGCTATAAGATATGAGCCAGCCATTTCTAGGTCCGCAGAGAGCTCTTTCTCTGAATGAGTAATATTGAAGAAGGTCATTGTTGGTAGTCTTTTTTTAGAGTTCTTTCTCCCTGTTAGCCTCCCACTTTCCATGAACTTTTGAGAAATCCAGAAGCTCTAGGTAGGTCACCCTAACACATCTCCACACTTTTTCTCCTTTGGCTGGTTCCAAAGCCTCTAAAATCTGGTTGTTGTTGTTTTTTTTTTTGTCAGTCATGGGCTTGAACTCTGGGCCTGGGCACTATCCCTCAGCTCTTCAGCTCAAGGCTAGTGTTCTACCACTTGAGCCACAGTGCCACTTCTGGTTTTCTGGTGGTTTATAAATTTCACAGACTTTCCTGCCTGGGCTGGCTTTGAACCATGATCCTCAGATCTCAGCCTCCTGAGTAGCTAGGATTACAGGCCTGAGCCACTGGTGCCTAGCTAAATGACTTTAAACTTCAATCCCCACTGACTCTTTGTTGTCCCTTTTCCTTTTGTGGAGAAGATGGGCACTTCATACTTGATTTCTTTTTTCATTTTTTTTCCTTTTTTGTGTGCTGGTCCTGGGGGCTGAAATCAGTATTTTTTGCTTAAGGCTAGCATTCTACCACTTGAGCCACAGCTCCACTTCTGGCTTTTTAGTGGGTAATTGGAGATGAGAGTCTCATGTATTTCTTGTCCATGGTGGTTTATACTGCGATCCTCAGATCTCAGCTTCCTCAGTAGCTAGGATTATAGATGTGAACCAGGAGTGCCCAGCCTTCACACTGGATTCCCTCTTTGAGTTGTGTGTTTTTTGTCTTACCTGTTGGAATGGTAGCAAGAATCAGTAAGCCCCTTGCGAGGTGTGCACTAAGGATCGAGTTCAAGGATAGCCTGGGCTACAGACTGAGACCCTGTCTCAAAAAGAGAGAAGGAGGGAAAGGGAGAAGAAATAATAGTGGCCACAAGAGGGAAGGGGGGAGAAGAGCTAGAGGGAGGTTGGATAATAGCTGCCAAAATACACTTAGGTAGAAAGAATATGTTCTAGTGTTCTTCAGCAGAGCAAGGTGACTGATTTATTTATTTATCTATCTATTTATTTATTTATTTTAATTTTTTTGGGTCTGGTCATGGGGCCTGAACTCTGGGCCTGGGCGCTGTCCCTCAGCTCTTCAGCTCAAGGCTGGCGCTCTACCACTTGAGCCACAGCGCCACTTCTGGCTTTTTTCTTTTTGCTTATGTGGTGCTGAGAAATCGAACCCAGGGCCTCATGCATGCAAGGCAAAGGCTCTACCACTAAGCCACCTTCCCAGCCCCAGGGTGACTGATTTATGACACTTCGTTACATATTAAGAACTAGAGGAGAGAAACAAAGGTTTCTAACATAAAGAAATGATTTGAGAAGGAAACATTATGCTGATTTGATCATTACATGTATATACAAGCATCAATTTATACATTACTCAAAAATAGGCACAATAAGTATGTGTCAATTAAGAATTTTTTAAAGCTGGGCACTGGTGGCTCATGCCTGTAATCCTAGCTATTCAAGAGGCTGAGATTTGAGGATTATGGTTCAAAGCTAGCCCAGGCAGGAAAGTCCATGAGAAACTTATCTCCAATTAACCACCAAAAAATCCGGAAGTGGCATTGTATCTCAAGTGGTAGAGCATTGCCTTAAGCTGAGGGACAGAACCTAGGCCCAGAGTTGAAGCCCCAGGGCTGCCAAAAAAAAAAAAGAATTTTTTTTAAACTGATGTTTGTGATAAATTACTTGGAATTATTCCTATGTCACAGTCAACTTTTTAAGAGCTCAGAGCAAATGCCATCGCAGTGCTGTCATTAGATGGTGTCAATGCAACAGGTGCCTGTGCCACTCCCTCCATGAGCTCTGTATCTCTATACAGAGGAGAAGCGCAGGGACTGGCCTGCACTTAGGGCCAGTCCATAAATACTAGTGATTGTTCCTGTTATCTCAACCACTCATCCAAGTTTAGTGAGTGTAGAACTCATCTCCACAGGTGGTTCTCCAGACTCTGTTACTCAGTCTAGAAACCTGGGAATCACTATCTCCTTCTGTTCACTGTCTTGCTCTCAGACCCCACACTCCTATTCATTCCCCAAATCTCAAATTCTTCATCCTATTTCACTTGTCTTGTTCCCTCCCACTGTGTTCCTGACCACTTAGCCTCTGCCAGTCTTTCTGTGTGCACATCTCTGCCTCCTGCCCACCGTGCCTTACACTCTAGTCAGCCCTGACTGTACTTATTTGCCACTTGCAGCTGGCTGACTGCTTCCCACAGAACTTCCTCCAACCTGCCTGGCAGTGCTTGCTGCTCTTCATTCTCCTCTGGCAGCTTTCCCTGACTGTGCCCTCATATCTGTGTGCACTCCCTTAGCCCCACATTTGCCAGCTGCAATCAGAACTAATCTTCTAAGCCGGGTGCCAGTGGCTTATACCTTTAATCCTGGCTATTCAGGAGGCTGAGAGCTGAGGATCTCAGTTCAAAGCCAGCCTGGGTAGGAAAGTCCGTGAGACTCTCATCTCCAATAAACCACTAGAAAACCAGAAGTGGCACTGTGGCTCAAGCGGTAGAGTGCTCACCTTGAACTGAAGAGCGCAGGGACAGCGCCCAAGCCCAGAGTTCAAGCCCCACGACCGACAAAAAAAAAGAACTAATCTTCTCCTGTGTGTTACAGATATGCTGTCCAAGGAGCCGCCGTGGTGTGATGGCTCCAACTGCTATGAGTGCACTGCCAAATTTGGAGTAACAACTCGCAAACATCACTGGTAAGACTTCTGTCATCCCTTGAGAGGAGTGATGGCACTTCTGTGGATGTCCTTGCTTTCAACTTGCCATGATAAGCATCTCTGAGCCAAAGTTGACCAAAGGACATGAGGAGATGATAGACCTTGGCAGGATCCTGCCTTGGGAGAGCCATAGGGAAGGGAAGGTGAGCACTCACTGGGGGCAAGGGCATGCAGGCCCCAGGCCTATGTCACTAAGATGACTTATCACCTCACAGTGCCCAGGAGATACTATAGGACTGAGGACTGGGGCTTCCACCAGGAAACTCACTATCACTTAAGCTCAGTTATTAGTTAGGCTTTTTTTTTTTTTTTTTGTCGGTCGTGGGGCTTGAGCTCTGGGCCTGGGCACTGTTCCTCAGCCCTTCAGCTCAAGGCTAGTGCTCTACCATTTGAGCCACAGCGCCACTTCTGGTTTTCTGGTGGTTTATTGGAGATAAGAGTCTCACCGACTTTCCTGCCCAGGCTGACATTGAATAATGATCCTCCAGATCTCAGCCTCCTGAGTAGCTAGGATTACAGGCATGCGCCACCAGTGCCCAACTTAGAATTTCGTTGTTTTTTTTTTTGGGGGGGGGGGGGTCTGGTCGTGGGGCCTGAACTCTGGGCCTGGGTGCTGTCACTCAGCTCTTCAAGGCTAGCACTTGAGCCACAGCGCCACTTCTGGCTTTTTTCTTTTTGCTTATGTGGTGCTGAGGAATCGAACCCAGGGCCTCATGCATGCAAGGCAAGCGCTCTACCACTGAGCCACGTTCCCCAGCCCAGAAATTCATTTTTATAGACTAAGTTACCTATGAATTATGAGTTGGCTTGCAGTTGTTCATGCTGGCACCAGAGCAGCAGTCATGGGCTGGCCCTGTCTGCCTGTGTGGGGCAGGCTGTTCTTTAGAGCCCATCTCATAGTTTGTTTCTTTGTCTCCACAGTCGCCACTGCGGACGTCTTCTTTGCCATAAATGCTCGACCAAGGAGATTCCTATTATAAAGTTTGATCTGAACAAGCCTGTGCGAGTATGCAACATTTGCTTTGATGTACTGACTCTGGGTGGGGTCTCTTAGTGAGCCCCCAGTTGGGTCTAGGCCATGGCCCTGGTCACCTCCCCAGCAGCTGCTCTGATCAATATCCAGAGCAGGAGCTGACAATGGTCTTCCTGTGGCAGGAGACAGAACAATTAAGGACCATGGTGTGATCCAGTTCAACGGATTCTGTGTGATTGTCAGTGTGTCAGACTGTGATTGATTTCACTATATGTCTCACTAATTGGGCCAAGCCATTTAGCCCGATTGATAAATGTGATAGGAATCAAACCCCTTCCACTAGCAACATATAGGGATACTTGGAGACCATTTTCCTTTTCAGTAGCTTAGTGTTCATCTCAGAGCATTCAACAAATTCTTCCTGCCTGGGCTGACTTATGAGGCAGAGCCTGACAGTGTAGGAAGCTGCTGTGGATGAACTGGCTTCATTCTAGAGTAAGTGGCTGTGGACTTTTCTGCACAGTGTTTCATAAAGATAATAGGATCCTCTTGCCCTGAAGTCTTTTCTTTTTAAAGTTAAGCTATATTTTTAGTGAGCTACCCCTTTTAAAAAGGTGAAATCTTTCTAAACAGGGTTCAAAGATGAGAGCTGAAAAATCGTGGCCTTAACAACTGAAAGCTTTACCAGTGTTTGTGCTGCTGAGGTGTCAGGAGTGCAGTGTGGCAGCTTGACGCCTAACAGCTGTCTCATTCTCTCGTCTTCCTGCGTCCTGTCTGTGAAGTCCTCAGTCACTGCCACTAGTGAGTGGAAGAGGAAATGCACTTTTATTGTGCTGCACTTTTTATATAGCTGCATTATTGATGATTCCAATTTAAAATTCCATATTCAAAAATACCCTCACACATCCCTGCATCAGTGATTCTAGTGTTCAAGTTGGACTCACCTTGGCCCACACTGTTAAAGGAAAAATTCCCACCACGTATGTCTCTTGGAACAAGAAATTCATACAATCCAGCTGGAAAGGAGATAAACAAGACTTCAGTCCTAGGTGCAACTCCAGCCTTGGGACATCATGTCCTGTCTCAATATAAATGCTTCTTGGCCTGGTGCTGGTGGCTCACACCAGTATTCCCAGCTACTCAGGAGGCTGAAATCTGAGGATTGTGGTTCAAAGCCAGCCTGGGCAGGAAAGTCCAAGTCCATGAGATTCTTATCTCCAATTAACCACCAGAAAATCAGAAGTGGCTCTGTGGCTAAAAGTGGTAGAGCATTAGCCTTGAGCAAAAAGAGCTCAGGGACAGTGCCCAGGCCCTGAGTTCAAGCCCTATCATGACCAAAAAAAAAAAAAGTGCTTCTTGCTGAAACCTTGCCTGGGATTCTGTGAGTGTTGTGGCTCCCATTTTGTGTAGCTTGCCCTGCTTCCTTAGAGCTGATGCCGGAAGGCCCAGTTGAGTAGGAGCAATATTTTTTGGAAGGCTTGAATGCTGAGTGAGGATCCCAGGACTACTTGGACCTTTAATAATATTTTAACCCTGAGGTGTTTTTAACTTTTCTTTTGAAGGTTTGGCCAGTTTTCTAAAAATGCACCTTGAGAAAGAAACTTCTAACATTGATTTTTAAAAACAAAACAAAAACACAACTCTGAGGTAATCAATACCTGAAATATATACATATATATACATATATATACACACACACATACACACACATATATAACACACACACTCAGATTAACAATCTCAATAATATATACTGATTTTTTCAGACATTTAATAACCACTACATTTTTTTGCATTAATGAAGTATGTGTAAAAGGGACTAAATACTCATTTTGCTTCGTTCAGATAGTGTTATGTCTTCTATGTATGTAGACTCATACATCCTTTGCCTAAGTATGTGGGTAAATGTACTGATAAACCAGAGTGCTACTTAAAAAATAATAATTGATTTGTAAGATACATGTTGTCTGTGTTAATATGAGCTTGTGCACAATGTTTAAAAGGGGGGAAAAACAGACCAGATCCAATGTACCCCACTACATATAGAATTTTTATAGAAAAGCTCAAGCATTTTGGCAATGACCATGTGAAGGGTGTGTCAGTTTCTATTTCTGTGGCCTAAAATGGGCCACAAGGACTTATTAGATAGTGTGGTTCTTTCATCAGAAAGTAAGGTAATTTCGGTTCAGATATGAATCGAAGTAGTTGGTATGCATATAGTCTTTTAATTTTCCCAGTGGAGCAAGGAGGATAGAGTATCAGTCAGGGATGAGGCTGACTTCTGCCTTTACCCTTCCACACCAATTTCAATATCTTTCCTATAATTGCACTTAAAATCTTAAGATCATGCTCAACTTCTGTTTCTTCATAGTCCAGGAACAGCAATGATACTGACCAGCCATAGGTTGGGGGATATTCTTTTTCTTTTCAGTTCTGCCTTGATGCATTTGTGTGAACTTGGCACAATTGTGCCAGTCTTAGATCTCTGACCTTGCAGTGTCAGTGTCAGAGTGCCAGTAGGCTGCACTCATCAGGTTTCTTAAGGAGTGGCTACCTTGCAGGGCTCTACCATACACTGCCCTGGCAGGGAGCAGACATACTCTGACCTTCTTATGCTATCTCTGCTGACAAAACTGCCTAGCTCTTGTCAAATTTTCATCTGTAGCTTGAGAACTCATAGCAAAAAGTTAATTTTATTCATTCTAAAGGTTGCCAATTATGAATGAATAGAGCAGAATAATAAACTTTTCTGAAAAGTGATTTGCTACATTAGTCACTACTGTTATGCTGAATTGGCATTTAAACTGCCTCTTGTTTATTGCCAGACTTAAAGTATATTCTTAACAGTTTTAAGACAGAGGTCAAACTATGTATAAAGAAAATGGCTTAAACTAGTTTGCTGTGATCCTTTTAACACACACATGTCCCTCAAACTTAAGTGCCTACTCTTAGGACTTTGCTTTTGTGGGCTTCTCAGTGGTGTCTCACTGACTGATAGAACATTTGGGATTCTGTGCTTGTGCACTATCAGCTCCATTTAACAATTCAGTTGAGGCTGGGTTAGACGGCTCAGTTCACCTGTCACCTTCTCTTCAGGGAGTGGGGTCCACATGACCTTTGGTCCTCTACCTCAGACTGTTGAATTGTTGCTGACACCTGTCAGCTTCCTCCCTCTGTCCCTGAATGGGTCTTTGCATGTGGTCTTAACATTCTTCCCAGTTTCTTTGTGTTTCATTGGACTACTCTTGCACTAGTCTTGTCCACAAATAAGGGGTAGAGAGCAGCTGTGGGAGGGGGAGGAACACTGGGTTTCTTTACATGTAGAAAAAGAACACAGCTGAACCATATAATTTAGACCTAACAGGCAGTGACATCAGCATGCACAAGTAAATGTGCACCTCCATTAGAGACACTGATTCCCTCAGGACATACCCAGGAGGACCACATGCAGCACCGGAGTGTCCCTGTCCCAGCTGAGGAGAGGAGCAGCACAGAGGAAGCAGCTCTCGAAAGACATTTGGAAGCCACTTTGTGAAGTAATTTAGTGAAGAGCTGAGTGGCAGATGCAAACAAAACATAAATTCCCAAAAGTTTAAGATGCCTTAAATGATCCTCCTTTGGAGGATCATTGCCAGTACAGTTCCTCTTTTGTGTGGCATAAATAATAATATTAACCTGTTATAACCAATAACATTGGTTTTCTTTAGCTAGGAGTCTGCTGTACTTGCTGACTGGCCTGTTAGGCAGATGTTATGGAGTTGGCTGTTCCATGGCATCCCTGTGGTACCAAGGGGAGGGCAAGGGCAGAGACTGGGCAGAACTTGCAGGCACACAGTGAAGTTGACCCCCTGAGCTCCCAAGCCATTGGGGATGGTGGTCACTGTGGGATGACAGCATACTAGACCATGGCGTTTATCAGCATTGTTTCTTTGGAGTCTGTGATGGAATGTATTTTTCAAAATATGAAATTTGCATTTTCTGTAACAATTCCTTATAATAAAATGAGGTAAAATTGTGCATTTAAAGTATAAACTTCAATAAAGACATTTATAGTTACTTCTAGTGCAGAAGCACAAATGAGCATCACACACAAACTTTTTAAAACACCTCTTAGCATACACTGTTGAATAAATACCAACAGTTACCCTAAGAAAGTTAAAAATCCAACATTTTTCCAGACAGCAGTTAGAAAATAGGTGCTATAGGCCTAGTGAGCAAATGCCTAAAGCACTGTGCCACTTGGCTCTACCATGCTGGTGTGTGGTCCCAGATGCAGTCTGTCTCCTTTCTCATAGAAGTTCTCCAAAGGATCCGGACAGTCACTCTCCCATTCCACTATATGAGCTTCCTACTGGCACTGTGGGCTTGTGTGCCAAGAAAGATTTAGGAATCACAAATCTAGTGATCTAAAGAAACACCCATTGTATGAATTTTGCAAACTAAAGCTCAAATTCTTTCCCTTCAAAATACTTTGATTTTGCTTACTCTTAGTTCAGAAGAGCTTGGTCATATATTTCATTCTCCAGTGGCTTTTCTCATAGTTAGCAACCATGTGAAGTTTCTGCTCTATAACCCCAAGTAACCCTACAGCTTCCCTCAGGACAGACAGTGCCAATCACACTGTTACTGGTCACATGTGCAGTAAAAGCAGCAGTCATACACATTTCAAAAGTCATGGTTCTGTGCAGCCAGGGGAGAGCACTGAGTTTTAGTTCTGCTCTATCCCTGGTCAGCTGACAGTACTGGGCAAATTTCCTTGTATCTGTGCCTTAGAGGTGACAGGTTTTACCTATTTCAGCTTGCCTAGAGGGAACTGTTGAGTAATGAACTGTGTCTTTCCCTTCTTTCTAGTACAGCTCCAACCTGTCCCCAGCCAGATTTTAGCTTTTCCTAGAGCAAATCAAGACAAGGAGCAGAGTTGACAGGCCTCTTTTCTGTGTGCTTAGAAGTTGCCAAGTAATGACAAATACGCCAGCTTCCTTATTTTTATACTGATAGAGAACCACAGTCTCAGAATTCAAAGGCAACATGTCTCCTCAAGGTACTGGCAGGGAGCTGCCCGTGTTTGCTGGGTGAAAGGCTAGGCTCGGAGTGTCTGCCATAATGGCTGGTTCTGGCTGCTTGTGGTGGGGAGTAGGTGTGGTGGCTCTAGAAAAGGTGGGGGTAGTTAACGCCTGTCTGCATCATAAAGGAATACACTGAAGGCCAACATAGATGACCTGAGAAGGAAGCACTTTGAACAGGGCCTGGCTTGGCAGAGTTGTCCAACATAAGCTAGTTTTCCTCCATTTCTCTTTGCCAGCAAATCTGACTGAAGCACCAGTGTCCCTGAATCAAGGAGCAACTGCCCTCCCCCATAGCATTGCCTACAGCCTCCCGCACTGGCGAGAAGGGAGCAGCTTTCAGTAATTACCAGCTTCTCCTTCAGAGCCCTTTGGCTTTCTAGAATAATGTTCTCTCTTGAAGTAGGTAAGTACTTCACCACAGGGTAAGGATAGTATCAGTGAGGAAATGAATTCTCACTGGGCAGGGCACTAAGCAGGTCTCTAAAGATAGTCAGTATGTCTTAGATAATGAGCTCAAAGGCTAGGCACCCACCAACTACCATCAAAGAACACTTCTGGCTGCAATGCCCAAGTGCACTTTATTTTGTGGGAGTCTGCACCACTCTGGTTCTGGTATGTACATCCTGCACTCCTATACAAAGGGTGGCCTGTGGTGCTCTAATCAGGAGTTTACCCCACCACACTGAAGATCCTGAGACCAGGAGTTTTGCTTCCTTACCCCTTGCCTCCTTGCATATGGTAAGCACTTCATAACACTTACTGGGTAACTAAAGGAGGACCAGAGCAGTGGCAAGGACTGAACTGCAGTTTCAAGTGCCAAGCTTTGAGCTCTTGGGAACTCAGAATAAGGTCTCATTCCAGCTTTACTCTTTCAGTCCACTCTTTTTTTTTTTTTGGGGGGGGGGGTCTGGTTGTGGGGCCTGAACTCTGGACCTGGGCGCTGTCCCTCAGCTCTTCAGCTCAAGGCTAGCACTCTACCATTTGAGCCACAGCGCCACTTCCAGCTTTTTGCTTATGTGGTGCTGAGGAATCGAACCCAGGGCCTTATGCATGCAAGGCAAGTGCTCTACCACTGAGCCACCTTCCCAGCCCTTCAGTCCACTCTTGTCCCTGGAGAATAGAGATGTATGGGAATATGGAGGAAGTAGAAATAGCACAGAATCAGTAATCAAGAACCACAAAGCCAGGTGTGGTGGCCCAAAGCTGTAAGCCCAGTACTCAGTAGGCAGAGGCAGGAAGATCAAGCATTCAAGGCCAGAGTGGGCTACAAGCTCTGCTTTGAAACCTTCAGTTTAATTAAGTGCTTTGTTTAGCTCCATTTCTCCGTGACCCTAAGATTTCTGAGCCTTAGTTACCCCATCTTCAAAATAAAAGCTAACTCTGTGCCCTTGTCACATGCCAGGTACTATGGCTGTAGGGATACCAACCTGAGTACTGGCCTGTCCTTAGAATCTGCAGTCTGATGGGCAATTCATGGTTAGAGATCACTGTGAGAGGAAGTAAGCATGGGGCACTGTGTGGACCAGAGTGCTACCTAGGCCATTGGTTAATGAAGGCACCCAGGAGAGGATGGAGTAGGCTGAATACAGGGACTAATGGGAAAGAAATGGGATTCATGGGCAGTGCAAACAGATTGTGGAAAACGCTTTAGGCCTAATGTAGTAAAAGGTTCGGGATGGGAGGTAGTCCGTGCATGGGGAGAAATGGGAGAGGCAGTGACCAAGCAGACTGGCTGGCCATGTAAGGGGCCTCCTGTACCAAGGTGCTGAAGAGTTGTGCTGGGCCTTGTAAGATACGGAAGTCTCTGGTTATCATGAAGAAGCCTTGCCACAGTGTGAACAAGGGAGAATGGTGAATCCCTTTAGCAGGTGACTAGGAGGCAGGAAATAGAAAGGGCTAGGAGGCAGGGAAGTGGGAGGGACTCTGGCCCACTGCCAGGCCTTTACTCACCTGGAGAGCAGGCCTAGTTAAGTGTTAGGTGTCAAAGAGGAGGGTTTACAAACCTGCAGAGAAGCTGGAGGAAACTATTTGGATTGGAGGTATAAACAGGCAGGACTGGAGGTGTAAACAATTGCTAAAGTAAGGGAGAAGAGCCTACGGAAGAGGGAGATCAGGCTTCAGGGAGAGGGAAAGGAATCCCCTGGATCAATGTCAAAAGTCATAGAGATCAAAGTAGATGAGACTTTCCAGGTGCCAGTGGCCATGCCTATAATCCTTACTACTTAGCTGAGATCTGAGGATCCTCGTTCAAGCCAGCCCAGGCAGACAAATCAAGAAACTCCCAACTAAAAACAAAAAACTGGAGGAGGTACAGCTCAAGTGGGAGCACCACTTTAAGATAAGCAAGAGCACAGGGTCCCAAGTTCAAGCCCCAGGGACAAAACCTGACAGGAACAGCAAGTACAGAACTGATTCTGCTGTGGAGCAGGAAAAATGTTCACTGTGAAAGTAATTAGGTTTGGTAGCCACAGGAGCTTCGGGTACTGTGGGCACCCTAAGTGTATTTATAGTGTTTTGAGTACTAAGTGAGCTCTTCACTGTACACTTAAAGGAAGGAACCCGAAGCTAGAAGATACTATACAGGTTGGGGAGGCAGGGAGTGAGAGATGAGGTGAAGGCCAGTAATCTAGACCAGGATGGGTCTTTATTTCCTTATCTGAACAAAAAAGAAACTCAGTGCCCTTCTCTGCTTACTTAAATTTAGCATTTCAGGAGGTAACTAGGCATGGACTTTATCAAATGTAGGTGGTGGTAGATGTCGTTGGCTATACACAGCACTAGACAGGTTTCAAGCCTAGCCAACTTAATTTAGGACTGTCTATATTGGCATTTGTAGGCTTGCCCCAACTTTTATTTTAGGTTAACCAGGTATCTTTGTAGAGCTATAAAACTTCTTGCCCCAAATGCAGACTTTTCTTTTGAAAACAAACCACCTCTGATTTTTTTCAAACATATTTAGTATTTAAAAGAAATAATTTCCATGCTTTTTCTGGACTTGCTGCATCCATAGAAATCAAAATATGTCTAGAATTAGCCTATCACATTTTATTATCACATCTCACTGTACTTGCCCAGCTCTAATCAAGTCAGTGGGCTTTGGGTTATAAATTCAACTTTGCCTGAAGGTAGAGGTTTTAGAACAAAAATCATGAAAGCCAGGCATTGGTGGCTCATGCCTATAATCCTAGCTACACAGGAGGCTGAGATCTGAGGATCAAGGTTCAAAGCCAGCCCAAGCAGGAAAGGCTATGAGACTCTTATTTCCAGTTAACCATCAGAAAACCAGAAATGGCGCTGTGCTCAAGTGGTAGAGTGCTTGCCTTGAGCTGAAGAGCTGAGGGACAGCACCCAGGTGCAGAGTTCAAGACCCCATGACCAACAAAAGAAAAGAAAAAAAAAAGTCAAGAGATCACAAGCTTTTCCAGTGTAGAGTTAGTAATATAGGATGCTTTTACTATGCACAGCTTCAGCCAGGTGGTACACACAGGTGGTACACACCTGTAATCCCAGTAGACTAAGACAGGAGATATGTGAGTTTGAGCAAGCCTGGCCTTCATAGCAAGATTCTGTCTCAACAGCAACGAGAAAAGAACCAAGCATGAATGTATATGCCTACAATCCTAGCTACTCATGAGCCCGAGATAGGGATCACTGTTTAAAGACAACCTGGGCAAACCAGGAATGGTATGACCTACCTATAATCCCAGTAACACAGATGACACAAGAAGATGACAGGTTGAGGCTGCTGGGGCAAAAAAGCAAACCCTATTTGAAAAAAAGGGCTGTAGGCATGGCTCAAGAGGTAGAGTACCTGTCTGAGCAAGCAAAAGGCCTTGTATTCAAACCTTAGTACTCAAGGGCTATGGCTGTGACTTAGTGGTAGAGTGTTTGCCTAGCATACATGAAGCCCTGGATTCTATTTCTTAGTACCACATAAATAGAAAAAGCTGGAAGGGGCACTGTGGCTCAAGTGGTAGAGTACTAGCCTTGAGCAAACATAGCTCAGAGATAGTGGCCAGGCCCTGAATTCACATCCCAAGACTGGCCAACACCAAAACAAGAAAACCCCAGTACTCTCCCACCTGCCCCCATAGAGATTCCTGGGATATGTCTGCCTGTCTCTGCTGAGAGTCACAGTCCCTGCCATGCTCCAGGTGCCCACAGGACTGGAGTAATAGGAAGGGGCCATGCTGGCAGCTGATGCAGGCCACATGGGAATCCTTGGGAGGGAAGGAAGGTGGAGCTCAGATTTTTCTCATTTATTTCATTAGTTCTGGGTTGGTTGCATCTCATTTGTCCCATTAGTTCTGGGTTGGTTACATTTGTGCCCATTAGTATCTGAGGGCTCTGGAGGAAGACAGCTGGCAGACTTAGGAAACAACATCCAAACAGGCTTAAAGAACGCAGGCACTAGGAAGGTTGTCAGAATCTTGCTTCAGGCACCAGAATGACACATTTGCACAGATTGATCAGAGTCCTAGATCCTCCTGTTTTATGCTGGAATCCATTGGAGGTGCACATGTCAAGGGAAGACTTCTTTCTCAAGTGTCATCAACATACTGAGCACAAACTTAGAGTGGGAAGGAGCATGTGATGGCCAGAGGTGGGCAGCCAGTGTATTCTCTCAAGCTGGGGTCATCCAAGTCTCCACGATTTGTGTGTACAGGGTTGTCCAGCTGGTCACTAGGGGGACCAGTTGCTCTCACACATACGCAGAGGGGCTCCTTGGCTCCTGGTTTATAGAGTTTCCTGGGGACACCAATCCAGTCTCTGCTTACACCTCCACTAAGGACAGAAGGAAAGAGGACTTCTAAAAAAGTGTGAACTCACAAGTCTCTGAGACATGCAAATGAACAAAAGCTGCTGCACTTCCAACCTCAGGCCTCTGGTCTCCTGACTTCTCTGACTTCCTCCAGCTTCCCCAATGTAGTGCCAATCCCAACTTCTGCAGACTGAGGACAGAGTCTATGTCTCTTTAATGGAGCCACCAGTTATCCCTGTCCCTTTGAGGTGGCAGCATCACTTCCTAGCAGGGGCACTGTAATCTCAGGGAGGGTTCCCCTGCCAATGGCCTTCCAGCAGCCTTCTTCCCCATCACAGCATCTTGGGTACTTGGTGGTGGTGGCCAACGAGGAGACCCTGGCCAGTTGAGTCAGCCTTCTCTGGGATGCCTTGACACATAGCTATAAGCTGTGAGCTATGCTGGCCTGCCCTAGGTCCTGTTCTTGATGTCACCAGACCTCAGGGATGGAGGCTTCTGCTCTGTCCCAACACAGTCTGGCAACCTCTCAACTGGGCAGAGAGACATAACTCATCTCAGGGTAGTTCAAGTCATCTCTTGCAAACTCAGAATCAAGCAGTTTCAATCAAGCTGGCCTGATGGTTGAAAGACAGGAGGAGTGGGAGGCTTCAGTTTCCCAAAACAACCTGGAATAATCCTCATAGCATCATTTCTAATCTAGTTCACCTCATTTTGCTCTCCCAGGGGAGGGCTTCCCATTTTTAACCTGCACTTCCTGGAATCAGAATGTACAGGGCTTTTCTTTTTCTTTTCTTGCTTTTAATTTGCATTGCTAAGAATGGAACCCAGATCTTCACACACACTAGGGAAGTGCTCCACCACTGAGCTACATTCTCAGCCCCGTACACAGTACTTTAAAGCACCTGAACACACCAGAGTGTAACTCACCTCCTTACCCTACGCTTCTGCAAGTAGGAATGATTTCTGTACTGACAAACAGGAAATGGAGGCCACAGGAGACTAAACAAGATATACTATTCATACTTCCTCCTTCCCAAACCAGCATTCGTTCTTCAGCAGGGACTCTGGGGGTATTGGAGATGGGAAGATGCCCAGGACTCAACCTTACTGTTCTTATTCAGTTACTGATAGAGGTTTTGCCATTATCTTTTTTAAAATTTATTTATTGTTATTCTAGAGGTAATGTACAGAGGGATTACAATTACATGAGTCAGGTAATGAGTATATTTCTTTTCATACAGTGTCTTCTGTTCCCTCACTCCCAGTCTTTTTTTTTAATTTCCAGAAAATCTAATGTGCAACCAAAGATAAATCACTATCATGGAGCACATGTATTTTGAGAAAGTTCCCCTGAATTAGTAATCAACTCACTATTATAATTGCATTATTCTCTGAATAATACAAACAGGATAAATAGAAGTCTGATTTGGGAGGGAAAGTGGAAGAAGCAGATGGAAACTTGCTTACCTCTTTGGGGAACACCAGAACCGGCTGCCCTTGGTTGCACTCCACTCAGCATTGCATGGAGGGAACTTCTGCTTCTCTTTCTGTTCCTGTTTATTTGCCTCTAAGGCTTTGGTCATCATGGCTTCTACCTGGGCCAACTGTGGGGTGGGTAGCCCATCCTCTCCATAGAACCTTCCTATCACTGTCCCTGTGGAGATGTGGAGACAGAAGAGCAAGGTCAGAGGAACAGACAAGGTCAGAGTAAATAGATCTGGGTAAACAGTTGAAATAAGGCTCACGTTCTTGGGGTTTGGACTTCAGGACTCTACAGTAGCCTGTTAGGTGTACACTCTCATCCTTGAGGATCTTTTTTTCCCCCAATGTTAGGGATGGAGTCCAGGGCCTTGCTCATGCCAGGCAAGTGCTCTACCATCAAACAACTCTCAACACATCATCCCCACACACATCTTTTTGAGATAGAGTGTCACTTTGTAGCCCAGGCTGGCCTCAAGCTCTCGACTCTCTTGCCTCTGAGTAACTGGGATTACACTTCCATGCCTGGGTACTTTTTTTTTTTGGTGCTAGAAAGTGGGTGCTTTTTGAAAATATTTTTTATTGTAAAAATACTGTACAGAGGAGTAGAAAACTAAAGTTAGATCCTTATATATCACCCTGCACCAGAATCAACTCCAAATGGATCAAAGACCTCGAAGTCAAAGCAGACACCCTGAAAACATTACAGGAGGTAAGGAGAAACAAGGAGAAACCCTAGGTCTCCTTGGCACAGGCCGAGATTTTCTCAATAGAGACCCAGAAACACAACAAATCAAAGAAAGGTTGGACAAATGGGATTGCATGAAGCTACAGAGCTTCTGCATGGCAAAGGACATAGCTAGAAAGATCAATAGAAAGTCCATGGATTGGGAGATCTTCACTAGCCATACAATGGATAAGGGTCTCATATCTAAAATATACTTAGAACTCAAAAACTTAAATCCCCCAACAACAAATCCTCAAAGAAACAGCTGCCTAATAAACAAGTGGGTTAAAGACTTAAAGAGACTTTCCAGCCTTGGCCTTGGACCCTGAAGCCACCATGATGTTGATGCCCAAGAAAAACCGGATTGCCATTTATGAACTCCTTTTTTTTTTTTTTTTTTTGGTTGGTCATTGGGTCTGAACTCTGGGCCTGGGCACTGTCCGTCAGCTCTTCAGCTCAAGGATAGTGCTCTACTACTTGAGCCACAGTGCCAACTTCTGGCTTTTTCTGCTTATGTGGTACTGAGGAATTGAACCCAGGGCCTCATACATGCTAGGCAAGCACTCTACCACTGAGCCACCTTCCCAGCCCCTTATGAACTCCTTTTTAATGAGGGGGTTATGATGGCCAAGAAGGATGTCCACATGCCCAAGCACCCAGAACTGGCAGACAAGAATGTGCCCAACCTTCACGTCATGAAGGCCATGCACTCTCTCAAGTTTCGGGGCTAAGTGAAGGAAGTTTGCCTGGAGGCATTTTTATTGGTACCTGACCAACGAGGGTATCCAGTATCTCCGTGATTACCTCCACCTGCCCCCTGAGATTGTGCCTGCTACCTTGTGCCGCAGCCACCTGAGACTGGAAGGCCTCGGCCAAAAGGTCTGGAGGGCGAACAGCCTGCAAGACTCACAAAAGGTGAAGCTGACAGAGACACCTACAGACAGAGTGCTGTGCCCCCTGGTGCTGACAAGAAAGCGGAGGCTGGGGCTGGGTCAGCAACTGAATTCCAGTTTAGAGGTGGATTTGGTTGTGGATGTGGTCAGCCACCCCAGTAAAGATGGAGATTGTTTTGTGTTGAATAAACTTGTAGCCAGGAAAAAAAAAAGACCTAAAGAGAAACTTCTCTGAAGAGGAAATAAGAATGGCCAATAGACATATGAAGAAATCCTCAACCTCTCTAGCCATAAAAGAAATGCAAATCAAAACAACATTGAGATTCCACCTCACCCAGTGAGAATGGCTATAATCCAGAACTCTAACAACACAGATGCTGGAGGGGATGTAGCTAGAAGGGAGCCCTACTGCATTGTTGTTGGGAGTGTAAACTTGTTCAACCACTTTGGAAAGCAGTATGGAGGTTCCTCAAAAGATTCACATAGAACTTCCCTATGACCCAGCAATCCCACTTTTGGGCATTTACCCAAATGATCACAAACAAGACTATACTAAAGCTACCAGCACAACTATGTTTATTGCAGCATTATTTACCATTGCTAAGATATAGAACCAACCCAGATGCCCCTCAGTAGATGAATGGATCAAGAAAATGTGACACACACACACACACACACACACACACACACACACACACACACACACACACACACACACACACACACACACACACACACACACACACACACACACACTGGAATTCTATGCCTCCATCAGAAAGAATGACACTGCCCCATTTGTTAGGAAATAGAAAGACTTGGAAAAAAATTATATTAAGTGAAGTAAGCCAGGCCCAAAGAAACATAGATCCCATGGTTTCCCTTATTTGCAATAACTAGTATATGTCTGGGACAAGCAGAAAAGGTCAAAAGCTATGTACGTATGATCAAATAAGATGATTAAGCAAAATGAACCCTAAGATAGGGACACAAGTAGTTTTTCTTGCTTGCTTTTGTTCCTAACATATTTATAATGTACCTTGTGATTTTTTTTTTTTGTTTCTTTGCATGTTCCTCCCCCTCCCCCACGATATAACCCCTATTTTCACTGTATTTGATGTCGGTGCCCTGCATCTTGTATATACACTTCTCTAGCTTGGGGAGGGGAAGGGAAAAAAAATGCTTAAATAGGGATACAGGTTGACCCATTGAAACAATGAGCTGTACAAGACACTATGTTAAAAAATGAACTTTACAATTTAGGCGGGGGGGGGGGGGGGGAATGCAGGAGTGTAGTTGTGGAGGTGGGGAGGAAGGGAGGGTAGAGGAAAAACAAAGGAGGAGGTAACAATGCTTCATAGGAAATGTACTCATTACCTTGCTCATGTAATTGTTCACCCTCTGTACAATATTTTTACAATAAAAACATTAAAATACTGTACAGAGGGGTTACAGTTGCATGAGTAAGGTAATGACTACATTTCCTATCAAGCTGCCTGGGTACTTTGTATGTGTGTATGCTGGCACTGGGGCCTGAACTCAGGGCCTCTGTCTCTCGCTTGGCTCAAGACTGGTGCTCTACCACGTGAACTATACCT
The DNA here is from genome assembly GCF_019054845.1 of Dipodomys spectabilis. Taxonomy (NCBI): domain Eukaryota; kingdom Metazoa; phylum Chordata; class Mammalia; order Rodentia; family Heteromyidae; genus Dipodomys; species Dipodomys spectabilis. The sequence goes on from NW_024870927.1 coordinate 179,869, forward strand.
CTACTTCTGGCTTTCTGTTGGTTAACTGAAACTAACCTTGTAGCCCAGACTGGCTTTGAACTGTGGTGCTCCTCAGATTTCAGCCTGAGTAGCTAGTACTACAAATGTGAGCCACTGGCATCCAACTCCTGGGTACTCTTTTTTTTTGGTCAGTCGTGGGGCCTGAACTCTGGGCCTGGGCGCTGTCCCTCAGCTCTTCAGCTCAAGGCTAGCACTCTACCACTTGAGCCACAGCGCCACTTGTGGCTTTTTCTGCTTATGTGGTGCTGAGGAATCGAACCCAGGGCCTCATGCAAGCAAGGCAAGCACTCTACCACTGAGCCACCTTCCATCTCCCCTGTCTTTAATGTGTACCTTGACAATACAGCTTCACCCTCTGATGCATCCTGAAGGGTTCTGGTGTTTGGAAAGAGCCTGGCATGGTCCTCAACCCTCAGAATAGCAGGAACTATACTGAATTTATCCCTGGTCCCCAAGAGAACCATAGCCATAATTTATCAATAACAGATGTTTAAATATGTCCTGACTTTAAAATCCTGAGGCATTTCCAAACATGTCCCCTGTACACATTCTATATTGTTTCCACGAAGCTACTTCACTCATCTCACCAAGCACACCAGGAACCTCACCAGTTTGGAACCCATCTCAGCATGAGGTGTTATGTTGACATCCTTTTCTTACTCATATAGCTCCATTCTTTTTTATTTATTTATTTTTTGTGCTGGTACTGGGGATTGAAGTCAGGTCTTCAAGCTCCCATTGGCATTTTGGCTCATAGCTGGCAGTCTACCACTTGAGCTATACCTCTACTTCTGGCTTTTGGTTGGGTAATTAGAGATTGTCTTCTCCAGCTAGATTCAAGCCTTGACCCTCAGATCTTAGCCTCTTGAGTAGCTAGGATTATAGGTGTGAACCACTGGCACCTGACTCATATTTGCTCTTTCGTGGGATTTTTTTTCCCCCATAGTATTAGGTTTTGAACTTGTGCTTGCCAATGGTGCTCTACCACTTGAGCCATACCTCCAGGCCTTTTGCTTTTGTTTTTTAGAGGGTCTCACATTCTTGCCCAAGGTTAGCATGGACCACAGTCCTATTTTTGTTTCCTGCATGGCTAGACTGACAGGTACACACCATCACATCCAGTTTTGTATTAGTTGAAATGGAGTCTCTTTTTGCTGAGGCTGGTTTGGAGCCACAATTTTCCCAATCTCTACCTCCTACGTAGCTAGGATTATAGGCATAAGCCACGGCACCCAGCTATATTGGGTTTTCTTTACCAAGTCAGTAATCTCTCAACTGTCACTTGGTAATCTCATGGGGAAAAAAAATCCTCAAGCCCTCTGAAGAACAGCTTGACAGACATTGTTGTAAACTCAGGAACAATTGGGGTGGACTAAGAAAAACCCAAGTGTGCTGCAGGTTGGGATGGCAAAGCTAACAATGAGGTAGGATTGGAAATGGAAAGATACAAACTTTAGATATTATGAAGAAAAGCCTTGACTGATTAGATGTGGAGGGAGCAGAGGAGCTAATAAGAAATGTTATGGTTCTCAGAACAGGAAACCCAAGTGGTGATGACAAAACCAGACATGGAGAAGCTTAGAAAGAGGGAACGAATCTTCCTTCTTAGACCTGTTCCAATAGTAAGGTGACAATGGCATTCCCCAGAAGTTAGCTATGTTCATGAGGGGCTCCAGTGAGAAGTGAAGCTGCAGACAGATGGAAGAAAGGACCTCAGCCACCCCAATTTCCTGTGCCTGTGAAAGGATCTAGAGCTTACTGTCTCTAGTTTGCCTTAGTACACTGTTAGGTATATTTAAGAGGTGAGTTCCCTCATTATAACCAGTAAGTAGCAAGTGCTATAGCCAAACAGCTGGGGTTAATGTTTGATTAGCAAAACATTCACCTTGGAGACAGCTTGCTCAGAATATTTGTTTCCTTAGAAAAGTTCAAGGGAAGCCGGGCGCTGGTGGCTCACGCCTGTAATCCTAGCTACTCAGGAGGCTGAGATCTGAAGATGGCGGTTCAAAGCCAGCCCGGGCAGGAGAGACCGTGAGACTCTTATCTCCAATAAACCACCAGAAAACTGGAAGTGGCGCTGTAGCTCAAGTGGTAGAGCGCTCGCCTTGAGCTGAAGAGCTGAGGGACAGCGCCCAGACCCAGAGTTCAAGCCCCACGACCGACAAAAAAAAAAAAAAAGAAAAGAAAAGTTCAAGGGAACTTTAGTTAGAATCACACCGATCTAGGTGTCATGCCTCCCTGGATATATAGAAGCCTAATGCCAGGAACAGAGCAAGACAGAAAAGCTGCCCTCCTGGAGCTGGTTGTTCATGCATGGTGCAGATAACCAACAGGCTTTGGGCACCAGAGGCCAGAGCAAATAGCAATCCTCTCCCAAGACTGGCCCATCCATTTCCTTCTGTGGTATACTGATGCATTAACCAGAATTTAAGGTGAAAACCCAGATTTTAACCTTGAGCCCAATTCCAGGAGAATTCTGGTCTCTTGAAAACACATCCAGGGGGGCTGGGAATGTGGCTTAGTGGTAGAGTGCTTGCCTAGCTTGCATGAAGTCCTGGGTTCGATTCCCCAGTACCACATAAATAGAAAAAGCTGGAAATGATGTTGTGGCTCAAGTAGTATAGTGCTAGCCTTGAGCAAAAGAAGCTCAAGTATAGTACCCAGACCCTGAGTTCAAGCCCCAGGACTAGCAAAACAAAAAACAAAACCCAAACAACAACAAAGAACTGAAAATACACAACCACAAGAAAACTATGAAAGTAGCCTATGATCAACATACCGACAAATACATAATTTTTCTCATAGAATGAAAGCCAATTTTGAAGTGTCAACATCTCAGAGGAAGACAAATCAGTAACATCATCCACAAGGCCTTCTTCAGAGTAGTCTCCAGTCACAAATGCTCTAGCTGCATCTCGGCCTATAGGAGAGAAGTTTCCAACAGATTCAGCTGTAAGTCACTGACATTGTACCAACTCAAAAAAAAAATCTGTTTTCTGAAAAATATATCCTAACAATCCCCACTCTTAAGAAAATGAAATCCATTTTCTGTGAAAATGATCCTGAGACAGCTCCCAGGCATTTGTCCTATTTTTTCATTCACTTTCAGCAACTTTTACCAAACCTAACCACTATTTTTATTTCCTTGATTCTATATCCCTAGTTTTTTCTCTTCCTCTCTAGCTCCTCACTGATTGCTAACTCTGAGCATCAAATACTGTCCACATCCTATCATTTGACAATCTGACCCACTCTGGTAGTTAAAAAACCCACCTCTAGCCGGGTGTCAGTGGCTCATGCCTGTAATCTTAGCTATTCAGGAGGCTGAGATCTGAAGAAAATGGTTCAAACCAGTCTTGACAAGAGAGTCGGAGACTCTTATCCCCAATTAAGTACTAAAAAGTTGGGAGGAGAACTGTGGCTCAAATAGCAGAACACTAGCCTTAAGCGAAAAAACTATAAGGGACAGTTAGTTCTCAGGCCCTGAGTTCAAGCCCCCAAATCATCACAAAAACAAACAATCAAATCCTACCTCTATGCCAGATGCCATCAAAGCTCAATGTTTAGCATAGAATTCTCTTGACTTGGGTACCCAATTGTCTAAAATAACTTCACCAGCAAAAAGCTGAAGTGGAGGTATGGCTCAAATGGTAGCCGTTTCAGCAAAAAAGCTGAATAACAGGGAGAAGCCAAGAGTTCAAGCCTCAGTATGAACGCATGCAACCCCCACCTCCACCCTCACCCCCATCCCTACATACTCAAATGATCTGTATAGATTTGGGTAAAGGATCAAACAGATTTGATCATATCTACTCCAAAGAAGATAGGATCAGAATTAAACACCCTAATATAGGTGTCAAGCTCCCTTGCTTTTTTCTAAAACTAGATGCTTCTCTAAAGAAGATATGTTCAACAGACACATGAACCAGGCGCCGGTGGCTCACACCTGTAATCCTAGCTACTCAGGAGGCTGAAATCTGAAGATCTGGTTCAAAGCCAGCCCAGGCAGGAAAGTCCATGAGACTCTTATCTCCAATAAACCACCAGAAAACCAGAAGTGGCACTGTGGCTCAAGTGGTAGAGCGCTTGCCTTGAGCTGAAGAGCTGAGGGACAGTGCCCAGGCCCAGAGCTCGAGCCCCACAACTGACCAAAAAAAAACAAAACCAAACCAACCCAGACACATGAAAAGATAAAATATTAAAAATTAGGGAAAAGTAAGTAAGACCACAATGGGTTACTACTTTAAACCTACTGGGATGAGTACAGTAAAAAAGACAAAGAGTAATAGAGCTGGGGTTGTAGCTCTAATGTAGAGTGCCTGCCTAGGAAGCTTGGGGATCTGAGTTCAAACTCTAGTACTGTTAAAAAAAAAAGTGACTAAGAGAGGGAGTGAATTTGATCAATATCACAATGAAACACCTTTGTACAATTAATAGGTAATAATAAAAATACTAAAAAAATTAATGGAAATGTAGATCTGCAGCAGAAAGCTTTCCCAACATATGCAAGACCCTTGGTTCCATCTACAATACCCTCTTACATGATCTCATTAACAGGTGTTAGTAAAAATGTGGAAAAACTGGAATTGAAATACATTCCTGGGGGATACACAACAGTACAGGACTTTAGAGAACAATTTGGCAGTTTTCCACAAAAATTAAATATAGTTACCATAGGACCTAATAAGTTCACCTCTAGGAATACCCAAGAAAAATGAAAACACGTGTTTACATAAAACTGATACACAAATGTTTCTAACTCCATTATCTACAATAGAGGAAAATGTAATAATATCAAACATAAAATGTGGTATATTTATAAGTAACAGTATTATTTAACCATACAAAGGAAAGAAGTATATACAAATATACAGTGATACAATGCTAAGTCAAAAAGGCCAGACAAAAAAGGGCACATGCAAGACTTATTTATATGAAATACTCAGAAGCAAATTTGTAGGTACATAAAGTAGAGGAGTTGCCAAAGGCTGAGAGGAGGAAGAAATGGGAATGATAGCCAATAAAGTTTCTTTTGGGAGTAATAAAAATCTTCTGAGATGAGATAGTGGTGACGCTGACACGCTTCTGGCTAAATATAAAAAGCCACAGTGGGGCTGGGAATGTGGCTCAGTGGTAGCGCTTGCCTTGCATGCATGAGGCCCTGGGTTAGATTCCTCAGCACCACATATGCAGAAAAAGCCAGAAGTGGCACTGTGGCTAGCCTTGAGCTGAAGAGCTGCGGGACAGTGCCCAGGCCCAGAGTTCAGGCCCCATGACCAAGCAAAAAAAAAAAAAAAAACCCACAGGATTATGCATTTTCTCTTTTGTGCTGGTACTGAGGCTTAAGCTCTGGGCCTTACATTCTTGCTTGGTTATGCTCATGGCTGGCAGGCACTTGACCACTTGAGCCACATCTCTAGTCCTGTAGTCTTGTGAATTATTTTACTCTTGATCTTCAGATTACTGACTTGAGATACCAGTGCTTGGCTCATAATTATACATCTTAAAAAGGCAAATAACAAATGAAAATATCTATTTCCTTAGTGGATTTTGTGGAAAGCAGGGAGCCTGTCTGAGACATTTCTGATTCTTTAGCACCTGATGCAAGGTAGAATATGTGCTATTGATCAACAAATGGAGATTGAATAATTGTTATATAGGGCTCAGTAGACACTAGAGTACAATGCAAAAGAAAAGTCATCCTAGAAATGGGAGGTCTTATGTCCACACTTGTGCACACATTCATGAGAGCTGCATCAGCATATAGCAGGACAATGTGTCAAAAAGTGCCCTTGACTGCAGAAACAACAAAATCCATGATTCCAGTCCCATCTTTGCTTCTGCTCACTGTATAGCTCTGGTAAATGCCTTCTGCTGCAAGATTGAAGAGCTGTGAGGGAAATAAGTGATTTGTATTTAAGTGCAGCTTCCCAATCCTCTTTGGATAACCACAGTGAATGTTGTTTTATTAAATGTCAGCCTAGTCAGTAGCCTTATATTTGTCTTTTTCTTTTTCTGTGTCGGTCGTGGGGCTTGAACTCTGGGCCTGGGCGCGGTCTCTGCACTCTTCAGCTCAAGGCGAGCACTCTACTTGAGCCACAGTGTCATTTCCAGTTTTCTAGTGGTTTGAGTCTCACAAAGTTTCCTGCCCAGGCTGGCTTTGAACCATGATCCTCAGATCTCAGCCTCCTGAGTAGCTAGGATTACAGGCATGAACCACCAGCACCCGGCTTGTCTTTTTCTTTTTAAATCTGGAAGATAGGCTGGTATTCCCAGTTCATGTCCTATCAGTGTTTAGTTGTGAGGACTTAAGGAAAATCATGTTCTTCAATCTCCTCAAGTATAAAAAAGGGACAGTGAAATAAACTTAATTTGATACGTTACTTTTTCTGGTGCTGGTAATGCTTGGCTTTTTCTGCTCAAAGCTACCCCACTACCATTTAAGCCACTCTCCTTTTCTGGCTTTTTGCTAGTTATTTACAAATAAGTCTCAGGGACTTCTCTGGACTGGCTTTGAACCTTTATCCTCAAATTTCAACCTCTTGAGTAGGTAAGATTACAGGTGTGGGCTACCACCCAACTTGATACATGTTCTTAGAAGCTTAACATACGCACAGTTTCATTCTAAATTGTTGGGTTTGTTTGTATGTTTATTTTTTACTTTTATTATTTTTTTTTTGTCGGTCGTGGGACTTGAACTCTGAGCCTGGGTTCTGTCTCTGAGATCTTCAGCTCCAAGCTAGCACTCTACCACTTGAGCTACAGCACCATTTCTAGTTTTCTGGTGGTTTATTGGAGATAAGTCTCACCGACCTAACTGTCCAGGGCTGGCTTTCAGCCAGGATCCTCAGATCTCAGCCTCCTGAGTAGCTAGGTTTATAGGTGTGAGCCACTGGCACCCGGCTTGTATGTTTATTTTTGGGGGACTGGGCCTTCCTGTTTGTTACCTAGGTTGGCCTGGAACTCCTGACTCAAGGGATTCTTGTCACAGTTTCCAGAATAGTTGGGGAAACAGGAACACACAATTGTGCCCACCTTACTCTAAATTCTAAAGGGCTGTAAGGATGACTGTTACTTGCTTTTCTGTACTTTAACTTCATTATCTTTTTGTTGTTGTTGTTTTTTTGGGTCCAGTCGTGGGCCTGAACTCTGGGCCTGGGCGCTGTCCCTCAGCTCTCCAGCTCAAGGCTAGCGCTCTACCAGTTGAGCCACAGCGCCACTTCCTGCTTTTTTTTTCTTTTTGCTTATGTGGTGCTGAGGAATCGAACCCAGGGCCTCCAGCATGCAAGGCAAGCACTCTACTACTGAGCCACCTTCCCAGCCTGTTGTTTTGATGCCAGTTCTGGGGCTTGAATTTAGGGCTTAGGTGCTGTACTTGAGCCTTTGTGCTCAAGGCCACTTAAGCCACGGTTCCACTTCTGGATTTTTTTTTTTTTGGTCTGTCGTGGGACCTGAGCTTTGGGCCTGGGTGCTGTCCCTCAGCTCTTCAGAACTCAAGGCTAGCACTCTACCGGTTGAGCCACAGTGTCACTTTCGGCTTTTTTCTGCTTATGTGGTGCTGAGGAATCAAACCCAGGTCCTCATGCATGCAAGGCAAGCACTCTACCACTGAGCCATCTTCTCAGCACCCACTTCGGGGTTTTTTTTTTTTTGATGGCTAACTAGAGCTAAGTTTCCTGCTTAGGCTCAGATCTGTCTCTTGGAGTAGCTAGGATTACGGGCGTGGGCTATTTGTGCCCGGTTTATAATCTTTTTAAAAGTCAGACAAGTGTATCTGTACTAGAAGCAACAATGACTCAAATTAAATGTATTCTTTTCGGGGAATATTGGGGGTAGGAGGATTATTTTGGGTCAGAGGATTTAAAGGTAATTGAAATTACTGCAATTGTGCGCAGTAATTGTACCTCACAGGCTCTGCAAGTCTGGCACAAGGCACAGAGGCGGGGACGAGTAACCAATGAGACAAACGTTTCTTGGACAGAAATAAAGTCAAGCACAGCCGTGGAGAGAGGGTACAGGGAACAGACAGTTGGCTGTAGTCCCGCCCCAGAAGCCGGAAGGATGGTATAGCTGAGTCCAGGCTACTTCGTTTGCTGTTGACAATGGGGGGAGGGAGGGGAAGAAGGGAGAGGAGGGATCGGCAAGCAGCGGATAAACGAATGAATGAATGAACGAACGACGCTCCCGGACTGGGCTGGAGGAGGCCCGGCACGGGCGACCGGGCTGGTACCTGCGAAGCCGCTGTAGTGGGCCCCGGGCTCGTAGTGCCGCCGGCCCGAGGACACGTCGTAGACGCGGCCGAGAAAGGCCAAGTACAGGCCCGGGTCCCCAGGGCCGCCACGGTAGCGGGCCAGCTCCTCGGGGGTAAAAAGACGAAGGTCAGCACGGGCGCCACACCAGCCCCGCAGCCACGCCACCATTATTGCTGCCGCCGCTGCCGCCAGGCTCCACGCCAGGGAGGGCCCGCAGCACCTCCGCAAGGACGGCTGCAGGCACACCGCACTTCCTGAAGCCATAGGAAATGACGTAACCGAAGCGCCTCCCTCGCGCGCTCAGCGTGGAGGCAGGCTCACTCCCTGCCTCGGGTTATGCTCCTCGTGTTTTTCCAGCATAGCTCATGAACTACAGAGGGCTCCAGAAGAAGCGAGCAGAGCAGCACCGAAGGAGCTCTGCTTCTAATTCTCCGCCCCAACAAAGATGGCGGCAGAGGAAGGTGTGAGGTGACGTGCGGCGTTCCTGGAAACCGAGGTTGCCGTCCCGCTGTCCTCGCCGAGCTGTCGTGACCTGGCGGTGGCCGACTTACGGCGCCTCCCGCGACGGCAGCGCTCGCTTGACGGCCAGGAAGCCGGAAGTCGCCGCCGTCGCCGCCGCCCCTCCGAATCCCCGCCCGCCGGAGCTGTCGGAGGTTGACAGGTCGAGGCCGGGCGGCGGTGGCGGCGGCGGCGGCGGCGGCGGAGCGCAGCGCCCAGACCCAGGCCCCATGGGGAACGCGCCGAGTAACAGTAGTGACGACGAAGCGGCGGCCGCCGGGGCCGAGGGTTGGGGTCCGCACGCGGACTGGGCTGCGGACCCGGGTGCGACCCCCGGCCCGGGGCCCGCGGCCCCGGCGCTGCCGCCCGCCGCCTCACTGCTGGAACCAGCCCGGCTGCGGGAAGCAGCCGCGGCACTGCGGCCCACGCCGCCCTGCGAGTCACTGGTGTCGCGGCACCACGGCGCGCTGCTGCGCTGGCTGGAGGAGCGTCTGGGCCGCGGCGAGGAGTCCGTCACCCTGGAACAGTTCCGGGAGCTGCTGGAGGCGCGCGGCGCTGGCTGCTCCGGAGAGCAGTTCGAGGAGGTCAGAGCGCTCGAGTGACGAGGGGACCCGGGCGGGGCAGCGTCCCCAAAAGGCGTGAAGAGGTGGGCGGTTGCTATGGGGAGGCCAAGTTGGAACCCGTAGGGCCCACAGGTACTTAAAGTGGAAGCATGGGGGTTGCCGCGACCCATTTGGGGTGCATCTAATTGGTTCTTCAGGCTTTCACTGTTACCTTTTTAACCCTTGTTAGAGGCGTGGAGAGTTTAGGCTGTCGTTGCCCTGAAGAACTGGAAAAGCCAAGGTATCTTCGTGTATTGTAGTCCAGACAAATGTATGCAGGTGACAGATTTCAGTTGCTCTAGGACCCTTTCAGAGAAAGAATATTCAAGGATCAAGGGAGAGACGGTGAAAACGGCTGATTTACTGATCCACGCACAGAGCACTGTCCAAATCTATGGCGGAGACTATACTGGAGAGACTTACACTCCACAAGCCATTCTTATCTCTAAAAAGCATTAGCTTTTCCAAATCACTTGGGTTTAGACCCTTAAAGAACCTGCTTGAAAAAAAAAAAAAAGAACCCGCTTTAGTCTCGTTTGAACACTATGGAGCTGGGTGCTGGTGGCTCATGCCTATAACCCTAGGTACTTAGAAGCCAGCCCAGACAGATAAATATGACACTTATCTCCAATTAGCCAGCAAAAACTCGGAAGAGGTGTCGTTCAGGTAGTCGAGCACCAGCTTTGACATGTATGCAGGAAGTCCAGAGTTTGAGCTCCAGTACACACACACACACACACACACACACACACACACACACACACACAAATTCTTATAGACCTAAAATTGTTCAGCTCATAATCAAAGCTTTTCCTCTGAATACCTGTTTTAAGAGTGAGGAAAAATTAATTCAGAATGAATCAAATGAATCATGTCATTGGGAAAACTGGGACTATCCCTGTATGTTGACTTTTTTTTTTTTTTTACTATTTCACTGCCTCTCCCTGAGAGCCTATTTCAAATCAACAGTGTTATGACAAGAAGTTTGTTTAATTTGTGAAAATGAGTAAGCCATGTGGAATGGTCAGTCAGTGAAAGGTGAGTTACATAAAGCAATAAATCAACAAGTAATTGTCATGGAAAAGTAGTGTCTAGTTAAGACCAGAGGCTTTTGAAATGTTTCACACCATTAATCCTAGCTCCTCATTTAGGAGGCTGAGATCTGAGGATCAACGTTCAAAGCCAGCCCAGGAAGAAAAGTCCATAGGACTTTTATCTCCAATTAGTCACCCCCAAAAGCCAGAAGTGGAGCCATGGCTAAGCAGTAAAGCACTAACTTTGAACAAAAAAATTTAGGGACAGTGTCCAGGCCCCAAGTTCAAGCTCCTGGAACTGCACACACAGAAAAAGAATGTGTTCCTGTGCATGGTGAGAATATTCAGATGATATAGTTGGTATGTTTTGTTTTCCTTTCAAAAATGCCCTTAAGGAAGCCCAACTCCTATAATCCAAAATATTGATCATATAGTTAGTGAAAGATCTTCATTAAAAAAATTCAAGAGTTAATTTCTCTTTAGTATTTACATGATTTTGAAAATATAAAGCCATGGTAGAAAGCCATGGAGGTTTGCTCAAAGAGTTGTCTCTTTTCAGTTTTATCCAAAGGCAAATGGAGAGAAAGTTATTTCTGACAAGGACAGAATTACATATGGGATTTATAAAGGTTCTGTAACATAAGGCCAAGAAATTCTATAGGCATAGTCCAGAAAATCATTCAAGGGTTGTGGCATTATTCATTGGTTCTGAGCCTATGTTGAATGTCAGTCATTTAGATGACAGCATACATAGTGGATAATTCCTCTCAAAGTCTGTAGTGTAGCTAGTCACAAGTGGCTCATACCTGTAATCATAGCTGCTTGGAAGGCTGAGAACAGGAGGATTGTAGTTCCAGACCAGCCGGGGCAGAAAAGTCAGGGAGACCCCCTTAACCCATATCTGGGAGCAGTGGTATACATTGTCATCCCAAGTTATATGGGAGGCTAAGATTGGTAGAATTGTGGTGCCAGGCCACACAGTCTGTTCCCACAAACAATCCTGCAGATGCAGGACTCCCATCTCCATGGAAGGAAGTTGGACACAGTATCTGTCCTGGGGTCCCTCCACAGAAGCCTGTAGTAGTGGATGATGGCTCAAGCTGAGGGAGAAGGAAACTCTACCCTAAAAATAACCAGTGAAAAATAGGGCTGAAAGTGTGACTGAAAAGTATCCAATCAGCCTATCATATATGAGGGCTCTAAGCTCAAATCCCCCAATACTTCTTTTTTTTTTTTTTTGGTCAGTCGTGGGGCTTGAACTCTGGGCCTGGGCGTTGTCCCTCAGCTCTTCAGCTCAAAGCGAGCACTCTACCGCTTGAGCTACAGCGCCACTTCCGGTTTTCTGGTGGTTTATTGGAGATAGGAGTCTCACGGTCTCTCCTGCCCTCCTGCCCAGGCTGGCTTTGAACCGAGATCCTCAGATCTCAGCCTCCTGAGTAGCTAGGATTACCGGCGTGAGCCACCAGTGCCCGGCCCCCAATACTTCTAAAGAGTAAAAAATGAGTAAAAATATGTAGTGTGGGAAAAGTGAGATATTAACCTAATAATTAAAGGTATAGTAACTACTATTTAAGATGAAGCAAAAGGCAAGGCTGGTTTAACACATAAATCAATAAGTGTAATACAACAATAGAGCTAAAGGCAAGAACCACATGATCATCTCCATAGAGACAGCAAAAGCCTTTGACAAAACCCAACATTTATTCACTTTAAAAACCTCTGGAGAAGCTATGAATAGAAAATACCTCAAATTAATAAAGGCTATATATGACAGACCAATAGCCATTATCATACTGAATGATGAAAAACTAAAACCATTTCTTTAAAATCAGGAACAATGCAAAGATGGCCGCTGTCTCCACTCCTCTTCAATATAGTTCTGGAATTCCTAGCTAGAGCAATAAGATGAAGCATAAGGAATAAATAGCAAATATACTTAATTTTGTTTAGGGAGTGAAGTAAGAAATATCTTAAAAAGTAGCTGGGTGCCTTTGGCTCAAGCCTGTAATCCTAGCTGAGATCTGAGGATCACTGTTCAAAGCCAGCCTGGGGCAGGAAAGTCCATGAGACTTTTATCTCCAATAAGCCACTCAGAAAACCCAAGGTGGTGCTTTGGCTCAAGTGGAAGAGTGCTAGCCTTGAGCTGAAGAGCTAAGGGACAGTGCTCAGGCCCAGAGTTCAAGCCCCATGACTGACAAAAAGAAAAAAGAAAAAAATACCTTAAAAAGTAACCCCAAATTAGAAGGATGAAAGTTGACAAGATATAAAAGATAGCAGTGTTTTCTGGCAAGCTTAAAAACTTGGTGGTCGCCAGGCCACCATTTTTATTAGAATTTTGTAGAGTTGATTCTCATTGGTATGCATGATTTATTATTACAATGTTAAGAATTTCCAAGTATCACATCCTTGTTCTTTGGCCTTCTAATTTGCAGTGCTGTCCATGTCCATCAACCTGTCAGCCTTTCACATTCTTCTGATCTTACTGGCTTATGAAGTCGTAAAATGTTCTTGGAGTTGTACCATAGAACAAAGTCTGAAAGGGTATCACTTTATAAATACAACACACCTTTTCTTATAGTAGGTGTGGTGCAGGAGAAGGGCTCTTTGGTTTATTCATGGGGTGCAATATTCAATAGACTCCTGGGTAGAGAGTTAAAATTAAATTCTTATTTTACATTGGATTAGAGATTAGATATGTGCTCTTACAGTACTAAGGTATGCATCTAGGAAATCATGTAGCCTTTAGAGCAGAACAAAGTGCTGAGAACTGGATGATAGCAGTGAGGATAGGTTTTACTTTATTTGCCATATTTTGTAATCCAGTGGGTTGTGAGTTCTGAGGGAAGAACTATTTGGATTTATCTCTGTTCGTAGTCTTGTCAGTCTTGGCTCATAGTCAGTACATTTTACATGAAGGTATAGTCTTCTTGTTCAGTCTATAACCTTTGATTTCCAGCCATTGTAAGAAATAGTTTACTTACACAGTTGAGTGAAAACTGAAAACAGTTCTAAGTCATAGCTGGATTTAGAGGAAATCTGAAGAAAAGTACTATAACCTCCCTTCCCATTGTCATGCCAGAAGTACTAATAGACTAATTAAAATGACTTTCAGCCTAAGGACTGTACAAGTAGAACTATGCAGATGCAGTTCTCTTCTATTTTATTTTATTTTTTTTGGGTTTGGTCGTGGGCCTGAATTCTGGGCCTGGGCGCTGTCCCTCAGCTTTTCAGCTCAAGACTAGCTAGTGCTCTACCACTAGAGCCACAGCGCCACTTGCAGCTTTTTTTTTTTTCTGCTTATGTGGTGCTGAGGAATCGAACCCAGGGTCTCAGGCATGCAAGGCAAGCGCTCTACCACTGAGCCACCTTCCCAGCCCATCTTCCATTTTATGATAAAGAATGTGAGAAGTAAAAGTGCACCATAACTTTGTAGCAGATCAGAAGTATTGCTTACCCTTTGTACAGATCTCTTTCCTCCCGTGGCCTGATACAGCAAATGAATATTCTTCTGAATGAGTTAGAGCCCTTAGGCCAGCCTATGTGGCTCTCTGATCTTGTCAGAAACTGTATAAGCGCCATGCTAGCTAGGGACTTTGTTCCATGATACAATTGGTTGGTTTGTCGGTCATGGGGCCTGAACTCTGGGCCTGGGCGCTGTCCCTCAGCTCTTCAGCTCAAGGCTAGTGCTCTACCACTTAGAGCCACAACACCACTTACGGCTTTTTTTTTTTTTTTTTTTTTTGCTTATGTGGTGCTGAGGAATCGAACCCAAGACCTCATGCATGCAAGGCAAGTGCTCTACCACTGAGCCACCTTCCCAGCCCCATGATACAATTACAAGAACTTTTTTTTTTTGGTCGGGCCTGGGCTCTGTTCCTGACCTCTTCAGCTCAAGGCTAGCATTCTACCACTTAAGCCACAGTGTCACTTCCAGTTTTCAGGTGGTTAATTGGAGATAAGAGTCTCAAGACACCCTGTAATCCTAGAGGCTGAGATCTGAGGATTGGGTTGAAAGCTAGCCGGGGCAGGAAAGTCTATGAGATACTTATCTCCAATAAACCACTCAGAAAACTTGAAGTGGCACTGTAGCTCAAGTGTTAGAACGCTAGCCTTGAGCTGAAGAGCTGAGGGACAGTGCCCAGGCCCAGAGTTCAAGCCCCACAACTGACAAAAAAGAGTCTCATGGACTTTCCTGCCCAAGCTGGGTTTGAACCAGTAAGATCCTCAGATCTCAACCTCCTGAATAGCTAGGATTACAGGTGTGAGCCACTGGTGCCTGGTCGAAGAACTTCTTTATAATACCACTGAGTGCTGGGATTACTGGTGTGTGCCACTACTCTTGTGGCCTTTGTTCTCTGTGGGAACCTTGCTTCTCTTGGTTTTTCAAAATTTCCCGCTTTGGTACCATCATGTGTTTCAATACCAACCCTTCCTGAAGCATGATTCAGATGACTCTTTTCTTTGTCCTAAGTTCTTTCCACTTTTAAGGATGAAAGAGCAGCACTTTAGTAGTAGCATGAAATTTGAGAAAGATTTCATTACACCATGTCATGGAAGACTGGAAGAATTTACCAGGCAAAGAAAGAAAGATAAAAAAAAGACATAGCATGTGCAGATATGTTGATGTGTGAGATAGAATATTTGAGGAATCCTAGTGGAGAGTCTTAAGTTGACTAGACCTTAGTAATCATTGCATGCAACCTTTTCCCTCTTTTCCTTTCAATAAAATCCTGCATGGTTGTTGTCAGTCTGGTAGTGGTGTCAGTAAGGTTTACTTTATGAGTCTGCCCATTCTGCTGCTCTTCCTTAGACAGAGCTTGAGCCAATGTACTTGTGGGCAAATCCTAGTAGCTAGGATTACAGGCGTGAGCCACCCGTGCCCAGTTCTAGTTTTACTATTCTTAAGCCAGGTGACTTTGATATCTCTGTCTCAGTTCCTTCATTTGTGAAAGGATCTGAATAATAGCATCTACCTTATGTGATCAGTATGAAGATTAAATGATCCAGTTTATATAAAAGAGTCTTTAGGATACTAAATACTCAAAGATATAATTCAAGTCATTTTTCTGTGTCTTGAACTTAGGAACAATGTTGGGATTACTTACCACTATTCCTGTCAGATGTTTTAATTGATGAAGTGTACCTTCCCAAGTTGTACCAGTATGCCAGTTTCATATTTAAGCTAGTACATTGTATTCTCCATGGGTAAAAGCACAGTTTTTTTCTGATGAGTTTGGTCTGCAGCATGGTCTTTACCTCAGTAGTAGTTAAGGAGATTACACACGAATAGATGAAGGTCTGAATCTCACCTCTTGCTGCCTTTGGGCCAAAGCACATGGATGGACATTTGCAACTGGCCAGTCTAATTTACTGTCTCTTGTTTTCAAGATGGATCAATACAATATTCTAACCAAATTGCAATAATAGTTCTTTGAATTTTATTAGACATCATCTTGTTATTGACCATTTGGATCCTTTCAATAGACTATAAGGAAGGAACCTTAGAGAGGATGAGGAACTGAGACTTGAGGATGCCAAGAATTTTGCCTAAAGTGTCACAGAGACTAAGTGGTAAATCTGGCACCATACTCCAATCTGGTTTTTCTCTGTGAGTCTGGTTCTGTTATATTTCGTATTACCTCTTACTGGATGGCCACCATAGTGCCTACATTGGATGCTGCCTTGGTGCCTCGTATGTAGGTATCTCAGCACATAGTAGGGAGGTCTTATCGGGAAAGAAGAGGAAAACTGCAGCGGATCAGTTAGCCACCTGCATAAAGATAGATGTCTACCTCATTGGTTGTCTAGAGAGGCAACAGTAAATCTGTTCTGTTTTATACAAATAGGGCCATAGCTAGAGTACTAGGTTGAATTTTGAGCCCCACCTTCCAAGGCAATGTGTTTCAAATTGCCCTGTTAATAGATTGGAAATCTATTTAGTAAGTTTTGATCTGCTTATTAAAAAAATGAAACAATAGAATGGAATTGAGAATATCAGAGTATATCATGTCTGATAAAGGGAATTATTGCATTGTTTCATGAGCTTTTATATCAATTTTATGCATACTGGGTTTCTTGAACTTAGTATCTGATGCTTTCACTCATTGGCTGGTATTCTACTACCTGAGCCATGCCTCTAACTGGTAGCTGTATATTTTTTGCCAGTCCTGGGGCTTAAACTCAGGACCTAGGAACTGTCCCTGAGTCTTTTTGTGCTCAAGGCTAGTGCTCTACAACTTGAGCTACGTGTCACTTCTGGCTCTTTTGAGTAGTTTATTGGAGATAATGGTCTCATGGGGACTTTTCTGCCAAGGCTGGCATTGAACCATAATCCTCAAATCTCAGCCTTCTGAGTAGCTAGGATTACAGGTGTGAGCCACCAACTCCTAGCCCATAGATGTATTTCTTTCTTTCTTTCCTTTTTTCTTTTTTTCTTTTTCTTTTTTGCCAGTCCTAGGGCTTGAACTCAGGGCCTGGGCACTGACCCTGAGCCTCTCTGTGTTCAAGGCTAGCACTCTACTACTTGAGCCACAGTACCACTTCCAGCTTTTTCTGTTTATGTAGAACTGAAGAATGGAACCCAGGGCTTCATGCATGCTAGGCAAGTACTCTACCACTAAGTCACATTTTTAGCCGCATTGATGTATTTCTTAAGATGAATCAGCTAATCTGGGTGCAGGTGGCTCACACCTGTAATCCTAGCTACTAAGAAAGCTGAGATCTGATGATTGAGGTTCAAAGCCAGCCTGGGCAGGAAAGTCAGTGAGAATCTATCTCCAATTAACCAGCAGAAAACTGGAAGTGGTGCTGTGGCTCAAGTGGTGGAATGCTCGCCTTGAGCTGAAAAGTTCAAATACAGTGCCTGGCCGAATTCAAGCCCCATGACTAACTAATTAAAAAAAAAAAAAGATGACTCAGCTAATAAATTTGAGAGGCATTGTGCTGACATTTACTGGCTAACTGGAGGATCTCAAAGGGAACAACAGGAATGGGGATGAGCCTTAAGACCATGCCAAATAGAGAATTGGCTGAAGGGATGGAGAGATTGGGGAAACTCCTAAGACCCAATTACTGTTATCTGACCTTCAGGCTCTCTTGGAGTAAAGGAAGATGTGTTCTCAATGGCCTCACTAAGTGGAACTCTGGAATCAGATTTCTGTTTGTTATATGGAAGAATGTTACTGCTGTCAGAACTGACCAGAAAACTGAGCTTCCCATCACTGATGTATGTAACAGAAAATGGCTGACCACTCTCAGAACCTCTGGAGAAGGAGTTCAGGAAGTATAAAGGCACATAGATTTGTAGGTCCATTCCAGTGGGGAATAATCTGGAATAATCTGCATACTCTTAATATTTTCTTTACCCTTAATATTGTTTTTATGGTGTTCTTACTGTGAACTCAGTGAGTGTGCCAGGCTCTTTCTTCTGACCTTTGTCCATCTCGTCATCTCTTGCCCTGCTTCCTTCCTATCCCTAACAGGCAGTTATCATTCTTGCACTAGCCCTGATTCTCTATCTGTGTTCACACTCTGCCCCCTTTACATATCCGTATGCTTTCTGACTCCTCATCATCCATTAAAGCTCTGTCCAGGGGTACTTTTCTCTTACTTTTCCTCCTGTGTGCCTCTTCTGGGATTCTGGAGCATAAATTGCTTCATGGCATAGTGGTTGGTTGTGTGGGTCCAGAATCAGACCAGGATTCAAATTCAAGCCATCATTTACCAGTACAAACTACGTGGCCTTGAATTAAATACTTCTCTGTTCCTACCCATCCAAAGGTAGCACTTCATTTGAGGGTTGTTGTGGAAAACTGCATAGGCTATAAGAAGTATGTGGTAAATGGTTAGTGAACTTTAGCTATTATAGTAGTTTATGCTACAACTTATGTTGCTATAATTACCACATTCATTACTTTTCTGTTTTTATTCTATATATCTGTCCTCTAGACTACAAGATTTGAGGAGGGCAAAGACTGTATTCACAAAGCCAAGCACTGGGTCAGGTATATGTATAATGGCTGCTTCTAAAATAGTGTTGGATGAGTATAAGTACATTGACTCATGGAGTTCTGCAAAACAGGATAGATGCTAAGAAACCTAAAAAAATATTAAGGACAATGTCTGATGAGTGTTATGAAATTCCTGTTTAGTGAGGAGGGGGGAGGGGAAGCTGTTAGCAAAGCTGTTTTTTTCCCCCCTCTAAGCTGAAATGTCTTTATTCTAAAATTCTTCTTCTTTTCTTTTCTTTTTTTTTTTTTTTTTGAGTCTGGTCATGGGGCCTGAACTCTGAGCCTGGGCGCTGACCCTCAGCTCTTCAGCTCAAGGCTAGCGCTCTACCACTTGAGCCACAGCGCCACTTCCAACTTTTTTTCTTTTTGCTTATGTGGTGCTGGGGAATCGAACCCAGGGCTTCATGCATGCAAGGCAAGCACTCTACCACTGAGCTATCTTCCCAGCTCCATAAAATTCTTCTTCTTATATTCATTAGCCATCAACAGATGAACAGAATTTTTTTAAGTAACAAAAATGTAACAGTGTTTGGTTTTTTTTTTTTTGGGTCCAGTCGGTAGTGGGATCTGAACTCTGGGCCTGGATGCTGTCCCTCAGCTCTTCAGCTCAAGGCTAGCGCTCTACCACTTGAGCCATAGCACCACTTCTGGCTTTTTTCTTTTTGCTTATGTGGTGCTGAGGAATCGAACCAGGGCCTCAGGCATGCAAGGCAAGCGCTCTACCACTGAGCCACCTTCCCAACCCTGTAACAGTTTTTATATCATTGCTTGTATAGAATTTTTTTCTTTTCTTTTTTTGTGGGTCATGGGGCTTGAACTCTGGACCTGGGTGCTATCCTTGAGCTCTTTAGCACTCTGCCACTTGAGCCACAGTGCCACTTCCGGTTTTCTGCTGGTTAATTGGAGATAAGAGTCTCATGGACCAGAATGGTTTTGAAGCGTGATCCTCAGATCCTCAGCTTCTTGAATAGGAGTACAGGCGTGAGCCACAGGCGGCCCACTTGTATAGAATTTTTTATTAGCAATCTATGGTAGAAATTTTGAGCCATAGAGCAGTTGAAGGTGTAGGTAGCACCTGAAGCATGGAAATATTGATGGAAATAGGACTTGAGTGCACATGGTGATTTAGAGAATGTAAGGCTCATTTATAGGGGTGATAGATGTTAACCTGGTCATCAGGTAAGAGAACAGTTTCTAGAGCTAGAATTTAACCACATGTTGTCCAGACTGCTGGGAACTCTGGAGGTTATCAGATCAAAGAAGGGAGAATAGTGTTGTGGAAACTTGATTCAGTACAAGTGATATGATCTTGGGTATGTTCCTGATCTTAGTCTACAGCTATAAAATGGGAAGTTAATAATATTATATCATTGATGTTACAAGCAACTAATGACATGCATTTAAAATGTTTTAATTTTTAAAATATTTAAGAATTTTCATGGTATCTTCTATTAGTAAGAGTATCCTGTTCTTTCATGACTGTAATCTTTCTTTTTTTTTTTTTTTTTTGTCGGTAGTGGGTCTTAAACTCTGGGCCTGGGTGCTGACCCTCAGCTCTTCAGCTCAAGGCTAGTGCTCTACCACTTGAGCCACCGCGCCACTTCCGGCTTTTTTCTGCTTATGTGGTGCTGAAGAATTGAACCCAGATCCTCATGCATGCAAGACAAGCACTCTATCACTGTGCTACCTTCCCAGCTCCATGTAATTAATCTTTCTTTTTAATCAGATTTTTTCCAGATTTTAATCAGTAGCTGTGATTGCATGACTAAGTATACTAAGACCCACAGAATTATACTTTTTTTTTTTTTTTTGGGTCATGAAGCTTGAACTCATGACACTGTCCCTCAGCTTCTTTTGCTCAGAGCTAGCACTTTGCCACTTAAGCCACAGTACCACTTCCAGCTTTTTCTGTTTATGTGGTACTGAGGAATTGAACCCAGGGCTTCATGCATGCTAGGCAAGCACTCTACCACTAAGCCACAGTCTAGCCCAAATTATACATTTGAACTGAGTGAATTTTATCATTATTTTTATTTATGATTTTTTTTTTTTTGGTTTGGAAATAGGTCTTACTATATATCCCAGGTGGGCCTGAAGCTCACAAGTCTCTTCACTCAGCCTCCTAAGTGTTGGAATTATAGGCATGTATCATGACACCCAGCTCATTAGTCATCTTTTTTTGAAGTTTTCTTCTACATAGTTTTTCTATTCACCTATTTGCTTTTTCTGCATTTGATTTTAAGGGTTTTCTCAAATGCCCAGTGCTTCTGGGCTGTCCACTCACTAAAAATGAGGGAGTAAACTAGGCACCGTGGCTCAAGCCTGTAATCCTAGCTACTTGGGAGGCAAAGATCAGGGTATCTCTGTTCATGCGATCCTAGGCATAACCTTTTATCCACCAGCAATACAAGGAAACACAAGTAAGAGGAACAAAGACAGCCAGCCAGACATAAAGCAAGACTCTACCTTGAAAATAACTGATGAAAAAGGGGAGAATGCTTTCCTAGTGGGCCCAGAGTTGTCTCCAGTACTGGAAAAAAAAAGTGTGGGAGGATATATGTTGACTTGTGGGCTGGTGAGCTTCTCTATAAAATGAAAGATTTGTATTTCAGAGGATTAAGGAAAAGAGACAGGAGAAGAAGAAAAGCAGAAGAGTGGTTTGAATTAGTATCTATGGTCTTATTCCTGTGGACTATTGGTGTTCTTTGTTCTTTTGTTCAGAAAGGTATCAAACTGACTACTAATATTCTGAGAGCCATGGGGAAGATTAAACCTTTAAATATTTAGCAAGTAAACATTAGTTTCAGTGTGTTAGTCTCATTTTCAGCTATGGGTGTGCTTACTGGTCTGTCCTGTCTGTACCACTCTCTAGAGGTCCTGTCCCAGGCTTTACCAAGACTGGGAAGAGGGTCTTTCCCACCCTTTTAAAATATAAAAATTTAAACATAAGGAAACAGAGATAGCTTCTAGGTGCCGGTGGTTCCCACTTGTACTCTTAGCTTCTCAGGAAGCAGATCTCTGGGGATTATGGTTTGAAGCCATCCTGGGCAGGAAAGTCCATGAGATTTTTTTTTTTTTTTTTTGGGGTCCAGTTCTGGGGCCTGAACTCTGGGCCTGGGCGCTGTCCCTCAGCTCTTCAGCTCAAGGCTAGCACTCTACAACCTGAGCCACAGCGCCACTTCTGGCTTTTTTTTCTTTTTGCTTATGTGGTGCTGAGAATCGAACCCAGGGCCTCATGCATGCAAGGCAAGCGCTCTAACACTGAGCCACCTTCCCAGACCAGTCCATGAGATTCTTATATCCAGTTAACCACAAAAAAAACTGGAAGTGGAACCAGTTGCTCAAGTGGTAGAGCATTAGCCTCTAGCACAAAAAACTCAGAGACTACCTAGGCCCACAGTATAAGCCCTAGGATCGCCCTCTCCAAAAAAAGGGATATTAAAAATAATAATTTTCACATACCTATTAGCCTATATCAATAATTACAATTTCAAGGACTTTTTTTGTGTGTGTGCCTGTACTGGGGCTTGAACTCAGGGCCTGGGCACTGTCCCTGAACCTCTCTGTGCTCAGTACTTGTGCTCTACCACTTGAGCCACAGCGACACTTCCAGCATTTTCTGTTTATGTGGTACTGAAGAATTGAACCCAAGGCTTCATTCATGCAAGGCAAGTACTCTACCATTAAGTCATATTCCCAGCCTCAAGGCCATTTTTATTTGCTCTAAATTTCAAATTATTTAGAAGCAAAATTTTTTTTTCTTGTCCTGGATCTTAAACTCAGGGCCTGGGTGCTAGCCCTGAGTTTTGTGCTCAAGGCTAGTGCTCTACCACTTGAACCACAGCTGTACTTGGGGTTTTGGTGGTTAATAGGAGCTAAGGCTCATAGTTTCCTGTCCCGGTTGCCTTTGAACCATGATCCTTAGATCTCAGATACTTGAGTAGCTAGGATTATAGGCATGAGCCACTGGCTCTAGCTTGGAAGCAAATCTTGACATATCATTTTATCTATAAATATGTTACTGAGTACTCAGTGGCTCCTCACATCCAGTATTTATCCTATCACTTAATTACCTTCTAAAGTACGTTTTTCTGACTCCTGAGTCTTTCTAGAGCCCTGTGTCTAAAGTTTACTTTCCAGCATTGTCCACTCAGCCAACTTGATGCTCTCATCTGTTTTTCATCTTCCCAAATTTTTTATTTATTACATCATATCCTCTTTTTGTCTTTGTGCTTTCAAAACTACCAAATCAGTTTATAATATTGTCTTAAGGTGCTGGGAAGGTAGCTCAGTGGTAGAGTGCTTGCCTTGTATGCATGAGGCCCTCAGTACCACATAAGCAGAAAAAACTGGAAGTGGCGCCGTGGCTCAAGTGGTAGAGTGCTAGCCTTGAGCTGAAGAGCTGAGGGACAGCATCTAGGCCCAGAGTTCAGGCCCCACAACCGACAAAAAAAAAATTGTCTTAAGTGGGACTTTGGGAGGGAGTATTGCTGATACTGGCTATCCAGCCATTTCTCTGAAGCCCTGAGAGGCTTCCTAATCCAAAGTTCAAGTGGACCTTTATAATGAGCTTTGCCCTCTGCTTTCTATTTAATGAGGTCAATTTTGACTGCTCCTTCCCTCCTTCCCATATACCATCAGATTTAAAGAGAAGGATTCTGTTATTCCAGTAATCTTTTCTGTACAGTAGAGATCCTATGGTTCAGAGGTGTAGCTCAATGATAGAGAGCTTGCCTAAAGTGTGCAAGGGCCAGGGTTCAATACCCAATACAGCAAAAATGAAAAAAAAAGTTGATATTTAAATTCCATCCTCCTTCAGCTTTTCCACAGGGCACTTTCTAGTCTTTCTCCTTCTAGTCTCTCCTCTGATCATTGTGTATCTTCACTTGGCTTTTGTGATTGAGTCTAATCAGAGTAGAACCAGGTATCTTCTCCTTTTGTGAACAATAAACCTTGATTCTGTTAACTTTTTTTTTTTTTGCCAGTCCTGGGCTTGAACTCAGGCCTAGACACTGTCCCTCAGCTCTTCAGCTCAAGGCTAGTGCTCTACCACTTGAGCCACTGTGCCACTTCTGGCCTTTTCTGTTGAGGTGATACTGAGGAATCGAACCCAGGGCTTCATGCATGCTAGGCAACTCCTCTACCACTGAGTCACCTTCCCAGTCCTCTATTAACTTTTGATTGATCTTAACAGGTTGAATAGAGGCAAAAAGAATGCTTCAGAGTATTCTAAAATCTCAGTCTCCTATTCTGCATTTTATGCCCATAATATTTGGGCCCAAACACAGGGATTTGCTTTTGTTGCTGTTAAACACTACAGTGTTCAGAGATCTGTAATGGGGTGGAAATAAGAATACCCATCATGAAACTTAAGTGGGATATTTCTGTATTTCATGGTGAACAGGAATAAAGA
This sequence comes from Dipodomys spectabilis, assembly GCF_019054845.1. Classification (NCBI taxonomy): domain Eukaryota; kingdom Metazoa; phylum Chordata; class Mammalia; order Rodentia; family Heteromyidae; genus Dipodomys; species Dipodomys spectabilis. The sequence goes on from NW_024870927.1 coordinate 203,698, forward strand.
AAAGGGCAAGAAAATGAAAGAAACAGAAGAGAAAAAGGCCTACTTGGAAAGGAAGGTAAAAGACACTGGAATATTTAATGGTGGGGGAATCTGTGAGTGTGTGTACATTAGCAACAGGACAGAAGCCATGATTAGGGAGGAATTGAGATCTAGGATAAGGGTACAGTTCCTGGAAGGTCTTGTAGGATGGGTAAGGGAGGTAATGACACAAGTTGTCAATTAGAAAGGAAGAGGAGCATGTCATTGCTGATAGCTCTTTAGTGAACTCTGTTCACATGTTCTTTTTTTTTTTTGGTCCGTCGTGGGGCTTGAACTCTGGGCCTGGGCATTGTCCCTCAGCTCTTCAGCTCAAGGCGAGCGCTCTACCACTTGCTACAGCGCCACTTCTGGTTTTCTGGTGGTTTATTGGAGATAGGAGTCTCACGGTCTCTCCTGCCCGGGCTGGCTTTGAACCGTGATCCTCAGATCTCAGCCTCCTGAGTAGCTAGGATTACAGGCGTGAGCCACCAGCACCCGGCCACATGTTCTTTATCCACTTGACACCCTGTGAGTTTTATCATGTTGTGCCGTCTTTCAAATCAAGAAGCTGAGACTTACACATGGAAACAAACTTGTGTAAGTTCACACAATTGCATGGAGACAGAGAGGACTCAAACCAAATTCCAGGAAATAATAAGTTGCCCAAATGGCCTAACATGGACAAAGAACCTGGTTAGGCAGGTTAAGGTTGGCGAAGAAGGGGAATAAAGCCAACTAAGGCTATGAAGCCCATAAACCAAGTTAGCCCTTATGTACAATGAATGTTGAAGAGATAAAGTCTAAACAAACCCTAGGTACTGTACTTGTTTCCTAAGGTTTAAAGGTAATGCTTTCTAATTCTTGCTTTGTATTTGATAGTTTGTAGCCATTGGATTTCTTTTTAGTGCCAGTTCTGGTACTTGAACTCAGGGCCTAAACATTTTTGCTCAATGCTAGCATTCTGCCACTTGAGCCATTCCACTTTTGGTTTTTTGGTGGTTAACTGGAGATGAGTTTCCACAGAGTCTTCTGCCTGGGCTGGCTTCAAACCATGATCCTCAGATCTCAGCCTCCAAATAGCTAGGATTATAGGAATGAGTCACTAGCACTAGATGCTTGCTTCTGAAATTATTTGGAAAAGTATAAGAATTACTTTTTACTTTCCAAAAGGAGGGGATGATAAAATTGTATATACATGTATGTTTGCACATATATGTCCTACACAGCAAATAAATTAATTCAGTATACTGAATTTGTTCTTTGATAAGTATGGATTCCTCTCTCTGTAACCACAACAATACATAGAAAAAACAAATATTTTCTTTCATCTCTTATAATGTAGGCCTTTGCCCAGTTCGATGCTGAGGGTGATGGGACAGTTGATGCTGAGAACATGTTGGAAGCCCTCAAAAATTCCAGTGGAGCCAATCTTCAGGGGGAGCTGAGCCATGTCATCAGACAACTACAAGCCTGCTCTCTGGTTCCAGGTAAGGCTCTCATGTGAACACTGAACATTGAAGGTGCTCCCTTAGGATGTGGGGAAAAGAAACCCCTCATTCACTGCTGGTGGAAATGTAAGCTGCAACCGCTATGGAAATCAACATGGAAGGTCATCAAAAAATTAAAAGTAGACATGCATAATAACTCCACCATACCATTCCTGGGTATGTGCCTGAAGCAATATAAATTAATATGCAAGAAAAATACATACCCACATTATTGCATCTCTGTTCACAATGGCTAAACTATAGAATTGGCCGAGGTGTCCCAAAACAATGAATGATAAAAAAAAATATGATTCATTCTCTTTCTTCATGGAGGATATTACTCAACCATAAAGAGAAATAAAATTTTGTCATTTGCAGGAAAATAGAACTGAAAAGCCTCATATTGAGCAAGATAAGCCAAGCTGAAAAAGCCAAGTATATCACTCATTTCTGGAGTCTAGAGCTAAAATGATGATGATAACAATAATAGAATGTGAATATAAAAGGGAAACTGCTTAGAGAGCAAGAATCGGTGTGAAAGGCATGGGGGAAAAGAAAGGATACCGAGGAGTGAAGAATATTGAAGTAGCTGGTCGCTGGTAGCTCCCACCTGTAATTCTAGCTCCTGAAGAGGCTGAGATCTGAGGATCGTGGTTCAAAGCCAGCCCAGGCAGGAAAGTCCCTGAGATTCTTATCTCCAATAAACCACTAGAAAACTGGAAGTGGCACTGTGGCTCAAGTGGTAGAGCACTCACCTTGAGCTGAAGAGTGCAAGGACAGTGCCCAAGCCCAGAGTTCAAGCCCCATGACCGACCAAAAAAAAAAATAAGAATATTGAAGCATATTATATATATATATATATATATATATATATATGTACATATTTATATGTGAAAGCATCATGATGAAACTACTAAGCTTTGTGAAAGAAGGGAGAGCATAGAGCTAGGCACCAGTAGCTCACACCTGTAATACTAGCTATCTGGAGGCTAATATATGGAGGTTTGTGGTTTAAAGCCAGTCTAAATGGAAAAAAGTCTCTATCTCCAATTAACCAACAGAGTCCTATTGAAGGTGTGGCTTAAGTAGTAGAGTGCCAGCCTTGAGCAAGCAAGCCAAGTGAATTCAAGTCTCAATAATTGGGTGGAGATGGGGAGTGAACTTGCTCAGAGTATACTGTACACATCCATAGAATTATCACAAAGAAAACTCCCTTGTATTATTAATGTATGCCAATTCAAAATTTAAATTAACAATAACTTTGTTCTACTGTGGATTGAAATTAGGTTAGCTTATATCACCATAAAGTAATAACCTCCCCCACCTTCCAGCCTTCATTGGGCATATGATCTAAATTGAAATTAGGTTAGCTTATATCACCATGAAGTAATAACCTCCCCCACCTTCCAGCCTTCATTGGGCATATGATCTAAACTAACATTCCATGTGGTTATCTCTTTTGTTCCTTACTATAGTGAATGCTTGGCTTTTTGTCAGAAAGTTGCCTTCCTTAATGGATCTCCATATATCTACTCTAGTCAGAAGCTATCTCTGGCCCCTATTGTATGTTCTCTTAAGTGTCTTTCTTCCCCTCCACCCCTGCCCCCAACATTTTACCAGTATGGTTAATCAATGAACTGTGTGCTAAATGGTTGTCTTTACTCCTGGACTGTGGGCTCCAGGAGGTAGGGACTTTCTTATTTCTGCTGTGTCTTCACATTTGACATATTTTTATCTTTTTGTCATGTAAGCATTTTATTATTTTTTTTAAGAAAGCTATTACTATAAAATTTACATAAGAATAAAAAAGCCATCCATGAGGAACTGTAAACAGAGAGGCAGGCTCCAGAGAAGTAACCTGGAAAGAAGGACCTGGAATGGTGGAAGGATCCAAGTGGGAATGTAAGGGTCTAGTCCCTGTCCTACCTATTTCTTGTTGACACTTTGGTTTGTCCCTAATAGCATATCATCTGGTGGCACATATCTTTTATCCTAGCTATACAAGAGACCATGGGTAGGAGTATTGAAATCTGACACCATCCCTAGGCCAAAAACAAGCTCCTACCTGAAGAATAAAGTGAAAAAGAATTAGGGGTGTGGCTCAAGTAGTAGGGAGACTACCTAGCAAGCATGAGACTCTAAGTTCAAATTGTTCTGCCCTCTCCCCCTCCATTAAAAAAAAAATACACCTCCAGTACCCTATTTAGACTAATGTGTGCTGCCTATAAGACTATGGCTCAAGAAAAACAAACAGTTGGTTGGGGATTTAACTCACAAGGCCCTGAACTCAACCCTCAGCTCTGCCAAAATGAAAAAGATGATGAAGAAAAAAACAACAGCAGCAACAACAAAAAACCTTCTGGTTAGTTTTTAAGTCCTTTAAGTTTTTAAAGTTTGGACAAAACATGGTTCTGAATGTTTCAAAATTCTGTTCAACTGAAATGAATTATTGAATTGACATTGTTACTGGCTCATTTCTTTGAAACTTATTTAGGTTTTATTTGAAGACGAGCACTTGCCTAACATACAAGGCTCAGGGCTTAATCTCTATCACTGAAATAAAACAGCTTATTTAGTTTTTTTTTTTAACAGATTAAAGATAAAAATACAAAACAACAACAATTAATGACTGCTTTCAAACAAGCCTATTAAGATGGACCATCAGATAGAGAATGTGGAAACTGTTGTGATGGCTTTTCCAAAAACTTTGCCAAAATATATTTTGTCTCTTTAGGTTTCATAGACATATTTTCAGAGTCAAAGGAGGGTCTTGGTGTTCACTCATCAATGATACTGCGCTTCCTGCATCGCAATCGAATCTCTAGCATGGTAATTCCCTATCCAATGTTGGACCACTGCAATAACATGTGTACCATGCGGTCCTCAGTCCTGAAGGAGTCTCTGGATCAACTAGTACAAAAGGAGAAGGGTATGTTTTTTTCTAAACCTAGTGTTTAATAATAGGGTGATCTACTTCTTGCCCTTATTTCTGAAAATATAAATATAACTAGTTTACAGTCTGTCCTTCCTTCTTTTCCTTCCTATATGAGGCAGCTAGTTTTAGTTTCTCATCATTCACTTCTTTACTCAGATGTGACTTCAAGGAATGCCTTTCCTATGTACTCTACCTTATTAATGCCTTCTTCCTCCATTCCCTCACTCCCTACTGGTGACTATTACCTTTACAAGTTTAATATCTGAAGTCATAGCATTATTTCTTTACTTGTATTTTATTTATATTGTTTGCATTCTTACCCTTAGCACCTGGGAATAGGTTTATCACATACTATTTTTTGAATAAATGAGGAATGCCACTACAGATTCACTTAATTTTGGGAACAGAAATCGATGCTATGTGGAACATAATAGAGTCCCAAATTAGATTCAAGTACACATGGAATTATAGAACCAGAGAAAGCATATAAAGGTGAATTGTCAAGAAATTGGGTTGGAGAAAAATAAGACTAGATTCTTATTCTATTCCAGTCACTAAAATTTTATAGATCAAAAGTTCAACTACAAAGGAAAAGATAAGGATACTAAAAGAAGCCAGGAGCTGGTGCCTCACATCTATAATCCTAGCTACTCAGGAGACTGAAATCTGAAAATTGTGGTTCAAAGCCAACCCAGGCAGCAAAGTCTGTGAGACTCTTTATCTCTAAACACCAGAAAACCAGAAGTAATGCTGTGGCTTAAAGTAGTAGAGTCCTAGCCTTGAGGAAGAGAGCTCAGGGACAGTGCCCAGGCCCAGAATTCAAGTCCTATGGACTGACCAAAAAAAAAAAAAAAAGAATACTAAAAGGAAATAATTACATTTTAGAACTTAACTGCATGGCTCAAATGGTAGAGTGCTTTTCTAGAGGTACATGGTCCTTAATTCACTCTCCTAGTACCACTAAAAAAAAAACTACATCAAAAAAAGAAAAGAAAATAGAATCTTAAACTTCTGTTTCCTGCAAAGAAAAAAAAGGCAGAAAGTACTTCCCTCTCTTTTTCTATTTCTTTCTTCTTCAACTCTTGTCATACTAAAATCAATTCTTGCTGAAAAAAAAAAATATTTTTTTTGGTTAGTCATAGGGCTTGAACTCTGGACCTGGGCACTGTCCCTCAGCTCTTCAGCTCAAGACTAGTGCTCTACTACTTGAGCCATAGTGCCACTTCCAGTTTTCTGGTGTTTAATTGGAGATGCATCTCATGGCCTTTCCTGCCTGGGCTGGCTTTGAATTGCAATCCTCAGATCTCAGCCTCCTGAGTAGTTAGGATTACAAGCATGAGTCACCAGCACCTGGCTTCTTGCTGAAAAAAATTTTTTTTTTTGGGTCAGATCATGGGGCATGAACTCTGGGCCTGGGCGCTGTCCCTCAGCTCTTCAGCTCAAGGCTAGCGCTCTACCACTTGAGCCACAGCACCACTTCCGGCTTTTTTTCTTTTTGCTTATGTGGTGCTGAGGAATCAAACCCAAGGCCTCAGGCATGCAAGGCAAGCCCTCTACCACTGAGCCACCTTCCCAGCCCCTTCTTGCTGAAAAATTTTTTTTTTTTTTTTTTTGGTGGGTCGTGGGGCTTGAACTCTGGGCCTGGGCACTGTCCCTCAGCTCTTCAGCTCAAGGTGAGTGCTCTACCACTTGAGCTACAGCGCCACTTCCGGTTTTCTGGTGGTTTATTGGAGATAGGAGTCTCACGGTCTCTCCTGCCCAGACCTGCCCGGGCTGGCTTTGAACCGCGATCCTCAGATCTCAGCCTCCTGAGTAGCTAGGATTACAGGCGTGAGCCACCAGCGCCCGGCCTTGCTGAAATTTGTAAATAAAACAAAGAAAATAGTGTCATGTCATAAAATATGGGACACTCTTTTTAAGCAAGCTGTGAAAACCAGAATCAAGAGAAATGATTGATACCTTTTAGGGTATATGAAAGTTTGAAGTTTTTTGTTTTTTTGTTTTTTTGGCCAGTCCTGGAGCTTGAACTTGGATTTAGGCATTGTCCCTGAGTTCCTAGCACTCTACCACTTCGGTTATCAGCACCACTTCCCATTTTTCTGTGATTAATTAGAGATAAGAGTCTCATTGACTTTCCTGCCAGGGCTGGCTTCAGAGCACAATCTTCAGATTTTAGCCTCCTGAGTAACTAGAATTACAGACATGAGCCACCAGCACCTGGCAGTTTAAAGCTTTTTTTTTTTTTTTCCAGTCCTGGGGCTTGAACTCAGGGCCTGGACACTATCCCTGAGCTTCTTTTGCTCAAGGCTAGCACACTGTCATGTAAGCCATAGCATCACTTCCATCTTTTTTTATTTATGTGGTACTGAGGAATTGAACCCAGGGCTTCAAGCATGCTAGGGAAACACTCTACCACTAAGCCACATTCCCAGCCCCAGTTAAACTTTTTTTTTTTTTTTTTGAGTCCGGTCGTGGGGTCTGAATTCTGGGCCTGGACAGTCCCTGAGCTTTTCAGCTCAACGCTAGCGCTCTACCACTTGAGCCACAGTGCCACTTCCGGCTTTTTTCTTTTTGCTTATGTGGTGCTGAGGAATTGAACCCAGGGCCTTGAGCATGCAAGGCAAGCACGTTACCACTGAGCCATCTTCCCAGCCCCCAGTTTAAACCTTTTTAAAGCAAAAAATACCAGCGGAATCAAAGTAAAAATGACATTCCAGGGAACAAAATATGTTTTGTATCATATTAATGGTTCTTTAGATTATACTTTTTAGTAATCCCCTTCTTAGGCAATTTTAACTTTCTTCGTTTCATCATTTAAAAAATGAATTAATATATAAAGAATGCATAGAAAAGTGCCTGTCTGCCGGGCGCCAGTTGCTCACGCCTGTAATCCTAGCTACTCAGGAAGCTGAGATCTGAGGATTAAAATTCAAAGCCAGCCCTGGCAGGAAAAACCATGAGACTCTTTTTTTTTTTTTTTTTTTTTGTGGTCCAGTCTTGCGGCCTCAACTCTGGGCCTGTGCTCCGTCCCTCAGCTCTTCAGCTCAAGGCTAGCACTCTACCACTTGAGCCACAGCGCCACTTACGACTTTTTTTTTCTGCTTATGTGGTGCTGAGGAATTGAACCCAGGGCCTCAAGCATGCCAGGCAAGCGCTCTACCACTGAGCCACCTTCCCAGCCAACCATGAGACTCTTATCTCCAATAAACCACTCAGAAAAACAGAAGTGGTTCTGTGCTCAAGTGGTAGAGTGCTAGCCTTGAGCTGAAGAGCTGAGGGACAGTGCCCAGGCCCAGAGTTCAAGCCCCATGACCGACCAAAAAAAGAAAAAAAAAAGTGATTGACCTATGGTAAACTCTGAAGAAAATATTAGCTATTAAGTGTGTACATGTATAGCACATTTTATATGTGTGTGTGTGTGTGTGTGTATCATACAGTATATATTAAAGATAGGAATTTAAAAAAAAAAAGACTAGAGGCTGGGAAGATGGCTCAGTGGTAGACGCTTGCCTTGCATGCCTGAGGCCCTGGGTTCGATTCCTCAGCACCACATAAGCAAAAAGAAAAAAGCCAGAAGTGGCGCTGTGGCTCAAGTGGTAGAGTGCTAGCCTTGAACTGAAGAGCTGAGTGACAGTGCCCAGGCCCAGAGTTCAGGCCCCACGACTGGACCCAAAAAAAAAAGAAAAGAAAAGAAAAGACTAGTAACCCAGAAAAAATGGGAGAGAGTAAAGACAGAATACTCATAAAAAGCCTCATAATTGCCAGGCACCATTGGCTCACGCCTATAATCCTCACTACTCAGGAGGCTGAGATCTGAGGATCACAGTTCAAAGCCAACCCAGGCAGGAAAGTTTGAGACACTCTTATCTCCAATAAACCACTAGAAAATCAGAAGTGGCACTTTGGCTCAAGTGGAAGAGTACAGGGACTGTGCCCAGGCCCAGAGTTCAAGCCCCACAACCGATTAAAAAAAAAAAAAGCCTCATAATTTGAATGTCAACTCAAAGTATGAGACACATTTTTCTTTGCATGGTTTTACAAATATATCAATGATTTTAAGTATTTCACTATACTGAGATAATGACTGGTGACCATGAGCTCCTTACTGGTGCCAAAGTACTAAGCATATGTGTTAGATATTTTATTTTATTATTATTATTTTTGTTGTTGTTATTGGTTGTGAGGCTTGAACTCTGGACCTGGGCGCTGTCCCTCAGCTCTTCAGCTCAAGGCCAGTGCTCCAGCACTTGAGCCTCCACTTCCGGTTTTCTGGTGGTTAATTGGAGATAAGAGTCTCACAGACTTTCCTGCCCAGACTGGCTTTGAACCGTGATTCTCAGATCTCAGCCTCCTGAGTAGCTAGGATTACAGGTGTGAGACACCAGTGCCTGGCTTTTTAGATGTTTTAAATGACTCTTATTCATATTCTCTCTCTTTCTCTCTCTGTCTCTCTCTGTGTCTGTCTCTATCTCTCTGTGTCTGTCTCTGTCTCTCTCTCTCTGTCTCTCTCTCTGTCTCTGTCTCTCTGTCTGTCTGCCTGCCTGTCTGTCTGTCTGTCTGTCTCTCTGTCTCTCTCTCTCTCTCTCTCTCTCTCTCTCGGTGCCAATCCTGGGGCTTAACCTCAGAGTCTAGATGCTGCCCTTGAGCTTCATTTGCTCTACCACCTGAGTCACAGCTTCACTTTGTTTTTTTTGTGTGTGTGAGTAATTAGAGATAAGAATCTCAAGGAATTTTCTTCCTGGATTGGCTTCAAACGTCAATCCTCACATCTTACTTAGCCTCCTAGGCATGAGCCATCTGTGCCCAGCTTTTTGTTTTCTTCCTTTTTTTATTTTTTATTTATTTATTTAATTAATTAATTAATTTATTTTTGGGTCCGGTCGTGGGGCCTGAACTCTGGGCCTAGGCACTGTCCTTCAGCTCTTCAGCTCAAGGCTAGCGCTCTACCACTTGAGTCACAGCGTCACTTCCGGGTTTTTTCTTTTTGCTTATGTGGTGCTGAGGAATTGAACCCAGGGCCTCAGGCATGCAAGGCAAGTGCTCTACCACTGAGCCAACTTCCCAGCCCTCTTCCCTTTTTTAATGGCCAGTATTGGGGCTTGAAGTCAGGAGCCTAGCAATTGCTGTTCACTTGGCTGTAACTCCACCTGAGTTACACATCCTGTCCAGCTTTTTTTCTGGTTTACTGGAAATGGTGTCTTGAATACTTTTCTGCCTACGTTGGCATCCAAACATGATTCTCCAGGTTTTAGCCTTCTGAGTGGCTAGGATTACAGGCATATAGGACAAATGACTGTCTTTTTTTTTCCCTTGGTAAAAGATGTCATATAATAAACTCATTTTCCTTACAGAAAACCCTGGAGAGTTAACCAGAAGCCCTGAGATGGATAAACTCAAGTCAGTAACAAAATGCTATGCTTATATAGAGACATCCTCCAACCCTGCAGATATTGACAAGATGACAAATGGAGAAACATCATCCTACTGGCAGTCAGATGGTAGTGCACGTTCACACTGGATTCGGTGGGTGGTACAATATGTTTTATTCTCTCTTTTTTTTTTTTTTTGTGGGTGGTGGGGCCTGTACTCTGGGCCTGGGCGCTGTCCCTCAGCTCTTCAGCTCAAGGCTAGCGCTCTACCACTGAGCCACCTTCCCAGCCCTTTGAGCCACAGGGTCACTTCCGATTTTTTCTGCTTATGTGGTGCTGAGGAATTGAACCCAGGGCCTCATGCATGCAAGGCAAGCACTCTACCACTGAGCCACCTTCCCAGCCCTTTTATTCCCTTTTATGTAATTTTGGAATGTTTTCTACTTGATTATTTTTTTCCTGAGTGGCTGAGAGATGCTTTTTGAATCAAGTAAAAGGAATCATGTAAATCAGTTCATGCAAAACTAGGTTTTATAAATTTATAATTACTTTTTCATAGTATGACTTTAAAAGTTTTTAAATTGATGATATACCGAGGAGTTGTAGTCCCCTAAGTCAGGTAAAGAGTATATTTATTTTTGGACAGTGTCATGCATTCCCTCATACTTTCCAAGTTTTTCCCATCCGTACCCACACACAAATTGTATAGTTCATTTTCAACATGATGTCTAGCAAGTACCACTGCTACATTTGTACATTCTTTGTCCCTCCATTTGTGTGCCTCCCCTTACCCTCCCAAAGGCAGATAGACAAATAAACAAGACAAAAAGAAAACAAAAACAGCAACCAAGAAAAAAAACCTCTTGTTCCATTTCCTGGAGCTCATTTAGACAAATATTACTTTATATGATCATATGCACATAGTCATCATGCCTTTGTGTTTTTCTCCTTTGGTCTCGTGTGTTAATGCTTAGAATCCTGTATAATTTTAGATATAGTTCCTACATATGAGAGAAAACAAGAGCCTTTGTGTCTTTGAGCTTGGCTTACCTCACTTAACAAGATCTGTTCTAGGTCCATCTATTTCCCTGTGATTTTAGATCCTTTTAACTAGTTTCTCAGGAAAAGTTTTTTTTTTTGACAGTACTGGGATTTGAACTCAGGGCTTTATGCTTTTTTCCTCCATCAGTGATGGTAATTTTAAGCTCTTTCCTGTACATTTATTTTATTTTTATTTTATTTTATTTTTTTTTGGGTCCTTGGGGCCTGAACTCTTGGCCTGGGTGCTGTCCCTCAGCTCTTCAGCTCCAGGCTAGCACTCTACCACTTGAGCCACAGCGCCACTTCTGGCTTTTTTTTTCTGCTGAGGAATCGAACCCAGGGCCTTAAGCATGCAAGGCAAGCACTCTACCACTGAGCCAACTTCCCAGCCCCCTTTCCTGTACATTTAAAAAGCCCCCTGTGAATAAGATAGTTTAGAAGAGGGATAGTCATAAATTCTGGAATGCAATTGATGACAGTAAACTATGGTATTTCTATAAGTTCTGTAGCTGCTATCTGAATTTTTACTAGTCTCCTCAGAAAATGGGTTAATTTCAGCTAGCTGAAATAGAATAATTCTTTTTCATAGTAGAAACATGTGACCTTTATCTTTAATTTATAGATGAGATTTATGCAGGTTTTTTTGTTTGTTTTGGTTTTTTGTTTTTGTCATAGTGGGGCTTGAACTCTGGGCCTGGGCACTGTCCCTGAGCTCTTTAGCTCAAGGCTAGAGCTCTACTACTTGAGCCACAGCACCACTTCCGGTTTTCTGGTGGTTATTGGGGATAAGAGTCCCATGGACTTTCTTCCAGGGCTGACTTGGAACCTCAATCCTCATATCTCAGCCTTCTGGGTAGCTAGGATTACAGATATGAGCCACTGGTGCCCGGCTTTACGCAGTTATTTTAAATACAGTTTAGAATTTGCTTCTTGCTAGGTATAGGGGTTTTATTAAAATATCCATATTGTTCCTTCCTGTCTTTGCTAAAAGCCTAAAAGGAAATTTAAGATCAATTTTGTATTGAAAGGTTTTTTTTTTTTAAAGAGACTTTGGAAGGTTATACAGAATTTGAAATCCATAGTTAGCATTTCATGTTTATTGCTGTTAGGAGAGTAGTCTTTATAGATATACCAAATGTACTGTCTTCCAGATGAATCTTGTAGACCCTATGAATGCTTGATCCATATAAACATTTATGATTTCTACCCTGTTTTACAGGTTAAAAATGAAGCCAGATGTGGTACTTAGGCACTTGTCCATTGCAGTGGCTGCCTCTGACCAGAGCTACATGCCACAGCAAGTGACAATAGCCGTGGGAAGGAGTGCTAGTGATCTCCAAGAAGTCCGAGATGTGCACATCCCCAGCAATGTGACTGGCTACGTGACCTTGTTGGAAAATGCCAACATCAGCCAGCTCTGTGAGTCAAACAAAATGAAGGAGATGCGGAAGGGAAAGGATATTTTTTAGCAGCAAAACCTCTGGAAATTTCTTCTGAGATTCAATTTGCTTCTCATGAGGCATACAAAAGTAGTCCTTACTTCATGTATTTAACGTTTGTAAATGTTTTAACTAAGCAAAGGCTTTATACGTTATTATTTTCTTATAGGAAAATGAGGGAAAAAAACTGACAAAAATACTCAAAATCCTACCACTCGGGGACTGTAACTGTGTGTGTGTGTGTGTGTGTGTGTGTGTGTGTGTGTACATACACACACACATATATGTATATATATATTCACATATATATGTACACCCACAAACCTACTTAATTTTGTTTTATTCTTGTTAATATTGTTTTAGTGGCAGTAGTAGGGCTTGAACTCATGTTCTTGCTTGGCTTTTTTACTTATCCCAGGCACTCTGTTCTCTTTCTCTTTCTCCCTCTCTTTCTTTCCCCGTGTGTGTGTGTGTGTGTGTGTGTGTGTGTGTATAGTATGTGTATATGCAAGCATCTTTTTACATTAATAATTAGTATTCTGTATTGTTTGTGGTACTGGAATTTGAACTCAGGGCCTCATGCTTTCTAAGCAGGCACTCAGCCACTTGTACCTCACTTCCAGCTCATAGGCACACACACATACACGTGTATGTATATATGTGTATGTGTGTGTGTATGTGTGTGTTTTTAACACTGATACTGGGACTTGAACTCAGGACCAGGGCAGTGTCCCTGAGCTTTTTTGCTGGTGCTGTGCCACTTGAGCCACAGCTTTGCTTTTAGCTTTTGGTGATTAATTGGAGATAAGAATCTTGTACTTTTCTGCCTAGGCTAGCTTCGAGCTGTGATCCTTAGAGCTCAAATCCTGAGTGGCTGAGATTCAGGTGTGAGCCACCAACATTCAGCAGCCATGCTTTCATCCCAGAAGTACTCATATAATATAATATGTTTATTTTTCTTTCTGGTCCTGGGGTTTGAACTCTGGGCCTGGGTACTGTCCCAGAGCTTCTTTTTGCTCAAGACTAGTGCTCTACCTCTTGAGTCACAGTGCTACTTCTGGCTTTTTATGAGTATTTTATTAGAGATAAGAGTTTCACAGACTTTCCTGCCCAGGCTGGCTTTGAACCATGATCCTCAGATCTCAGCCTCCTGAGTAGCTAGGATTACAAGTATGAATCACCGATGTCTGGCTTTTATATATATATTTCGTAAATGTGTTCTTATACTATAATTTCATCAACACCTTTTTTTGATGTGGTAAAAATGCGTTTTAATTTTTTTTGGGGGGGTCTGGTCCTGGGGCCTGAACTCTGGGCCTGGGCGCTGTCCCTCAGCTCTTCAGCTCAAGGCTAGCATGCTACCACTTGAGCCATAGCACCACTTCCGGCTTTTTTTTTCCTGCTTATGTGGTGCTGAGGAATCAAACCCAGGGCCTCATGCATGCAAGGCAAGCGCTTTACCATTGAGCCACCTTCCCAGCCCCAAATGCGTTTTAATTTTAACCTGCCATATATTCCTGGACATTTACTTGCTTCCTACATAGTATTTTGGAATAATTGCAAGTTTAATATCTTTCCTTGTTTCAGGGAATTGTAATGTTTCATATTTTGCTTCATTTCTTCTAATGTTTTTCTGAGTCAAAAAACTATTCTTTCTTTGCTTAAAGGAACTGAGGCCTAGGGAGTTAGTGTTTTGATGTCTAGGCAAAGAAATAGTTAAGCCTATGGAGTAAAAGCTTCCTGTCTCATACTGTGGTACTCTTTTCTCTAAGTTGTATTCTTTTAAACTTGTTGCCTTTTTTTTTTTTTTTTTTTTGGTCAGGCTTGGGGTTTGAACTCTGGGCCTGGATGCTGTCCCTGAGCTCTTCAGCTCAAGGCGAGTACTCTACCACTTGAGCCACAGCACCACTTCCTGTTTTCTGGTGGTTAATTGGAGATAAGAGTGTCACAGACTTTCCTGCCTGGACTGGCTTTGAACTCTGATCCTCAGATCTCAGCCTCTTGAGTACCTAGGATTACAGGGGTGAGCCACCGGTGCCTGGCTTGTTGCTTCCTTTTTTTTTCAACCAAATAAGAAATTGTGGCAGCTCCTAAAAGTTAATCTTGTTTGTTTTATCTGCTTTGAGTTAATTATTAAAAAACATTCTCATAGCTGCTTATGAACAAGCTACTGTTTTGGGTTTTTTTTTCAAGTTTCAAAATTCATTTTATAAATTGTGTTTTTTCCTGCTTCTTGGTATATACAGATATCCATTGATTGTAAAAGCCAACAACTACAAACAAGCTAATTTTGTTCAGTTAAGTTTGGCTAAAAATAGTTCATCTATACAATAGAATGCACTATCTATTGAGAATGATACTTCTCCTTTCTATATATGATTTTGTAACATAATTTCCATGATTACATATTAAGCAAAATGCACATATACATATGATAGATACTTGTATACATAATTACATATATGAATATACATTCAAACACACATTCAATATAGCCATCAGCATTTGTATTTATGAATAGCTTTCCAGGGATAAAAGAAAAAGGCCCAAAACAATGTATTACTTCACTCAGATGACCCAGGTAAATGCTATCTATTGTCAGGTAAAGAACATATACTCTCAGCATGATATGATAGTGACTGTATCTCTGTTGTCCTGTTCCCCAAATCAGTAGTATCAATATAATCTTGAAAAAAAATTATACCAAGTCAAACTGAGTACATTTTACAAAACATCTGGCCAATGTTTTTATTTTATTTTTGGTGGATTTGAAGATTGAACTCATTAAACTCAGGGCCTCACACTGAGTAAGCTTCTGTTTTATAATTTCATCCAAATTTCAAACTGTAGGAACTCTATAAGTACTCTCACAAGTGGAGGTTTATATAATGTGCTCCATGTAATTTTCCTGGTTTATGGTTTCAAAGCAGTTTTAAGATAAGCTACCCTTAATTTTGCATATTATTTTTTAGAATTGTCAATGTTTTGTGATAAATTCATTTTATACTAATTCCATTGCACACATTGATTGTGTGTCATCAAAGCACAGCTTATGAATTTTCTTTTCAAAATAGCAATTGCTATTTTGTTTTTAGTTCATATACTGAGCTACAAAGTTAATCCAAAGCTGGGCACTGATGGCTCATTCCTTGCTGTAAATCCTACTGACTCAAGAAGTTGAGAGCTGAAGATCTAAGTATGAAGCTACCTGGGCAGGCAAATCTGAGAAACTCTTATATCTACTTAACCAGCAAAAAGGTGGAACTAGAGGTGTGATTCAAGTGGTAGAGTATCAGCTGTGAGCAAAAAAAGTCAAGTGTGAGTGTGAGGCCCTGAGTTCAAGCACCAATACACACACACACACACACACACACACTTAAACTAAAAATGTTAACACACACACACACACACACACACACACTTAAACTAAAAATGTTAACCCAATACTAAACTTGTTGTTTGTTCTTAACAGATGTCCAGATTAACATAAAACGTTGTCTTAGCGATGGATGTGATACTAGAATTCATGGTCTGAGGGCTGTTGGCTTTCAGAGAGTTAAAAAGTCTGGAGTCTCAGTCTCAGATGCCTCTGCAATATGGTATTGGTCTCTGTTGACATCTCTGGTGACAGCTTCAATGGAGACAAACCCTGCATTTGTCCAGACAGTGCTGCATAATACCCAGTAAGTCACTCTTGTTTTCCACTTCGTCAAGGTACATATACTCTTCTGTAATCCTCCAGAAGTCTTCCTTCTTCCAAGCTCATTCAACAGTGTAGTCCATAGACCTGCTGTTTTGATTGCAGTTTTCAGCTCCACAATGCTCCTTTGATTGATGTTCTGACTTTGTAGACTTTGAAGAAGTGCTCATTCCACATTCTTTCCCCCCATTCTTGAGTTTCTCCAGTGCCTTTCTTCATCTGTTCATCAAGTGTTCCAGTCTTGTGAGATCACCATTTTGTACCTGTTCTTACCCATTGGGGACAATTGTTTGAGTTTATATAACAGTTAATATTAAGTAGGACATTTTCAATATCAGGTCAAACAGGTTTTTTTACCTACTGACACTAAAATGTTTCTATAAAACAAATCCTCATTTTATAGTGACCTTCCCTGAAGTTTCACAAGTAAGCAGTGTAGATCAGTTTGAATCTATGTGTTTGGACTCCCAAGTTTAGAGCTCTTTAAGTAACGAATGAAATCTTTCAAAGATGCTGAATTTTGAATGTAGTGCTCCTCTGAAAATTTTAGAGTATGGCTCAAATGGCAGAGTACCTGCCAAGTGAGCATAAGGCCCTGCATTCAAATTCTGGTGCTTCCAAGTAAAGTACTGGCTAGCAAATAAAATAAAAATGGTGGGCATTAGTGGCTCACACCTGTAATTCTAGATCTGTAATTCTGAGATCTGAGGATTGCTGTTCGAAGACAGCTTAGACAGGAAACCCTATGAACTCTTTTTTTTTTTTTTTTTCTGGTCCTGGGGCTTAAACTCTGGGTCTGGGGACTGTCCTTGAGTTTCTTTTGCTTAAGGCAAGTACTCTATCACTTGAGCCACAGGACTGTTTCCAGCTTTTTCTGAGTAATTATTGGAGATAAAAGTCTCATGGACTTTCCTGCCCGATTGGCTTTGAACTGCCATCCTTAGATCTTAGCCTCCTGAGTACCTAGGATTATAGACATGAACTAGCTTCTGTGAATTCTTATCTCTAATTAACCACCAAAAAGCTTGAAGTGGGGCTCAAATAGTAAAACACTAGCCTTGACCAAAAACAACAACAAAAAACCCTTTGAGACAGCACTCAGGCCCTGAGTTTCAGCTCTGGGATTGGTGGGCGTGTGCACGCACATGCACACACATACGTGTACACACACACACGCGCGCGCGTGCGCGCGCACACACACACACACACACACACACACACACACACACACACACACACACGAAACAACCACCCACAAACTGATAGGGCAGAAATTCCAAGAAGGGCAAGGAATGTGACTTAGTAGTAGCTAAGCATACATGAAGTGCTCTGGGTTCTATTCTCAGTATCACATAAACAGAAAAAGCCGAAGTGGCACTGTGCCTCAAGTGGTAGTGTGCTAGCTTTGAGCAAAAGAATCTCAGGGAGGAGCTGGGAAGGTGGCTCAGTGGTAGAGTGCTTGCTTGCATGCGTGAGGCCCTAGGTTCGATTCCTCAGCACCACATAAGCAGAAAAAGCCAGAAGTGGCACTGTGGCTCAAGTGGTAGAGCACTAGCCTTGAGCTGAAAAACTAAGGGGCAGTGTCCAGGCCCAGAGTTCAGGCCACAGCACTGACAAAAAAAAAAGAATCTCAGGGATAGTGCTCAGGCCCTGAGATCAAGCCCTAGGACTGGCCAAAAGAAAAAAAAATTCTAAAAAGTGACAAACAACAAAAACAGGCAACTTTAATAGTAATGTTAGTGTTGTAGGTAGGTTCAAAGCCGATTAATACGCTGGGGGCCGGTGGCTCACTCCTATAATCCTAGGTACTAAGGAGGCTAAGATCTGAGGATCACGGTTCAAAGCTAGCCCAGGCAAAGTCCGTGAGACTCATATTTCTAATAAACCATCAAAAAAACCAGAAGTGGTGCTGTAGCTCAAGTGGTAGAGCACTAGCCTTGAGCTGAAGAGCTGAGGGGCAGTGCCCAGGCCCAGAGTTCAAGGCCCATGACTGACGAAACAAAACAAAAAAACTGATTAATAGGCACTATTTTTTTTAAAATATTCCAGTCCTGGAGCTTGAACTCAGGGCCTGGGTACTGTTCTGAGTGTTCTGGCTCAAGGTTAGCACTCTACCACTTGAGCCACAGTTCTACTTCTGGCTTTTTTGGTGGTTAGTTTGAGATAAGAATCTCACAGACTTTCCTACCAAGGCCGGCTTGGGACTGTTATCCTCCAATATTAGTCTCCTGAGTAACCAAGATTATAGACATGAGCTACCAGTGCCCAGCTAATAGAATGTCAAAGTATTAGCTAAAAGTAAATTGCCAGTGTTTAGCCTTTTTTTTTTTTTTTGCCATCTTTTAATCTTAGTTGGCACTATTCTTTCTCTCTCTCTCTTTCCCCTCCCTCCTCTCCCCCCCTCCTTTCTCTCTCCCCTCCCCTCCCCTCTCAGTTTTTGTTTTTGGTGCTGATCCTTAGGCTTGAACTCAAGGCCTGGGTTCTGAACTATGGCTCCACCTATTGGTGGTTAATTGGAGATAAGAGTTTCACGGACTTGGGCCCAGGCTAGCTTCAAACCATGATTCTTAGACCTCAGCCTTCTGAGTAGCTAGGATTATAAGCATGAGCCACCAGTGCCTGGCAGCTAGCACTATTAAATAAAACTTTCAGCAAATAATTCTGTTAGTCTTGCAATTGCCATATCTGAAGAGTAAGAGTTGACCATGACCCTTTCTTCTTTCCTAAACCATTTTAAACTCAGAGAAACATGGCAAGTATAACACAGGGAATTCTTATTTCTTTTTCAGTCATTTGAGGGCAATTTACTAGCTTGATACCCCAGTGTCCCTAAACACTTCAGTGTGTACATCCTACAAACAATATTTTCTAGCAACCATCAAGATCAGGAAATTAACCACTAGTATACATTGCTGCCATCTAATCCTCAGACCCCACTCAGGTTTTACAAATCATCCCAATAATGTCCTTTGTAGCAAAGGATCCAGTCCAGAGTCATAATTCGCATTACATTGTTATATCTTCAGTTTCCTTAACTTGGAAACAATTCCTCAGCCTTTCCTAGACCTTGACACTTTTTGGTGCTCATACTGGGCCGTACTTAGATCTTCAGCTCTCAACTTCTTGAGTCACTAGAATTTACAGCAAGACATGAGCCATCAGTGCCCATACTCAGGGCCTCACACTCTTGCTTAGTTTCTTTGTTTACACAGGTGCTTTACCACTTGAGCTATGCTTTCAGACCAGCATTTTTGCTGGTTAATCAGAGATAGAGTTTCTCAGAATTTTCTGCTGGAGCTGGCTTTAAACCTTGATTCTAGCCAGGCATCCGTGCTCACATCTGTAATCCTAACTACTCAGGAGGCTGAGATCTGAGGCTCAAGGTTCAAAGCCAGTTCAGGCAGGAAACTCTTAAGACTCTCATCTCCAATAAACCACTCAGGAAACCAGAAGTGGCACTGTGGTAGAGTGGTAGAGTGCTTGCCTTGAGCTGAAGAGCTGAGGGATAGCACCCAGGCTCAGAGTTCAAGCCCCACAACCAACAAAAAACCCACAAACCTTGATTCTCAGATCTCAAGCCTCCTAAGTAGTTAGGATTACAGTATAAGCCACTGATAGGGGCTGGGAAGGTGGCTCAGTAGTAGAGTGCTTGCCTTGCATGCATGAGGCTCTGGGTTTGATTCCTCAGTACCACAGAAGCAGAAAAAGCTGGAAGTGGCACTGTGGCTCAAGTGATAGAGCGCTAGCCTTGAGCTGAAGAGCTGAGGGACAGTGCCCAGGCCCAGAGTTCAGACCCCACAACCAACCAAAAAAAAAAAAAAAAAAAGCCACTGATATCTGGCTAACCTTGACACTTTTGAAAAATATAGGTCATTTGAGTTTTCATTTGTTTTGTTTTGTGACAGCGTCTTACTTGTGATCCTCCTACCCTAGGTAGGAGAAGTTTACCACAATGCCAAACTAGGTCAAGTTATTTTGAAGAATAACCTATAATTCTGATATACCTGTTGTTTCATCATGAAAACTTAGGGTTTTTATTATTTTTTTTCAAGTAAAGTTTTGCTTTGCAGTCCAGGCTAGCCTTGGACTCATCATCAAGAAGGAAGCCTTCTTCTACCTCCTGAGTCTTCAACAGGCATGCCACTACTATGACTTGCTAGATTTTATATTTTTAGCAGATATCATAATGATATTGTGTTATTATTACATCCCATCAGAAGGCACACAATTTCAGATTATCCTGTTTCTGGGGCCAGTGATGTTAACTTTGCTCATTTAACTAACATTATCTGCCAGCTTTTTCTACTGTAAAATAACTTTTTCCTTTGCAATTGAGTATTTTTTAAGGAGGTACTTTAGGACTATGTGAATATCCTCTATCATTAAATTTCTAATTTTATTAGTAAGGATTTAATTGATTCCTAGTCACTGCATTCAGTTAACAATTTTAATACTCAGACTTTCAGATTTAGCTGGTGATAGCCCCTTCAATCTGGCTTATGTGTTCTTTTTTTTTTTTGGGGGGGGGGGGGGTCCAGTCATGGGGCCTGAACTCTTGGCCTGGGCGCTGTCCCTCAGCTCTTTAGCTCAAGGCTAGCACTCTACCACTTGAGCCACAGCACCACTTCTGGCTTTTTTTCTTTTTGTTTATGTGGTGCTAAGGAATCAAACCAGGGCCTCAGGCATGCAAGGCAAGTGCTCTATCACTGAGCCACCTTCCCAGCCCCAAGCTTATGTGTTCTTTGACTTATTCTTAGAAAATATCTTTTGATATATGTGTCTAGTACCAGGGCTTGAACTCATGGTCTTGCACTCTGAAATAGCTTGCTTTGATGGTGCTCTACTATTTGTGCCATGCTTCAGTCCAGCTTTTTGCTAGTTATTTTGGAGATAGAGTATTGTGCACTTTTTTTACTAGGCTGGCTTCAAATTGCATTTAATAGCCCTCAGAAGTTATTTATTGCATGAATTTGTTAAGTGACCGCTAATCAGAGAAGGCAACACTGTTGGAAAATTC
The DNA here is from genome assembly GCF_019054845.1 of Dipodomys spectabilis. Classification (NCBI taxonomy): domain Eukaryota; kingdom Metazoa; phylum Chordata; class Mammalia; order Rodentia; family Heteromyidae; genus Dipodomys; species Dipodomys spectabilis. The sequence continues at coordinate 224,704 of NW_024870927.1, forward strand.
AAAATAATAACTGCAAAAGATGAGAGAAGAGAAATATTAAAGCATATTAATATGTTAAGGATGTAGGTCAGTGGTAGAGTGCTTGCATAGCATGTTTCAAGGCCTTGGATTCTACCTCATCACTGCAAAACAAAAAATAAAACAAAAAGCAGTCATCAAGATAAAAAGGACAAGAAACAAGGCAGGAATGCTGAATGTGGTAGTACTGATCTGTTTAGGAAACAATAAAAGTCATGAGGGGCTGAGAAGTTGGCTCAGTGGTAGAGCGCTTGCCTTGCATGCATGAGGCCCTGGGTTTGATTCCTCAGCACCACATAAGCAGAAAACAAAAAGCCGGAAGTGGTGCTATGGCTCAAGTGGTAGAGTGCTAGCCTTGAGCTGAAGAGCTGAGGGACAACGTCCAGGCCCAGAGTTCAGGCCCCACGACTGGACCCAAAAAAAATAAAGTAAAATAAAATTCATGACACCTATTTATATAAAATAGACATCTTACTGAGCCACACGCTCTTCTGTCTCTTGGATTCAATGAAATACCCATCATTATCTCAACATCCTTCTTCAATGAAATAGAAACAATCCAAAAATTTCTATGGAATAATAAAAGACCCCAAATAGCAAAAACAATCCTTAGCAGTGTTGGAGGAATATAATACCAAACTTCAAACTCTTATTACAAAGCTATAATAATCAAAACAGCTTGATACTGACATAAGAACAGACCTGAGGACTGGAATAGAACTGAAGACCCAGAAATGAACCTGCAGACTTATGGCCACCTAATCTTCAATAAGGGAGCCAAAAAAATAGTATGGAAGAAAGATAGCCTCTTCAGTAAATGGTATTGGCAAAACTGGTTAGTCATCTGTAGAAAATTAAAGATAGATCCTTATATATCACCCTGTACCAGAATCAATTCCAAATGGATCAAAGACCTTGAGGTAAAAGCAGATATCCTGAAAAAAATTACAGGAAGGAATAGGAGAAACTAGGTCTTAATAAAGACCCAGAAACACAACAAAATCGAAAGGTTGGACAAATGGGATTGCATGAAACTGCAGAGCTTCTGCATGGCAAAGGACATAGCTAGCAAGATCAATAGGAAGTTCACAGATTGGGAGAAGATCTTCACTAGCCATACAACAGACAAGGGCCTCATATCTAAAATATACTTAGAACTCAAAAAATTAAATCACCCAGAACAAATCCTCAAAGAAACAACTGCCCCATTAATAAATGGCTAAAGACTTAAAGAGAGACTTCTCCGAAGAGGAAATAAGAATGACCAATAGAATATGAAGAAATGCTCAACATCAATTCTCTCTAAGAATTCTAGAGTTTTATTTAGAGTTAGTGTCTTGTGTCCTCATTACTTCAAATGAATGCTGAGTTCTAGACAGTTGACAAAGCTTTTACAGAAGGCAGTGGAACTCTTAGGGAAAAAATGGAGCCCTATGAAAGTATATAGTATTTTCCTGAAGAAAAATATCTAGCTTATATTGTATACAAGGTTCTCCTGGGAATGCTGTCTGCTTTTAAGGTATTCACCAACACAATGTATGTTGTCTAATGTCATGCCAGGCTTCCTTCTGATTTTACATGTTATTTTTCTAGGAAGGCGCTGCAGCATATGCCTCCACTTTCTCTCTCACCAGGATCTGCAGACTTCTCAACTTTCTTATCTCCCAATGTTCTGGAAGAAGTGGACAGTTTCCTCATAAGGATAACTAGGTAAAAACAAGATTGATGAAATTTTCTTTGCATGCTTCTAAAATGTCCTATCTTAGTACTCAGTTGTGCTAACTTGAATATTTTTGTATTAAATTTTTTAGAAATTCCTTGTTTAAAAAAATGCTGGGCACTAATGGCTCACGCCTGCAATCCTAGATACTTAGGAGGCTGAGATCTGAGGATTGCAGTTCAGAAAGTCTGAGGATTGCAGTTCAGAAAGTCCGAGAGACTCTTATCTCCAATTAACTACCAGAACACTGGAAGTGGAACTGTGGCTCAAGTAATAGGGTGCCAGCCTTGAGCTGAAGAGCTGAGGGACAGCACCTAGGCCCAGAGTTCAAAACCCACAACCATCCCCCCCCCCCCCCCCAAAAAAAAGTGAGTCAGGTGATGGTGGCTCACACCTGTAATTCTAGCTCCTCAGGAGGTTTGATTCCCATGCAGGGAAGTTTGTAAGACTTCTCCAGTTAACCACCAAAGAAGCTGGAATAAAGCTGTGGCTCAAGTGGTAAAGCATTAGCTTTTTGCAAAAGAGCTTAGAGATAGCACTCAAGCCCTGCATTTAATCTCTAGGACAAAAAAGACTAATAGGATGAATTCTGTGACAGGGTAGAAGGCATGTATGCTTATTAGGTCTTTGAAAAAATTTAATCTTTAAAGATTGACACTAACCAGGTGCTGGCTCAAGTTGTAGAGCAAGCAAACCAATCAACTATGAGGCCATGAGTTCAAACTCTGGATCTCCCCTCTCCAAAAAAGAGAGATCATCAATAAAATGGTAGAGCAGAAGAGAAGGTAAAGTAATAGTTTTATCTGTCTAGAGACTATTTCCAAGCACTATCACCTAGCCTCAAGAATTAGAGGGCAGGAGGGGCTGGGAAGGTGTCTCAGTGGTAGAGTGCTTGCCTTGCATGCATGAGGCTCCGGATTCGATTCCTCAGCACCACATAAGCAGGAAAAAAAAAGCCAGAAGTGGCGCTGTGGCTCAAGTGGTAGAGCGCTAGCCTTGAGCTGAAGAGCTAAGGGACAGTGCCCAGGCCCAGAGTTCAGGCCCATGACCGGACCTCCCCCCCCCCAAAAAAAAAAAAAAAAACAATTAGAGGGCAGGGCTGGGAATGTGGCTTAGTGGTAGAGTGCTTGCCTAGCATGCACGAAGCCCTGGTCTCAATTCCTCAGTACCACATAAACAGAAAAAGTGAGAAGTGGCATTGTGGCTCAAGTGATAGAGTGCTAGCCTTGAGCAAAAGAAGCTCAGGGATGGTGCCCAGGCCCTAAATTCAAGCCCCAGGACTTGCAAAGAAAAAAAAAAGAGAGAGAGAAAGGGCAAAGCAGGTGCTGGTGTCCTCATGTTCATAGCCCTCACTGCTTAGGAGGCTAAGATCTGACTGATGATCTAGATTTGAAGCTCTCCCAGGCAGACAAATGCTTGAAACTGTATCTCCAATTAACCAGAAAAAATTCTAGACTGGAGGCCTTGCTCAAGTGGTAGAGTATGAGCCATGAACAACAATAAAGTCCAAGAGAGAGCACAGATACCCTACTATTGTCTCTTACATACATCCACACACACATCCACATCCACACACACATCTACACACACAGACACACAAATTAAGGGGAACCAAGTGCTGGTGGCTTACAGGCTCACACTTGTTATTCTACTTGAGAAGCTGAGATAGGAGGCTTGCGGTTTGAAGCCAGCCCAGGCAGAAAAGTTTGTGAGACTCTTTATCTCTAGTTAACCAACAAAATACTGGAAGCAAAAAGCTCAAGTGGTCGATGCTAGCTTTGAACAAAAAACTAAAAGAGACTTCTAGGCCTAGTTTAAGCCCCAGTACTAGCACACACATGAAACAGAGGGGTAAAGAGGTTAGGCCTACAATTCAATTAAAAGTATCTCCAAGTGTAGAATACATGACTTTGTTTACCCTCCTTCCTAGTCAGTGCCTCTCACTCACTTTTTATGCAGTGCGAATAGCCTGACTGTCTAAGTAATCTTAGTAGCTTAACAGAAGGGAGCACTTAGTATTGGGACACTCAGATTTTTTCAGTGTGTCCTTAAGACTCCTACTATATTATACAGGACTAGCAGACCAGTCTGTATCCAGATAGTCCTAAAAGTTAGTGTGTTGGGAGAAAATGAGGGAGGAAGTGACTCTTCAAAAAGAAATATACTCAATATCTGACATATAACTGCAACCCCTCTGTACATTGCCTTTACAATAAAAAAATTTAAAGTATGATGTATTTATAAAGTGTAAAAGTTGCAGATCTAAAATTTATTTCAGATTTTCTATACTTATAAGAAATATGCCCTCGGGGCTGGGAAGTTGGCTCAGTGGTAGAAGCGCTTGCCTTGCATGCCTGAGGCCCTGGGTTCGATTCCTCAGCACCACATAAGCAATAGGAAAAAAGCCGGAAGTGGTGCTGTGGCTCAAGTGGTGGAGTGCTAGCCTTGAGCTGAAGAGCTGAGGGACAGCGCCCAGGCCCAGAGTTCAGGCCCCACGACCGGACCCAAAAAAAAAAAAAGAGAGAGAAATATGCCCTCAACTCCTTGGCTAAACTAGTTTATCACCAAAACTTTCTAATAACAGAGATTGCAGCAGCTCATTTGTCTTTAACTTAGAATCATTTTTTTATTTTTTTATTTTTTTTGGTCGGTCGTGGGCCTGAACTCTGGGCCTGGGCACTGTCCCTCAGCTCTTCAGCTCAAAGCAAGCACTCTACCACTTGAGCCATAGCACCACTTTGGCTTTTTTTGTTTTGTTTTCATAATGATTATTTTTTTTTTAATTTTATTTTATTTGAGAACATACTGTACAGAGGGGTTACAATTACATGGGCAGGATAATGCATACATTTCTTACCAAGCATTGCAGCCTCCTCCTTTGTTTACCTAACTTCACCCACTTTGGCTTTTTTGTTTATGTGGTGCTGAGGAATCGAACCCAGGGCCTCATGCATGCAAGGCAAGCACTCTACCACTGAGCCACCTTCCCAGCCCCAGAATCATTTATATTTATAGATTGTACAGAAGTGTGTATCTACTTCCCTTGCTGAGTTAATTTAGTTTTCTCATAGGTGCTAGAGGCCTAGCTCAAGTGGTAGAGCACCTGCCTAGCAAGTGCAAGATCCTGAATTAAAACCCCAGTATCATTGGGCACTGGTTGTTCAAGCCTAATCCTTGCTACTCAGGAGATTGATATCTGAGGATTGAGGTTCAGTCCAGGCAGATATATTCAAGAGATTTTTATTAACCAGCAAAAAGTTTCAAGAGGCGGTATGGCTCAAGTGGCAAAGCACTAGCCTTAGGCAAAAAACTAAGCAAGAGTACAAAGCTTGCCAGGAACCAGTGGCTCATGCCTGTAATCCTAGCTCTCGGGAGACTGAGATCTGAGGATCACAGTTCAAAGCCAGCCTAGACAGGAAAGTCTGTGAGACTCTTATATCCAATAAACCACCAGAAAACCAGAAGTGGCACTGTGGCTCAAGTGGTAGAGTGCTTGCCTTGAGCTAAAGAGCTGAGGGACAGCACCCAGGCCCAGAGTTCAAGCCCGACCAAAAAAAAAAGAGTACAAGGCTTTTAATTCAAGCCATATTACCAGTACAAATGCAAAGAAACAACAACAAAAAACCTAGTATGGCCAAAATACATATTTCTACAAAAAGGATTTTGGTCTGATCAAGAAGCAGTCGACATGTAAAAAGATATATGTTAATTGTAACTCTTGTATAACCATTTGAAGATATAAATATATAAATTTTAAAGATATATATAATTTAAAGAATTTTCAAAAGGTATTTCTTTTTTTAAAAAGCATATGGCAATAATTTTAAGCATAATTCCTTTATTTCTTGGGAGTATTGCAGGATAGTGATATTTAGCTAAAGTCAAACACATTTTAACTATCACAAGGTGAATTGTCATTATCATGGTCTATAAAGCTTATGAACTCTACGAACTTTGACAATACAACTATTTCTTCCAAATAAGGTGATGTGTACATTTCTTTCCTTTTACTTAGTGTGAGCTGTTCTTCTTTCTTTCATATTATTACCTTCCTCTCATTGCTGTCCTTGAGTTTAAAGCATAATTTTATTTATTGGCTTGAACTAATGTTACATGGGCTTGAACTATTTCAATTGTTTTCATAGTTTTAGTAAGTGAACAGTTTGTTTTTTTTCTTTTCTTTTCTTTTTAGCTGCTGTTCTACTCCACAGGTAGAACTGACTCTGCTGGCCTTTGCACTGGCAAGAGGAAGTGTTGCCAAAGTGATGAGTTCTTTGTGCACCATCATTGACCAACTGGACACACAGTATGATGCCCTGTCCCTCATTTCATCCATGGCATCTGTCAGACAGAACCTGCTTCTTAAATATGGTAAATGACCTGAGCATGAGGAAGATACCAGCAATGGATAAATCATAAAGCCATCCTTACTCTATGCCCTTCTGGCATCTTCTGGTCTTTCAAGGCAATTCATAGACTAGACCTTTATCCCTGGGTTAGCATACCATTTGAGTGTGGGCTTTTGGTTGAAGTTAGTAGAGGGAAGGGAGATGTTCATAGTTTGTAATTATGGCAGGGTCAGAAGAGGACATCCGAGTGTCTCTTAGTAGTCTTCCAACATTTGCTCATGCAGTCATTAAGTGTAGTGCCCCTTTGAACAATCATCTTTGGGGACATACTGGAGTGTGTCATAATGTAGGTCAAGAAGTTTTGAGGGCTGGGAAGGTGGCTCAGTGGTAGAGCGCTTGCCTTGCATGCATAAGGCCCTGGGTTCGATTCCTCAGCACCACATAAGCAAAAAGAAAAAAGCCGGAAGTGGCTCTGTGGCTCAAGTGGTAGAGCACTAGCCTTTTGCTGAAGAGCTGAGGGACAGTGCCCAGGCCCAGAGTTCTGGACCCACGACCAGACCCCTCTCCCCCTCCCCCAAAAAAAAAAAAAGAAGTTTTGAAAGTTGGAAAACTTACCATCTGGAAGGAAGAAACTTGCCGAAACTTGGTACAAAGAAATCCTTGGCTTAGAATACATCCCTCTGAAGTTCATCATGTCTCCACTTTCCCTGGACCCACTAGCAATCAGTCTTAGCACTTTGTCACTGAGCTAAGATGGGTTCAGACCCCTAATCCCTCTCAACCCAAGAACCTACAAAGTTGTTCCCAAATACTATACTTGGCAATGTGGTTAAAAACTTACTTGCTGTCCTGGTCTCTAGTGGTAAAGTTTCTGTCCACAAATTCAGTATTAGATCCCATCCTCTCCAGTAATAGAAATGTTATTAGGGTATTTATACCATGGTGTTTGTGCCTGTGTTTTACTGTGACTTCATTTGTTGATTTATATTTAATTTTTAAAGGCAGACAATCATCCTTCTAGTTTTTTCCTACATTTGGAAGAGTCTTCTCTTAAAGAAGAGGAGACCTAGAGTGTGCATGGCTCAATGGGAAGGATAGGCGTTAATGTAGAAGCTGAAGTGTTCTCTAGAAAAGTTTACTTATACAGATCAGTGGTTGTTCAGATAGTGGGGGATAGGGAAGGGTTGCGCAAGGGATTATACATTATTAGTAAAGATCTTAATTGTGGGGCTGGGAAGGTGGCTCAGTGGTAGAGTGCTTGCCTTGTATGTATGAGGCCCTGGGTTCAATACCTCAGCACCACATAAGCAGAAAAAGCCAGAAGTAGTGCTGTAGCTCAAGTAGTAGAGCACTAGCCTTGAGCTGATAGAGCTGAGGGATGTACCCAGGCTGAGTTCAGGCCCTACAACTGGCAAATAAACAAAAACAAAAGTCTAATTCTGGATTCTGTAATAGATTAATAAGTATTTCTTATATAATGGAAGGAAAATCATTTTCTTTTTTTTTGGGGGGGGGGGGGTCCAGTCGTGGGGCCTGAACTCTGGGCCTGGGCACTGTCCCTCAGTTCTTCAGCTCAAGGCTAGTGCTCTACCACTTGAGCCACAGCACCACTTCCGGCTTTTTTCTTTTTGCTTATGTGGTGCTGAAGAATCGAACCCAGGTCCTCATGCATGCAAGGCAAGCGCTCTACCACTGAGCCACCTTCCCAGCCCCAGGAAAGTCATTTTCAATCATCTTTGATGATCTTCTTTGTTGATCAGTCATCTTTGGTTGATTCTTGAAATGTTCAAAATTTTCCTAGAGATGTTTTAAAGAACTAGGATTAAAATATTAAATGCAAATCTAATAAAACTGATTATTGGCTTCAAAAAAGTGTCTTAGCAATTCCAAAGGTATACTGAGTGTATAGTAATAATGTATATGTGTTCTTTCTGAAGTGATCTAGAGACTGATTAGAAAAGCTCAAGGACATAGTTATACTTTTCCTCTTTCAGGAAAACAGAAGAATAGTATCAACTTTAGCGTAATATTGTTCTGTTTTAGTTTTTAAATAGTCAGACTTTTTAGTCAGTACTCTGCATGACCATAGGCACATTCTTAGTTTTCATTTCTTCATAGAGCCAACTTAAGAGTTACCTTCTTTTTTTTTGACGGTTATAGGGCTTGAACTCTGGCCTGGGCACTGTCCCTCAGCTTTTCAGCTCAAGGCGAGCGTTCTATGACTTGAGTCACAGTGCCACTTCCGGTTTTCTGGTGGTTAATGGGAGATAAGATTCTCACAGCCTTTCCTGCCCAGGATAGCTTTGAACCGAAATCCTCAGATCTCAGCCTCCTGAGTAGCTAGGATTACAGGCATGAGCCACCGATGCCCAGCTAAGTTGCCTTCTTTTCTTTGGTCAGGTAAACCTCTTCAGTTGACTCTTCAGGCTTGTGATGTCAAAGGAAAAGAAGACAAGTCAGGACCTGAAAACCTCCTTGTGGAACCATGGACAAGGGATGGTGAGTGATGGGTCCATCTATTTGTAGTGTAGAAGTAGGTAAGCTGTGAAGCCACTTCTGGTGTGAGTGACTTTCAGATGTGTAGTCTTCGCCTTAGCTTGTTTTTAGTTGGTGATATTTCTGAACACTTACTCCTGTTTAACTGTAAGCTGTCTCAGTACTAATGACCTGTATAAATGTGCAAATATTCAAGAGCCTGAGGGCTATTTAACACTGCAGTTCTGAAAGCATGCACATGGATTTCTCTTGGAGTAGAAATACTATTTTTGTCTATGTTTAAGTTTAGTTTCTCTTTCGGTTGTGTTAGCTTAAAGTATTAAGAAACACAGTGGCTCAGTACCATACTGCTGGAAACATAATGAGGCAGGCATTTTCCAATACATATGCTGTATTGAGAGGAAGACTCTTTTGTCCCCTGAAAAGAAAATGTAACCCAGGCACATGGGTTACAAAGACCACATGGACAAGGTCACATAGAGGAAAAGATTTATTGCTAGTAGAGCTGACAAGGCCAAGTTCTCATGAGGAAAGGGAAAAAAAATGGCACCATCTGGCTCCTTAGAGGCCTCTTTTACACAGCTGAGGGCTGAAGGTGTTTTACCTGAGGCAGAAGGTGGGAGGTGCCTCATCTGCCCCACAGGTGCCGCCATCGAAGATGGAGCTTAGGCCTGTGAAGGGGCATTTGCTGACTTACATTTCCCCCCTTTTTGGTTTAATATGCAGTACCATGCAGGGAGTGTGGGCAAAGGTTTTCTCTTCTGGAGCTACTTCTTGCTGAGAGGGGGCACTGTAGCCATTCGGGGGAGAGTCAGGTACTGTACATAAAGCTGATCAAGGTCTTGATGGTCAAGGGATTTTACTTGTCCGCGGCAGGGCCCTCTGGTTCCTCAGTGACTGGAGATAGGGGTCTGGTTGGCTCGGAGGTACATGAGGGTCCGTTAGGCAGGTGATGTTTAACGTGGCAGATGTGAATCCAGTGTGGACCTACAAGGCTGTGGGAGTATAGAGAGATACTAAGTAGGGTCCCTCCCACTTAGCAGAGAGCTTGGTGGAACCAGGTGCCCTTGCAGGTAATTTCTTGAAATATACACTAGGTGCCAGCATTGATAGGACTCAGGAAGAAGTTTAGTTTGGAGGAAGGAGAGAAAGAAAGAGAAGCATCAACATAGCTGACCTCCTTTAACCTGCCCCACCACCTACAGAAGTTTGATAGATCCCGTATAAATACCAAGATCCAGTGTCCCATGAATGGGCCATGTGGACTTATTGTCCAGTGGATATTCAGGCCAGATCTCGGTACAGAAGTATATGAGCTCCTGTAAATCAATGTCAGATTCAAGTTGAAGCTCTTTTATTTAAGAGACAACCCAAGGGGAAGTCCTGAGGAATGTCAGGAATATTAGATTGTGTCTCACTCATGGTAAGTGACCTGGGACCAAAAGCTTGCTGCAGAGTGTCCTCGGCAGTGCAGTTTGGCTCAAAAATTGGGAAACAACCAGTAGGAAATGTCATCACGTTTCTCCATGGTGTCCCTCAGCCGTGTAGGACTTCAGAAATATGACTTAGATACTTGGCCAAGTTTTTCTGAGGGGCAGGGAGGGAGGGGCAGGGGGAGGACCTTGAAGCCCCTTGACAGATGCACTGAGCCTGCACAGTGAAATCTAAGCCTCTAGATTCTTTATTACCTGGAGGTAGGACGTTTTAGCCGCTGGCAGATATGTAGGAGGCGTTCGGTCAGTAGGAAACAAGCTCGGCGGTCTTTTGAGTTTGCCTAGGACCGTGGGTTAGGTCCTAGGGTTGCTGGCAGGGCCCTTCCGGTTGTTGGGGGGAATGAATCCACTGGGGAGCCTATCCCCATATGGGCCACCAAAATGAAAGGAAAATGTAAAGGCAGAAAGTAATCCAAAAGACCACCTGGACAAGGTCACATTGAGGAAAAGATTTATTGCCAGCAGAGTTGACAAGGCCAAGTTCTCTTGAGGAAAGGGAGAAAACGGCGCCATCTGGCTCCTTGAAGGCCCCTTTTACACAGCTGAGGGCTGGTGGTGTTTTATCTGAGGCAGAAGGTGGAGGTGCCTCCCCTGCCCCACAGGTGCTGCCATGGAGTGCTTGCCTTGCATGCATGAGGCCCTGGGTTCGATTCCTTAGCACCACATAAGCAGAAAAAGCTGGAAGTGGTGCTGTGGCTCTAGTGGTAGAGCACTAGCCTTAAGCTGAAAAGCTGAAGGACAGCACATAGGCCCAGAGTTCAGGCCCCATGACTGACCAAAAAAATAAAAAAATAAGAATAAAATAAAAATCAAAGTAGAGGTGTGCCAACTTTGAGGATGGCCCTGAATTCAAGCTGTTGACTCTTCTTAGCCTGAGTGTTTATGAGTCTTTTTTTCTTCCATCTTTGTGGCTACCAGTATCCTCCATATTCCTTTGTGGTAGTCTCTGTAATGCTTTGAATCTTTTTTTCTTTTTTCATACTTTCTATTGTTATCATAAAGGTGATGTACAGAGGGGTTACAGTTACATAAGTCAGATAAAAGAATATTTCCTTTTGAACAATGTTACCCTTTCCCTTGCTTTGAATCTTGATGATTCAATAAAGAATGTATAATGTTCTAGCACTTAATATGAAAATGGCCTCTGCGAATGTATTATTTAGTGCGGTACCCATCATAATCACAATGTCATTCTTCATCAAGATAGGGAAAACAATCAAAAAAAAATTCATATAGAACCAAAGACCCAAATAGCCAAAACAGATTTTAGGGAGAGGGGAGCAAAATCAGAAGTATCCCAGTTCCAGACCTCAAACTTTACTAGGAGCTTTAATAACAAAAACAGCAAAAGCCTGAAGACCAATGGAACAAACTGGAAGAACCAGAAATTACCCATATACTTACAGTCATCTGATATTTGACAAGGAAACCAAAAATATGTGTTGGAACATATTTCCCAACAAATGATGTTGGGAAAACGGAACATCTATATGTAGAAAACTGAAATTGGATCCCTGTCTGTCACCTTTCACTAGTGTCAACATAAAATGGATCAAAGACTTGAATATCGGACCTGAAAACTTGAAACTTTGAAACTACTGGAAGGAGTAGAAGAAACATTAGATTTAGTGGCCTAGGGAGGAACTTTATGAGTAATATACCAGGGCTTAAACTTAGGACCTCCTAAGCTCTCACTCAGCCTTTTCTTATTCTGCCACTTGAGCCTTGCCTCTAGTCGTATAATTGATTCTTTTAAATACAGTTATCCAAACATCTGGGAAAGGTGACAGATCAATAATTGGGATGGATTTTAGTAATAATACATTTTTTTGGTATTTTAGTTTCTTGAACTTGTCTGTAGAATCATATGACAGAATCATGTAATAACTTGTCTCTGAATTTAATTTTCTTGGATTTTGGTGACAAATTTTGCATATTGTCTTACAGAGATTTGACCTCATAAATCTTTGGTTTGTCAAACTCTATACTAAGCATAAAATTGATTTTTGTCTTTCATCTTGATAAACATAATGGTTAAGAATAGTTTAGAGAGAAAAAGGGAAGGGGTGACATTGTACAAAAAGAAATGTACTTTTGCCTGGTGCTGGTTGGCTCCTGCCTGTAGTCCTAGCTACTCAGGAGACTGAGATCTGAGGATCACTATTCAAAGCTAGCTTGGGCTGAAAAGTCCCCAAGAGACTCTTAATCTCTAATGAACAACCAGGAAACAGGAAGTGGTTCTGTGGCTCAAAGTGGCATCCTGCAAGCCTTCAGCAAAAGAGTTCAGTGACAGTACTCAAGCCCTGAGTTTAAGCCCCGACCAGAGAGAGACTCTACCTGACTTACATAACTGTAACCTCTCTGTTCATCTTTAGAATAACTAAAATTTTTTTTTAAAAAAAGAATAGGGTCCTGGGGAGAATGGTTATCTGGCACTGACTTGAACATTTGTATGTGCTGTATCATTTGGATTTTAAAAAAGACATTCTTGAGTCTAACAGAAGAGCTTTTAGTGAGTTGTTAAAGAACAAAGCAAATGATGACTCCCTTACTAATATAAATGATTACATGTCAGATTTCTTATGAATTAATGAAGATACCCATAAGATATTCCTAAAAAGAACAAAAAAAGTTCAAGAGAATTGAGATACACAGACCAAGAGGAATGTTGAAATTCATTTACAATTAGCTAGGAATTTGCTCAGCATCTATAAAGAATGACCACCTTTATTTCCTCAGAAAATAATTTTTATTTCTGTGAGAACATTTGTATTATTATCAATATTGTACAACTGACAGAAATATAAAATAGCTAAGAAACAAGAAAAGGTGGAGATGAATTTAATTTTGGTATTAATTGTATTAGGAAGAGTACTCAGTAATTTTTTGCCCATTTCAGTGTCTTTCACAGTCTTCCCCAACAGAATGCTCTAGAAGCTAACTAGTCCCTTTTTTTTCAGCCTCTAAACTTGCTTACCTTCATCAGCCCTATTAACTTAGTCAAACATAAGTCATTATTTTAGGTATGGCCGAGGAAGATGATTGTCCAGTTTTCATTCTCTCTGATTTAAAGTCACAGCCTTATGTAATTCTAGCTACAAGGAGGGAAGCAAGAAAGCTGGCCTAGGATCAAAGCACAAGAGCCTATCTGAAAAATAAGCAAAAAGGAATGGGGCCATGGCTTAAGTGATAGAGTGCCTGAGTGCCCTAACATCAACGCCAGTTCCACCAGAAATATAAAACAATAAAGGTCATATTATTTATAAACATATTATTTATAAACATTGTTCAGGTGGTTGTGTCTATACAAAGAGGTAAAAAAAAATTGTGTGATGCTACTAAATATGCTATATTTTTCTTCCAAATAGGCTAGTTATCCTTTGCTTTTGTTGATCTTAAACCTTAGGGTTTTAAACTCCTAATTTTTCTTTTTTTCAGGTTTTCTTACAGAGACTGGAAAAACCAGAGCAAGTACTATTTTTTCTACAGGAACTGAGTCTGCCTTCCAAGTTACACAGATAAGAATTATGGTAATTCTCCTATGTTCTTTTTACTACTTTTGGGTAATATATTACATATCAGCGGTCCATATCATTGATTTTTTTATTAGGTATTTGTTATTACTTTGTCTCAAGCCTATAACAGAAGTGAGGGATATAAACATGGATATCTTTGTAATTCTTTGAAGAGTCTGTAAGGATGGAGAAAGTGAAGGAACATTCCTTGGGAAGTAGCCTTGTTTTTCCATGACTTGATATATATTCAGAATTATTTCATTGGTTTTGTTTTGCATCATGTGGTTAAAATTTAACTGTATTAATTGGAAGCAGAAGTTTTGCCCCTTTCATGTTTCTTGTTGTCGGTTTCCAGGTTCGACGTGGTGGTATTGGTGCTCAATGTGGGCTGGTATTTGCTTATAACTCATCTTCTGATAAATTTAATGCAGAAGAACACTTCAAACGCTTTGAAAAATACGACAGATGGAAACTTCAGGAGCTCAGGCAATTTGTAAAACACAGGTAAGAACTAAAATCTGTGTGCTTAATAAGAATGTGTCTAACTGAACACTGGTGGTATACACCTATAATCCAAGCTATTTGGGAGCCTGAGATCTGAGGATTGAAGCTCAAAGCCAGGCTGATCAGGAAAGTCTCTGAGATTCTTTTTTTTTTTTTTTAACTTTTTTTTTGGATCGGTCATGGGGCCTGAATTCTGGGCCTGGGCACTATCCCTCAGCTCTTCAGCTCAAGGCTAGTGCTCTACCACTTGAGCCACAGTGCCACTTCTGGCTTTTTTTTTTTTTTTTCCTGTTTACATGGTGCTAAGGAATCGAACCCAGGGCCTCATGCATATAAGGCAAGCACTCTACCACTGAGCCACCTTCCCAGCCCCGAGATTCTTATCTCTAATTAACCACCAAAAATCTGGAAGTGGAGCTGTGGCTCAAGTAGTAAAGTTTTAACCTTGAGCAAAACAACTCATGGACAGTTCCCAGCCACCTTCCCCTCCCCCCCGCAATGAAGTGTCTGTTCTCTTATTATTGAGCTGTGCTTTCTTGTCTTTATAAAACAAGTGTCACTATCTTACTTCAATGGCCATAGCATCCATTATTTCTAGTATTATGTGCAAAGATGACTAAAGTAAAATTTATTCATAGCTTATTCAAACCCTTTCATCACAGGTACCATCTTCATAATAGTTGAGGAATAATGTACGCTTGTATCAGGGAAACCTGAGGTCTTCAATGTTACCTGCCCCTGGAAAATTTACCCCACCTCTGCTCCCTCTGCTTTTATTGAAAATATTTATGAATCACCTATGATTAAACAAGGTACAACAGTGAGGAAGGTGGCACAGCCCTACTGTAGAGAGTTTTTTGTGTAGTGCAGGAGGCAGACACCAAGCCTAAGAGACAGTCACCTAAGGAGTGCTATGTAGGAGGGTGCTGGGAGCAGAGAGCCTCAATTGATCAAGGAAATCATGAATGATGAGTTATAGTTAACTAGCTGCTTAAAGAGGAAGAGTGATTGAGCAAAGAGAAAACCTGGCATAAGGACCCACTAAAGGAGCTGGTAGCTGTGCCAAATATGACTGAGATATATGGAGGAAGAGTGGCAAGAGACAGAGTTGGAGAGCTGGGAAAGGCCAAGACAGTTAAGGTTTGTTTTGGATCTTTGACTTTATCCTTAAAGCAAAGTATGATTGGGAGGAGAGCAAGCAGGAGGGTGGGTAGAGCAGGTTGTAGAAGAGTTTTGAGAGATGGAGTGAGGAGATGAACCGTATGCTTTAGAGGAGCTACTGTGGCTTGTGGTATGGCAGCATGGTTGAAAGAGAGCAAGTATGGGGCATAAGAGGAGGCTGACAGGCTCAGGAAATCAGAAGTACAGTATATGAGTGAGGTGGCTCCTAGAAGTTGAAACTGCAAGCCACAGAGGCTGACTGATCACAGGAGAGGGAAGAAGGTACTGAATCTGGGGTTTTAGCTTGAACAGATGGAAGACTTAGCACCTTTCTCCAGGAGAGAAAACGCTTGGGGGAGAAGGAGGTTTGTAGGGTAGCTAATGAACTCAGTAATGGTCCTGCTGAGTTTGACATCCTAGGGGACCTTTGTGGTGTCTAGGTGTGTCAGATGGACAAATAAGTCAGGAGCAGGAGCGTGGAGGAGAAACTTATTCTTCAGAGATAGACATAATAATTAAAGTTGTACTTTAAATTGTCAGGCATAGTAGTACATAACTGTAATCCTAGCACTTTGCCAGCCTGGGTTACCTAGAAAGACCCTATAAGAATGCATGGACTGGGAAGAGATGATAACTTAAGTCATTGTGTTGCAACACCAAGATTTAAGGACCAAAGAGAAAAACTTACCCGGAGAAGTAGTGGAAAAGCCAGAGCTGTATACCCAAGAAGCCAAGGAAAAAGAAGCAGGGAATGGCTGTGCTTTCCAGTGTGACATAGTCAGCAAGATAACAAGTAGGTCTGTTGGATATAGCCATAGACGTCATTGGTGATCCCTTGAAGGGTATTGCCCCTTCCCTAAACCCTTCCCCACCTGCTGCTAACTTACTTTCAAGACTCATGGAGCAGGGTCTAGACTCCATTTGTGGTACTGGATTTTACAAGTGACAAGTGTTGGATTTAATAGAATTCATGAAATATCATCCAGTATGGTACTGCTTGCACTTTAATGTGCATTTATATTACCAAGAGGTTTTCTGAAAGTGCAGGATCTGGTTCAGAGCTCTGGGTAGGCTCTGAGACTTTTTTGAAGCTAAGGTCTCACTAGTAGTCAAGGTTGGCCTCAAACTCACACCTCTGCTACTTCATCCTCCAAGTTCTAGGATTACAGGTGTGAGCAAATCACCATGCCTGGCTAGGACTTCATTTCTAACAAGTTCCCAGATGATTCTGATACTGCCCATCAATGGGTCACACTTCTAGGAGCAATCTAGTATAAGTACCTCTACTTGATTTTTTTTTTTTTTTTTTTTTTTTTTTTGCCAATCCTGGGCTTGAACTCAGGACCTGGGCACTGTCTCTGAGCTTCTTTTCTTTTGCTCAAAGTTAGCACTCTACAGCTTAAGCCACAGCACCACTTCTGGCCTTTTCTGTTTATGTGGTACTGAGGAATAGAACTCAGAGCTTCATGCATGCTAGGCGAGTCTCATGGATTTTCTTGCCCCGGGCTGGTTTTGATCCTCAGATCTCAGCCTTCTGAGTAGCTAGGATTATAGACGTGAGCTACCAGTGCCTACCTTGAATTTTTTTTTAGGGGGGGGGTCCGGTCCTGGGCCTGAACTCTGGGCCTGGGTGCTGTCCCTCAGCTCTTCAGCTCAAGGCTAGCGCTCTATCACTTGAGCCACAGCGCCACTTCCGGCTTTTTTCTTTTTTTGCTTATGTGGTGCTGAGGAATTGAACCTAGGGCCTCATGCATGCAAGGCAAGCTCTCTACCACTGAGCCACCTTCCCAGCCCCATACCTTGAATTTTTTTAAGCCTCTGTAGAATGCTGGTGCTGGCAAACTCACTATCAAAGCACTTTAATAGTAGAAAATGCAGTCTAAATCTCATTTCTACTCTGTGGTTTTAATTTCAGTTCTCTAAAGAAATTGGACAAAAGATATGCCTAACATAAGACTTCAAAAGATTTTGTCACACAGTGTCTTTCAGTCTATCTAAGATGATTTTTTGTTTTATGGAGTTTGTTTGTTTTTTTTGTTATTGTTCATGGAGCTTGAACTCAGGGCCTTGGCACTGTGCCTGAGCTTTTCTATTCAAGGCTAGTGCTTTACCATTGTGAGCCACAGCTCCACTTTTAGTTTTTAGGTAGTATATTGGAGATAAAAGTCTCATAGGCTTTCCTGCATGGGCTGACTTCAAACTGTGATCCTTAGATCTCAGCCTACTGAGTACCTAGGATTACATGTGTGAGCCACCACTACCCAGCCAGGATTTTTTAAACCTGTCATACAATGTCTTTCAATCTATAAAGGTTAGTTTTTTCAACCTAAACATAGACTTATTTGCTTTTTTCCCTTAATGATTGATTTTAGCTGGTTCTAACCTGTTACTTGTAAATCCTGGTTTATTTGGCCTGTATACTACTAGTTCCATTTAGAAATTCACATGTTAGGGGCTGGAAGGTGGCTCAGTGATAGAGCGCTTGCCTTGCATGCATGAGGCCCTGGGTTCGATTCCTCAGCACCACATAAGCAAAAAGAAAAAAGCCAGAAGTGGCGCTGTGGCTCAAGTGGTAGAGCACTAGCCTTGAACTGAAGAGCTGAGGGACAGTGCCCAGGCCCAGAGTTCAGGCCTCACGACTGCACCCCCCCCCCCCCCCAAAAAAAAAAAGATATTCACATGTTAATGTGCATGCATCTGCTTGCCCATTTTTGTTGTGTCCCTCTGGTCAACATGGTCCAGGGCTAGCTGTGTACTGGCTGTACGTTTTTAAGAGGTTTATTATTCAACTCTCTGTATCCTGCCTACTATACAGTATAGATTAGTCAGTAAGGTTGCTTCTTGCTTCTCTTAGATCTTTCCAGCTCTTTGTATGGCAGAGGTTTCCTTGAGGACCCTCAGAGTGTAAGCTTGTTGCTGTGTATGATAGCAGATACTGTAATCCCAACACTTGGGAGGTAGAGGCACAGGAGAATTGAGAGTTTGAGACCAGCCTGAGCTACATAGCTGCGGGTTGAACCAGGGCCTTGCATTTCCTAGGTAAGCACCCTACCACTGAGCTGTATTGCAGCCCTTTAAAAATAATTGAAAAATCTCTTAAATTTGCATTGCAGATGAGACTTACAGTTTTGGGTTAAGCAGATTCTACCTATTCCAGTGGGGTCAACTGTATTATGAAATGAGAGAATGTATTTTCCTCTTTGTTAATAAAACATACTTTGGATTCTTTTTTCCCCTCCTTTCTGTGGTTGCCTGAGTGTTTTTTTTTTTGGTTGGTTTTGTTTTTGTTTTTTGTTTGTTGGTTTGTTTTTGCCAGTACTGGGGCTTAAACTTAGGTCCTGGGCACTGTCCCTGAACTTCTTTTTGCTCAAGGCTAGCACTCTACCACTGAGCCACATTCACCTTGGTTGTTTGTCCTATCCATACAAGCTACCTCAGTACTGCTCACTGGGTGGCTAAGTCACAAGCTAAATACTAAGTTTTTAAAATTATACTTGAAAGGACTACCTAATGCAGCTCTTTAGTTATTTAGTCCCTTAAAGGAAATAGCATTTACCTACCTACTTTTTTTTTTTTTTCTTTTCTATCTGTCGAGGGGCCTAAACTGTGGGCCTGGGCGCTATCCCTGAGCTCTTCAGCTCAAGGCTAGTGCTCTACCACTTGAGTCATAGCACTACTTCTGGCTTTTTCTGCTTATGTGGTGGTGAGAAATCGAACTCAGGGCCTCACGCATGCAAGGCAAGCACTCTACCACTGAGCCACTTTCCCAGCCCCTACCTACCTACTTTTTAAAAAAGAAGTGGCCCCAGCCAGGCATTGGTGGCTCACGCCTGTAATCCTAGGTACTCAGGAAGCTGAGATCTGAGGATCACAGTTCAAAGCCAGCCCAGTCAGGAAAGTCCATGAGACTTTTATCTCCAATAAACCACTCAGAAAACCGGAAGTGGTCCTGTGGCTCAAGTGGTAGAGTGCTAACTTTGAGCTGAAGAGCTGAGGGACAGTGTTCAGGCCCAGAGTTTAAGCCCCATGACTGACAGGAAAAAAAAGAAAAAAAGTGGCCCACCATTGTAGAAAACTTTCCTAGAAGGACTTTTTTTTTTTTTTTGGAGGGGGGGGGAGTGGTGCTAGTCTTAGAGCTTGAACTCAATGAACTCAACGTCTGGGCACTGTCCCTGAGCTGCTTTTGCTCAAGGTTACTAACCTACCACTTGAGCTACAGCTCTCTTTCCAGCTTTTTGGTGGCTAATTGGAGATAGGAATCTCATGGGACTTTCCTGCTTGGACTGGCTTTGAATTGCGGTCCTCAAATCACAGCCTCCTAGGATTACAGGTGTAAGCTACCAGTGCCTGGCTTAGAAGGACTTCTTAAGAACTAAAAAGAATATGAAGGTCTATGAAGAGTGAGATTTTCTTTATTGGAATTCCAGGGTCTGAAAGCCCGCAGACTTTTGCTTTCAGCTGTTTGTGAGTGTCCAGACCCCACACTGGTCACACATTATTTAGACAGATGTGTGGAAAATGAGCCAGAGAAGCTGGGCCTTCCTTTCCATAGCTCTTTTGAGATATAGTGGTCATTATGCCTCTCTCATGAGAGTCTCATTAAGTCTGGTTCTTCAGATAAGCCACTGTATAGAGAGGCAAACTTTCTTCTTAACTTTGATTTTACAGATGAGGTTGCTACAAATTGGGAGGGCCTCTATCAGACCACTACCTCATGTATTCCCAGTGGGTAGTGGGCGCTATCCCTGGTCCCACTTTTAAGTGACAAGCTTTGTATATGAGGTAACTCCTATATGAATGTGGCTTTACATGCTAGATTCTGGAGAAGCTTAGGAACAGGAAATTCTTTTGATTGTCATTCTGTACACAGGGCTGGCTGTTCATCTGAAGACCTTGGAGAAGATGATCCTATTGGCTGGTTTGAGCTAGAAGAAGAGTGGGATGAAACAGATGTCAAACTGCAGCAGTGCCGAGTTGCCAAAGTAAGCATTAGTGAGCACAACACTCACATGTTCTACTCCTACTCTCTTCTTATTCTGTACACTCTGTGCTAATTGTAGGCCAGCCCTAAGCCTAAACGGAACCCCAGAGGTGGAACAATTCTCAAGGAGTCCCTAGTGTAGTGGGAGAGGCAGATATAATATGGCTGTGATAAAGGGATATTCAGGGGCAGTTGGAACCCACAGGAAGAAGATTCAAAACAGCCTTGAATGCACTTGGAAAGATGGTGTGAAATAAAGGGCCAGAAGTTAAGCCATCATCCTTGACTTGGTTGAGATGTGTGGAGAAGTTCATCTTAGGCTGAGAAGCAAGTACACAGGCATATGTGCAAGAGACGTGTTTGCCTGGCAGTGAAAGAGACTGTCAAAGAGCTATCTGGCCACTTAATTTTTTCTTAACTTCAAGTATAAATCTGAGGCTGAGACTTAAATAATAAGAGAATTAAGAACTATCTTCAAGGTTTTTTATGCAGTTGAATACTAGATTTGGAAAAGCTGTTAAAGAAGGAACTGTTACATAAAAAGCAATTTGCACAAAAATTGGACTTTTAACTAGTCACAGTGGCTCATGCCTATAATCTTAGATACTTGGGAAGGCTGAGATTTGGAGGATCACAGATGAAGATCAGCCTAGGCAAAATAAAGTTGACAAGATCTCATCTTGACCAATAAAAAGCATCCTGTATATACATTTTTCTAATTTGGGAAGGGGAAGGGAAAAAACAAAATGCTTAAATAGGGATACAGGTTGACCCATTATAACAATGAAATGTACAAGATGAACTTTACAACTCCATGCAGGGGAGTGAGGGAATGGTAGGGGAAAAACAAAGGAGGGGGTAACAATTTGATAGGAATTGTACCCACTACCTTACTCATGTAACTGTAACCCCTCTGTACAGTATCTTTATAATAAAAAAAAATATATTTTTAAAAAGACAGTATGTCGGAAATGAACTTTACGACTTGGGCCGGGGAATTGTGGGGGCCGAGGGAAAATGGGAGAAAAATGGGGGAGGGGGTAAAAATATTCAACAAGAAATGTACTCATTACCTTATATATATAAAACTGAAGCCCCTCTGTATATCATCTTGCCAATAAAAGAAAATTAAAAAGAAAAAAGCTGAGCACCATAGTGCATACCTGTCATCCTAGCTGTGTGAGAGATGTAAATAAGTGGATTGTGGTATTGGCTAACTTGGGCAAAAAATGAGACTATAAAATATAAAAAATAGAAGCAAAAAAGATTGAGGTATTTTTCTTTCTTGAGAAAAGAGCAAAGATATAATTTATTGGAAAAAAGAGACAGCATTCAATAAATGTGCTGGAGCAATTGGACAATCATATGCAAAAGATTAAAAGAAAGAAAATCTAGACCCAGATCTTAATATACTTCATAACTCATAGCTCAAATTGGATTATGACCTATATATGAAACTTAAATCTAAAACTTTAAAAACATTTTTGTTGTTATAAAGGTGATGTGCAGGGAGGGTTACTATTTCATAAGATGGGTAATGAGTACATTTCTTCTTTGACAGTCCTTGGTTCTCTCCTAGTTTTTCCCTTCTGTACCCACCCAAAAGTTGTATGTATAGTTCATTTTCAACATGGTTTCTACTGAGTACCACTGCTGCATTTGTTCATTCCATGTACCTCCATTTTTGTGTTGGGGTGTTTTCAAAGGGTAGAAAACATAAGGCTTCAGTTCAAACCCAGTACTGCCAAAAATAAATAAAAAATAATAAATAAGTTAATTAATTAAAATATAAAGTTGAGCTTTGGAAATGACCTTTGCTTTGTGTAAACGAGTGCATCCTCAAGTCCCAGCTTATGGGTTACATATGCCAGTTGGGGGCTTTGAAGTGATTCTTTAGGGCATTGGTCATTTTCATTATATATCAGTTTTTTGTTTCAACATTACTATACTGAAGAAGTCTTTTTTACTCCTTCATATTTTTTTATTCTTACCTTGTGTTTTGCCTTCAAAAGAGCCATTTCTCTTATTAGGATCTTTACTAAGATCTGACTTCATTCAGTGTATTTCTTCCTGTTTGTTATATATACTGAACTTATATTTTGTACTCCAATTTTGGGCATGGTTATACCTATTAAGTTACAAACATAGGAAGATCTTCCCAGAAAGTCTCCTTCACACCCCTACATTATATTTAGTGATTCTGAGTCCTCTTGAGATCTCTTTTTTTTTTTTTATCCCCCAGTATTTGATGGTGAAGTTCCTGTGCACCCGTCAGGAATCAGCAGAGCGCTTGGGAGTGCAAGGCTTGAGCATCAGTGGGTACCTTCGGCCTGCAAGAGCAGAAGCAGAGCAAAGTATCCTCTGTGCCCACTGCAAAAAGGATACAGAGAGTGCTTGTGGTGCCACCCTGCTCCTCAGGACCCTGCAGTTCATCCAACAGCTTGCTCATGACCTGGTAGCGTTTCCTCAGTTGTTAGACTGCTTCTTCTAGGAAAAACAAATGACATTGTTAAGTGAACACAAGCCAGTAAAACTTGACTTTACTGAAGCCAAAGCAATATGAATGAGCACAACAGCCATCATGGTATGTGATGAAATTGCAAGGCCAAGGAAAGTAGTGGACACTTATGGCCTTAAGTGACACATTGTTGTAAGGTCTTCAGGAGTAGAGCTACTGGCATATGATAAAGATCCCAGCCATACTTGCTCCAAATGATTTCATAGGATTTATATTTTCTTCAAATCTTAGGAAAAGTATAATGAAGTCTTGGTGAACTTTCTTGGCTAAAAGAACTAAATGTCAAGATTTTTGTTTTTGATGCTAACTTATAGTCTCTAATAAAACACTCTGACAACTCACTTAAAAACCTTACAGCCATCACCATAGAGTGTTAGAATTCAGTAAAGCCTTTGTGTCTATACAGCAGTATCTACCCTTGACATTCCTTTACTCAAGGCACACTATAAGGCTAGTTACTCAATGTACGTATGATCTCTTAGATCTTTGTTTTTCAAGAGCTTCTAACACAGCAGAAAAGGGGGAAAGGCCCTAGGAGTAGCACCTGGCTTACAACAGATCGGCTCATTTGCAAGGAAGGTTAATCATACTGAAATATAGTCCTGGTTATTATCACCAGTTGATTGATTTATGTTCCAAGTGCCATGTTGTGAATTCAGGGAGTCTTTGTGGGTCATATATGTGTTAGCAGTGCTTATTAGTGTATGTATGTGTATTTTTACATAAACACTGTAGAGAAATTTATTACACTAAAGCTTTTTTTTTTTTTTGCTGGTCATGGGGCCTGAACTCTAGGCCTGGGCACTGTCCTTCAGCTCAAGGAGATCGCTCTACCACTAGAGCCATTGCACCATTTCCGGCTTTTTCTGCTTATATGGTGCTGAAGACTCAAACCCAGGGCCTCATGCATGCAAGGCAAGCACTCTACCACTGAGCCGCCTTCCCAGCCCTAAAGCAAATTTTTATACACTTTTTAGTAACTAGTTATGTCTGTTGTGTGGAAATTTCACTGGGTAGAACCCACCCTACTCCTTATCAATAACAAGTAAATGAGTCATTATAATATTTCTTTAAATTTTTCAGTTTAACTTTTTCTGGTCTCTGTACTTTTTTTAGGTGCAACAAAAAAAAAGTGGCTTAAAATATAAATCTTTTCTGGACTTCACGGGTCTTGATTTACAGATCTTCTGGAAGTTTTACAGTAAACTAAAACAAAGGTAGGTTAGAATTAATTATGAGGTGATAGTTATAAACAAAACTACAAATACCAAATTGTGCTATTCTAAATAGTCTTTTTTTCTTCTAAATTGTTTTTACTTTGTACTAGTATTTATTGTTCTTATATGAAATATTTGATTATTGCTAAAATAATACTTTACATAAATATTTAGGAAGTATTTTTACCACTATTTTGTTATTTTATTATCCTTACAACTTTTGGGACAAGCAGGCCAAGTATTATAGTGATACAGGTTGAGCATTCCTAACTCCCAAATGCCACATCTGAAATGATCCAAAATCTGAAACTTTTTACATGCCACAATTAGAAAATTTCATGTCTGACTTCATACTATGAATCAGGCACACTTCCGATATACTAAAATTATTGTATGCCTGGGGGTATAAGTATATGACCCAGTGTTTGCTTAGCAGCCACAAGGTCTTGGATGTAATCCCCAGCACCACAAAAAAAGAAAATAATACCTGTTAATTTCAGAATATGTATATATGGTGTATGTGAAAAGTGGAATTCATCCACATTTAGACTTGGGTTCTATCCCCAATAGATCTCGGTAGGTATTTATAAATATCCCTACATCAGAAAAAGTCCCAGATTTGAAAATCTTATATCATGGTCCCCAGAAGTTCAGATAAAGAATGCTTTTCAAGTGTCACTTCACAGATGATGAAGCAGGCTGAGCATTAAATTTCTTTTTCTTTTTATTATTTTTTTATTGTGAGAATACTGTACAGAGGAGTTACAATTACATGGGCAAAATAACAAGTACATTTCTTATCAAGCATTGTTGCCTCCTCTTTGTTTCCCCTTCCCATCCCTTCCCATACTGTCCCCACCACTCCCCACCTGATCCTCCCCCCCCACCCCACCAAAGTTGTAAAGTTCGTTTTTCGACATAAAGACTTGTACATCTCATTGTTGCAATGGGTCCACCTGTATCCCTAGTTAAATTATTTGTTTTTGCCCTTCCCCTCCACAAATTATACCAACATCAAATACAGTAAAAGCAGGGGTTTTACCGTGGGGGAGGGACATACAAAGCAACATAGAAATCATCTTATAAATATATGTTAGAAACAATTGCATGAAATAAAAAAAAACATTGAATACTTATCTTGGGGTTCATTCCCCTAACATCAACTTATCTGACCTTTTCTGCTTGTGAGCATTAAATTTCTTTCCCCACAGTTCACAGAGTCAGATTAGTCTGTGTTGTCAGACACTTATTGCATTGTTCTTTCTGTTCTACCTTACTTCCTCTCATTTGACATCCCTTTCACTGAAAGGAGAGTCCTTTGTAAATAGCTGTATGGCTTGGAATGTGAAAGCAACTTGCCCCCACTCTTTGATATTCTTTGTCCTTCTGCAGCCCAAGAGAAGAGTGCATCTGTGCCCAAATCCTGCTACTGCAGCTTCTGCAGAGTTGCTTTTCAGTGCTGCAGGGAGATGTGCCTACTGCCTCTGAGGAGGGGAAGCCTCCAGCTCAGCAT
This sequence comes from Dipodomys spectabilis, assembly GCF_019054845.1. Lineage (NCBI taxonomy): Eukaryota > Metazoa > Chordata > Mammalia > Rodentia > Heteromyidae > Dipodomys > Dipodomys spectabilis. The sequence continues at coordinate 250,189 of NW_024870927.1, forward strand.
CCGGAGAGAGTTCAGGCTGCCAAGGAGCTCTATACACACTTATGTGATGGTAGGGACTGGATATGCCTTGAACACAACCCTCTGCCAGTGCCACAAACCTCTTGCTGTAGAGGATTGTGGGTGGGCCTGCAGATGCAAGCCAATAAGGGATCAATATTGTGAAAAATAAGTATTGCTTTTGATATCCATTGGAATTACTATTTTGAGTCCATATTTATTCTTTCATCAATTGACTTCTAGTTTCAGATGTACAGCTATATCATATTGAGAATAATCACCATTATACTGTTGAGTCTCAGTTTTAGTCAAGGCAATGGGTTGAAGCTAAAAGATTAAGGGGGGAGATTGTAATGATAAACTAGGACAAAATTCATGTTACTATCTGACATTGTTATTATTACTGTGCTGGTACTAGGACTTGAACTCAGAGCCTAGGAACTGTCCCTTAGCTTTTTCTCTAAAGGCTTGCATCCTACCATTTAAGCCATAGCTCCACTTCTGGCTTTTAAGTGGTTAATTATAAAGAAAGAGTCTCACAGATTTTCCTACTTGGGCTTGCTCCAAACTATGATCCTCAGATATTAGCCTCATGAGTAGCTAGAATTACCAGTGTGAGCCACCAGCATCGAGATTTGAGGTTATTTTTAAGGCTTTGCCAAATTGTGTCTCAAAAGAAGATAAAAATAATTTAGTCTTCTTACATTTTGGTATAAAGCTGTGAACTTCATAACTTTGTAAAGCAAAGTATAGAGCAAATACAAGAGGAGAATAAAGTACTTTTACTAATTAAAAAAAAAAACTCCCTAACCTATGCAAAGATGTTTCTTTGCTCTGGTATTAACTACAAAATACTAGTGAGTCTGTAGGATGGTTTAGTGGATGAACATTGACAGAATTTACGAAAGTTGATTTCATTGTTCTTTTTTATTAGTGGTAGATAAGGTAGATGGAGACTCAGTACTTGTGGAGATTCTAAAGCAAGAAGTTAAGAACACCCTTCTCAATGGGGCTGCCATATTCTTTCCTGATCGACAGACCCGTCGGAACCATCTCTTCACTATGATGGTAATTATTTACTGTAGGTGTGGATTCTTTCGCTGAAGTTGATTAGGATGAGATTTGTTACTTTTTATATGTTCTGAATATTTCAGTTTGAGTTTCTCAAGTGTTTGTTGATAGATTTCTAAAGCCTTTGTGCAAAATAGATATCAAAGGACATGACCCTGTGTTCATTTCTAATCTGTATTGTATAAGCTTTTGTCTCACAAGTCACAGTTTAGTCTCCAGCTTTATGACTTGCTTACAACCAAATTATGAGAAAATTTTAAACAAATACATAAGTAAAGTTGGCCAGGTGCTGGCTGTTCACTCCTGTAATCCTAGCTACTCAGGAGGTTGAGATCTGAGGATTGCAGTTCAAAGCCAGCCTAGGCAGGAAAGGCCATAAGACTTTTATCTCCAATAAACCACCAGAAAACTGGAAGTGGCACTGTGGCTCAAGTGGTAGAGCACTAGCTTTGAGCTGAAGAGTAGAGGGACAGTGCCCAGGCCCAGAGTTCAAGCCCCATGATACAAAAAAGAAAGAGGGGGCGGACTGGGTGGCTAAGTGGTAGAGTGCTTTCCTTGCATGCATGAGGCCCTGGGTTCAATTCCTTAGCACCACATAAGCAGAAAAAGCCAGAGGTGGCACTGTGGCTCAAGTGGTAGAGTGCTAGCCTTGAGTTGAAGAGCTAAGGGACAGCGCCCAGGCCCAGAGTTCGGGCCTCATGACCGACAAAAAAAAAAAAAAAAGTAAAGTAGATAGTTGTCTCACCCCCAAGTGTACTCATTACTTACCTTCAATAATGATAAGCTTATCTTGTTTCATTTATAATACACCTCACCTACTCTTCTCCCTCCTACCCAGTATTATTTTGGAGTAAGTATATGATCATTTTATTCATCAATACTTCAAAATATACCTGTAAAACAATATTACCAAGTTTTGTTTCTCCAGTTTTTTTATTGCTCAGTTTTTAGATACTGTCATGTTACTCAGACTAAGTACTGGAGTACAAGAGTGCTTTAAGTATTTAAAAGCACTCTGTTAGCAAATAGAATATTGTCCCAATTCTTTGCATTTACCAGTAGCTGATTGAATAATTTTTATTTCATCCTACACAAAAAAGTAGAGGGCACATGGCTTCCTGAATAACACTAGTGACTGTTAGTAGATCAGCCCCGGGTCATTTGTTTTTATCAGCCCTTCAGAAAGCAGTGGTGAGGGTTTTTGTTTTCTTCTTATGCTAATGAATTGAACTTCACTAATATTTTATCTGACTAAGCCGTTTTTTTTTTTTTTTTCTTTTGTTGGTCGTGGGGCCTGAACTCTGGGCCTGGGCTCTGTCTCTCAGCTCTTCAGCTCAAGGCTAGTGCTCTACCACTTAAGCCACAGCACCCATTTCTGGCTTTTTCTGTGTATGTGGTGCTAAGGAATCGAATCTAGGGCCTCATGCATACAAGACAAGCACTCTACTACCACTGAGCCACCTTCCCAGCCCTCATGTTGGGTCCTCTTGAACCCTCCACCAAATGCCTTGCACAGCATTAGCTATTCAGTACATTTATTTTCAAACAGTAAGCTTCCCCCAAAATAACTCAATAGCCCTGTCTGGAGGCCTGATTCCTATGATTGTAAGCATAGTCTGTAAATCTGCAAGATAAAGGGAAAGCTCTAACAGTGTTTAAACAACAGAAAGCTCACAAAAAAACATACTCTATCCCTGCCTTGTCTCTTCCTCTGATAGTGTATATCTTTTAGAAGTCAGCATCTTCAACTATTGGGTCAAACCTTCCAAAAGGAAAACTTGCAGATATTACCTTTGGGCATAAACCAAACTTACCTGCCAGCTTTTGTTTAAGTAGTAGGTTCTGCCCTCTCCTGATACTGGACGGGGGTTTAGTTCACTGCCACAAGGTGGTCTGCTTAATCTGCTCTCCTCATACTTGGGACAAGTACATGATGTTATTTCATGGTACCATATGTCTGTGGAGTGTCATGAAGTAGATTTTCTGAATGTCCTTTTTCTGGTTTTCTAGAAGAATATCACTGAGCAAGAACATAAGCAGTCCCTGCAGCTCACATTCCATTCACTGTGCACATATTTTAGGTAAGTTTGATTCTCCTTGATTATTGAATAATTCTAACCTCTGTAGTTATTTTTCTTTAACTAGCCCTTCCTTCTGTGCTTTTGGAGTAGTGCTTCTTCTACCCAGAAGTTAGAGAGTTGAGTCTTGAGTTCCTACTAGGCATGAGAATGACTAAAATAGTGATAGACTGATAATCTTGTCAAGACCTTAATCCAAGTCCCTTATAAGACAAGGTAGTATTGAACCCAGTGAGGACTTCTTTTTTTGAGGGGGGGATTGGTCCGGTTGTGGGGCCTGAACTCTGGGCCTGGGCTCTGTCCCTCAGCTCTTCAGCTCAAGGCTAGTACTCTACCACTTGAGCCAGAGCACCACTTCTGGCTTTTTTCTTTTTTGCTTATGTGGTGCTGAGGAATCGAACCCAAGGCCTCATGCATGCAAGGCAAGCGCTCTACCACTGAGCCACCTTCCCAGCCTTAGTGAGGACTTCTTGAGAACTTCAGTCTCTAATTAAATATCAAAGTCAAAAACTAAAACCAAAGGAGTTTGTGGTCCTCAGTCCTACATTACAACAACTGAAAAAGCACAGAGTAGTAATGTGTAGAAAGAAACATTCCAGGAAGAGAGTATATGGAGACTTACAGTCCCATCAGAGAAGCCGATGGGACTCTAGAGTTCCTTAATGGAGGCACAGACTCTTAAAGGAGGGAGGGAACTGAGCATCTGCTTACAAGTCGGACTGTCTGGTCTGGATGCCAGATTTAGGGCTATTTGTATAAAATGCTTTCAGAATCAGTTAACGAAGATGATGATAGATCCTGGAGGTGTTGCATGAAGAACATTTGAAGATACAGGGATCGTTAGCCTGGATTGTTGAGTTACCAGTCATGATATCAGATATATTTAACACTGATATCAAGGTAATTTATGTGCCTGTGCTTCTGGAAGGACATATAGACAGACAGTGGCATACTCCTAGTTGTAACTACCATTTGTCTTTCTGACCCAAATCCCTCTATTTCATAGAACTGATGCTGACATCTCTCTAGGTTCTTTATTGGAACCTGACCAGGAAAAGCCCCTTCCTACAAACAGGTGTAATGAGTTTGTGTCCTTTCAGTGATAAAGACCCAGGTGGCCTTCTACTTTTACCTGAGAAAAGTGACCTTGCTGGCATGAACATTGGTGAAGTCCTAGCTGTCATGAATACGCTCCTTTCTGTGGCTGCTCGAGAGGTACCTGCTGTTTTCTTCTCCATTCTTTACCTCATGCTTCTTTAAGAGTATGTGATAAGAAAGTCACTGTGGGGGTTTTTTTTTGGAGGGTGAGTGGGGTTGATGGTACTGGGTTTGAATTCACTTGCCTCATGCCTGCTAAGCAAGTGCTCTACCACCTGAGCTAGCTGTGCCTCCAAGCCCTTTGTCATTTTGAGGATAGTGTCTCAGTTTTTGCATGGTCTGGACTGAGATCCTCCTGATCCTGGTCTCCCAAGTAACTATAGTGGCAAACAGGTACACCACTCCAACTATCATTTGAGATAGGATGTAGTGAACTTTTTTCTGGGTGTTCCTTGAACTACAGCTGCGATTATAGCATGAGCTACCATACCTGGCTACAGTCTTAACTTCTTTTAGTATTTTTTTTGCCATCACATCAGTTTTCTTTCATATGTCCAGACTATTCTGCCCATCTCTGTGTCTTCCTTAAAATTCTCACAAGATCATTGATATGTGCTGTCTTTCCAGTTCACCATGGACCATTCTAATCTCCATTGTTATTTCTGCCATTTTCTATACTTTCTCTTGTAGCACATCTCAATCCTGCATATTCTTCAACCTCTAAAAACCTCTTCAAGTTCTTACCATTCTCAGTCAAAGCCACTGGGAGAAAACTTCAGGGTTCTCACAAATTGATAGAAGCAGGAACTCAAGATGCTGGAACACCACTGAAACCTGGCTCTTCAACTGGGTCATTCAACTCTGAAATCCCACTAACTGTCCCAAGAGAATTTCCCATAATCCCTTACCACTGGGACATTAAGTACTTGTCCTTTCTTCCCTTTCTCTCATCTGTGATACAGAGGAAATTGCATATACCATTAAACCTTCTAGGCAAGAGATTATTGCAGCCACTGAATTATCTTCTTGTAAAAGCAAGCAATTATGGTTATAGGGAAGGAGATAGAGTTACATTAGGAGGAAAAAAAAAGTAAAAATGGCTAAAGTACACCTAACCTGAGATTTTTCTCATGTCTGTTAGTTCAACAATTTCTACCCAATGCCTGTTGTGTGTGAGGCCTCACGTCAGGTACAGAGGATACAATGATAGAGGAGCCCAAACAAATTTGTGATTAGATAGTTTTGACCATACATCAGGCTGTCAAAGGATGAGCACAGGTCTAGGGAGAGGGAAGGCAACTAGGGAAAGGCATTTTGGAAAAAAAGTGCTGAGCTCAGGGCAGGACTGTGAATAGGCTTAAACAAGCAAAGAGGAAGTTAGGGACATTTCAAATGGAGGGGGCCTGTGATGAAATGGGAAGGAACAGGTGACTAAAAAGGGGATGAAAATGGGTAGATTCTGAACATGTGGTATTCATGGTTTTAGTGGCCTTCAGGTGGTAAGACCTAGTTGCACTCTCAAGATAGAAATTGTGGCTAAAGATTTGTAACCAGTAACGAACAGGAAGTCATGATTGGGGACTGCCTCACATCACTCATGGGCATCTTGAGGAAATCTACAAGGAAGGTAGCCAGGACAGTAGGAAGGAGTATCAGGAAGAAATTCTGGCAGAGAAAAGAGAAAGAGCTTAAAGAGGGCCAGAGTTTGCAGAGCCTGAGGTTCAGTGAAGAGGCTTTGCTCTACAGGAGGTAACTGGGAAGTGATCCAATAGACATAGTAGAATGGGATTGAAGGAAAAGCAAAACCACAGCATGAGGGGACCATTTCAAAATGTGGTTCACAGACAAAAGAATAGATATGGATGGACAATGAGTGAAAACATCTCTCTGTAGTATAATTTTTAAGTGTGTGTTCACAAGTTCCTTGTTTTTCTTTCTTTTTTTGCGGGGGGAGGGCTTCGGTCGTGGGGCCTGACCTCTGGGCCTGGGCGCTGTCCCTCAGCTCTTCAGCTCAAAGCTAGTGCTCTACCACTTGAGCCACAGCGCCACTTCCGGCTTTTTTTTTTTTGCTTATGTGGTGCTGAGGAATCGAACCCAGGGCCTTCATGCATGCAAGGCAAGCACTCTGCCACTGAGCTACCTTCCCAGCCCCCTTGTTTTTCTTTCTAGTCATCCCTGTACAATGTGTTGTTATTGCCTGTTTTTTTTTTTTTTACCTTGATAGCATGCAATCTTCTGTGAAATATTTGTTTTGCTTAGCAATGTTTTTGAGGTTCATTCATGTGTTGTCATTTATACCACAATAGTCTCTTTAGGACGTACCATAATTATCTGTTTTATTTGGAGAGGTATATGGGTTGATTCTAGTTTAGAGGAATTAATTACAGACAGTGCTAATATTAGCATATTTCATAGTTTTTTGTTTTGTTTTTTGTTTGTTTTTTTGTTGGTTGTGGGGCTTGAACTCTGGGCCTGGGCGCTGTTCCTCAGCTCTTCAACTCAAGGCTATAGCAGTCTACCATGTGAGCCACAGTGCCACTTCTGGTTTTCTGGTGGTTTATTGGAGATAAGAGTATCACAGCCTTTCCTGCCTGGGCTGGCTTTGAACCATGATCCTCAGATCTCAGCCTCCTGAGTATCTAGGATTATAGGCCTGAGCCACTGATGCCCAGCTACTTCATAATTCTTTTTTTTTTTTTTTTTAATGTTGTTTGTAGGGCCTGAACTCTGGGCCTGGGTGCTGTCCCTCAGCTCTTCAGCTGTAGACTAGCGCTTTACCACTTGAGCCTCAGCCCCACTTCTGGCTTTTTCTGCTTATGTGGTGCTGAGAAATCTAACTGTGGGCCTCATGCATGCAAGGCAAGCACTCTACCACTGAGCCACCTTCCCAGCTCCAACTTCATAATTCTTATGTGCCAGAATTTCTCTCTGGAGGTTAGATGCCCCTTCAGAGAAAACCCAAAAAACAAAGATGACAGAGTCACAGAAGGATCATGAATTATTTTCAAGTAGGTTTTTAAAATAAAATACGAAAGTGGGAAAATCCCATCTTCTCTTCCAATATATAGGCACAATTTTTTTTTCAGGCACACAAAAAAATCAGACATAAATTGAATGGACATTTCTAAAGTATTGGGCTCATTAGTGTATACATGTTCATCTTTAACAGACATCTCTAAGCATTTTCAGTGGTAGGAAGATCATAAGCTACAAGGCTACTTCTTCCATTTACAAATTCTAAATTCTATAGTCATTTAGTCAATTCTCCTAACTTAAAATATTATTTTTTCTAAAAACATCTTCCTTATATAGAGATTCCACACAGTGGTCCAGTTACAATCCTTTGTAAATTACGCTTTTACAAATTAAAGGTTGGGAGAGGGGGGACCAAGATGGCGACGGGGCAGTAGGGAAACGCCACAGCTCTCTCCAACCAAAAAGAGAGTTCGAGTTCCAACGCTTAATCTCCCCAAGAGACCGACAACAACAAAAAGACGAATACTCAGAGAAAAACCAGAGGTGGAAAATAAAAAAAGAAAGAGAGGAAAAGAAGAATTTCAGAACAGAGAAGAACGAAGACCCCTCCCCCAACCTTTACTGGCCGCGCGGCAGTGCGCCAAGCCACCGGCCAGCCGGCCCGGCAGGGGCTGCCGGAGCCCCAGAGACACAGGGGGCTGCTTGCAGATCACCAGGTACCGGATTGCAGAACAGCGGATCGCCAGGAACAGAGAAACCTACCAGCCGGGAGTCTCCACGAGGATCCCACCCCCACCCCTCACTCTCCACCGGAGCGGAGAGGCTCAATCCCGCCAAAGCCGCCCGGCACCAGCAGCGCGACAAAGGGACCTGTCGGCAGACCACCCGCCCGATCGCGATCACAACGACCCGGCGGGGGCCGCCCAACCCAGCCCGCAACCACCCCAACTGAACTCGGACTGCAACAACAACTGACGACCTACAGGAATCAGCAACCAAGCAAAGACAGACACACCAAAACAAAATTGAAGAGCAGTCTCCTGAACCCCCATGCGAAAATCACAGAGAAAAATCACAAGGTTTACCACTACCCAGGACAGCAAGCTCACCTCAAAAGCCAGCAGCCACGCAGGGGAGAGCCCCAGTGGGAGCAAAGCAGGAATGGAAGACAAAAGCTACATCCAAGGGTTACTGGAGGCAATGACTCAAGAAATAAAGCGAGAAATGGATCAGAAATTGAAAGAGCACAAGGATGAACTATCAAAAGATATACAGGATATCAAACAAAAGTTGGATGCAAAAATAGAAGCTGCACAAACCTCAGTAAGAGGTGAGATAAACGCCAAATTAGAGGTAATGCATACTGATCTCACCTCATTGAGAGGTGAGATCAGTACTCTGAGAACCAACATTGAATCCATAAAGGGATCCATTTCCTCCATGCAAACCACAATAGAAGCCACGGTCAACAGAGTGAATGAAATGGAAGGTAGAGTGTCAGATACAGAAGACAGAATACACCAACTGGACCAAAAAGTGACAGATATGGAAAAATCACTCAAACCAAAGGGAAATTCAAGAGCAAGCAGATAATGCTAAAAAATTTAACCTTCGCATAATCGGAGTGGACGAAGGTGAGGAATTCCAGAGCAAGGGAATGCAACACCTATTTAACAAGATAGTCAATGAAAATTTTCCCCACCTCAAAAACGACCATCTTAACTACATCACAAAAGCTTATCGAACACCCAACAAGCAAGATCCCAGGAGAAACACTTCTAGACACATTATAGTAAAAATGATGGATCTGAATAATAAGGAAACAATCCTGCATGCAGCAAAAATGAAGAAGGAGCTATACTACAACGGGAAAAAAATTAGAATCACTGCAGATCTCTCCACACAAACAATGAATGCAAGAAAAGCCTGGGAAAGCACCATACGAGCCCTGAGAGCCAATAACTGCCAACCCAGACTGATATACCCGGCAAAGCTAGCATTCACATTCAATGGAGAGCTGAAAACTTTTAATAGCAAAGAAAAACTAAATGAATACATAAACATTAAGCCAGCATTACAAAGAATTCTAAGAGGGGGGACACAACCTGAAGAAAGCAACCAGGAACTGGGACCTGCCCCAAACAGGCATTACTCAAAGTCTAACTGAGCAAGCACAGGAGGAAAGGAAAGAAGAAAAACTTAGGAAAACGGAATGGCAGGGACAACAATGCATCTCTCTATACTTTCTCTTAATATAAATGGGCTGAATTCGCCAATTAAAAGAAAACGAACTGAAGACTGGATCAGAAAACAAGACCCATCCATCTGTTGCCTTCAGGAGACCCACCTCTCAGCCAAACATACAAACAAACAGAGTGAAGGGGTGGAAAAGGATCTACCAATCAAATGCCCCCAGTAAGAAAGCAGGTGTAGCTATCCTGATATCTGACAAAATAAACTTTTCATTAAAATCAGTACAGAAAGACAAGGACGGACACTACATATTAATAAAGGGAACAATCCAAGAGGAGGATATAACCATCATCAACTCATATGCCCCAAATATCGGTGCACCCAGATATGTCAAACAAATGCTCTCAAACTTACAGAATAAAATAGATCCCAATACGATAATACTAGGAGACTTTAACACGCCACTCTCACCAAAGGACAGGTCTACCAACCAGAGGATTGGCAAAGAAGCTACCGAATTAAGTGAGGCCATACTTCAAGCGGAATTAACTGACATCTACCGAGTATTTCACCCTAAAACAACACAGTACACATTCTTCTCAGCAGCTCATGGAACTTTCTCCAAAATAGACCATATCATAGTTCATGCAAGGAACTTAAACAAATACAAAGGGATCGACATAATCCCCTGTATCCTATCTGACCACAGTGGAATCAAGCTAGCTCTCAATAACAAAGCACACCGCAGAAATTTCTCTAATACATGGAAATTGAACAGCACACTACTTAACAAGTCCTGGGTAACAGAAGAGATCAGAGAAGAAATAAAGCATTTCCTACAACTCAATGAAAATGAAAACACCTCACAAAGAAACTTGTGGGACACAACAAAAGCAGTCCTGAGGGGCAAATTTATTGCCCTCAGTGCCCACATCAAGAGAATGGAGACAGACCAAGTAAATAATCTCATGTTGCAACTAAAACAGCTAGAAAAACAAGAAAAAATGGGACCTAAAGCTACTAACGAAACCAGATAACCAAATTAAGAGCAGAGATTAACCAATTAGAAAATCAGAAAACCATAACCAAAATAAACCAAACAAAAAGCTGGTTCTTTGAAAAAATAAACAAAATTGATGGCCCGTTGGCAAGATTAATTAAAAAAAGAAGAGAGGAAACCCATATTAATAGGATTAGGGATGCCACCGGAAACATCACAACACGTACCCAAGATATCCAAACAATTCTAACAGACTACTTTCAAAAGCTATACTCTCTAAAGGAAGAAAATCTGGCAGAAATGGATGCATTTTTAGAGAAATACAAGTTACCCAAACTGAGCAAAGAAGAAGTTAACCAATTAAATAAGCCAATATCCTATAATGAGATACAGGAAGCTATCAAAAGTCTTCCAACAAAAAAAAGCCCAGGACCAGATGGATTCACAGCAGAATTCTATAAGACCTTTAAACAAGAACTAATACCCATACTCCTCAAGCTCTTCAGAGAAACAGAGAAGGAGGGAGCTATCCCAAACTCATTCTACGAATCCAATATCACACTCATCCCCAAACCAGGCAAAGACCCAACCAAAAAGGAGAATTACAGGCCAATTTCCTTGATGAACACAGATGCAAAGATCCTTAACAAGATTCTAGCTAACAGAATCCAGAAACACATAAAAAAAATAATACACTATGATCAGGTAGGCTTCATCCCAGAGACACAGGGATGGTTTAACATACGTAAGTCAATAAATGTAATCCAGCATATCAACAGAGCCAAGGTCAAGAATCACATGATTATCGCCACAGATGCAGAAAAGGCCTTTGATAAAATTCAACATTCATTCATGCTAAAAGCTCTGGAGAAAATAGGAATAGAAGCAACATTTCTAAAAACAATAAAAGCCATTTATGACAGACCAATAGCCAATATTATACTTAATGGGGAAAAGCTACAACCAATCCTCCTAAAAACAGGAACAAGGCAAGGATGCCCACTGTCTCCACTCCTCTTCAACATAGTCCTAGAACCCTTAGCCAGGGCAATAAGGCAAGAAAAAGACATTAAAGGGATCCGCATAGGGAAAGAAGAAGTGAAACTATCCCTTTTTGCAGACGACATGATACTATACCTCCACGATCCCAAAAACTCCATCCCCAAACTTATAGAAATCATAAGTCACTTCGGCAAAATAGCAGGATACAAAATAAACCCACAAAAATCAGTTGCCTTCCTATACACTGATAACGTACAGGAAGAGAGGGAAATAAAGGGAGCAACCCCATTCACAATAACCTCCCAAAAAATAAAATATTTAGGAATTAACCTAACCAAAGATGTAAAAGAACTATTTAACGAGAACTGTAAAAAGTTAAAGAAAGAAATTGCAGAAGACACTAGGAAATGGAAAGACCTCCCATGCTCCTGGATAGGCCGACTTAATATAGTAAAGATAGTAATACTTCCAAAACTAATATGCAAATTTAATGCAATTCCTATTAAAATCCCAATGACGTACATCACTGAAATACAGAAAACAGTCCAAAAATTTATATGGAACAACAAAAGACCTAGAATAGCCAAAACAATTCTAGGGGATAAAGACAATATGGGAGGGCTATCCATGCCGAACTTCAAACTCTACTACAGAGCTATAATAACAAAGACAGCATGGTACTGGCACAAAAACAGACCCGAAGACCAATGGAACAGAATAGAAGATGCAGAAATAAATCCACAGGCCTACAGCCAGCTGATATTCGACAAAGGAGCCAAAGACATACAATGGAAGAAACAGCCTCTTCAACCGCTGGTGCTGGGAAAACTGGGCAGCCACATGCAGAAAACTAAAAGTGGACCCCAGCCTATCACCATGCACCAACATCAACTCAAAATGGATTAAAGACCTTAACATTAAACCTGAATCTCTGAAACTACTGCAGGACAGAGTAGGAGAGACACTTGAACTAATAGGCACAGGAAGGAACTTCCTGAACAGAGTCCCAGGGTCACAACAAGTTGGAGAGAGACTCGACAAATGGGACTACCTTAAAATAAAAAGCTTCTGCACAGCTAAATCTATCGCAACTAAGCTAGAAAGACAACCAACTAATTGGGAAAAAATATTTACCAGCAATATATCAGACAAGGGGTTAACATCCTGTATATACAGGGAACTCAAGAAACTAATCCCTCCCAAACCTAACAAACCAATTACTAAATGGGCAAGGGAACTAAAGAGGGACTTCTCAAATGAAGAAGTAAAAATGGCAAAGAAACACATGAGGAAATGTTCATCATCCCTGGTGGTGAAGGAAATGCAAATAAAGACAACCCTGAGATACCACCTCACCCCAGTCAGAATGTCGCACATCCACAAATCAGCCAACGACAAGTGCTGGAGGGGATATGGAGAAAGAGGAACCCTATTACAGTGCTGGTGGGAATGTACGCTTATACAACCACTTTGCAAAGCAGTCTGGAGGGTCCTTAGAAAGCTAAAGATTGACCTCCCTTACGACCCAGTCATACCACTTCTAGGCATCTACCCTGAACAACAGGAACCAATATACAAGGACACGTGCACCTCCATGTTTATTGCAGCACTGTTCACAATAGCTAGGATATGGAAACAACCTAGATGCCCCACCACAGATGAATGGATCCAAAAAATGTGGTATCTATACACAATGGAATATTATGCAGCCATTAGAAATGACAAAATAATGGCATTTGCAGGGAAATGGATGGAGCTAGAAGGAATCATGTTGAGCGAGGTAAGCCAAGAACGAAGAGACAAACGGTACATGGTCTCCCTGATAAGTGGATGCTAAATCCAAAATGTTAGGTGATACAACAAAACTAACAGTACTTTAAGAAACAAAGAACTCCCGCTCATCTGGTTGAACCACTACTAAATATCCCCATGCTGCTGATCACAAATATGGTATATAACATGTGAACACTGTTATATATTACAGACTGTGGTAGACAATTTGCTCCAGGGAAGTTAGAATGAACTTGTGACTTTGAAATTATGTAATCACTTAATCACAATCAAAAAAAAAAAAGAACCTCGGGGAAGGGAGGGAGGGAGGAGATGGTAGGGGGAAAACAATGGAGGGGGAAAACAATGTTCAAGAGGAAGTGTACTCATTACCTCACTCATGTAACTGTAACCCTCTGTATAGTATCTTTACAATAAAAAAAAAAAAAAAAGAAGCAAATAAAAAAAAAAAAAAAAAACAAGTTAAGGGTTGGGCTGGCAATGTGGCTTTGTGGTAGAGTGCTTGCCTAGCATCCATGAAGCCCGGGATTTGATTCCTCATTACCACATATATAGAAAAAAACAGAAATGGCACTGTGGCTCAAGTGGTAGAGTGCTAGCCATGAGCAAAAGAAGCTCTGGGACAGTGCCCAGGCCCTGAGTTCAAGCCCCAGGACTGGCAAAAATTAAAATTAAAAAAAAAAATTAAAGGTTTCGCCAGGTGCTAGATTACAGCTAATAAGATAGCTGAGATCCAAGCCAGTCTGGGCAGGAAAGAATATAAATTTTTTTTTTTATCTCCAATTAACCACCTCTTCTTCCCCTACCCCCCAGAAAAGCAAAAAGTAGAGCTCTGGTTCAAGTAGTAGAGTAGTAGTAGCTTCAAGCAAAAAAAGCGGAGGGACAGCACTCAGGTCTTTAGCTCACGCTCCAGAACTGGCACAAAAAGAACAAATAAAGGCTTCTGTTCTTTTTAGTGATATATTTTTACCATTTGAAACAATATGTAGCTCCTAGTTCATCAAATAGCTTGACATTGATCTTTAGCCTGAAATTAGACATACTTTTCCAAAAATGAAGATCTAACATTTAGTGAGATCACTGCCCCCAGTCACACAATATCAGTGATATCACTAGCAATTCTCTTTTTGTTGTTGTTATTGTTGTTTAAGCCTAGTAAAGAGGTCACATGACTGCAGCATAACAATTTTTGATGAATTTATATTTTCATTTTCAAATGAATTGCTAGAAAATGTGATTTTCCTATTGTTGTCCTTCAATGATGGATTATCTTTATTTTTTTCTATATTTTATTATCAATTTGTTGTACAGGGTAGTTTTATTTTGACATGTCCATATACTCATACAATGTAGGGACTGGGAAGGTAGCTCAGTGGTAGAGTGCTTGCCTTGCATGCATGAGGCCCTGGGTTTGATTCTTTAGCACCACATAAGCAGAAAAAGCCAGAAGTGGTGCTGTGGTTCAAGCAGTAGAGCGCTAGTCTACAGCTGAAGAGCTGAGGGACAGCACCCAGGCCGAGAGTGCAGGCCCCACGACTGACAAAAACAAAACAAAACTCATGCAATGTACCTTGATAAGACTCACCTTCTTTTCAATTCTCCCTCAACCCTGCTATCGAGAGATTTGATTGAAGACTCAGGAGAAGGGCCCAGAGACAGAAGATTCATTACAAGAAAGAGATGAACAATGGGATGGGCTTCTTGGGGTGCAGAAGATGTCTTGTGGAGCAAAAAATCATTTGTAGGGTTCCACAAAATTGCAGAGCAGTAGGGAAGTTTTCCTAACGCCATTTTTCTTGGTTCACTTCTGGATTGAAAGCTCTTTCATAACTTTGCCCCATACATATAGTTTTTTGTTTTTGATTTGCCAGTCACAGCTGCTTCTATAGAGATAGTTCCTGACCAAGTTCTGGGAACACCCTATTTGGTGTTTTTTGTTTTTGTTTTTGTTTTTCGTGGGGCTTGAACTCTGGACTTGGGCGCTGTCCTTGTGCTCTTCACCTCAAAGCAAGCACTCTACCACTTGAGCCACAGCACCACTTCCGGTTTTCTAGCGGTTTATTGGAGATAAGAGTCTCATGAACTTTCCAGCCCGGGCTGGCTTTGAACCGAGATCCTCAGATCTCAGCCTCCTGAGTAGCTAGGATTACAGGTGTGAACCACCAGCGCCCGGCTTGGGAACACCCTATTTGGACATTGCCTGTTTGTCTGTTTCTTTGTAGTGTGAGCTGTTGATGCTCAGTGAGGCACCAGGGGAAGTTGGCTCTGTGCTCTTTTCTCTGTTCTGGTCTGTGCAAGGTAGTCTGCTCTCCTGGTGTTATCTGCAACTGAAGAGCACAGACTCTGGAGCCAAAGATCTTGCTGTGGACCTTATAGAAAAATGTGAGTATCAATACACAATCCATGAAAACAGATAGTTATAACTCATGCATCAAGTATGTATATAGCTTATTTCAGTTCAGATCTAGTTATTTCTGCTTTTGTTTTTGTTATTTGGAAGTTTTTGTTTTGTTGAAACAATATCTCACTATGTAGCTGAGGCATGCCCTGAACTTATGATTCTCTTACCTCAGCCTCTCAAGTGCTGAAATTACAAGCCTGTGTCACCACCTTGTTCAGCTTATTTTTGTTTTTTTTTTGGTGCTATTTCTGGGTCTTGAACCTAGGGCCTGAGTGCTGTGGCTGAGCTTTATTGCCTAAGACTTGTGCTCTACTTGAGCCACAGCACTCAGCTCTTTTGCTGGTTAATTGGAGATGAGAGTCAAGTTGGCATAGAACCCCAGTCCTCATATCTCAGCCTCCTGAGTAGCTAGGATTGCATGCATGAGCCACCAGTGCCTAGCCTTTTTTCTTTTTTGGGGGGAGGGAGGGTTGCCAGTACTTGAACTTAGGGGCTAGGCATTTCCCTTAGCTTTTTTGCTCAAGATGAGTACTCTGCCACTTGAGCCACAGTTCTACTTCTGGCTTTTTGCTTGTTAGCTAGAGATAGAGTCTCATGGACTTTCCTGCCTGGGCTGGCTTCAAACTTTGATCCTCAGATCTCAGCCTACTGAGTAGCTAGGATTACAGTTATGAGCCATTAGCACTAGTGTTTTCATTTATAATTTGGTCATTCTACTGCCTAGTCATTGTCTTTGCAATCATACAGCACTCTTAAGTGATATTATTGAATGTCAGGGGAGTCTGCCATCTCTGTTAATTGTCACCCTCAAAAGAAAGTCTTGAGCTTTTAAAATCTATGACTTTTATAAGTCACTGAAAATATTGATACTTGTTTCCTGTAAATCGACAGAAATTGTATGAAATCCAACAGATGGTGGGAAATTGACTATTCATTTCTGCCAAATTTGGTCTCAGCAATTGTGACAAAATGCTTAGAGTTCTGGATCAGGCCACTTAGGCCTTGGCCTTAGATCAGAACCCTTAATTCATGGACCCATTGTAAACTAAAGGAAAGGGAAGATTAAGAGCTGACTCATTTGGTCAATTTTTCTTATTTTTCCCTTTTCCTTCCCTCCCTCCCTTTTCTTTTCCCTTCCCCTCTCCTTTCTCTTTCACTCCTTCACAGTACTGGTATTTGAATTCAGGGCTTTATGCTTGCTAAGCAGGTATAACTCAGCCATACCCCCTTTTTATTTAACTCATTTTCAAATATTACATTTATGTCTGGGCCAGCTTGGACTGCAGTTTTCCTATTTGTATTTCCCAAATATCTGGAACTACAAATATATAATCATATGTTCAGATTTTTATTGGTTGAAATGAGGTCTCTCAAGATGAGTTCTCTCAAACTTCTTGTCTAGGCTGACCTTAAACTGCAGTCCTCCCAAGTAGCTAGGACTACAGGCATCACCACTTCTTTTAGATAAGTTTTCACTGTATAGCCCATGCTAGCCTTGAACTTGCTGTCCTCCCAGGCTGCCCTTGAATTCTCTTTTTTTTTTTTTGGTCCAGTCATGGGGCCTGAACTCTGGGCCTGGGCGCTGTCCCTCAGCTCTTCAGCTCAAGGCTAGCGCTCTACCACTTGAGCCACAGTGCCACTTCCGGCTTTTTTCTTTTTTTGCTTATATGGTGCTGAGGAATCGAACCCAGGGCCTCAGGCATGCAAGGCAAGCGCTCTACCACTGAGCCATCTTCCCAGCCCCTGCCCTTGAATTCTCATTTCTTCCTCAGCCTTCTGAGAGCTGGGATCACAGACATAACTTAGAGTGATATCTCCACTTCATTGAAAAGCAACAAAGTCAAAAAAAAATCACCTTAAACTTAGCTATCTGTCATACCAACTACTGAAATTTTCACAGCTTTTCCCTTTCAGAGGAAATTAGATTGACATTGTTTATTTGGATGGTGCTTAATGGACTTGTGATCTGCTGTTCCCTTCTCCCTGCTTTGGTAGTCAGCTTCTATAGCCCTCCCTAGCTTTGCCCTCGGTAATAATGTAGTAAATGATGTTCTTACCATATAAAACATTAACTACTTTATGTTTTGATAGATGTGGGACAGTTTCTGGCAAGCATGAGAGTGATTTTGGAATCCCTTTTGTCACAGTATAGTGGAAAAACCATAGTAGAAAAACTGTGTAATTCAGTGTTTTCCATGGCAGCTCGTCAACTGGTAAGGAGAAGTGGCTATTTGCAATAAGCAAGGAGGGGACTGGTGGGAATACCAGCATGTGCAGTGAATACTGAGTACTTCCTTCATCTTCCTTTAGGTCATCTTTCTCCTAGACTTCTGTTCTTTGGACATTTCACACTGTACTCTCTTGAGAGAGTTCAGTACCTTGACAGAGCTGTTGAAGAAGCTCTGCAATGACCCTGAAGGAGGACTGAGCAAGGTAACTTCAGTTGGCCCTGAACCTGTATTGCTTCCTCTCTTCAGAGAGATATGACTCTATCCAATAAAACATATTGTACTACAGCTGTATACAAATAAATTGCCTCTAGAAGCTTTATTGGTATTTTTGCCAACAAGGATAGTAAATATCATCTTGATTTGTCATTAGCATTAGAAAGGAGGCAGAAAAGCAGTATAATTTATCTAATCATTGTAGAGTATATTAAGTTACATAAAATCTATGTAAATAAAGTCTGAAAGATTTGTCTAGCCAGGTGCTTGTAGCTCATACCTATAATACTAACTACTCAGGAGTTGAGATCTGAAGATCTCAATTTGAAGCCAGTGCAGGCAGGAAAGCCTGTGAGACTCTTATTTCCAAATAACCAGTTGGGAGTAGGGAGACAGATGAGGAAGGGTAGGCTCGAGCCGTGGATCAAGTAGTGGAATGCTAGTCTTGAATGAAAAAGCTCAGGGGCAGCACTAAGACCCTGAGTTCAAGCCCCATGACAGGCACACACACACAAAAAATGAAGTCTAAAAGAGAAAATGTACATGAAAAGACAAATAAGAAGGTTTAGTATTTAAAAGAATTATCTCCCATACCTAATTTTTATTATATAACATTTGTTCATTGTCTTTTTGAGTCTCATAACTGCCTGATGGTAGTAGAAAGGGCATATACATTTGGCAGATCTTTTTTTATTTTCTTACTTTGTTTTTTAGTGTAAGACTGGAACTCAAACTTAGTACCTGTTGCTTTGGCTCATTGGGTAGTGCTCTACCAACCAAGTCCTCTACCAACCAACTAAATCATGCCTCCAACCCTGATTTTTTTGTTGTTGTTGTTGGTTGTGGGGCTTAAACTGAGCCTGGGCTCTGTCCCTGAGCTCTTCAGCTCAAAGCCAGTGCTTACTTGAGCCACAGTATCCAATCCTAATCTTTTTTTGCCACTATTGGGGTTTGAACTCTGGGCCTGGGCACTATCCCTCAGCTCCTTTTGCTCAAGACTAGCATTCTACCACTTGAGCCACTTCTGGCTTTTAATTAGAGATAAGACTTTCCTGACAAAGCTGACTTCAAACTGCAATCCTCAGATCTCAGCCTCCTGGGTACTAGGATTAGAATTATGAGCTCTTGGTGCCCACTTCCGTTTTTTTTTTTTTTTTTAAGAGGAAAAAAAGAGTGGTCTTAGACTTGCTAAGGTCCTAAATAAAAGTGTGAGCTCTTTAAACTTTTAACTCAGTGTTTTTCTCCAGTGGAATTCATACCAGTAGTTATTTTTTTTAATTTAATTTAATTTAATTTTTTTGTGAACATACTGTACAGAGGGGTTACAATTACATGGGCAGGATAATGCGTACATTTCTTATCAAGCATTGCAGCCTCCTCCTTTGTTTACCCTTACCAGTAGTTATTTTTAAAAATTGTTCTGTCACTGCTAAAAGATAAAAGCATGAGTCCCTAAAGTATAATCCTAATGCACTTCTGCTAAGTGATAGATGTCTATTGATCTCTGTGTAGACAGGAAAATCAGATTAGCTTGTGTAAAATTTCATCAGGGCTGTCAAATCCTGTGATCTACAGCACTGATAGTCTATTGTGACAGTTGGTTGTGTAGTAACATCTGGAATTTTCTCTTACTCATTTGTCTGCCTAGCTGGATGTTGAGACCTGGCAGCAGGAACAGCCTGTGGTACTACATACATGGACCAAGGAGTCTGCCCATAACTATGAAAATAACTGCCATGAAGTATCTGTCTTTGTTAGCCCAGGGGCAACCTATTTTGAAGTGGAATTTGATGACAGGTGTGAAACTGAAAAGCGGTAAGACTCACATGTTTTTTTCTTCCAAGCAATAGTGGATCAAAAACAAGACAAAGAATATAATAGAAATTATGCCTTCACAGGTATGATTATCTGGAATTTACAGACTCTAGAGGTGGGAAGACACGCTATGACACAAAAGTTGGTACTTATAAGTGGCCTAAGGTGAGTCATATTCCCAAAACAAAGTAAATAAGTACTTCTGTAGCAATTCTTGTCCTTTTTCCAACTTTAGAGCAATAAAAGTATGGTGTTTGGAAAAAGAAGGACTAGCTAGGCTCTGGTGGCTCAAGTTCATAATGTTCAAAATCCTAGCTACTCAGCAGGTTGATATCTCAGGAATAAGGTTTGAAGCTAGCCTAAGTAGACAAATCTAAGAGAGCCCTATCTCAACCAGCAAAAAGCCAGAGTGGAGGCATGGTTTGAATGGTAGAGTGACAGCCATGAGCAAAATAACTGAAAAAGACTCAAAGCTCTAAGTACAACCCTTAATACTGGCACATTTCTAGAATGTAACCATACCCATATTTCTAACAGTTGCTTTGATATTCTACTTGTAGAGAGGAACAGTTGCAGTAGAGATTATATAGCCCACAGAAGCTAAAAATTTAACTATCTGGCTCTTCATAGGAAATTTGCTAATACCCAGTGTTGTCCAGAGTAAATTAAAGAGCTGTTAATCTGAGTTCAGAAGGGCCAGTGGATCCAAGAGAAAGACTTAAACCGTGGTGAAAGATAGGAGCCCCAGCTGACAGATATGCTTAATCTCTGGGCGGGAGCCTGCTTCAGACTGTTTACTTCTTTCTCCTATCTAGCGTCTTGGTTGAGAACAAAGAACTGAGCCAAGGATCACTTGCTAAGCAGCAGATAGTCACTTGAGTTTTAGAAAGCTGAACAGCAGTTTTCTACTAATTCTGCTTTCTAAATGTAGTTGTGAGTTTTGTGTTTTAGTATCATCTCTGTACATTTCTCCCTTAATAGTTTCGAACTTGTAGAAACGGAGACCACTTTTAAGATTTTTTGAGTCATAAAGAACATGCTTACTGCTGAGTTGTTGCCTCCTTCCGTCTTGTTGACCACATGACTTTTGTTTGTCTCTAGAAAGTGACCTTTAAGGATGGTCCTAGGCTTCAGTTCCTCTTTCATTCTGACAGCAGTAATAATGAGTGGGGCTACAAATTCACTGTCACTGCCTACGGCCTGCCTGATGTTGCCGTGTCTTGGGGGTTAGACTTGCAACTCCTTGTCTCTCGACTAATGGGCCGCCTTGCCTCCCAGTGTATGGCACTCAAGTCTATGCATCGTAAGTTCACATTCTTGTCCCTTCCTTTCTCATTACAACTGTGTTGAAGAGCAACGTAGGAACTCTCTCTCATAGGTTGTCTTCACATCACGATAGAGCAAGGTATTAATAATGTTTCTTTTTAGTTTTCTTTAAACCAAATCAAAACAGTTTGCCCACTGGGCACCATTGGGAAGTTTCTTGACTCAGGCTTTGGCCCTATCATAAAGTATGTTGTGGATGCCATCTATGTATGGAAGACAATTGGGAAATTGCTGTTTTTTAGCAGCAGCATAGTCATTTTTAGAGATTTAAGTATGCTCCAACTAGAAGGTAGAAATATAGCCATTTAATTGTTTAAGTGAAATTTATGTGAACATAAATAGGTATGTGAATATATATATTATCCTAAAATACATTAATCAACTTCTTATTATTTGTTCCAAGGGATATATTCGTAAAATAAATCTTTTTGGAGTATTTTATATCTATATAATTTTTTTAACATTTTTCTGATTGTAAAAACAAATATCATTCATCCTAAATGGTCACTTTCTAGATACAAACAAAAGTTACGTGGTTAAAGGGTTATGAGGAAGGTTATGAGGCATCTCAGTAGTAATCATGCTCTTGGTAACTAAAAACATCTCTGTTAAAAAGTGACTTTGGGGGCTGGGAAGGTGGCTCAGTGGTAGAGCGCTTGCCTTGCATGCCTGAGGCCCTGGGTTCGATTCCTCAGCACCACATAAGAAAAAAGAAAAAAGCCGGAAGTGGCACTGTGGCTCAAGAGGTAGAGCGCTAGCCTTGAGCTGAAGAGCTGAGGGACAGCGCCCAGGCCCAGAGTTCAGGCCCCACGACCGGACCCACAAAAAAAAAAAAAAAAAAAAAAAAGTGACTTTGGCGGGTGCCAGTGGCTCACGCCTGTAATCCTAACTATTCAGGAGGCTGAGATCTGAGGATCGCAGTTCAAAGCAAGAAAAGCCATGAAACTCTTATCTCCAGTAAACCACCAGAAAACCAAAGTGGCACTGTAGCTCAAGTGGTATAGCACTAACCTTGAGCTGAAGAGCTGAGGGACAGTGCTCAGGCCCAGAGTTCAAGCCCCATGACCACCACCACCAACAACAAAAAAAAGTGACTTAGGCTGGTCACAGGTGGCTCATACCTTAATCCTAGCTACTCAAGAGGCTGAGATCTAAGGATTGAGGTTCAAAGCTAGCCTGGGCATGAAAGTCTATGAGACTTATCTCTAATGAAGCACTCAAAAAAGGCAATTGTAGAGCTGTGGTTCAAATGGTAGAGTGCTAGACTTGAGCAAAAAAGCCCAGGGACAATGCCCAAGTTTAGGACCAGCAAAAACACAAAAACATGACATTGGAGTATTGGATGCATGACTCAAGTGTTAGATGCCAGCCAGTGGATGAAAGTGTTAGATACCAATTTCAAATTCTAATTTTGGACCAAAAAAATAAAAAAGTGACATTGGCTGGTACCAGTGACCCATACCTAAAACCCTAGCTACTCAGGAGGTTGAGATATGAGAATCATGATTTGAAGACGTCTTGGATAGAGCAATCCAAGAGAATCTTTATTTCTAATTAACCAGCAATAAACCAAGAATGGGGACTACGAAGATGGCTCAGTGGTAGAAAGCTAACCTTGAGCTGAAGAGCTGAGGGACAGGCCCAGGCCCAGAGGTCAGGCCCCATGATCTACCAAAAAAAAAAAAAAACAGGGCCCATACTAGTGGCTGGCACCTGAGGATCAATGTTTGAAGCCAGCTCAGGAAGAAAAGACCGTAAGACTCTTATCTCCCATTGACCAATGAAAAGCTAGAAGTAGGATGTGGCCCAAGTGGTAGAATGCAGGCCCCAGTATACACCAGCATGGCTCAAGAGATAGAGCATCAGTTGTGAGTGAGAAAGCCAAACAAGAGTTAGAGATCCTGAGTTCAAGCCCCAATATCATAAAAAAATAGTAACTAATTAAGATAAAAGCAGAGAAAACCCAAAAGAAAAGTAAAATCATCTTTAATCTTGATAGTCAGATAACTATTGACATTTTATTGATTTCTACCTGTACTTTATTTTCAGAATATTCAGAATAATTATTTGTTTATATAAAATGAAGTTTAAAAATTGTGATATTTTCCCATAATTCCTAAATAGCTTTTTGGTAGGCCTCAGAACTGAAACCTTCAGTTTCAGTTTAATAAACCAGAAATTGTAGCTGAAGTCGGACAAGACAGTAGCATTTCAGGTTAAGGTTAATCTTTAATGTATATTTATGATATGTCACAATTCCATTATGAAAAATATGAATAAATTTTCTCCACGTCTTAAACAATCAGTTTCTTTCAAAGAATTTCAAGGTAATGAGCTAAAAATAGAACTCTCATAAGCCACTTTCTCTTCAGAGTTAGGCAGTAACCTGGCAGTACCACAGGCAAAAATGGCTTCAGTACTGAACTCCCCATTGTGGAAACCTGTCTTCAGGCATCAGATTTGTCCAGGGTTGGAATTAGAAGCAAGCTGGCCCACTCACCTACATCAGAATGAGAAGGAGGTATTTATTTGTCTGTCAACTGTCTGGGTGAAAGTTGTTTATTAATACTTATTATTTTAAGTTGTAAATGTTAGTGTTATCACCTCCATTAAGCTGCTAGCTACTGTGTTAACTCAAGGAGCTAATGTTCCATAGGTGCTCAAAAGTATGTAATGAATGGCTCTTCCATGAAAAATAATTTTCTTGCAGTAAACATCTCTTAATGATGTCATCAAGTATGCAAATACCTACTGAGCCACACTTTAATAATTTGTGTCATCTCTTTTGGTCTCCGTTTAGCTGTAGTAGGTGTGTAATATTTTAGAAACAAAACAAGGTAGCTCTTTGTTTCTACTTCTTATCCTTCTTTTTTCTTACTCTGCTATTTGATCTTCCTTTCTCTTCTTTTTCTTCTCTCCTCCCAAGTATTCTGTGGTTAATTTATAAATACAATGATTCTTCCTCTACTAGTCTCTATTACCTCTGTGGTGAATCTAATTCCTCCAGACTTTCTTCTTTTGGTCCTATGACAGTCCACATGCTTTTCTTACATCTCACTATTCTGTCTGCCTTCTTTACTAACTTATTCCTCCTTCTCTAAAGCGTAGGCTTTATTCAGGCATCTTTCCCTTTCTCACAATCCAAGACTTTGTCCTCTCTTCTCTCTTTTCTGTCCCATTTGTGGGAATAATTCTAAAATATTAGTTACCAGCTCTGGTTCTCCCAGGGCCTGGTATCTATCTTCCCATTAAGTGTTTCCATTTCAATCATTCTGATTCCGATTAATTCCAAAGGGTAAAACCATAATGTCTTCTCAGTTCCTTTTGGTCCTGGTCATTGTTTGCCCAGACCTGTCCTTCCTATCTATCCTTCGTCCCTGTGCTGCTTGTGCCCTTCCTTTCTAGTCAACTGCAAGCCCTTCTTTCTCTCTTCCTCCTCAACTTTACTCTTCATTTCTGCTTTCCTCCATCTTTATCTAGACTTCCATCTTGTGCTTGCATTATTACATTGGTACTCCCAAGTCTTTTTGTTTTTTTTGTTTGTTTGTTTTTGTTTTGTTTTTTTAAATCACTACATTATCTTGTCATTACACTGCCAAGCTCAATTAATGGCTCCCCATTGCCCACAGGGTGAAGTCTAATCTCCTCAATGTGACAGTCAAGGCTCTCTGCAGTCTCCTTTCACCTTACCTATCTGATTCTAGTTCACATCACTCCCCAACTGAGACATCAGGCCAGGTCAGTCTCCCTGCTGACTCTTAACTCTGCTAGTAGTTGTGTTTCTTAGGGTCACAACTGCTTATCCTCCAGGATATAGCCCTTAGCCCTGTCCTCCAGGAGGCTTTTCTTGATTACTTTAACCTGCCTGGAATTTTCTCCTTTGAATTCTTAGCACTGGGTATCCCTTCTAGGCATTTGGCACCAGCCAATATTTTGTTTTATGGTACTGCTAGTTTTAATGTTCTTGTTTTATTTATATACCTTTTTAAAAACCCATATGTTTGTCTGTTCTCTCTAAAATAGAACAAGCACTATATTTTATGCTTCCATTTTGACTTAGTAGGTACTCAGCAGATTTTTTTTTTTTTTAATGACTATGTTAAACGTGACTTTTTTTTTTCCTGTTCCCAGGTTAAGAAAATCCCTGACGATCCCTGCCGGCGTTTTCTCCTTGATTTTGCCCAGTCAGAGCCTGCTCAGAACTTCTGTGGGCCAAATTCAGAACTGTTCAAAGGATTCATACAGGCATGTAGAAAACAGGCCCCAAAGACAGATATAGTTGCTGGTTCCACTATTGATCAAGCTGTGAACGCCACCTTTGCTGCTCTGGTGTATCGCACTCCAGATTTATATGAGAAGCTGCAAAAATATGGTAACTTATATTACAGGGAATATGTTTGATCTGAGGACTAATTGCTAAGGTTTAAGAAGGCCTAACTTAAATGAAGATTTTTAAAAAATGAACAGATTCCTATACCTTCTTCTTGTTAGTTGTACTTGGTGGTGAAGAGATTGAGGACCAATTGATGGTTAGAAGATTGTAGTGTACAGCAAATAGCCTTGACTTTAAGAATTAGCAAATGCTTTATCCTTATCCAGAATTCTTATGGGAAACTGCTAAGTAGTTGAATTGAAAGAAAAGTTAATGTGGGTTGTAATGCAACCTCAGAAACTCCACGTTGTTCAGCTGTTGGTTAACCAAAAAATCTTTCTGCACTTTGATATTGTCCTCTGTAAAATTAGGTTAGTATTGATTACCCCTAAAAATCTAAGAAATTCTGATTAGAACCTACAATGTTATTGAATGTGCTAATAACATGTAGAAGGAAGAAGATGAAGGTATTAACTCTTACCTTTGGACTTGCAGCTTCTTTATGGCATATCCCACTAGGCTTCCTTTGGGTTAGCCTAGTTCTCACTACTTTCTTTCCTTGTGTTCCCCAGGGTAGTAGCATCTTTGTGAAATGAATACACACACGCATGTGCGTGTGTGTGTGTGTGTGTGTGCGTGCGTGCGTGTGTGTGTGTGTGTGTGTGTGTGTGTGTGTGTGTGTGTAACCTGCAGCTGGTAGAACCTACAAAAAAAGAAAATGTCTCCCTGTATACTCATGTACATTGAAGGGAAAAGCATTTCAAGCCCTATCTAAAGATAAGGTATGGATTTTCAGAGCACTTTTGCAGGACATGTTCTTTCCAGTGCAGAAGAAATAAGCAAGAATAAATGCCTTTTCAGAGTAGGTGGTTGTTGCTCTTGTTCCTGTTAAAATTGCCTTTATGGTTCTATAATCTGTACCACTCCTTTAATCTCATATTGCAGGTTATATTTCCTAGTTGTAAAACATCTTGGTGACTACTTCTTAATTCTTATCTCCTTTAAAAAGTCTACTCAAGGGCTAGAGTATAGCTCAGTGGCAAAGTGTTTATCTGGCAAGTGGACATCCTGTATTTGATCCCCAGTACCAAAAAAAAGAAAAGAAAAAAGCCACACAAAACGACATTGAGACATGAGTAGAAACAAATGTCATGTGGAAAAGTATATCTCCCCTAAACTCTGTGGGGTATATCTCCCTTGAGCCATAACACCCCTTCAGCCCTTTTCTGAATAGTTTATTAGATATAGGCTTTTCCATCTGGGCTGCCTTCAAACAGTGATCCTCAGTTCTCAGCCTCCTAAATAGCTAAGATTATAAGCATGAGCCACTAGCACTTGACTTCCACAGGTTGTTGTTTTTTTTTCTTAAATCATGAGACTGACTGGAATTGGCAGAGTGTTACTTGGGCTCTAAGATTCAGTTTTTTTTTTGGTCAGTGATGGGACCTGAACTCTGGGCCTGGGCGCTGTCCCTCAGCTCTTCAGCTCAAAGCTAGTATTCTACCACTTGAGCCACAGGGCCACTTCCTCCACATACTTTTTTGAGGGAAAATAAAAATGTGTGTGTGTGTATAAACGTATATAGTAATTAAGTTATAGTAAGAAAGGTGGATTGTCTTTTTCATCAGAAATATGAAAAACTTGTAGATTAAAAGTTGAAAACAGTGACTTTCCTTGTGGGGGAAAATTCAAACACATACGTGTTTAAAATAGAGAAGCACACGATCAGAAATGGAAACTAGGCAGGGCACTGGTGGCTCAGGCCTATACTCCTAGCTACTCAAGAGGCTGAGATCTGAGGATCACAGTTCAAAGCCAGCCCAGGCAGGAAAGTCCGTGAGACTCTTACTACCAATAAACCAATCAGAAAACCAGAAGTAGTGCTGTGGCTCAAGTGGTAAGAGCGCTAGCCTTGAACTGAATAGCTGAGGGACAGCACCCAGGCCCAGAGTTCAAGTCCCACAACCAACCAAAAAAGAAAAGAAAAAGAAATGGAAACTAGCCCAGCACCAGAGGCTTACACCTATAATCCTAGTACTCAGGTGGCTAGATCTGAGTATCTCAGTTTGATGTCAGCCCTGGCAGGAAAGTCCATGGGACTCTTATCTCCAATTAATTACCAAAAAAACCAGAAGTAGGGCTGTAGTTCAAGTGGTAGGCCTTAAGCATATAAGCTGAAGGACAGTGCTCAGACCCTTAAGTTCAAGCCCCAGGACTGGTACAAAAAGAAAAGAAAACCAGTAGCTGATGCTTATAATCCTAGCTATTTAGGAGGCTGAGATCTGAGGATTGCAGTTTGAAGCCAGCCTAAACAGAAAAAATCTTGAGACTCATCTCCATTAGCCAACCCCACTGCCCACTCCCCTCTAAAAAAAAAATCAGATCTAGGGTTGTGGTTCAAGTGGTAGAACAACATCTGTGAGCAAAGAGACAAGCTAGAGAGTTAGGGCCAGAGTTCAAGCCACAGTGCTTACATGAAAAGAAATAGGAACTAGAAATATCCTAGATAAATACTTGTCCTTTTTTTTTTTTTTAAACTTCAGTGTTGGGGATTGAAACCAGGACTTTGCAAGCTGGGCAAGCACTCTGCCACTGAGCTACATCCTCAACCCCTTTGTTGTTTGAAAGACATATATTTTATCTCTGCTCTGTGAATGCCTTTACAATACAGATACTGCATCAAAGAACTACTCACAAGTTCTTTTTTTTTTTTTAATCAGTTGTGGGGCTTGAACTCTGGTTTTAGGCGCTGTCCCTGCGCTCTTCAGCTCAAGGCAAATGTTCTACCACTTGAGCCACAGCACCACTCCTGGCTTTTTATGTTTGTATGGTACTGAGGAATCAAACCCAGTGCTTCATGTATGCTAGGCAAGCACTCTACCACTAAGCCACATTTCTAGCCTCAGCTTATCTTTCTTGTATTATATGGAAAGAATTCTCTTTCTTCCAGTTTTTAAAACTATGTTCGTTATTTGCCTTTGAATGGTCAACCATAAGTGTTAGTATATACCAGTAGTCTGCTTATAATGATTTTAGTAGTCTCTAAAACAGTCCAGTTTTCTATCACATCTCTCTTACTTCTGAGTCTTTGTGAATATCCATATTTCTACTCACTGTTATTCCTGCTACTAACTCTTATTATTTAATGAGCTACTAGAAAGCACATGTCTATCATCATAAATTTATGTTTTGGTATACAGGTGACTATTTCAATATAACTAGTTGACTTTGCAATTGTTTGTATGTCATTTTAGTTTAAAATGTTTTTTTCAAAAGGAAGTTCTTAGATGAGGCTGGGAAGATGGTTTAGTGGTAGAGTGCTTGCCTTGTATGCATGAGGCCCTGGGTTCGAGTCCTCAGCCCCACATAAGCAGAAAAAGCTGGAAGTGGCACTGTGGCTAAAGTGGTAGAGCACTAGCCTTGAGCTAAAGAGCTCAGGGACAGTGCCCAGGCCCAGAGTTCAGGCCCTACAACTGACAAAAAAAAAAAAAAATAGAAAGTTCTTAGAGGCCACCATAAAAAAAAAATTCAAAATGTCAGTGTTAAGTGAACAATGAATAGCTTTCTGATTTAAACCACTGCAGTCAAGTTTTTGTTAATTCACTAGATGATGCCCAACTCAGATTTCCTAACTCGCATATCAGTGTCGATACAAACTTTTTTTGGGGGGGGGGGGGTCCGGTCGTGGGGCCTGAACTCTGGGCCTGGGCACTGTCCCTCAGCTCTTCAGCTCAAGGCTAGCGCTCTACCACTTGAGCCACAGCGCCTCTTCCGGCTTTTTTCTTTTTTGTTTATGTGGTGCTGAGGAATCGAACCCAGGGCCTTGAGCATACAAGGCAAGCACTCTACCACTGAGCCACCTTCCCAGCCCCTCGATACAAACTTTTTATGTAGCTTTCTAGACATAGAGTTGGTATTCTGTGTTAGTCAACTTTCTGTTGTTATGACAGAATATATAACAGACTGGGTGATTTATAAAGAATACTAGTTTATTTTGGCTCATAGGGTCAGAGGCTAGAAGGTCTATGACGATGATGTCAGCATCTGTTCAGCTCTCAGGTTTCAGAGGTTTCACTGCATGGTCAGCTGATCTATTGCTTTTAGATCTAGGCAAGGCAGAAACATCATGGAGGAAGAACATAAAGTACAGGATACCTACTTGCTTCTTGGTGGCTAGGAAGCAAGAGAGGTGTTTTTCAACTTCCTGCATGAGGGAAGGGATGGTGTCTTTTTCTCAGTGTTTTATTCCCATTGGTATAGTGTCTGGCATGAGATGTTTTTCAACTAGAGTGTAAGCTGCATAAGCAGAGAGGATGCCTTTTTTATTTCCAATGCATGATATAGAGCCTGACACATCTAGACTTTCAGACAATATTTAATGCTTTATAAATTGATGCAACAGAGAACTTCATCTGTTATAAATTATTATATTTTGGTTTTTGAGTGAAGAAAAAAGGCTTCATTTAAAAAAGACTTCATAAGTCTTTTTTTTTTGGCCAGTCCTGGGGCTTGAACTCAGGGCCTGGACCCTGTCCCTGAGCTTCTTTTGCTCAAGGCTAACGCTCTACCACTTGAGCCACAGCACAACTTCTGGCTTTTTCTGTTTATGTGGTACTGAGGAATTGAACCCAGGGCTTCATGCATGCTAAGCAAGCACTCTACCACTGTCATATTCCCAGCCCTTCTTAAGGTTTTCTTACAAAACTTATTTTGGGCTGAGAATGATAGCTCAAGCCTCTAATCCTAGCTACTTGGTTGATCCAGGCAAAAATGTTCTCAAGAGTCAACCAGTGGCTGGGTGCCTGTCATTCCAGCAAAATGGAGAAGCACAAATAGGAGGATTGGTCCAGGATGGCCCAGATAGAAAGCAAACCCTATCACAAAAATAACCCATGCAAAAAGGGCTAGTACAGTAGCTAGATGGTAGAGAGCCTGCCTAGCAAGCATGGGGCTCAAAGTTTAAACCCCAGTGCTTCCATAAATATATTTGGGGGGGGATAACTAGTTATAAAAATACACTCATTCAAGTAGAAACAAAGAAAAGCTTAAAATAATTATCAACTTTATTCTCCCCATGTGAAGAGCACCTCTCAACATTTTTCTAAATACCCAACTAGCCTTTTATCTAGATGTATTCATATATATAATCTGTCATGTTACATATTACATATATTATAAATTATTTTACTGTTTTACTTTTGTCAGTCATGGGGCTTGAACTCAGGGCCTGGGCGCTGTCTCTGAGTGAATTCAAGGCTGGTTCTCTACCACTTTGAGCCACAGTGCCACTTCCAGTTTTCTGGTGGTTAATTGGAGATAAAAGTCACACAGGGCTGGATTCCAATGGCTCATACCTGTAATCCCAGTTACTCAGGAGGCTGAGATCTCAGGATTGCAGTTCATAGCCAGCCCAGGCAGGAAAGTCCCTGAGACTCTTTATCTCCAATAAACCACCAGAAAACCAAAGTGGCGCTGTGGCTCAAGTGGTAGAGTGCTTAGCCTTAAGTTGAAGAGCTCAGGGACAGCATTCAGGCCCAGAGTTGAAGCCCTATGACTGACCAAAAAAAAAAAAAGTCTGACAGGACTTTCCTGTCCAGTCTGGCTTTGAACCACAATCCTCAGATTTCAGCTGCCTGAAGTAGCTAGGATTACATGTGTGAGCCACTGGTGCCTTACTGTTTTACTCTTTTAGAGTGAGGTGGGTTTTTTTGTTTTGTTTTTTTGTTTTTTGCCCATCTTGGTGCTTGAACTCAGGACCTGGGTGCTGTCCTGAGCTTCTGCTCAAGGCTAGCACTCTTCCACTTAAGTTACAGCTCCACTTCTAGCCTTTTCTGAGTATTTTATTGGAGATGAGAATCTAATGGACTTTCCTACCCAGGCTAGCTTCTAACTGTGATCCTCAGATCTCAACCTACTTAGTTGCTAGGATTACAGACATGAGCCACAGGTGCCTGGCTGAGATCATTTTGTTTATACTGTTTCAAAACTTATTTTTTTATTTCACATACCATGAATTATTTTCTATTTTAAAATTTAATTTTAGCATTAAAATTACTTTTAGTATTTTTATATTTAAATTTCAGATTTTATCCACTTTAAATAGTAATTCCATTTTAGAAAGTATTTATTTGAACCAGGTTAGTCTGAAGTAACGTAGGGAACCCAATCACATATTTGGGACTTAGTGATTTTCCCCCAAGGCTTTTACAAACATCCTTATCTGTGTGTCAGGAAAACTTTTTCTGTATTTCAGGAGATTCAAAGAATATTTTGTGTGCAATGCTGCATTAGCGAATTGAATTAACTGAATGTAACTTCTTCTCTCCTTTCCCTAGTAAATAGCGGGGGCAAGATAGCCCTGAGTGAAGAGTTTGCACAGGTGTATTCCCTGGCAGATGGGATTCGAATATGGATGGTAAGATTTTCCTTCTCATGAGATTTTCATATAATTTAGGTTTTCCCACTATGATGTTAGAATTAAGTAAGAAACTTTTTCCCAAGAGTATTAATTTATGATTTTTTTTCCATTCCTGAGGCTTGAACTCAGGGCCTGGGCATTGTCCTTGAGCTTCTTTTGCTCAAGGGTAGCACTCTACCACTTTAGCCACAGCACCATTTCCAGCTTTTTCTGTTTATGTGGTATTGATGAATCGAACCCAGGGCTTTGTGCATGCTAGGCACGCACTCTACCACTAAGCCACATTCCCAGCCATACAAATTTTTTAAAAAACTAAATTTCAGTGTAATGAATAGGCGTAAAGTAATTTAGAACCCTTGAAATCATAAATTAGTGAGTGTTAAAAATGTTCAGAGTAAACATTAAAGGGGTTTAATTAAACCCCTTTCATTTCTTTCAATAAACCCAAAGTAATACCACTGTGGGCAATTCCTCATACCTGGAAGAAAAGAATTGCCTTAGATACTGGCAGCCGTTGATAGTTTCAGTAAGGTAAAAGATCTGTGATATATTTTAAAAATAACTGCAGCATTGGTTGTGACAGTCCAACCTGGAAGAACTAAATGTCTATTGGTAGGGAAAAGAAAAGAATTGTAGCCCGGCGCTGGTGGCTCACGCCTGTAATCCTAGCTACTCAGGAGGCTGATATCTGAGGATTGTGGTTCAAAGCCAGCCCAGGCAGGAAAGTCTGTGAAACTTTTATCTCCAATAAACCACCAGAAAACCGGAAGTGGCCTGTAGCTCAAGTGGTAGAGCACTCGCCTTGAGCTGAAGAGCTGAGGGACAGTGCTCAGGCCTAGAGTTCAAGCCCCATGACCAACAACAACAACAAAAAAAAAGTAAAGGAATTGTACATTAATATATGATATGAGTAATATTACATTACAACAAAAGTGAAAGAAATAAAGCCACATGTATCAGCAATGTCATCTTTCAATAGATTTGATAAAAGAAAAAAAGAAAAGTGTAAATATGCTTAAGTATGATAATTCTTATATGTTTTAATACAAGCCAGATTTTCATGTTATATATAAATGCATGATATAATTATACAAATACATAGAAATGCTGAACACTGAAATCAGGAGAATTGTTTTGATTCTTAGGTATGAAAGTAATCAAACATTAGTGATATTCTTTATATTATTTACATCTTTTTTTTTTTGCCAGTATGGGATTTGAACTCACATGGTATATATTTGCATGCATCTTTAACCCTGGATGGTAATTGAGAAAAAAAATATATAAGCAAATGGGTAGAGAATGGATAACAAAATTGAAAACAAAAGCTAGGTGGGCATCAGTGGTTCATGTCTGTGATCCTAGCTATTCGAGGAGGTTGAGATCCAAGGATTGGGGTTCAAAACCAATTCTAGACAGACACATTGGGGAGATCTTTGTCTCCATTTAATCAGCAAAAAGCCAGAAGTAGAGGTGTGGCTCAAATGGTAAAGTGCCAGCCTTGAGCAAAGCCTTTTGAGAGGCTCAGTACTGACAGAAAAGGAAAAAAAAAGAAATTAAAAACAAAAGAATTATAGTAACTAAAAAAGAATAGCTTTTGCAACTGAGATGAAATAATCATAGGGCTTTGTGAAGGATTTGAGTAGTGAATAAGAAGGAGGAATTTAGGATAGTTCAATTTTTGATGGATTACTTGGTAGGAAGGAGAAACATTGATCAGGATAGGAAAAGCAATCTTTGATTTATGAATTAGAAAAGAAATTCAGCTTTGGACCTGTTATCTGAGACATCTAGCTAGAGAACTTGGTGGATAATCTAAGTGACTGATGTGTCAGAGACATGTGAAGACAGAAGGTAACTTTAAATTATTTTTAATCATTATTTTTATTAAAAGTATGAGTTTACAAACACACAGCCTTGGTCTGACTAGACCATGGTTAGTGCCCAAATTATATTGGATAGTTAGAAACTAAAGTAAACAAAATCTTTTAGGAGAAATTAAAAGACATCATCATCAGATGGTAGGAGGAGAATCAGCTGGATGAGTTAATTCAGTGGTAGAGTACTCACCATAAAAAACGATAGAACAAGAATCAAAAAAGTATGCAAACAGAGAAACCAAGTGGTAAAATTTGAAAGAAAAGAGTTTCTAAGAAACTCAGCCACAGAGTTTAGGTGAAAACGTTTTGACTATTGACAAGGCATGCTACAGATAATGCTCTGGTGAATAGACTGCCAACACACAAGATACTGGCTTTCTGTTTGAGACCTTGGCCTCTCTTATACCTTCTGCCTGGCTGTCTGCATTGTGGCCCATGCTGTGATCATTGCCTCAATCTATTCTCATAGTACCCTCCTCTGCCTGAAGTCTCAGCCTCACCTAGAAGTATCTCCTCATCAGAGTAGAACAGAGTTCAAAATTTAAGAACAAGCTGGGTGCCAGTGGCTCATACCTATGATCCTGCACTCAGAAAGCTGAAATCTGAGGATCATGATTTGAAACCAGTCCAGGCAAAAAAAAAAAGTTGATGAGACTCTTACCTTCAACTAACCTCCAAACATCCAGGAGTAGAGCTGTAGCTCAAATGATAGAGCACTAGCCTTGAATAAAAAAGCTAAGGGACAGTGCCCAGACCTTAATTTCAAGCCCCAGAACTCCACACATAGACAAAAAAATTACAACAATTTTTGAAGCAAACTAGATATATATATATATGGCTGTAGTAAGGCCTCCATTTCTCTAGACCTCAGCTGCTTTGTCTGTACTGGTAGGATTTAGAGAAAGTCTCCTTCAGCACCAGTATTTTAAGTTTTGTAAAATAATAAAGTCATGTATATAAATTCCTTCCACATGTAGTAGAGGAGATAGTTTTGTAGATAGGTTTTCAAAAGTAGTTTTGTAGGATTTAGAGAAAGTCTCCTTCAGCACCAGTATTTTAAGTTTTGTAAAATAATAAAGTCATGTATATAAATTCCTTCCACATGTATAGAGGAGATAGTTTTGTAGATAGGTTTTCAAAAGTAGTTTTGTAGACAGCTTCAAAGGATGAAGAAAACAAGTTTAGCCCACGTCCTAAGCAGCTGGGCAATAGTCAGGAAGTTTTCTATAATTTCAACACTGTGTGTTTTTGCAGTAGCTTTCTGTGCTGCCCTGCTGCTCTATCAGGACAGTTTAATTACGTGGTTCAAATCTTCTCGCTCCCCAGTTAGAGATGAAGCAAAAGTCCCTGATGAGCCTGGGGAATGAGGCTGAAGAAAAACTCAGTTCAGAAGCTGTAGAGGCGAACCCAGAGAGCCTAGGTGAGTATGCCAATACCAGCCGTGGTTACTGGTCCATCAAGTGTTTTGTTTTTGTTTTGTCCAGAACTGAAAGAACTTATGCCTGCCTTCTTGGTAATTCTTGTTGAGTCTATGTTGACATAGGAAAAGCGATAAAGAAAGATGCTTAAGGTTGTTTTCAAAGATATGTCAAAAATGGAGAAAATGCCAAAAAGAACTAGTTGTTTACTAACATGGAACATCTAATTGCTTCTTTTAAGAGGCTTCAGTTTCATGTATGCAGCTCAAAGAATTATGAAAGAATTGCTATTAATTTTTTAAAATATCTTTGAAAACCTATTTTTGTAGAGAGCTAGGCTGGAACTTTTACAGGTAAAAAAGTGTAATGCTTGGCATTTGCATGGAAATCATCAAACCTTGGGAGTAGGGGAAACAAGATTATTTGTGAGTTGATAATTATTGAGACAGTGGGTATATAGAATAGTCATTATATTTGAAATTATATACATTTATTATATTAATTTGGAATGTTCACTATAATAAAGCTTTTAAAAAAGTATTGGCATGATCTTGATTCATATAATTACAGTTTGATTGTATTCTATCAGTAGATGCAGAATTCATGAGGATGAAGTGTAAATAGATTATTTTTCTCTCTGAAAGTAATTACTAAGTTTAATTTTTCCTTTATCTCTCTATCATTTTATTTTTTTGCACTTAGCAAAAGAATGTATTCAGAAAAGTCTTCTGTTACTAAAATTTTTGCCCATGGACAAAAGTTCAGAAGAAACCTTTGACAAGTTGGTGACTGTCAATGAAACCGATCACCTCCAGCCACTAGACAGGCACCAGAGGACAAGCTCTGTGGTAGAAGAGCATTTCCAAGCCTCAGCATCTCCCACAGAAGCAGGCCCCTCAACTGCCAGAGACAACAGTCCTGACTGGGAGGTCCCCTCAAAGCTGCCACCAAGTAGCGGGCCTCCCTCTGCAGAAGTGCCCACTGCTGAGGAGCCCTCCTCACCTTCCACACCTACCCGGCGGCCACCCTTCACCCGAGGGCGACTCCGGCTACTCTCTTTCAGATCCATGGAAGAAGCCAGACCACTGCCTACAGTAAAAGAGAAATATCCAGTGTTGAAGGATGCCATGGACTTCATTAAAGATCAATCACTCTCACATGACAGGTGAGCCAGTCCTTTTCTCCCTATACTTTCTCTTTTCAAATCAGAGATATCCAGTTTAGGCAAAGGCTTCAAGTTCATGTTAACAGTGGACAAGTGATATTTAGGATAGAACCAAACTTGTTTTATAATATTCACGATAAAAAAAGTGGTGAGTTTTCCCTTAAAGAAGTATTTTTCACTTAAGATTTGTGTATTAACTGCGTGTAAAATATATCTCAGTAATGTTGTTTTTTGTTCTTGTTTTTTTAAGGAAGCATTTCCTTTGGTAGCTGCCACTTAAAAAATTATTAGCCCTGGGAAAAATTCAGGTTTTGATCTTTTCTGACAATCCATGGGCCTACCTACCTCCCTGAAAGTTAGTGAGGAATTTCCTAATCTTATGAATTAAAGCTTTATCTCTTGATAGCCAAGTAAATGTATCAAAGTTTTTCAGAATTAGTTTTTCAAAATAACTTGTGCCTTCACACAATTTGTGTGCAACTGATTCTTAATGCTGCTAAGTAAAAGTAGTAGGTAGTATAATATTTTTCTTTGCATAATGTGTTTAAAACCAACAGCAGTACTTTCTTTTCATTCATAAAGCTTCAGCACTTGGGAGGAGGATAGGTGTTTTTTTTTCCTACCCTAACTCAGTTTCCTGCATAGTCTGACTTGAGTTCTGTCTCCAGTGTTGTAAAGGTTCTTTCCTTAAAGAAAGCCCAAGCCAAGAGCATCCTGGAAGCCCTGAGGGTAATTCAGTACTGTACAGAATCCCTAGGACAGCCTCATTGCTTTCATCCACCATATGTTCTTTTCCTGTTGGAACTTCTGACCTGCCAGAAAGATTTTACCAAGTAAGTACAAAGGACAAATCTGCAAGGAAAATAAGCTGAGGTATTTTAAAAAAAAAAAATGATCTTTTCTAATTAATAATTATCATTTCCATGTGGAAGACAAATATACATTCATTCTGTTATCCTAAGGAAAAAAAGGATCATAGTTTTTAGTAGGTACCATGAACATGTGTATTAAGCTGTGTTTTACCAGGCAGAATAATATTTTAATATTTCTCCTGGGCACATTATTATTTGGCTCCTGGAAAATGTGAGCTAAAATATGATATTCATTTATAATAATGATGTTAATTTAAGTGCTTCTCAAGGTGGTTCTAATCTTCACTCAATAATTTTTTTTTTTTTTTTTTAGTATCTACTGTGCCAGGCACTGTTCAAAGTGTTATATATTCAGTAGTGGACAAGACAGACCAAGTCCCTATTTTTTTGTTTTGCTTTTGTCAGTACTGGGGCTTGAACTCAGGGCTGAGCACTGTCCCTGAGCTTTTTTTACTCAAGGCTAGCATTCTACCACTTGAGCCACAGTGCCACTTCTAGCTTTTTCCATTTATGTGGTACTGAGGAATCAAACCCAAGGCTTCATGCCTGTTAGGCAAGCACTCTACCACTAAGCCACATTCCCAGCCCCCAAGTCCCTATTCTAATTGAGCTTATATTCTCTTGGAGAGTAAAAGAGAACTTTTTTTTGGCAGGGGGAGGGGATGCTGGTCCTGGAGCTTAAGTTCAGAACATGGACACTGCCCCTGAGCTTTTTTGCTCAAGGCTAGTGCTCTACCACTTGTACCATAGCTCTACTTCCATTAGTTTGTTGTTGTTGGAGGTTTTTTTGTGATTAATTGGAGATTCATGCCCTTTCCTGCCTGGACAGGCTTTCCTGCCTGGTGCCTGGCTCAAGAGAGAGCATTTTTAAAATTTAATATTTTAAAACTTAGCAGGCCATCAGTGGCTTATGCTGGTGGCTCAGGAGGTAAGATTTGAGTATTGATGTTCAAAACCAGGCTATGCAGAAAAGTCTGTGAGATTCTTATCTCCAGTCAACAATCAAAACACTGAAAGTGGAGATATGGCTCAAGTAGAGTACCAGCCTTGAACATAAAAGCCAAGTGAGAGTGTATAACCCTGAGTTCAAAACCAAGTACTAGCACAAAAAATAAAATAAATGAAGAAATATCAGGTAAAGTAAAATGGAAGATGAAAAATCAGATAGTAATACTGTCATGTGGCTGGTGATTTAATGTAGTTTGAGCTTATCAAGGAAAGCTAGCCAAGAAAATAGTACATAAACCAGCAAATGAATGAGTAGATGAGATGACAAAGGCAGCACCAAAGGTAGAAGGAATGATGCAGAGCTCTAGGTTGGAGAACTAGCCCAAAGAGCTGAAAGAAAGCTTGTATAACTGAGTGAAAGAGGATATGGTATAAGAGGTCACTCTTGGGGCTTGAATTCTGGGCCTGAGTACTGTTTCTGAGAGCTCTTCAGCTCAAGGCAAGTACTCTACCACTTGAGCCATGGCACCACTTCTGGTTTTCTGGTGTTTAATTGGAGATAAGAGTCTCATAGACTTTCCTGCCTGGGCTGGCTATGAACCGAGATCCTCAGATCTCAGCCTCCTGAGTAACTAGGATTATAGGCATGAGCCATCAGCGCTCAGCCTGCTAGAGATTTTTGGAGCCCAGAAGTAACACATTACTATTTGTGAGAGATATCCCTGGCTGTGTGTGCCAGGGATGGAAGTAGAAAAAGCAGTGATACTGTAGTGCAGGCAACTGATGATAATTATTTGGATCAGGGAGTAGTCCTGAAGATGGATAGAAAAAAGAAACTAACATTCAGGATATATTTTGGTGGTAAAAGAGTCAAGACTGATTGACCAAAAGGGTTGACACTGTCAAGATGCACTGTTTATATAAATTGACATGTTAAATTGAAACCCCCTATGTACAACTATTTAAAGATAAATTTTAAATTATTAAATAAAACCAAATTTATTGACAGAGATTGAATAAAAGATAGGAATCATGGGAAAAGAAAAGAAACTCCTTGAGGCTGGGAAGGTGGCTCAGTGGTAGAGCATTTGCCTTGCATGCCTGAGGCCCTGGGTTCGATTTCCTCAGCACCACATAAGCAAAAAGAAAAAAGCCGGAAGTGGCGCTGTGGCTCAAGTGGTAGAACACTAGCCTTGAGCTAAAGAGCTGAGGGACAGTGCCCAGGCCCAGAGTTCAGGACCCACAACCGGACCCCCCCAAAAAAAGAAAAAGAAAAGAAACTCCTAGGATTGGATCTGGAGCACCTAGGTAGACAGTGATATACTTTACTGAGGAAAAGAAAGGGTATGGAAGAAACAAATTGTTTTACGTATTTTTATTTTTATTGTTGTTGGTTATAGGGCTTGAACTCAAGGCCTGGTCACTGGCCCTGAGCTCTTTTGCTCAAGGCTAACATTCTACCACTTTGAGCCACAGTGTCACTTCGGTTTTTGTGTGGTTAATTGGAGGTAAGAGTCTCACAGGGACTGTTCTACCCAGGCTGGCTTCAAACCGTGATCCTCAGATCTGACTCCTGAGTAGTTAGGATTACCGGGCACAAGCCATTGGCACCCTGCTATTTTATTTTTGACCATATTGTTTGAACTGCTTCTTGAATCACCAAGTAAAGATACTAAGAAAATAGATCAGAATCTAAGGTTCTGGGAAAAACTCAGGACTCAGTGTAGAAGTCAGGTCTTATGATTGCCATGAACATATAATCTATTTGTTTAACCTGCATTTTAAGTCAGGCACCAGTGGCTCACACCTATAATCTTAACTACTCAGGAGGCTGAGATCTGAAGATCACTGAAGCCAACTCAGTCAGGAAAATATGTAAGACCTCCAGTTAACCACCAAAAACCTGGAAGTAGAGTTGTGGCTTAAGTGGTAAATGCTAGCCTTGAGCAAACTCGGTCTGGGACAGCATCCAGGACCAGTTTAAGACCCAGGACTTACACACACTAAAAGCCATGAGAATAGATGATACCTAGACAGAGTGCAAATTGATAAGCAGGGGCCA
Source organism: Dipodomys spectabilis (assembly GCF_019054845.1). Classification (NCBI taxonomy): domain Eukaryota; kingdom Metazoa; phylum Chordata; class Mammalia; order Rodentia; family Heteromyidae; genus Dipodomys; species Dipodomys spectabilis. Next base: position 290,516 of record NW_024870927.1, read on the forward strand.
GGACTGAGCCTTCCTTGCTGGCCTCATTTAGAAGTCAAACAGAGGGATGAGTCAGCTAATGTGATCAAGAGGAACTGGCCCTAGAAATAGATGGAGGACCTCAGTGAGAGAGGGGATATCATAGAATCTAATAGAAGGTTGTAACTCAAAAGACAAAAAAGGAAAAAAACAAAACAGCCAGGCGTCATTGGCTGACACCTGTAGTCCTAGCTACATAGGAGTCAGCCCAGGTAGGAAAGTCCGGGAGACTTATCTCCAGAAAGACTTACACCAGAAAACCGGAAGTGTCGCTGTGGCTCAAGTTGGTAGAGTGCTAGCCTTGAATTGAAGAGCTGAGGGACAGCACCTAGGCCCAGAGTTCAAACCCCATGACCAAAAAAAAAAAAAAAAAGACAAAAATGGCCAGTTGAGTACCGATGAGAGAGTTGGGAAGAATAAAAACACTGGATATAGCACCTCTTAATAGAGCTGTGAGGTCAAAGTCCCCTTGGACTTGGTTTAAAAAAGTGGGGATGATAAAACAGAGATACTACAACTAATTCAAGAAATTTGGCCTAAAAGGGGAGCAGAGAAATACATTATAAGGGCATATGGAGCAGGAGGGTTTTTGCTTTAGTTTTTCCATATTGCATTATCGAACCCAAGGCCTTACTCACTAAGTACATGCTCTAACATGACCTATATAACCAACACTGAACCTGAGGGATTTTTTTTTTAGGAGTGCTTTTGAATGCTGGTAGAAATTAGTAAGGGCTGCAAACTGGATTTAGGAGCTGATAAGACAGTTTGCAGCAGCAACTTGTATCAGTTAGAGAGGATGGCCTTTTAGAATTAGAATATAAGGAAGAAACATAGCTTTTCATACAATGCAATGCATATGCAAGAAGATTAAGTACAAAAATGAGTAAATTTCTATATAAATTTTTTATTTTAGTGGTTGAACTCAGAGGTCTCATGCTTGGTAGATGAACACTGTACCTTTTGAGCTATACACCAATGCCTTTTTGCTTTAGTTATTTTTCAAATAGTGTCTCATGTTTTTTTCCTGGCTGGCCTGGATTAAAGTCCTCGCATTTATGCTCCTCCCTGTAGCTAAAATGACAGACACTCTTCCCCGGGCTACGCTTTATTGGTGAAGATGTAGTCTCACAAACTTTCTTGCCCTGGTTGGCCTCAAATCATGATCTGCTTGATTGATGCTTCCTAAGTAGCTGGGACAGGCATAAATCCTACCCCCAGCTTTTTTTTTTTCCTCAAGTTAAAATGTGAAAATAGAGGTTGAGAAGAAGATAATGGCCATTTAAGGAGAGACAAGTACATTTTAGATAGTAATGAAAGTTGGGTTGGGGGCATGGCTCAAAGGGTAGAGCAGCACTTGTTTGATAAATGGAAAACCCTCAGTTCAAACCCCAGTTCTGGGGTTAAAAAAAAAAAAAAGAATTGAGAAAGCCATTTTTAATTGCCTGCCTGTTCAAGTGCTTCTCTAAGGATTGTGGCTGTAGAGCTGGGCTCTGATGGCTCACACCTATAATCCTAACTACTCAGAAGGTTGAGATATGAGGATCATGGTTCGGACCCAGCTTGAGACTCTTATAACCAATTAACCACTCAAAACCTGGAATTGGTACTGTAGCTCAAAGTGGTATAGAGTACTAGCCTTGAACAAAAGAGCTCAGTGACAGTGCCCAGGTCCTGAGTTCAAGCCCCACGACTGGCAAAAAATAAAAATAAAAAGAATTGTGGCTGTGAATTTAAATTGACATAGTCAGCTTGGTTATATGGTATTTGCTCCAGCAACACTCAGCTGTTTTGATACAGGTATAAGATTCCTTAGGCAAGATGTATATAGAAAGAGGCCATAGAACTGATGTTTGCTCAAGTCTGAGGGTGGTGATAAGCTATGGATTCTAATGTGAGATTGGAGCAGAGAGAAAGCAAGCATGGTAGGAGTAGTAGATGACAAATATGATGTGGCCTCATAAGCTGGGGTCCATTAGGATTAAATAAAAAAGTTGTGTGGAAATATTTAGTAGAAGAGTGGGATGAAGCCAGGCGCTGGTGGCTCACGCCTGTAATCCTAGCTACTCAGGAGGCTGAGATCTGAGGATCACGGTTCAAAGCCAGCCCAGGCAGGAGAGACTGTGAGACTCCTATCTCCAATAAAAAAAAAAACAAAAAAAATCACCAGAAAACCAGAAGTGGCGCTGTAGCTCAAGTAGTAGAGCGCTCGCCTTGAGCTGAAGAGCTGAGGGACAGCGCCCAGGCCCAGAGTTCAAGCCCCACGACTGACCAAAAAAAAAAAAAAAAAAGTTTGGGGGCTGGGATGGTGGCTCATGCCTTGCATGCCTGGGGCCCTGGGTTCTATTCTCCAGCACCACATAAGCAAAAAGAAAAAAGCCGCAAGTGGCGCCATGGCTCAAGTGGTGGAGCACTAGCCTTGAGCTGAAGAGCTGAGGGACAGTGCCCAGGCCCAGAGTTCAGGCCCCATGACCGGACCTCCCACCCCCAAAAAAAAAGAGTGGGATGAGAGTCCATAGGCAGAGTAGCATGCTATGAAGTAGCTATTGCTTGATGACAAGGCCAAGGAAATGATCATCAAACTGAGATGACTAAAGGATACATGAGAAGATCCTCAGCAGTGAAAATAACAGAGAATTGAAAGAAAAAGAAACAGAGGGGGCTGGGAAGGTGGCTCAGTGGTAGAGTGCTTGACTTGCATGCATGAGGCCCTGGGTTCGATTCCTCAGCAGAATATAAAATAAACAGAAAATAAAAAAAGCCGGAAGTGGTGCTATGGCTCAAGTGGTAGAGCGCTAGCCTTGAGCTGAAGAGCTGAGGGACAGTGCCCAAGCCCAGAGTTCAGGCCCCACAACCAGAGTCCCGCCCCCCCCCCCCAAAAAAAAAAGAAACAGAGGTATGATTCCCATGGATATTCAAGTCACCAAGGTTACTGATCCAAGTAGAAAATCCAGTGAGTTTATTACTGAAGGCAGTGAAGGGAGACAGAATGGCGGGTGCAGAGGCTAAATGAAGCAATTTGTGAAAAATAAGTCACCCAGTATCTGGCCCTCAAGTAGTATGTAGTGGGGCTATGTAACTAAGAAAGATGAATAGTTCTCATCTCCCTACTTTTCCTGAACATCTCTTTTGGCTCACCCATTGGACCTACCAGTTGGTTTGTTCACCATCTAAAGTCATTGTACTTGTTTTCCCTTAAGTTTATGTGCAACTTTGTTTAGCTTGCTGTTTCTTCAGTCTTTCATGTAAGGAACAGGATTATTTAGTTAAAGTTGTCCTAGCAATTAAGTTGATGATTTTCTCTATTTCTAGTTATTTTGGACACCTGGAAGGTTGTGGTGCTGACCTACACAAAGAAATTCGAGACACTTACTATCAACTTGTTCTCTTTTTGGTCAAAGCAATTAAAGGATTTAATAGCATAAATGACAGGTACTGGATTACTTTGTAAATTTCTAGAGAAAAGATTTTTTCTGATTATAAATGGAATTCATGTTCTGTGCTAAAAATACTGAAAAACACAAAGAATAAAATTGCCCTCTACTCTCTAAGCTAATCACTAATGTTGCCTTATTAGTATGATTCCTCTTAATTTTTTTTCCATCTCATGAGTTCATCAGGGATAGGTCTAAATGTACCTAAGAATTTATAATGTGCCAGGCACTGATTGTTCATGCCTATAATCCTAGCTACTCAGGAGGCTAAGATCTAAGGATCGCAGTTCGCAGTTCAAAACCAGCCCAAGCAAGAAAATCTGTGAGACTTATCTCCAATAAACCACCAGAAAATTAGAAGCGGTGCTGTGGCTCAATTGGTAGAGCACAGCCTGGTTATTTCACAGTTCTTTTGCTTAAGCTTTGTAGGATATTTGTACGAGATAAGAGATTTTGTGCTTTCCCATTACAAACTGTTGGCCACCTTGCAGTGACCCTGTTGTCTTTTGGTAATGGGCAGCTTTGATAACTGTCATTTGTGTGGCCTCTTTAGATCCCTGCTGCCTGCCTTATCGTGCATTCAGACAGCCTTACTTCATCTTTTGGATATGGGCTGGGAACCTTGTGATCTTGCCTTCTTTGTTGATATTCAGTTACCAGATCTCCTAATGAAAATGTCACAAGAAAATATCAGTGTCCACGACAGTATGATCAGGTAAGAAAACAACCCTACACTCTGAAGTTCCTGGAGTAGGAGATGAAAGACAGGAATCATTGACACAATGGGGGTGAGGGCATAGACTCTGGAGTTGGATTAGGGTATGAGTGATACATCTTGGCTTTGCCACTCAAAAACTGGGTGACTGTTAACATGTTACCCAATTGCTTTGTACCTTAGTTGCCTCTTCTTTAGAGCTGAGATAATAATGGTACCTGCACCCAAGGCTTGTCATCAAGAATGCGTGAGTTATATTTCTGAGTGTTTAAAATGGTGTCTGGCATGTAGTGGTGCTATGTAAGTTGTTAGCAATGGTGCTCTGAACTCAGAGAGCTCCTCTGTATTTTTGGAGATCCTACTATACCTTGTTAATTGAGAGAACCCTTTTCTATATTTTTGTTATACCTCTATGTGGTGTTAGCTACTGTAATCTACATTATAAGGACTTGGATTATAAGAAGTTTTTTTTTTTCTCATTCCATTGTGCAATGGGAATGTGTTTAAAATTAAAGCTGTCTCCTTATTAACTGCCTTCAGCCCTTGCCCTGATGTCAGAGGGCACTGATGTCAGAGAAAGGATGCAACATTGAGCAGCCATCACCATGCTGGTCAGTTTGCCCATCATTTCAATTCTTGTCTGCACCTGCATGATGTAGTCCTCTAGTGGGACAGAATGTTCACACCATTCCTCATAGCACTAGCCCAGAGCTAAGAAGAGTAGACAAAATTCATTTTGTTGGAATACATGAATGAGTGTGTATTTTTTTGTTGGAATTTTTTTTTTTCTGTCAGTCATGGGCCTGAACTCTGTGCCTGGGCACTGTCCCTGAGCTCTTCAGCTCAAGGCTAAGCACTCTACCACTTGAGCCACAGCACCACTTCCAGCTTTTTCTGCTTATGTGGTGCTGAGGAATCAAATCCAGGGCCTCATGCATGGAAGGCAAGCATTCTACCACTGAGCCACCTTCCCAGACCAGTTGTTGAAAAATATTTTGCATTTGCTATTAAGTAAATATTTTTGTGTTTGGGATTTTGGTTGCTAAAACACACTAAGCATAAATTGTGGAAATTTATAATTTCACATCTAAGAGGAGCTTATATGAACCTATATGAACCTTTTATTTGAAATGAGGGAACAGGGCCAAATCCAAGTATAGTTGTGCCTTGGGTGCTTGGTTCCAGGCACTTTCACAGATACTAAAGCCTGAAGATACTCAAGTCCCTTACATATTAATATTTGAATGTAATCTACACATACTTTAAATCCTGTATATTTTAAATCATCTCTAGGTTACTGTTATACTTTATTATTTAGGGAATGATGACAAGAAAATCTGCACATGTTCAATATAGATACAGTTGTTTTTGAATGTTTTTGATCTGATGATTGAATCCAGCAGTATAGAACTTCTGGACAAGTCGTATAGCTGGTCGTGGTAAATATGAAGTCTCGGGATCTTCTCACTGTCAAGCTGATTCCATTACAATGTTCTGAGCATCCCCACCAAAACTTTTTTAAATCATTGTATTTGACCCTACTACATGGCACATAGTAGGTTTATCCCACCCAGTGTAGTGTGCTCTGGAAAAGATTTCTCCCTCTTTTATTGGTGTACAGCCATCAAACAGCTAACTAAATCCTGTATTTTAAAAAGCAATTGGCCTTTTTCCTTCAGAAGTTCAATCTACAGTCTCTATTGAGAAGGAAGGCAAATAAGTAGGAGTGGGGAGGGCTTGAAGGGCAGTGAATAAAGACAGAATGATAAAGTCTGATGGAATGTTTTTAAGAGGTAGGGAATGGGATGATGGAGAGAAATGGAGGTGGTAAAGAAGATCAGGATACACTATATGCATGTGGGAAATGTCACAATGAAACCCCCCTTGTACATCTAATGTATGCTAATAAAATTAATTGGATGATTTATAAAATGGTTAGCTGTCCTTTAGACATGAAATATTTGCTTTTAAGTTGTTAAAAGTTATGAAATATAGTACATTTTCTTATTTAGAAAAATAAAAAGTAACTAAAAATACTCAATCTGTTAGACTTGTGGAACACAAGGTCCACTAACTAGCACTTTCCTTGAGTACCAGGAGAGGCATGCTTTTCTCTTGTTATGTCTTTTCAGCCAGTGGAGTGAAGAGGATGAGCTTGCTGATGCCAAGCAGAATTCAGAATGGATGGATGAGTGTCAGGATGGCATGTTTGAGGCCTGGTATGAAAAAATAGCCCAGGAGGATCCAGAGAAGCAGAGGAAAGTAAGACCTCTCAACTAGAGTAATCTGGGTGGCTTGCAAGGAGTTTGGAAAGGAGAATATGCCTGGAGTGTGCCAGCATGCTGTCTCAGAGAGAGCTCCTGGAGGGGACATTAAGGATCGCATTTCTGAGATTAACCTGAGGAGCTCTACATCTTGATATGACCCATCAGAGTGGCTCCCTCCATAGAGCTGGACTTGCAGAAGAGTGGCTTACAAGGCTGATGTATACTAACAGTCCCCTTTGTGCAGGTTACACACAAATAGTAATGTGTAAAAGACTTAAGCATATGCAATTGCTGAATGGCTTGAACGCTTAGTATCCTTTGGGCAGACTATTCTATTCCTGTAGATGAGTACTACAGAAGCCACATTCCGGTTAGAAGCCTACACTAAGCATACTAAATCAAAGTTAGATGATTCAGATGAGAAAAAGCACTGGGCTCAGGCAGCTGCCTGTCATCTTACATGAGGTATTATATCTGTCACTAGCATAAGTGTCAGACATCTGCTGCCTCATAGCCATTCATTTTTCTCTGTATTGAATACCTACTGTATGCCACCTTCACATATACTTTATATATATTTTTTGTTTGTTTATATAGCACTTCTGTGGTGCTTGGTTAGAGCATACCAGCTGAGCCTTATTAGTATCTGATTAGAAACCATTTTATAGTGCTCAGGTATCATGGGAGATTTCTTCTACATATTTTCCATTCTTATTTATAGACTCGAAAGAATGTATTGTAGTCTCTAAGTGCATTTAGGTAACAATTGCTTGATCATGAAACACTGCTTTTACTGTTTTCACAGGAAGGATTTATTTCTGGATTTTGTTCATTTTTTTCTTTGTTTTCTAGGAAGGGGGAGTATGAGAAAGTTGAGATAGAATCTCATTATGAAACCCAAGCTTAGGCATATGGCACGATACTTGGTTCATTTTTAAGTATCAGGAAGGAGTGTTCTTGCAGTATTTCTGTGACTGTATGCACTGCCATTGTCCAACCAAGTACCCAAACCAAACATTTAAATTCTGTTCTTGCTTGTGTTTTACCCCCATACCAAGTTAATCAGTCACCAGCACTACCCATCCTGCCTCCTTAGTACCTCTTAAGTCAGCTCTGTCCCACCTGCATGCAATTCCACCCTTAGAGCCAACATTGTCACCGTTAGTCTCCCTAACTCCTGTCTTGTTCCTTTCAGTCTCTTCTCAGCCAGGAACCTTGAGAACACTAAATCTACTCCTCTTACTCTTCGGTTTAAAAAATTAGTAATTTCTGGGGCTAGGAACGTGGCTCAGTGGTTGAGTGCTTGCCTCGCCTGCATGAGGCTATGGGTTTGATTCCTCAACATCACACAAACAGAAAAAGGCAGAAGTGGCGCTGTGGCTCAAATGGTAGAGCACTAGCCTTGAGCTAAAATGCTGAGGGACAGTGCCCAGGCCCAGAGTTCAAACCCCACAACCAACCAAAAAATTAGTAATTCCTTAGAATAGTGTTTGACACCTCACTGGCTTAGCCTTTCTAACTACATCTGATTATTTCCACTCTGGACTGAATTCTACTTACTACATGACACCATAAACCCTTGTTTGTTGCCTTTCTGTCAGAGCTGTGCTACTCCTTCTATCTGATATACCTGTCACATTTACCCACACACAATCTATTTGTCCCTTGGTCTTAGTTGAGGGAAAAACTTTTCTCAACCTTTCCAATACTATGGATAGCATCTTGTACTGCTAAGTTCCCTAAATTTGCCTACCAAAGCACTTATAACACTATGTTCACAATTTGCTTTTTTTTGAGGGAATTCTCAGATAGACACTTAATTTGTTTGGCTACAAATCTTAGCTACTATCACCTAGTAGAGTGTACCTAGATTTTTTTTTTTCAGCCTTTTCTATTTCAGTTATTTTTCAAGCAGTCTTGCTTTGGGGGGGAGGGGACAGGGGAAGGAGAGACAAGGGAGGAGGCCCAGACCAGCCTGGGCTATAATCTACCTACCTAAGACTCCTGAGTACCTGGGATGACAGGTGCCACCACCAAACCCAGCTGTTTTGTTGAGATGATATCTTGCTAACTTTTTGTCTGGCCTTGAATTGTGATCCTTCCAATCCTCACCATCTCAGTATCTGAAGTTGTAGGTGTAAGCCAGAGCATCCGATGTGCCTAGAAAACTTAAGTATCTCTTAAGTGAATTAATGTACCACATGAGAAACTTGTTTAATCATGTTCATTTCAACTTACAGATGCACATGTTCATTGCTCGTTACTGTGACCTGCTAAATGTGGACATCTCTTGTGATGGATGTGATGAGATTGCTCCCTGGCACCGCTACCGGTGTCTTCAATGCAGTGACATGGATCTCTGCAAAACTTGCTTCCTAGGTAAACTTCATAGACTTGAGTATGCCATACTCAATAGTAATAATTGTTTTTATCTTATGTGATCTTGCCATTTAAAAACTTCTCATTGGGGCTGGGAATGTGGCTTAAGGATAGAGTGCTTGCCTCTCATGCATGAAGCCCTGGGTTCGATTCCTCAGTACCACATAAACAGAAAAAGCTGGAAGTGGTGCTGTGGCTCAAGTGGTAAAAGGCTAGCTTTGAGCACAGAGAGGCTCAGGGAGAGTGCCCAGGCCCATAGTTCAAAACCCCACTTTACACACACACACACACACACACACACACACACACACACACACACACACACACACACACACACACACACACACACACACACACACACACACACACACACACACACACACACACACACACACACACACACACACACACACACACCACTGTATGGTATCTGCATTCAGCAATACTTCCTGCTGATGTGTTCAAAGGACAGTGCAATAGAAATTCAATATCTGGCATCGTTGGTTTTCTTGGCTTTGTCCATGGTAAACCTGGTATTTCTTTTTTTTTTTTTTTTTAAATTTTATTTGTGAACATACTGTACAGAGGGGTTACAATTACATGGGCAGGATAATGCGTACATTTCTTACCAAGCATTGCAGCCTCCTCCTTTGGTTTACCCTTCACATCCCTTCCCAGCCTCCCCCCTCCCCCCCAATCCCAATCCTTCTCCTTCCCCCCCCCCCCCCCCCCGCACCAACGTTGTAAAGCTCTAAACCTGGTATTTCTATTGATCCAATATATACAGTTTGATGATTCATATTGATAATACCTAGAATAAATGATCTTCTCAGCAAATGCTTTTCTTTCTCTAGGTGGGCAGTCAGCAGTTGAATCAAGCTGTTGGACTTAAAAAGTGATCTCAAAATTTGCTTGCAGAATGACATTTCAAAGATTTTAGATGTGTCATCAGTAATTCTGTAATAGCGCTAAAAGAAGCCCTAATAAAAGATTTGTGGCAGGGCTGATCAGAGTTTCAGCTTTTTGTTGGTCATTTGAACATAGCGACTAGATTTTGGCCTCCTGAGCAGTGGTACTGCTGGCTTGAATTGTTTGCTTCCAAAAGGGCTGCCTTAGATTTCAAGAGAAATGTTGAGCTTCAGTTTGATGGGCAGTGAAGGAGTCACAGCATGTAAAAATGATTAAATAAAAATTTATTGACTTCAAATAAAAAAATACATACACACATATATGTATGTATATGTGTATATATGTAAACTTCAAAAATTCTTTAGTACATTTGACTTGCATGTACTGAAAAAAGTACACTGACCATGGTGAACACTGGGGCTTCTTGTCTGTTGGCCCTATAGTAAAAGATACAGCCCCTGCCCTGAAGTACTGTTAGTATAAGAGTGATGTGTTGAGTAATAAATAAATAGTGCAGACTTTTTCTAGAAAAATTTGGTAGTATAGCAGCACTTCTATAATATTCCTATCGTGGAGGAGATGGGATAAAAACTGGTTTTTGAAGAAAGTTACAGTCAGGTGTTATGAACTAAATGCTACAGAAGGTAGAACAAGCCCAAGGACAGAGGTGAGCATCTAGAAGGAATTTAGATAGACACACTTGAGTGACTGTCCAACTAAGTGATGGATTAAGACAGGCAGAGCTCAAGTTATGAGACCCTAAGATGCTAGGTTTAGTCATTTGAAGTCTGCAGAAAATGGGGGAGTCATTAACAAGGTCTCAAGGAGGAAAGCATATCTGTGTCAGTCTCACTTAGGAAATCGGTCTCTATAATCACAAAGGCATTGGAGTTAGGACCAGGTTCGTGGTAGTGAGAACAGAGGTGATAAAATATGACGTATAAAGCAAAGTTCAAATCAGGTTGGAGATGCCATGGAGTAAGGAATAGGCAAGAGCAGCCTGTCTCGTGCCTTTAATTCACTGGTCACATTGTCTTCTGATCATTCTGCAGTGCTTGCTAGCAGAGGCACCAACAGATGCTTAACTCTTGTCAAAAGAGGGTCATGGGAGAAATCTCACAAATCTACCTGTGGGCTTGTGTCTGCCAAACAGCAATCATGCTAGGAATTGATTTTTGCAGTATGCCATTGTCCAGCAGCTCTGTACTGAGAATATAATTTTTTAAATAATTTTATTGTTATTAGTAAGTTGTTATACAGAGGGGTTATCATTTCGTGAAAATATCATTTGTGCACTCAGTTATCAGGACAGAGCTAACTGGTCTCCAGAAGATGTGTGTGGACTCTTCCCTCCTGAACAATAGATGGGGAGCAGCTGTAGTGCTTGGATTGGTTTTTTTGGCCCTTCTCCAAGCACTCTGTTCTATCCACTTCACACTGCTCTTTTCTGTCTAGGTGGAGTGAAGCCTGAAGGCCATGGAGATGACCATGAAATGGTCAACATGGAGTTTACCTGTGACCACTGCCAGGGTTTGATCATAGGCCGAAGAATGAACTGCAATGTCTGTGATGACTTTGATCTTTGTTATGGATGCTATGCAGCAAAGAAATATTCCTATGGGTATGTCTCAGATGACTTGTACACACTTCACATCTTCTTGATGTATATCTTTGCTTAATAAGAAGCCTGCTGTTTAGGCTCCAGTGGCTCATGCCTGTAATCCTAACTACTCTGGAGGCTGAGATCTGAGGATCATGGTTAGAAGCCAGACCTGGCAGGAAAGTCCATGAGACTCTTAATTCCAAAAAAAACTAGAACTATGGCTCAAGTGGTAGAGTACGTGCTTTGAGCAAAAAAGCCCAGGCCTATGCCGGGTGCTGGTGGCTCACAACTACAATCCTAGCTACTGAAGGAGGATGAGATCTGAAGATCATGGTTCAAAGCCAGCCCAGGCAGGAAAGTCCATGAGACTCTTACCTCAGTTACTCAAGAAAAAGCCAGAAGTGGTGCTGTGGCTCAAGTGATAGAGGGCTAGGTAGCCTTGAGCAAAAGGAGCTCAGAGACAGTGCCCCAGGCCCATAGTTCAAGCCCCATGGCAAAAGAAAAGAAAGGAAGGAAGGAAGCAAGGAAGGAAAAGAAAAGAAAGCAAGCCCAGGCCCTGAATTCAAACCCCATGACCAGCACACATATGTGCACACACACGCACGCACGCACATGCACTAGATGTTTTTAAAAAGCCAAGTTCTGGCCTCCACTGTCAGTTCACTTTTTCTGAGGTCTCCTATAATCCACGTACCCCAACTGCACAGTTGCTAGTGGGAAATTGTGTTTAACATGCAAATATGATCGAAGCTGCCCCATACTTCTTCCAGAAGCCTGGAATTTGGGGGAAGCAGGCCTCAGACCAGAGTCTCACAAATTAGAGAATAGCCAGGGACATTGACTCCTGCAATACAAATCCTGAATCATTCATTCATACAACTATTCATCTAATATCTTCTGTATACCAGGCTTGGGACAAGGAGCTAGAAGATAGAACAGTGAACCAAAAAGAAAGTCCTTGTTTTCAAGAGGCAAGAACCAACAAATAATACGAACTTTAGTATTAGGCCACTCATGGTCACATGAGGTCTATAGTCCCATTTACTCAGGAGACAGATCAAGAGGATCATGATTTGAGGCTAACTCGGGCAAAAAGCTAATGAGATTCCATCTCCAACAATAAGCTAGGTATCATGGTACACATCTGTGATCACAGTTATGTAAGAGGCTTAGGTAGGAAGATCATAGTATGAGGCCCACCTCCAGCAAAAGATGTGAGAAAAACTAAAGAGATCTGGGGATATGACTCAAATGGAAGAGTTCAGCAAGCATGAAGCCCTGGGTTCAAATACCAAATATTGCAAAAAAATTTTTTTTATTAAAAAAAAAATAAGCTCTGTGATTTCTTTTTTTTCCCCAGTGATGAGAATCAAACCCAGGACCTCACATGCTACACATGTATTCTACCACTTAGTTATACACTAAGCCCTCCCTTTATTAAAGAAAGTTTTTGTTATTAAAAAAAATTTAAACCTAGCCAAAACTAGAGAGACTAGTTCACTGTAGTGAACCTTTATATACCCACTACCCAGATTCAGCAATTAGGGAGATTTTGTTATATGTTCTTAAGTTTGAGTCTTTTTCCCCCATAAAGTTTTTTTGTTTTGCTTTGTTTTTTTAAGAGAAGTTCTCATAATGTTGCCCAGTCCAACCTTGAACTCACAATCCTCCGCTTGAGCCTTCCAAGAACATAATCCTTTCACCCTAGTCTCCCATGTGCTGGGATTACAAGCTTGTGCTGCTACACCCAGCTTGTTAAAGGATTTTAAACAAATTGAATATCTTACATCATTTTTTGCTATGTACTTTATATTTACCTCTAAGTTATGAGCATTATCTCATATTACCAAAACACTATTTCCACATCTGCAAAATTCACAATAAGGAGTTTTTACTTAGCCTGATTTCCACAGGCAGTTTTTTAGGGGGTTGTAAAATCCAGAAATTGTATGATAGTCTTGGTTCTTTTTTTCTGAGGTGCAAGCCTGTATCTCCCCTTAAAATTTCAATACCAATAATCTAGAGGTATTAATGTTCAGTCACAGCCAAGCCTGGGCTCCTGTTTGGAGTCACAAATGCATAATAATGTCTTGCCTTTGCAGCCATTTGCCTACCCATAGCATCACAGCCCACCCCATGGTGACCATCCGGATCAGTGACCGCCAGAGGCTCATCCAGCCATATATCCACAACTACTCCTGGCTGCTCTTTGCTGCCTTGGCTCTCTATAGTGCCCATGTGACCAGCACAGAGGACATGGATGGGGAGAAACTGGGTCCTCAGGCCCGCAGCAGTGCCGCCATCCTTCGGAGCCAGTGCATGCAGCTGGTCGGGGACTGTCTGATGAAGGCTCACCAGGGCAAAGGTGACTGTTCCTCATGCACAGACCACACCCCAGCTAGTGGTGGAGGCAAAGCCCAGGCATCAGTGAAAGACGATGCTAGGCTCAGAAGCAGCAGAGTCTTGTGGCCTACAAGAGGGATTCACCCCAGCCTGGAATTTAAGTCTCAAGCTCAGTTGAGAGAACTATTGGTATAAAGTAACATTTAGTTTCTTAAAATGTTTACATGCTGTTACAAAAATAATAAGTAGAGTTCTTGAAGTCTGTGGGTAGAATATTTAGTAGTTGAATGTTCGTAACTTTGCTTAGGAAAGCCAGATATATATTGTTAACCTAGAGGGCAAATCTATTTCCATATGCCGGATAAGAGCTATCTATAAAGTAATTTGGCAGGCTTTGGTGTTGCACATCTGTAATCCCAACATCCCAGAGGCTGAGAGGCAAGAGAATCACATGTTCAATGCCAGTCTGATGTTTTCTTTTGACACAGGACCAAAAGAAAACAGGTTGAAACCCCTGTGTATAGCTACTTAATAAAAAATAGTAAGAGAAGGAAAAGAAAAATAGTTTTTACAAAAACTAAGTGATTTTGTTTCACTGAAGGTGCTACGGAAAAAAATAGTTTCAAAACTAAACTTCTGAGACATTTCTCTTAAGTAATGTACTGTCATTTTAGTTAACATTAGGGAATCAGACCTTAATAGCAGGTGGATATTAGTACATCAGAGTGATTTTTTTAAAAAAAATATCTGTCTGCCAGTGGTATTTAGAATGCTAGTGTGTGATGCTACCATAGAAGTACATTGTTTATAGTTTCCAAATAGTCTATGTGGTTTGATTTTGTTTTGTTTTACCAGTCCTGTGGCTTGAATTCAGGGCCTTAGGTGCTCAAGGTGAGCACTCTACTACCTGAGCCATAATTCCACTCCTGGCTTTTTTAGTGGCTAATTAGAAATAAGAGGCTCATAGACTCTTAACTGGGCTTGCTTTGAATCATAACTCTCAGATCAAAGACTCCTGACTAGCTGGGATTATAGGCATGAGTCACCAATGTTGGCTTTCTTTTAGGTGTCTTTTGTGCTCTGTTTTTAGTAAAGTTCAGGTACCCTTTTCTGTTTGGTTTTTATCATCCATAGCAATAACTGAATGGATATAGATGACAAGGGATGTTACTACTGAACACTTCTGGCTATGGTTAATGTAGCCCTTTGCCATCTCTGTATATGGCATAGTGATTTATGGCGCTTATTGCAGCTAACTTTTTTAGCATTTTTATTAGCTTATATTATCCAGAAGAGTATTTCATTGTAACCTTTCCACACATTTACAGTGTGTTCCAGTCAATCTCATCCCTTTATCATTTGCTCTTTCCCTTTTTCTGAAACAATTAGAACAGATTTCCTTGTTCTATTTTAGTAGTTGAAATCTTTTTCAAGCATTTTCATCCCCTTTCAAAATGTATTTCAAAACTATTCACACTCTGCTTTCCTTTTTTTCTTTCCCCCTTTCTATCCCTAAGTAATCTTGTTATTTAGATTCATGTTTTGTGTTTATCTTTGTGCATAGTTATATAACTAGATATATAAGTATGTACATGTCCATGAAAATGTGTATCTTTTAGGTCTAGCTTCCACATATAAGTGAAAACATATACTTGTTTTTTGAGCTTGTCTTATCTTGCTCAGTTTGATGTTCTCCATTTACATCCATTATCCTGTAAATTACATTATTTCACTTTTTGTTATGATTGTGTAATATTCCATGGTATTTATATGTGTGTATATATCATATCATATATATGATATAATTTTCTTTCTGCATTCTAGAGATATAAACTTTAATCATTCTCTTCCATTGTAGGTCTTAAAACTCTAGCTCTTCTTGGTATACTGCCAGATGGTGACTCTACTCCAGAACACCAGGCTTTGCCAATCACAGTGTCAACGCCGACATCAGAGGAGCAGCTAGAGAAGAAAACTGTCCATCCCACTCAGCAGCTGTCAGAGACAGGCTCATTAGTGCAGTGCAATGTAAATATCATTTCTTTCTTTTTTTTTTTTTTGCCAGTCCTGGCTCTTGAATTCAGGGCCTGGGCACTGTCCCTAAGCTTCTTTTTGTTCAAGGCTAACACTCTAACACTTGAGCCACAGCACCTCTTCTGGCTTTTTCTGTTTATGTGGTACTGAGGAATTGAACCCAGGGCTTCATGCATGTTAGGCAAGCACTCTGCCACTAGGCTATACTCGCAGCCCCTAGATAGCATGTCTTTACTATGCAGGATCAATAGGCTTGGGAAGCCATTCACAATAGGCTCCATAGCAGAGAGATTAAGGGCTCATACCCTCCACCAGGTTTCAGGCATGGGGTTTAGAGGTCTGCTTTGTCAGACCTCAAGTGTATTCCTATGGTCTCCTTGCCTCCATTTTTCTTATCTGCAAAATGGGGGTGATAATAACAAAACCTGTAACAAAGGGTTTTTGTAAGGAGTTACATACTTTCCACACTTTAAGATAATACATATCAAGTGATTAGGCCATGTAAACATAGTGAATTCTTTGCCAGTGTTAACTACTCCCATTATCTGGTGGTTTTTATAAGAACTGAATAAGAGTATGCCATTAGAGAAGTTAGTTCTAGCCCTTGATGAGCAATATATACATGGATTTATGTTTATAATTCAGTCAACAACTAGGTAATACCAGAAGCTTATGGTTTAAAAATTAAACATCATAGTTTATATATGGGTACAGGCTTAACCTATAATAGTGACTTTTAAAGATTGTTTTTGTTTTTGTTTTGTTTTTTGTTGGTCATGGGGCCTGAACTCTGGACCTGGGTACTGTCCCTCAGCTCTTCAGCTCAAGGCTAGCACTCTACCACTTGAGCCACAGCACCACTTCAGGCTTTTTCTGCTTATGTGGTGCTGAAGAATGGAACCCAGGGCCTCATACATGTGAGGCAAGCACTCTACCACTTAAAGCACTCCAGCCCCTTAAAGATTGTTTTATAGATATAAAATAAAAATAAACAGAAAAGGACAAACCTTTTTTTGCTAGAAGAACATAGATTGCTTCTGTGATATGATGCTGTTTCCAAAGTTTGAAGCCATGCTATTCATGTCTCTGCCTTTGCTGCAGGAGCCATGGATGTCTCCATCCCCTGCTTTATCAGGGCCCTAGTGTAAGGATTCTTCAGGTACTAG
Organism: Dipodomys spectabilis; assembly: GCF_019054845.1. Lineage (NCBI taxonomy): Eukaryota > Metazoa > Chordata > Mammalia > Rodentia > Heteromyidae > Dipodomys > Dipodomys spectabilis. Next base: position 307,384 of record NW_024870927.1, read on the forward strand.
TGATAGCTCACAGGGATCCCATTGTTATATAGAAGACAAGAAAAAGTGCCAGGCAGAAGTGTGAAAATTAGCTTCATGCCACCATGGAGCCAGCAAAAGACAGCATGTAATCTTTCAGCCTTTCTCTAAGCTATCATACTGGAGGCCCACACACCCCTGCACCAGGAAGCCCTTTAACTTCCCTTATGATGGGGAAGAGAATGTATTTAGGAGAAACAGATGAAGTCAACATCCCTGAAATATGCCTCTGGAAACATGTATATCTCAGAACTGTCAGTTTATTTATCTATATCAGTTCATTTTTTTATATCAGAATAGGCTCAGTGATTCTATTTTTATTCAGTGAATTAAATCTCCTCTTTTTTTTTTTTTGTCGGTCGTGGGGCTTGAACTCTGAGCTTGGGCGCTGTCTGTGCGCTCTTCAGCTCAAGGCGAGTGCTCTACCACTTGAGCCACAGTGCCACTTCTCTCATTTTCTTATTTATCTTTATGCATGCTCAAAGTGCCCTATATTTGGCTAGTAGCAACTCCTTCTAGCTGGTTTTTGTATCCCTTTGACATGTCACCATTATATGAACACTTCCTTGATTTCTGTTGTAGCAAGACATTTCAGGTTAATCTTAGGCTTTCCCTGCCTGGTGTTTAAAATGAGGTGTGTTTTTTTTTTTGAGGGGGGGCGGGGGGTTGTCTTTTTTTTTTTCTTTTTGATTTTTTTTTTAAAGGAGGTCCCTGAGCATTATTGTTCTCGAGCTAGCCCTTTTTTGAAATCCTTTCCACTAGCAGCTAGACATACCCAGAATGTCCGACCTTAAAATCTTTTAGCAAAACCATATTTTCCCTTACTATTTCTATAACAGAACCTAAGATTTACCACTGTAATGGTCCTAAGAATCACACTGCTTTGAAATCCTAAGAACAAATCACTTGTGTTTGTTGTTTGATTTTGAGGCAGGTTCTTGCTGTGTAGTAGTCCAGGCTGGCCTTGAACTCAGGATTTGCCTTAGCCTTCCAAATGTTGGGATTCTAGGCATGCACAAGACTTGTTTTTTAACTCTGACATGCTTCTAGCCAATCTTAGAGCCTGTTAAGAATATCTACTCTGAGCTGAGCTCCCGTGGCTCATGCCTATAATCCTAGCTACTCAGGAGGCTGAGATCTGAGGATCATGGTTCAAAACCAGCTCAGGCAGGAAAAGTCTTTGAGACACTTATCCAATAAACCACTCAGAAAACCGGAAGTGGCGCTATTGGCTCACGAGGTAGAGTATTTGCCTAGAGCTGAAGAGCTAAGGGACAGCACGCACGCAGGCCCAGAGTTCAAGCCCCACAACCGACCAAAAAAAAAAAAATCTACTCTGTCTATCCTATTGACTTGGAAACTTTCTAAATAACTGAGAAACCAACCTTAGGCAGAGGACCCTGCTTACAACAGCCTCAGACTCAGACCAATAATGAGGCCTTAGAGTACTGCAGAGAGAACTGCAGTAGCCCTTTGTAGTCCTGTGACAACAGGAAAAAAGATTAAGATAAAAGTTATTCACCAGAAGTTTGGAATTCTACTATCTTTACAGAGTGCCACAGATGGTAGGGAATGTACAGGAAGGTAGGGCTGATGTCCAGGTAATGGTATCCAGAAAGGAAGGTATGTTAGCTGTTGATGGGAAGAGTACTAAAAAGAACGTATGCATTTGTGATTTGGGAATATTATCTGGTTTTGTGTGCTCAAGTGATATCTGGTTAAATTTATTTATTATTAAACTTGTTTATTGTTAAATAAATTTATGAAGCCTTCCGTGCGTGCGTGCGTGCGTGCGTGCGTGCGTGTGTGTGTGTGTGTGTGTGTGTGTGTGTGTGTGTGTGTGATGGGGCCTGAATTCTAGGCCTGGGTACTGTCCCTGAGCTCTTCAGTTCAAGACTAGTGTTCTACCATTAGTCACAGTGCCACTTCCAGCTTTTTCTGCTTATGTGGTGCTGAGGAGTCGAACTGAGGGCCTCATGCATGCAAAGCAAGCACTCTACCACTGAGCCACCTTCCCAGCCCCTGAAGCATTCCATATTAACAAAGGCAACTTCTATAGCAAACTAAAGTGGAAAGAGACAGTCTTCAACCCTGTCACAGAGCCTTAGAATGTCATTTCTATATCAACAAAATAATCTGCATCCAAGCTTTAGATCTGATTTATTAACTTCATAATAACAATAAAGATAATATATGTACACTTTTTAAATGAAATGTTTATTTTCTCTGAAAAAAGAAAACATCAGTGATGGTCACGATAGTGTACTAGAGGAGAATTGACAATTTTTTCTTTATTTTCTCAGGGAAGAACTTTTTAAAACTTCTAAAAGTTAAATGTATTTATAAGTGCGCCTTGCTTATGTAACTGCAGACTGTGACAGAGAGGCAGACATTCAAAAGAGTGTTTGAGGGGACATGATTCTATTACATTGTAGTACAGATTTATCCGAAGAATTGATTGACATTTTTCTAATGAAATTTGGAGTATTCATGGTTTGTGAAGATGTGGCAAAATTGTGTTACAAATGGAATAAACTTTCATTGTAAAAAAAAAACTTTTATTTTCTTTTACATTTACCATCTTATATTTAGGGAAAGAGAGCTGTAGAGAAGGAAATCAGACCTTTGGATTCCAGACATAGAAAGAAGGCAAGTCTCTTATTAATGAAGGATTCCTCATGCCAGATCCAAATTTCAGATGTACCTACAGATGCTCATACACCTCCAGGACCACCAGGTAAAGAATATTTGGCCCAGATCTCTTAAAATGCTCGCATACTCATTTCCAGTCAGTTTATTTTGCCCTCAGTTTGGAATTGTCTGGCAGCCAAGTTCTCTTTGATCAGATGGGGTTTTACAACACTTCGAAAGTCATCTTTCCTTTCTTTCTTTCCCACCTTATTTATTTACTGAATGCCTTCTTTTTTTTTTTTTTTTGGGTCCGGTAGTGAGGCCTCAACTCTCGGCCTGGGCGCTGTCCCTCAGCTCTTCAGCTCAAGGCTAATGCTCTACCAGTTGAGCCACAGCACCACTTCCGGCTTTTTTTCTTTTGCTTATGTGGTGCTGAGGAATTGAACCCAGGGCCTCAGGCATGCAAGGCAAGAGCTCTACTACTGAGCCACCTTCCCAGCCCCTTACTGAGTGCCTTCTATGTACCAAAAACCATGCTAGGCCCTTGGTTGAAATAAGGACTGACACCGGCAGACAGACATGGTCCCTGTCTACTGAAGTTTAAGACTAAGGTACAGGTAACTGTCACTTGAGGTAGGATGTGATTCTGCTCAGAGGAGAGAACTACATAGGAGTTAACTGTGATTGGTAATTCTCTGGAACATACTGTGTTCACTTAAAACATATAAAGGGAGAGATGTGGGGAGGTGAATATGCTAGACTCTTGTGGAAAAACCTACATTCAGGGCAAAAAGTGCACAATGAGCAAAAGCCCCAGAACAATACAGGAGAGAAACCTTTTTGGCAAGTATGTAGCAATGGAGCAGAATATAAGAAGATGGAATACTGCTGCTATGAAGGACTTTGTTGTCATAGCCCAAGCTGTCTGCCTGGGAAATTCCAACCTCTCAGCCTGGCAGAGGATAGAAATAGACCATCAGGATGGGGATTTTGGAGGATAGAGGAGCAGTTTGGAGGCTGAAGGAGGTACTACAGGCTGATGAGACTGGGCCAGCAAGCTTCACCCTGTGGTAGCCCAAGGAGAGAACATTTGTGCTATTGGCTGTTCTGTGATGGAGGTGGGAGTAAGCACCTGGCTTTGAGCCCCATCTGTGAGTTAAGTTCTCAGAATGTGCTGATTCTGTATATCAGTGCCCAGTCGTCAAAGTCTACCAGAGTTGGATTCCCCTAAGGACCAGTATTCCAGTTCACACTGTCGTATCAGGTACCTCCATGTTCCAGAGACATTGCTGGGTGCTGCAGATACATCACTGAAAGAAGCAAAAACAAACAATAAATACAAATATACAAGATGTTAAATGCTAGTGAGCATCTAATTTTACAAGAAGGCCAGAAGAATGGGAAGGTTTCGGAGAGAATTACCCTCAAATAGAGCCACTGACAGGCTTCCTTTAGAATGGGATGTTGCACAAAGATGTGTTCAGTATTTTTTTGGTGTGAGACAAAGTTTCACTATGCAGTTCTAACTGGTCTCAATTTCATAATCTTCCTGCCTCAGCTTCTTGAGTTTATAGGCATGTATTACCGTGTACAACTTGAGCAGATTTTTTTGTTTGGTTTTGTTTTTAGTCAGTCGTGGGGCCTGGGCCTGGGCGCTGTCCCTCAGCTCTTCAGCTCAGGGCTAGCTCTCTACCACTTGAGCCACAGCTCCATTTCCAGTTTTCTGAGTAGTTTATTGGAGATAAGAGTCTCACAGACTTTTCCTGCCTGGGCTGGCTCTGAACCTCAATCCTCAGATCTCAGCATCCTGAGAAGCTAGAATTATAGGCATGAGCCACGGGCACCCAGCCTTTGAGCAGATTTTAAATAAAGTCCTAGCTTTATTCTTAACCACAGTGGGACAGTGCAGTGGTTTGTTTCTTTATGCATATATAGAAACTGGGAAATCTGAAAACTTGGTGTTTTGTCACACAGATGCTGAAATTTCAGAATCGTCATCTCAGAAGCCAATAGAGGAAAAAGCAGTTAATCCAAATCCTGAGCAAGTGTTTGCTGAGTGTTCCCAGAAGAGGATTTTAGGACTGCTAGCAGCCATGTTACCTCCAGCAAAGTTGGTAAGAGATAACAGCATTTTCTTTATAAAAGAGAGGATGTTGTTATGCATGGAAAAAAAAAAATGTTACAAAGCTGTATACCGAAATAAATTTGCCGTTAGTCAGCAATTATCCCTGAGAATAGGACTATAAAGTTATTTTCTCTTAGACTTTACTCCATATTTTGTAAGTACATGTATGATTTATTGTTTTTATCATAATTATATTTTCCATTTTTTTATTTGGAAAATTTTTAAGCTCATAGAAAACTTGAAAGACTAATGAAGATTTTCACCTAAATTTCCCATTTATTCATGTTGATTTATCTCTGTTTATATAACTGTTATATTTTTGCTGCAATTTGGAAAAGAAGTTGAAATGATTATTGACATTTAATCCTTAGTAGTTAATATGGAGACATTTTCCCCTGCTTAGGGTAGTCCATAGCACAGCAGCCCATGATGAAAACCTTTGTCTTTCAGGAATGCCATCTGAGACTAGTTTTTCCATTTCTAAGAGCTTTTTAATTTTTTTTTGAACTTTTTAATTTTTCAGTTGCTTTGTTTTCATATTGTTGATACCACATCTGCTTGAGTCCCACTGAGGATAAAACTTTATAATTTTCATAGATTTTCCTCCAGTTTTGTGTGTGTTTTTTCTCCTATGGAAAATAATAAATCAGGCCGCTGGTAGCTCACATCTGTAATCCTAGCTACTTAGGTGGCTGAGACCTGAGGATCATAGTTGAAAGCTAGCCCAAGAAGAAAAGTCAATGAGACTTTTATCTCCAAAAAAGCTGGAAGTAGAGCTGTGGCTCGGTGGTAGAGTGCCATCCTTGATTTTTTATTAAAAAAAAAAACAAAAACAAAAAAACAGCTCAGGGACAGCACTCAGGCCCTGAGTTCAACACCAGGACTGTCACCAAAAAAAAAAAAGAAAGAAAGAAAAAAGAAAAAGAAAAGAAGTGGCTTAAGTATGTACTGGGCTGTTTGTCTATGTGGTTTTTATAATTATTGGAAACAAATTTTATTGTTACCATTAAGGTATTATGGGGAGGTACCATTTCATAAGTCAGGTAATAAATACATTTCTTTTTGGACAATTTTACCCTTTCCTTTGCTTTTCCCCAGTTTCTCCCTCCTGTCCCTGCCTATAAGTTGCATAGTTCATTTTCCACATAGTGTATACTGAGTACCATGCCTGCATTTGTTGATCCTTCCTTCTTCCATTTCTGTGTTCCCCCTTACCTCCCAAAAAAGATAGAAAAACGATAAAACAAAAGGCAAAAACAAACACCAACAACAACAACAACAAAACCCCATGTTTTCATTTCCTAGAATTCATTTTGATGAGTAGTATTTTAAATATACAGAGGAGTTAACACCTCTGGGTCCTCCCCTAAGAGTATCTTCCTTTAGTCTCACTGTTTGTAAATGCTTAGATTTATCATGTCCTGGTGTATTTTCAATCTAGCTTCCACCTGTGAGAAAAAGTAAGCATATTTTGTCTCTCTGAACTTGACTTACCTCACTTAACATGATTTTTCTAGGTCTATCCATTTCCCTGCAAATGAATATTATTCTTTCTTTTTTTTTTTTTTGGTCTGGTCGTGGAGCCTGAACTCTGGGCCTAACTCTGGGCCTAGGCGCTATCCCTCAGCTCTTGAGCTCAAGGCTAGTGCTCTACCACTTGAGCCACAGTGCCACTTCTGGCTTTTTTCTTTTTACTTATGTGGTGCTGAGGAATCGAACCCAGGGCCCCAGGCATGCAAGGCAAGTGCTCTACCACTGAGCCACCTTCCCAGCCCCGAATATTATTCTTTCTAATGGACAAGTAAAATTCTATTGTGTATAGGTCCCACATTTTTTGGATACATCTATTGTGGGACATCTGGACTGCTTGCATGATTTGGGTATTGTGAATGATGCAGCAGTGAGTATGGATATGTAAGTTACCTTATGGCATCCTGACTTAATTATGTTCTAGGTAGATGCCCAAGAATGGTATGACTGGGTCAGAAGGAAATTCTATGTTGTCTTTTGAGGAACCTCCAAACAACCATCCAGAGTTGGTTGTAGTAGATTACCCTTTCTTTTTTCCCCACATCCCTACTAGCATTTGTTGTCATTTGAAATTTCTATGTTGGCCAATCTAACTGGAGTGAAATGAAATCTCACAGTTGTTGTGATTTGTATTTCCTTTATGACTAAGGATGTTGAACATTTTCTCATATGTTTATTTGCCATTCTCTTTTTTTTTTTTTTTTTTTTTTTTTTGGTCGGTTGTGGGGCCTGAACTCTGGGCCTGGGCGCTGTCACTCAGCTCTTCAGCTCAAGGTGAGCACTCTACCACTTGAGCCTCAGCCCCACTTCCAGCTTTTTCTGCTTATGTGGTACTGAGGAATCGAACCAAGGGCCTCATGCATGCAAGGCTAGCGCTCTACCACTGAGCCACCTTCCCAGCCCCAGAAACTTATTTTGATGTGATCCCACTTGTCAAATCTCTGTCCTATCTCCTGTGTTCCTAACTTTTTTCAAAAAGATGAAAAAAAGTTTTTGTAGGACACTATTCAAAGAAAGAAAGTTAATTTTAAAATTTTAATTTCTGGGCTGGGAAGGTGGCTCAGTGGTTGAGGCTTGCCTTGCATGCATGAGGTCCTGGGTTTGATTCCTCAGTACCACATAAGCAGAAAAAGCCAGAAGTGGTGCTGTGGCTCAAGGGGTAGAGTGCTAACCTTGAGCTGAAGAGCTGAGGGACAGTGCCCAGGTCCAGAGTTCAGGCCCCACGACTGACAAAAAAAAAATTAATTTCTTTTGTATGTATTTGCATATATATAAATATGCAGAGAGAAAGGTTGAAAAACCATCATACTGTTAGCAGTTTGATTACAGGGGGTTATGGGAGCTTTTACTCTTGCGTATTCTGAATTGTTTGAATCTTAGAGTTAAAAGGAAATTAAAAGTAGGACTAAAGCCAGGCATCAGTGGCTCATGCCTGTAATCTTCGTGACTCAGGAGGCTGAGATCTGAGGATCATTGTCCAAAGCCAACCTAGGCAGAAAAGTCCATGAGACTTATCTCCAATAAACCACTCAGCAAAAGCTGGAAGTGGTGCCGTGGCTCAAGTGGTAGAGCACTAGTCTTGAGCACAAAGAGGCTCAGGGACAGTGCCTAGGTCCTGAGTTCAAACCCCAGAACCAGGAAAAAAAAAAAGTAAGATTGTAAGACGAATAGACATGTAAGATGAGTAGACATATATTATGTCACACATAAGCCATTTATGAAAGCCACCACATAATTCTTTGGTTACTAGGACAGTTGTTAATAATACACAAAGGGGATAGAGTGTTTTTCTCATGTAACTGTTCTATACTGAAGCGATTTCCCCTTTCTCTTGACAGGGTCCAACACTCCCCCTGATAGACCTGGAGCATGTCCTCCCACTGATGTTTCAGGTTGTCATCTCCAATGCAGGCCACTTGAATGAAACCTACCACCTCACTCTGGGACTTCTTGGCCAGTTAATCATCCGTCTTTTACCAGCAGAGGTAGATGCTGCAGTGATCAAGGTCCTTTCAGCCAAACACAACCTGTTTGCTGCAGGGGACAGTTCCATTGTGCCAGATGGTTGGAAGACCACTCATCTACTTTTCAGCCTCGGAGCTGTGTGCCTGGACAGGTAACCTTGATTCTCATCCAGCCTCCAGTCTGCCTACCAGGATACTTGCTCATTGAGGTTTTGGCTGTTACTGTGCTTCACTGTGCTTTAGTGCTATTGTATAAATTCTTCTGTGAGCAGAGCTTGTTTTATTAGCATGCTGACAATGCAAAATAGCTAAGAGCCTCACTACTGTTTAGAATTTCAACCATCTGATGATAATTTCTGTTGGATTTTTTTTCTGAGAGGAAAAGTGTATATGTGTGGTTGAAAATCTATTTTAATTATAAAAGTAACACAGACATTTGTAATCCTAACTAATTGAGTTAGGAGTATTGCAGCTCAAAGCCAGAGTGGATAGGAAAGTCCATGAGAATTTTATCTCCAATTTAGCACCCAAAAAAGCTGGACATGGAGCTGGTTGCAAGTGGTAGGAGCGCTAGCCTAGAGCAAAAAGCTCAGGGACAATGCCCAGATTGGCATTCAAAAAAAAAAAAAACAGGGCTGGGGAACGCCTCATGTCTATCCCCCAGTGGAGTTCTTGGCTGACCTTTGGACAGGTCTCTTACAGTATGGGGCATGGGAATGCAGCTCTTCAAGGAAGTTAATGTAACTGGTTTTGTCTTGCAGATATAGTCAAGGCAATGTGCTATAGTCCCTTAAAAAGAAAAATAATCCCTTAGAATTGGGATGTGTAGATGTTCCTCTGCCTAGCAAGCCGGAGGTGAAACCCCAAGTTAAAATTTAGTAACATAAATAAATAAAATAATAAAAACCTTTACTAACAGGCAACCTGAGGGTGAGACTAGCAAGCCTGAGGAGATACCCTTAGTTAAATCTCTGAACAACATATAAACAAACAAATGAAGAATATTGCTGGGAGATTGACTGAGGATGTGCCAAACAAGCCTGATGTTAAACCCGAGTACCACAAATAAATACATAACAAAATTCTTGGGGAGTGGGGAAAGAATAACTAATTTGGAAAGCAGAACTGAAGTGGGGGTGGGGGAAAACACCTGCTTTTTACCATATTGATACATCTGGTGCTTTACTATATTTGCTATATTTTTTTCCTGAGCTTTTTTCTGGGTGGGAGTGAGAGTATGCACATGCTCTTGGTGACTTTTTTACGTGCTTAAAACAGTTGCAAACTAAGCATATAAGCTTATGCTTGACTTTTTTTCACTTTATATGAAAAGCATCATTCTGGTATTTCTTAATCTAATGAGTGTCTGGGTCTGACTTTGCAGTGAATTGAGTTCTACTGAACTGAGTTTGGAGTCTTGTGCAATGCCACCTAATAGAGCTCTTGCCTTTCAGCCGGGTGGGCTTGGATTGGGCGTGTTCCATGGCAGAGATTCTGCGGTCACTCAATAATGCCCCACTTTGGCAAGATGTCATTGCTACCTTCACAGACCACTGCATCAAGCAGCTGCCTTTCCAGCTGAAGCATACCAACATCTTTACCCTGCTGGTTCTGGTTGGCTTCCCTCAGGTATAGCACCCAAAGGCTTCTTCCATCTCAATCATGCTTGTCTAAGCCTCTGTGAGAGAAAGAGAGAGAGAAAAAGAGAGAGAGTGTGTGTGTTAAAATCATTGGAAGCTTTTTAATCTTCAGTTGAATAATTCACTTTTGAATAATTCGCTTTCACAGTATTGGTGTATTTACAAGATTGTGTTGTTAGCTGTTCAAGTTGTATAACAATTTAACCATTTGATTTATTTTGCTAGTGGAAATTAATTTTGAATAACAAGTAAGTAACTTACTCAATTACAAAGAGCTTCAAAGAACAATTGGCTTTCACTTTGATATTCATCTTGATCTGTTTTCTAATCTTATAATACCTCTCATCAGATTGGTACAAAGGGGGCTATAGAAGCATGTTTTCATCCAGCAAGGACATATACCAATCTGGACACACTGACTTAGGAGATGAAAAGAACCCTATGCTTAAGTATTTCTTGAAATCCAAACCAAAGGGTCCTATCTCCATGTGCTATTGACTTACCTTTTCTTTCTCTTTCATGTTCTAGGTTCTCTGTGTGGGAACTCGCTGTGTTTATATAGATAATGCCAATGAGACCCATAATGTTATCATCTTGAAACATTTCACTGAGAAGAACAGGGCTGTGATTGTTGATGCCAAAACTCGGAAAAGGAAAACAGGTATTAAACATAATTATTTTTGTAAGGATGTAAGAAAATTGTCTATTCCCTGCTTACCCTAAAATCAATAGAGGAAATCTTGGTTCTTCCCTTGCGAGTGATTTTTTTTTCCCCTTAGTGCAAGTTTATAGTTTCCTAAGCTTTTTCCTTGTCTCTGAAATAATGTGGTTGAATTGGGATGATTTTGAAAGCCTGTTTTCATGCTGTTATTTTGTTTATCTGAATTTATAATTCCTCCATTAGTTAATTTTGGTTATTTTCTTATGGGTAATTTAAACATGGAATTGGGTAGCTACTCTTAGAATAATTCTTTTGACATTAGTGCAATCTCCTATTTTTGTTTCAGCAGAACACTGAAAGTGCTACTTTTTTTTTTTTTTTTTTTTTGCAGTCCTGGAGCTTGAACTCAGGGACTGGGCACTGTCCCTGAGCTTCTTTTTCTCAAGGCTAGCACTCTAACATTTGAGCCACAGCACTATTTCCGGCTTTTTCTGTCTATGTGATACTGAGGAAGCGAACCCAGGGCTTCATGCATGCTAGGCAAGCACTCTACCACTAAGCCTCCACATTCACTGCCCCAGTACTTTGTCAAACCAAAACCAACATAGGATATCTTAACCATTATATTCTGAGTTCTGCTTATCTGTATTGTTTCTGTGCCCTTTTTTTTTTTCTCACTATTTTTTTCCTCACTGTTGAATAATCTTGGCACCTTTATTAAAAATTGACTTATTTATGTATATGCCAATTTATGTATTTCATTATGTTTTACTAAGCTATATGTCTATTCATACTCAAATGGGACACAATCTTGACTATTTTAGGTTTATACTGTTTGAAAATCAGATCTTCCAAGCTGGGAATGTGGTTTAGTGGTAGAGTGCTTGCCTAGCAGGCATGAAGCCCTGGGTTCGATTCCTCAGTACCACATAAACAGAAAAAGCCAGAAATGATGCTGTGGCTCAAGTGGTAAAATGCTAGAACACTAGTCTTGAGCACAGGAGAGGCGCAGGGACAGTGTGCAGACCCTGAGTTTAAGCCCCAGGGCTGGCAATAAATAAATAAATAAAATCGGATCTTCCAATTTGCTCTACTCTTTTAGTTGTTTTGTCTTCTTTTAGTTATTTTGCCTTTCTATATGTATTTTAGAATCAGCTGTTTCTGTTAAACTGCTAGTATTTAGATTGACATTGTATTGAGTGTATTGATCAGTATCAGAAGAACTGACCTCTTAACAATCTTAAATCTTTTCATCCCTGAACAATGATATATCTCTCCATTTATTTTGGGAGTAAACTTAATTTCTCTCCATCTGGCATAGGATATAAACTGTCTTCTCATATTCCTAAATCGATAAATTGTGTCTTCTTAGTTTTGTTTTCTAGACAATCTAGCCAGAAATTTATTAATTTATTTCAAAGAACCACCTGTGAGTTCGTTGGGTTTTTTTCTTACTATTTTCTGTTTTGTTGATTTCTTCCCTGGGCATTATTAGTCTTTCTGTTTATGTTTGCTCTTAAATTGTTCTTTCTTACTTTTTTCTTTTTTTTTAATTGAGGCTTAAACTCAGGGCCAGAGGGCTCTCACTTAGGTTTTTCACTCAAAGCTGGTACTGTGAAACTTGAGTCAGAGTTTCACTTTGGCAGTTATTTGCTTGTTACTTTTTTACTTGGACTGGCTTTGGGTCCCAGTCTTCAGATCTTAGCCTCCTGAGTTACTAGGATTGTAGGTATGAACCACCAATGCCTGGTCTTTTTCTTATTTTATTTGTTTGTTTGTTTGTTTTTGCCAGTCGTGGGGCTTGAACTCTGGGCCTGGGCACTGTCCCTGAGCTCTTCAGCTCAAGGCTAGTACTCTACCGCTTGAGCCACAGTGCAACTTCGGGCTTTTTCTGCTTATGTGATGCTGAGGAATCCAACCCAGAGCCTTATGCATGAAAGGCAAGCACTCTACTATTGTGCCACCTTCCCAGCCCCAAATGTCAGATTTTTTTTTTTTTGGTCCAGTCGTGGGGCCTGAACTCTGGGCCTGGGCACTGTCCCTCAGCTCTTCAGCTCAAGGCTAGTGCTCTACCACTTGAGCCACAGCGCCACTTCCGGCTTTTTTCTTTTTGCTTATGTGGTGCTGAGGAATCGAACCCAGGGCCTCAGGCATGCAAGGCAAGCGCTCTACCACTGAGCCACCTTCCCAGCCCCGTCAGATATTTTTAAATGGAAAAAAATCCAATGTTTTATATTTAACTATGTATTTACTATTGCTCTTTATTGATTTTTGTAGATTCAAATTTCCATTTAGTATCTTTTTTTTTTTTTTTTTTGGCCAATAAAGCTTTCCTTTGCATTTCTGTGGTACAAAATCTTCCAATTTGTCTATAAAGTGTTTTGTTACCTCATTTTAAAACTAAAACTTCAGCTGGGTGTCGGTAGCTCATGCTTATAACCCTAGCTACTCAGGAGGCAGAGATCCGAGGATCATAGTTTGAAGCCAGCCCAAGCAGAAAAGTCCCCATAAGACTCTTCTGTCTCCAATTAACTACTCAAAAACTGGAAGTAGATCTGTGGCTCAAAATGGTAGAATACTAGCCTTGAGCAAAAGAGCTCAGGGACAGAGCCCAGGCCACAAGTTCAAGCCTCACAACCAATAAAATAGTAACAATAATATAATTTTGTTGGGTAAAAATACTTTCAGGCTACGAATTTTTCTTAGAATACTTTAGAGATGTTTATCAATTATTTTCTTATGGGCATAGATTTTCTAGCATGAAGTCTGCTGTTATATTTTTGTTGATCTTCATATTGCCATTTTCTGGCTACTTTTAGATTTTTCTCTTTAGTAATTTGACTTGTTTTTTTTTTTTTTTTGCCAGTCCTGGGGCTTGAACTCAAGGCTTAGGCACTGTTCCTGAGCTTTCTTTTGCTCAAGGCTAGCACTCTACAATTTGAACCACAGCACCACTTCTGGCTTTTTCTATTTATATGGTACTAAGTAATTGGGCTTCATGCATGCTAGGCAAGCACTCTACCACTAAACCACATATCCAGCCCCTAATTTGACTTTTTGTTTAATTGTGATTAAGTGATTACATAAATTTCATGGTCTTGTGAGATAGTGATACTTAAGTCACAAACACATTCTAACGTTCATAGGGCAAATTGTCTTTATTGTGGTCTATAAAGTTTGTGAATTCTATAAGCTTTGACAATACAGCTATTTCTTCCACATTGGATGATATGTACAATTCTTCCCTTTTGCTTGATGTCAGCTATTCCCTTTCCCTCCCTCCCATTGCTGCCATTGAGTTGCTTAGTTCGTTTTGATCAGCGTCCAGTGCAGCTGATGGTCCCGCTGCTGTATGTTTTCCCATTTCCCTGTTTCTGTGTCCTCCTCCTAGTTTCCCTCAGATGTGCACATACATACCATATATGTGGTCAGCAGCATGAGGTCATGACCAGATGAGTGGAGGTGCTTTGTTTCTTGAGTCTTGTTTACTTTGTCATATCTCCTTATGTTTTTGATTTAACATCGACATATCAAGAATACCATGTGCCATTTGTCTCTTTGCTCTTGGCTTATCTCAAAATGATTTTTTGTAGTTCCACCCATTTCCCTGCGAATGCCATTATTTTTTCCTTTCTAATGGCTGCATAATGTTCCATTATATATAGGTACCATGATTTTTGATCCATTCATCTGCAGTGGGACATCTGGGTTGTTTCCATATCTTGTAAACTGTGCTGCAATGAACATGGAGGTACATGTGTCCTTGTATCCTGGTTCCTGTTGCTCAGGATAGATGCCTAGGATATGGCTGGGTCATAGGGGAGGTCTATATTTAGCTTTCTAAGGAACCTCCAGACTGCTTTCCAAAGTGGTTGTATTAGTGTACATTTCCACCAGCAATGCAATAGGGTTCCTCTTTCTCTGCATCCCCTCCAACATTTGTCATTAGCTGAGTTTAGGATGCAGGCCATTCTGACTGGGGCAAGGTGGTATCTCAGTGTTGTTTTTATTTGCATTTCCTTTACAACCAGGGATGGTGAACATTTCCTCATGTGTTTCTTTGCCATTTTTCTCTCTTCTTCTGAGAAGTCTCTCTTTAGTTCCCTTGCCCATTTGGTAATTGGTTTGTTAGGTTTGGGAGGGATTAGTTTCTTGAGTTCCCTGTATATACTGAGTATTAGGTCCTTGTCTGATATATTGCTGGTAAATATTTTTTCCCAATTAGTTGGCTGTCTTTCTAGTTTGGTTGCCATGTCTGCAGAAACTTTTTTTTTGAGGGAGGGGTTGGTCGTCGGGCCTGAACTCTGGGCCTGGGTGCTGTCCCTCAGCTCTTCAGCTCAAGGCTAGCTCTCTACCACATGAGCCACAGCACCACTTCCAGCTTTTTTTGCTTATGTGGTGCTGAGAAATTGAAACCAGGGCCTCATGCATGCAAGGCAAGCACTCTACCACTAAGCCACCTTTCCATCCCCAGATCCCTGATCTTGATTGTTTTCTTCATGCTGTATTCCCCCTCTTAATATTCTTTGAAGTTCTGGCTTATTGTTTATGAATTCATTTAGTTTTTCTTTACTATTAAAAATTTTAGCTTCTCCATCAAATGTGGATGTTAGCTTTGCTGGGTATACAGTCTGGGTTGGCAGATATTGGTTTTCAGGGTTTGTATGGTACTTTCCCAGGCTTTCCTTGCGTTCAGTATCTGTGTGGAGAGATCTGCAGTGATTCTATTTTCTTCCCATTATAGTATAGCTCCTTCTTTGTTTTTGCTGCATGCAAGATTGTTTCTTTATTATTCATATCTATCATTTTCACTATAATGTGCCTAGAAGTGTTCCTCCTGGGATCCTGCTTATTAGGTGTTCTGTATGCTTCTGTTATATAGATAAGACGTTCTCTTTTAAGATTGGGAAATTTTCGGTGAAAATCTTATTGAATAGGTGTTGCATTCCCTTGTTCTGATATTCCTCACCTTTGTCCAATTATACAAAGGTTAAATTTTTTTTTTTTGGTTGGTCGTGGGGCTTGAACTCTTGGCTTGGGCGCTGTCCCTGCGCTCTTCAGTTCAAGGCGAGCTTTCTACTGCTTGAGCCACAGCGCCACTTCCGGTGTTCTAGTGGTTTATTGGAGATAAGAGTCTCACGGACTTTCCTGCCTGGGCTGGCTGTAAACTGCAATCCTCAGATCTTAGCCTCCTGAATAGCTAGGATTACTGGCGTGAGCCACCAGCGCCCGGCTTGAAGGTTAAATTTCTTAGCACGGCCTGCTTGTTCTTGGACTTCCCTTTGGCATAGTTTAAGTGATTTGTCCATATCTGTGACTTTTTTTCCAGCTGCTGCATTGTCTTCCATATCTGATATTCTAATTTCCATTTCATTCACTCTGTTAACTATGGCTTCCATTGTGATTTGCATGGAAGAAATTGAGCCATATAACTTCTATGTTGGTTCTCAGAGTATTAATCTCATTTCTTAGCGAGGTGTGTACTGCATCTATTTTTGAATGCATCTCCTGTTTAAAATCCTGCATCTCTTGATATTTTGTTTCTTTGTTCTTTAAATTTCTGATCTATTTCTTGCTTTAATTCTTGAGTCATTACCTCCAACATCTCTTGGATATAGTGTTTGTCTTCCATTCCTGTTTTGTTTCCACTGGGGCTCTTCCTGGGTGGCTGCTGGCTTTTGGGAGTGGCTTGCTATCCTGGCTATTGATAAATCTTGTAATTTTCTGCTGTGATTTGCACATGGAGATTCAGGGATTATTGGAGACTAATTCCAAACTCTGACTGTTTTGGTCAATCGGTGGCTGTCTTTGCTTGGTTCTGGGTTGGTTCCTGGATCAATTGATGAAGCTCACTCTCAGCCCTGGATTGGCTGAGAGAGTCTGTACCTGGTCTCAGTTCTGTTGTGGGAGAGGCCAACCTCCAGCTGCTAGTCTAACCCACATAGGACTCTCAGCTGTCTGCTAGAGATCACAGGCAGTTCCCGCCTTCCTCCAAGCACTGAGCAGTCTAGACTGCTCTTGCTCACTCCTTGGCAAGACCAGGTAGGCTGGGTGTATTTTCCTAGTTGTTGGAGTCCACTATGAGTTCCTGACTATAATCAGGTGCTAGCAGCCTGAGCTGTCCAATCCCCAGCCCAGAATATACAGGTCAGACTCTGGTGGGATTTGGGCTTCTGGTTCTCTTGCCCTGGACACATAGATCTTTTTCCATCATGGATGCAGTTCCCAGAGGGTGCAATTCCCTACTTTCCTGCCTCTGCTAGACATGTGCTCAGCTTCTGACTTTGAGCGTTGGAACTCTCTATTTGGTTGGAGAGAGCTGTGGTGTTTCCCTACTGTCCCATCGCCCTCTAATTTGATCTCTATGATTAACATTTTCTTCATGTTTTTTCTGTTTGGAGATTTATTGAGTTTGTTGAGCTTGTAATTTTATTAAATTGGATACATTTCAACCATTATGTTTTCAGGTGTTTTCTGCCCTCACCAGGACAGTGGAAGCCACTTTCTCTAGTGGGAAGACAAAATATTCCCAGTTTGTATGAGCTCCAAAATTTGTTCTGCTTAATGTTTTTCTTGTTGTTTCTATTGTCTTGAATAGTTTCATATTACATATGTACAGATTAATATACAGCCTTGAACTCACAAGGAACTTTCCATGCATCTCTAAAGATTTCTCTCTTACCCACCTCTCTTTGTTTGCATCTTTCTTCTGGTGCTATCCTGCCCCATAAAATCTAGCTGCTGTAATTTTCTTGAACTTCCCCAATTCACTGAGACTTCTAGACTCTACTTAAATGTCTTATTCCCTCTTTCCAGCCTGGAAATTTTCTCTAGATTTCTGGTGTTACTGGAGAGCTAATTTATGGGTCTTCTTTCAGGAGTCATAGTCCTGCACTTCCTATTTTCCTGTGTGTGAATGCCATTATTCCATGTTTTTCCCCTGTTCTAGTTGCTCAAGGTAGGAGATTACATTAGTTCATCTTACCCTGTCTTGTTTGGAGGCAGACATCTTAGGTGTGTTATTTTTAAGAACTTATGTGAACACCTTTGGAGATGACTCACTTGTGCACAGTAGTAGGAAATAAGTTGTCCTTCTTACTAATTCAGCTGATACAGCACTCAGTACCATTTTTATGCTCACCTTAAAATGTAATGGCTATGATTGAGCCTAGGAGATTCATATTTCTGAGGGCATTCAGTAATGCACACTACTATGGAAGAAACTTGACTACAGGAAGCATTAATTGTACTTTTTGTACCTTTCTTGCTCTCTGACATCTCAACAGTGAAAGACTACCAGCTGACTCAGAAGGGAGGAGGACAAGAATGCAATGACTCTGAGACCCAGCTGAGCCAATATTCCCAGCACTTCGCCTTTATTGCCAGTCACCTCCTGCAAACCAGCATGGATAGTCATTGCTCTGAGGCAGTGGAAGCAACGTGGATTCTGTCCCTGGCCCTCAAAGGTTTATATAAAACACTAAAGGTAATAGTGACCCTCTTCCATTTGGTAATGAATCTGGCTGAGATTTGACATGTAAAAAAGATTAACAAAAAAAATGCCATCTGATTTTGGTGAATGGTTAGCAATAGGATCTGGATTAGTTTTAGAAATGATTGAAGCCTTGTACAAGCATTATTTAGTAAAGGAGGAAATAAAATTTCTCAATAGTTTGATTTTGTATTTGTCCCTCTAAATGGCAGCTCATTATGGCTCAAGAATAAAGGAGCTAGCATCCCATGGAGCTTTAAGGCAGTAGGGATGCTTAAAGTTGAGTGGGAAGAGGCAGACAAGTTGAAGAGCTAGATGATATTTGGCATGGAGAAATGAAGTCCTGATTATAATTACTTCTTCCTGTGCTTGAAGAGACATTGATAATAGAGAGGATCTTTAAAAATTACACATTTCAGTTCACTTGTAGGATCATCCTCCCAACAGCTCTGTCCCTTCAGCTGAGGTTTGTTGTCCCTTACTTTGAAAAATGTTCAGTGGTAACCTAGTTACCACTGGACTCAAAAGAGTCTATGAGGTTTACCTCAAGAGACACTTAAGAAGACTTGAGTTGGCTATGGACCAGCTCTGAGAGAATATCATTGTAGGATTGAGACCATTCACCTGCTGTTTGTTTAGTTTATTTGTCAATGTGAGATTTGTTTCATCATTGACATTATAGTTGGAGAGTAGAAATAAATTCCCTGAGTGCAGAGATCTTAGAAACCCTCACTAAGTTAATATTTGTGGAGGACCAAGAGCCAGATGGAGCTGAGTACTCAGTAATGAACCAGAAAGCAAGTCCTTGCTCCCATGTAGCCAGATGGAACTGAATACCTAGTGATGAGCCAGAAAAAGATGCTTGCTCCCATGCAGCTTACAGCCTCAATGGCCAGAGAGAGAGCTGTCTAGAAGATTACTAGGAGTTAAAACTTTCTAAAATGGTGGTAGATAATGAATCAAGCTGGACATGGTGGCTCACAACTTTAATCCAGCCACTCAGGAGCAGAGATCAGGAGAATCATGGTTCAAGGCCAGCCCAAGCAAAAAGTTAGTGAGACCCCATCCCTTTCCCCATCTCAACAATAAAAAATTGGGCATGATGGTGCATTCCTTTTTCCACCTACACAAGAAGTATAAATAGAGTCTCACAAAAAGTGAGACCCTATTCAAAAAATAAAAGCAAAGAGATATGGAATCATAACTCAAGTGGTAGAGCATTTGACTAGCAAGTGTAAGGCCCTGAGTTCAAACATCAGTGCTGCTAAATTAAAATAATTAATAATAACAATAATAATAAGTAAACAAGCAAATAGAAGTTAGAGTAGCAAATTCCAAGATATGATTGTCACAGAACAGAAGAAAAGTCCTGAGAACATGGTGATAGGGCAGCTGAGGGATGGCGCCAGAGAAGCAGAGAGGGGGACCTTGTCATCATCCATAGTCAAGGATGGAGTTTTAGCCTCAACAGCATTGGGAAGCTTTCAGAAGATAGAGGACTGAGGAGTGAAAGAAAGTAGTGTTAAAAAATGTTTGTGGACTGAACAAATGAGAGTGACTGAGCCTCTTGTAGGTTCTGGTTAAGATTAAGAACTCTGGTTTTCCTACGGACTCAAGAATTTTGGCTGGAAAGTCAGCTTGAACCATTAACTGAGACTGGGCTGTGAGAAAGGCTTGCTTTTCTCCAGCTGGCCTTTACCTTCTTTACTCTCAGACAGCTACAAATTATTCTCATTCTACTTGTCAGGCTCATGGTTTTGAAGAGATCCATGCAACCTTTCTTCAGACTGATCTGCTGAAGCTGTTAGTGAAAAAGTGCAGCAAAGGGACTGGCTTCAGCAAGACATGGCTCCTCCGGGATCTGGAAGTAAGGAACAAGGCACCACCTCCTTCCACTGCTACCCAGGGCAGCTTTCCCAGCCGAGGAGCTTGAAGTGTAGCTCCTTCCAGCTGGCTCTGCGTTCTCATTCCTATTCTGTGCAGCTTTTAAACTGTACCTTGCTTCTGTCTTCCCTTCCAGAATTAAAGATTCTGACACCTCTCCTCCCCACCAGGAAAAATGATTTGAGTGTTTGTGCAAAGAATATTTGGGAAGTATTTCATGAAAGCACATAATTGACATTCATTATATCATGTGTAATAAAATGAACCCGTGAATTACTATTTCCCCTTAAAGTTCCTTTGAGCTAAAATCAGTTACTAAATTTGTCTTCATGTATGTTTATTTATGTAGAATTTCAGTAGAATTTTATTGCCATCCCCCAGGGCCTGAGATTTTTCTTAGAGGATTTTTCCTGTGGTTCCTATGGACTTTCCAGGCCAAGTACCTGCTTCGGGTACAGGGGAGGCCATTGCCACAGGGGCCGTGGGTGCATGGCCCCACAGGAGCCTTGAAGAACAGCTCTGAATAGAGCAGAGGGTTCACTTAGGTATAAAACATACTAATGGTTATCAGGAGAGCATGCAAACTCTGAGTCTTTGAGAATATTTTAAATTAGAGTGTTTCAAATTGGGGACATAACGCAAGTGATAGAAAGCTTGAGACCTTAAGTTCAAACCTGAATATCTCACACACACACATACACACACACACACACACACACACACACACACACACAAAGACCATCTTATTTTTATTATGTAAATAATAGAACCACATTGCAGAAAATATCAAAAATAGAAAATTAAGACATCTCAAATTTTACTTACAAACACAGCAGCTATTGGCATCTTATGTATTTCCTTCTAATTTTCTCTGTAATACATTTATAGTGCATAATTGAGCATATCATTCAAATAGTCAATCAAGGTTATATGTTAGGCATTTTCAGTAGTTATCATAACCTTTTTACTTCTGATACAAATATGCACCATTTTTTTTTGCATCTGATTCAAAATGGTACACTGATGTCTTTTGATGTAAATGCTTCATTGACCATGTCTTGGAATAGAACTATTTAGTATATTCTTCTTCAAAATTTTGCCAAAATGAGTTTGAAAAGGATGATAATCAGTTTACATTGTCAGAAAGTTAATAAATTCCAGAGCCTCTGTAGTTTTTTTTAGCATTGTTTCTATTACAAGCACAATTGAATATATTTTCCTATATCTATTCATTTTATGTTCTTTATGTGAATTCTGATGTCTTTAAAAGTAGGCAAAAAATATTTTTTACTCTTAGATCTATATCTTCTATTCAGTCACTGAATGCTCACCTCTCTGCCCTGCCTGATTGCCTCCCTCTGTAGATTCTGTCTATCATGCTGTACTCTTCAAAAAAGGAAATCAACGCTCTGGCTGATCACAGAGACCTCGAGCTAGATGAGCGAGGAGACCAAGAGGAAGAGGTGGACCGGCCAATCAGCAGTCCTGGAGAACCAGAGCAAAAAAAGCTAGACCCTCTGGAAGGCCTTGATGAGCCCACCAGAATATGTTTCTTGGTATGTTGGCAAGGCTTCAAAGGAGTGGCTTAGGCCATGCTGCACCTTAGCAACAGAATGCTTCTTTCAGTATGATGTTCTGAGGACTCACTTGTTGAAGATGCAGTCTGCTATGTGCAGAATAGATCCAGAAGAACAGAAAAGCTCCATCATATTTTCAAGTGGTGTACCCAAAAGCTTTCAATACTCACTCCCACACAGTACACATTTAAATGGTCACATAAAATTCTGCATGTAATTTCCAGGGTTTACTAAAACCTTAAGATGCCTCCAGAAATCCCCAAATAACAATCTTACCTTGGTTTCTTGGAAATATTCTCTTGCCTTCCTGGATTAGCTACTGTCATTTGGAATGATATGAAATGGACAGTGCCTAGACTTTAAAGGATCTAGCTGCATGAAAAATAGGGTAGCATTTTTTTTGGGGGGGGAGGGGGTCTGGTCGTGGGGCCTGAACTCTGGCCCTCAGCTCTTCAGCTCAAGGCTAGTGCTCTACCACTTGAGCCACAGCGCCACTTCCCCACTTCCGGCTTTTTTTCTTTTTTCTTATGTGGTGCTGAAGAATCCAACCCAGGGCCTCATGCATGCAAGGCAAGTGCTCTACCACTGAGCCACCTTCCCAGCGCACAAGTAGCATTTTTTAAAATTTAAAAAAAAGGCCAGAAAGAGTGACTCCTACTTATAATCATAGCTACAGGAGGCAGAGATCAGGAGGATCACAATTCAATGTCAACCAAGGCAAAAGTTATGGAGACTGCATCTCGACAAATAAGCTGGGATTGATGGGGTACACCTGTAATCCCAGCTGTGAGGGAGACCAAGATTGAGGATCTGAGGCTGGTCCCAGACAAAAATACAAGACCATATCTGAAAAATAACTAAAGCAAAAAACTCAGAAGAAAGGACAGCGTTTAAATTTGTGTGCCAGTTGTCAAGCTTGGGTATGAAATGCAGCAGAGAAGCTAATGGAGTACAGTGCAGTGACAGTTGTGGGGTTTTTTTGGTTTTTTGTTTTGTTTTTTGTTTTTTGTCAGTTGTGGGGCCTGAACTCTGGGCCTGGGAACTGTCCCTGAGTTCTTCAGCTCAAGGCTAGTGCCACTTCTGGCTTTTTCTGCTTATGTGGTGCTGAGGAATTGAATCCAGGGCCTCTTGCATGCAAGGCAAGCACTGTACCACTGAGCCAACTTCCCAGCCCAACAGTTGTGTTTTGTTAGCACAGAATTTCCTTTGGTATTTCAGTGTTTTATAGTCTCCTTTAAAGTTGTAGTACTACAGCTTTTACCAGTAACTTCGTGCCTTCGTGCTTTTCATTTGATAAGCTTTTTCAGAATATCTACCTAATGTTCTTGCACTATCTGTGGCAACTTGAAACTATTTGGTCACTTTTGAGTTCAGATGATAAATAATACGTTTAGGCATTTCTAGTTGTTTCTCCTTTGCTTCCTCCCATGCCTTCAGATGGCTCATGATGCCCTCAATGCCCCTCTGCACATCCTCCGGGCCATATATGAACTGCAGATGAAAAAGACCGACTCTTTCTTCTTGGAGGTTCAGAAGAGGTAAGGGACATTTAGACCCAGAAATACCATGGACCGAGGCAGATGGGATCTGTTGTTCTCTCACATAGCAGCCCACAGGCAGGCCACAGTCCACAAGAGCACGAACAGCTCTGCTCCATACAGTGACCCATTAGCTAATAATAAGTGCAGTGTTCTTACCTGTGTAGTCATAGCTCACCCTCGTCACCTGTGGGTTCCAGGCCAGAGGAAGAAAGGGTGGGAGGGAGACCACATTGTTCCTACACTTGCTTGAGGGCAGGTTCTGGAAGTAGGACACCGCCTCCCTCATCTCTTGTTACCCAGAACCTATTGCCTCACATGTCAAGTTACCAGGAGGCTAGGGACTGTGTCTCTTGCTAGGCAATGGTGTCTCCTAAGAGAGAAAGGGAGATTGGACATCCTTTGCCACAAAGGTATATCTGCCCACAATGGATGCTCTATTTTTCAAAATACAGTGAGTGATGGTGTCCCTGGGTAATAACAGGAAAGCAGCTCTGCTAACATTTCTGAAAAGTCTGCAGCTTAAACTTGTTCCACTTTGTGTGCCCACCACTGTTCTCCCTCCCTCCCTCCAGGTTTGATGGAGATGAGCTCACCACAGATGAGAGGATCCGCTCTCTGGCGCAAAGGTGGCAGCCCAGTAAGAGTCTGAGACTGGAAGAGCAGAGCGCCAAAGCTGTGGACACAGACATGATCATCTTGCCATGCTTGGTATGTCACCCACCTTGGGAACAAAGTGTCTACATCCACTCCCACATTGTAAGAAAGGTAGGCCTCTGTAATGCTGGTCTTGACTTTGCAGTCCCGGCCCACATGCTGTGATCATGCCACTGCTGAATTGAATCCTGTGACCCAGAAGCTGATCTCCAGCACAGAGAGTGAGCTTCAGCAGAGCTATGCCAAGCAGCGCCGGAGCAAGAGTGCTGCCCTCCTCCACAAAGAGTTGAACTGCAAGAGTAAGAGGGCTGTCCGCGACTACCTCTTTCGTGTGAATGAGGCCACAGCTGTCCTGTATGCTCGCCATGTGTTGGCCTCCCTTCTTGCTGAGTGGCCCAGGAATGTGCCAGTGAGCGAGGATATCCTGGAACTAAGTGGCCCTGCCCATATGACTTACATTTTGGATATGTTCATGCAGCTAGAAGAAAAGCACCAGTGGGAGAAGGTAGATAAGCAAACCAAGCTCTGCATTCACCTTCAGCTTCCTCCTCTATCCATTCTTTCTTCTGTGTGGCCGCTGGGATGCTTGGGCAGGCTTCTGGCTGTATGGCCCCCTGGTGGTGTGACTATGACTAGGGTGGGGGTTGCTTCTTACACAGATTGGCCTGGAACTGAGCTCACAACCATGCACAATTACTGCTCAAGGAACGTTTACCACTGCGGCCCATGAAACCTGCCTTTGCCTTCTACCTTCACTGTTTCACACCGATAGCAGCCTTAAAGCTCTCTAGCTCTTCTCATAGCCCTGGATGCAAAGTTCAAGGGGCAGCATTAATTAGAAATCCCTGGCATCCTGTCCCCATAATATAAAAAGCTCTCAGTGAGGTTTTTAACTTCTGTTTTATAGCATTGTTTCTCGAATGTCTATCCAGATCAAATGTTCTTCCCTCATTTGCACGTGGGCTGTATCATGACCTGAGTGTTGTAGGTAGAAATCAAGCCAGGGAGGCCTATACACAAGGTACTGGCATATCAGTGGCATAGGGAATTTCATCAGGGTCTGTGCCCACTCTCTAAAATCTGATTTTCTAGTTTTAAGTTGGAAGTCATTTTCTGTTTTATTTTTAAACCAGGCCTTCAACAATGCTGGGCAACAGGCCTGCCTTCTCCTATTGCCTGGACGCAGAAGCCTAGTGCAACAAAAAACATTCTGGCCTACAACTCAGCAGCCCTGAGCACTTTTTCCTGTTGGCCCAAAAAATTTTGTCATGATCTTTCCAGATTCCAAATGCAGACATCTTTTGGTGCCTTCTTTATCCTCTTGCCCCACCATGCACAAGTGCACTGTTGTGGGAAGCGGTGTGTCTGAGAACACCACCCATGTCCATGTGGTCCTTTGACACATCACAGTCCTATGGTCAGTGTTCTCCAGCCATATTTGCCTCTAGAAGAGATAAATGGTGCCATTGTGCCTCTGCTAGCTCCATTGTTGGATGTGCCTATCCCCAACTCTCGCTTTTTGCCTTGGTCATGTATCATAATGTGTTGTGATATTTACCTGTATGGCCCTCCATCTGCTCAGCTGCAAGCTTTTCATGGGCCAGGCCCATCTCCAATGGATTCTTGCAGCATCATTCTGTGGAGGTGGTAGTGGTGTGTATGTGTGCTTATTTTTTGTTTGTTTTCTTTTATTATTAGAAATGGTATTCTTCTGAAAACACTACAGTGTTCTGACTTAGAGTAGGGGCCTCGTTAAACCAGATGTGGTTGACAGGGTTAGGGTTAGTATGCACAGGTTGCAGAGGTTTGTTCTAGGATAATGCCAGCACCTGGTAGGCCTTGGATGGAGGTAGACTCTGCCTCTTTCCTCCTGAGACCACTGACAAGCCCTGCCTTTATCCCCTTGCATCCTGCCAGATTCTGCAGAAGGTTCTCCAGGGCTGCCGAGAGAACATGCTGGGGACCATGGCTCTGGCTGCCTGCCAGTTCATGGAGGAGCCCGGAATGGAGGTGCAAGTGAGGGAATCCAAACACCCATATAATAACAACACCAGCTTTGAGGTATGGCCCTTAGCAGCTCTTCTCCCATTAGCCCTGACCAAGAATGCATTTCCTTCCACTAGGTGGCAGTCACCTCCCAGAAGCCAGGGATCCTGTATAACCAAGTCTCCCCTTCTCTTGACCTTCAGTGTTATAATAAGAAAAAAATGGGCCACTGGCTCCAGAGTTGACTTTTCTTACAGTAAGTTGCTAAGAGTGAATCCTTGGCCTCTTCCAGCAGTGAGTCTGCCTGTGGATCTAGGTTCATCCTTGTGTATTATCTTCTGATGACTTGGCCACCCATCTCCCTTTTAATTACCTAAAACTAAAAATTCTCATGTTTTCTATCCTTAAACTTGTATCTGATGGAGAGGGAGGAGTTTGGGTGAGTTGGATAGGCAACCTCAGTTACCTCTCATCAACTTGATGCTATGTGACTTTCCTTAACCCTTTAGAAATGCTGAAGCTAGCCAGCTGCCATGGTTCACGCCTATAAATCCTAACTGCTCAGGAGATTGAGGTCTAAGGATCTTGGTTCAAAACGAGTCTCCAGAGGGCGGGATAGTGCCCAGTCCTACAGTGCAAGCCCCAGCACCAGTACCAAAAAGTAAAGAAATAAATGCTAAAGCTGGCAAGACCAGCACCCTGCCCTGTAGTGGAGGACAGACGCCTGTTCAGAAGCTGGTTGTCAGTCAACTGAAATGTTGTTTACAGATGGGTAGTCCTCCTTCCCCTCTTCCTTCTAAGTTTCTTCTCTTCCCCTGTTCCTGTGCTCTGTCTTCCTCTCCCCTAGTACCACCAAGACTCATCACCTGCCAGGTTCTACCCCAAAAATGACCATGTTTTGTTTCCTGCTGCCTTCTCTTTTTTTTTCTGGTTCCTATTGCTCCTCTCTCTTGACTTACCTGGCCTAGACTGGTCTGAATCTTCAGCAACTGTCAGTACCCTACCTCAGTACATGAACATAGTACATAGTATCCTCCACCTTGCTGGGGATTTTTGTTTTTTTTTTTTGTTTTTTTGTTTTGTTTTGTTTTATGCTGGTCCTGGGAATTGAACTGAGAGTCTGGGTGCTGTCCTTGTTTCCTTTTTTTGTTTTTTGGGGGTATTTTTAGTGTTCTGCTACTTGAGCCATAGTTCCACTTCTGGCTTTTTGGTGGTTAATTGGAATGGATCTGACAGACTTTTCCTGGCTGGACTGGCTTTGAACTATGATCCTCAGAACTGAACCTTCTGAGTAGCTAGGATTACAGGCATAAGCCACCAGCACCCGACCAAATACCTCATTTTCATGCATAAAGCTTTGGTTGTCTGTCGCTACCAATCACCCTAAACACAGCACACCTCTTGCCATTCTTTCAGCACACCAGACCTCTGCAGTGCAGCTCCCTTCCTGAAACTCAAGTCTGTGTACTCATGGACCCTTTCTTCTGTCCTCTTCATTCTTCACAAAAAAAAAAAAAAAAACAAACTATACCATCAATACTAGGACCCTTCTCTGCTTGCCCCATTGTGCCCAACCCTGTGCCATCTTGCCGCCTGAATGTAGTACATCACCCAGCTAGAAATGAGTTTGCGGAGAGAGACACTCATCTTCATATCCCTGACTACAGCACCAGCCTGATGAAAGTGTTTTCTCTCACTCCTCTTAGGATAAAGTCCACATTCCTGGTGCCATCTACCTCTCAATCAAATTTGACTCTCAGTGTAACACTGAGGAAGGCTGTGATGAGTTAGCTATGTCCAGCAGTAGTGACTTCCAGCAGGATCGACACAACTTCAGTGGGTCTCAACAGAAGTGGAAAGATTTTGAGCTTCCAGGTAATAAAAACAAATACTTGATTATGTAGCCTGTTCATATGGAATGTGTGAGCATATTGAGAAGGAAATAATTGGAAGGTTTTTTGTTTTATTTTGTTGCTTATGGAGTTTGAACTCAGAGCCTGCATGCTATCTTTTAGCTTCTTTGTGCTCAAGGCTAGTGCTCTACAATTTTGAGCCAAAGCACCACCTCCAGTTTTTAAGTGGTAAATTGGAGATAAGAATCTAACGGGGTGGGAGGAGGGGGCTGGGAAGGTGGCTCAGTGGTAGAGTGCTTGTCTTGCATGCATGAGACCCTGGGTTCAATTCCTCAGCACCACAGAAGCAAAAAGAAAAAAGCTGGAAGTGGCGCTGTGGCTCCAGAGGTAGAGTGCTGGCCTTGAGCTGAGCTGAAGAGCTTAGGGACAGCGCCCAGGCCAAGAGTTCAGGCCCCATGACTGACAATAAATAAATAGATAAATAAATAAATAATATTAAAAAATAATCTAACAGGGACTTTTCTGACAGGGCTGGCTTTGAACCACAATCCTTGGATCTCAGCCTCTTGAGTAGCTAGGATTACAGGCTTGAGCCACCAGTGCCTAGCTATGGAGAATTTATTTATTTATTTATTTATTTTTGCCCGTCCTGGGGCTAGAACTCAGGGCCTGGACACTGTCCCTGAGCTGCTTTGCTCAAAGCTAGCTCTCTACCACTTGAACCACAATGCCATGTCCAGCTTTTTCTGTGTATGTGGTACTAAGGAATCAAACCTAGGGCTTCATGCATGCTAGGCAAGTACTCTATTACTAAACTACATTCCCAACCCTTACGGAGGATTTTTTAATGAGCTTAAGCAGTTTCATCAGAAACACGTCAGTTGCTTTCCCCTGTTTCCCCTGTGTCCTGAATTTTCTCTACTTCTTCATGACCCAGGAGATACTCTGTATTACCGATTCACCTCTGACATGAGCAACACTGAGTGGGGCTACAAATTCACTGTGACAGCCGGACACCTAGGACGGTTCCAAACAGGTGTGTACTCTGCCCTTTCTGTTTACACAATTTGCCCAATGAAGCACTGTGCTCTAGATGCCATTGTGTCACTCATCTTGGTGAAAATCAAGCATTTTCTCTATAAAGCTTCCCACATGTGTCTCACAAACCCCTCACCTTAGTCTGAAGTATAGTTGGCTAATTGTAAACTTGAATGGTCAGATAAAAGAGCCATCCATCATGACCTGAAAAGGGTTGCATGTTTCTCTTAAAATTTGCTACGGTATTTTTCAAAAATAGGAAAATGAGAATGTTTTTCCTGTGTTATTTTTACAAGAGGCTTAGTTTCAGCCAGAATTTAAATGATCACAATTATTTTATCCTACTTGCTAAAATTTGAACAATTAAAAATGTATAATTCTCGATAAGCACAATTGTTAGACCTGTTTTTAAAATATCTGTCTTTTATGGGTGGGGTTGGCTAGGATTCGAGATTTTGAAGCAGATGTTATCAGAAGAAAGGGTTGTGCCTCACCTCCCATTGGCCAAAATTTGGGAATGGCTGGTGGGCGTAGCCTGCCGCCAGACTGGTCATCAGAGACTAAAGGCCATCCATTTACTACTGAGGATTGTGCGATGCTGCACACACAGGTAGGTTGTGTCCTGTGTCTGAGTCCCACATCAGGTAGGTGGTAGCAGTGGTCTTTTTCCACCCAGTTCACAGTTTATGATGTCAGATGAGAAGACAGTTAATTTTGTTTTTGTTGGTTGTGAGGCTTAAACTCAGCCTGGGCACCGTCTCCGAGCTCTTTTGCTCAAGGCTAGTGCCTTACCACTTTGAGCCACAGCTCTAATTCCAGTTCTCTAGTGGTTAATTGGAGATTAAGATTCTCACAGATTCTCCTGCCTGGGCTGGTTTTAAATCAAGATCCTCAGATCTCAGCCTCTTTAGTAGCTAGGATTACAGGCATGAGCCACCAGCACCCAGGAACAGTTGTAATTTTAATGTTTTCCAGGTCATCATTTTCTTTATGTTAATGCTTTTTGTATCCTGTTTAAACAATTTTGAAAGTTATGAAGATATCTCCTATGTTAGCTTTAAGAAATTGAATTGTTTTTCCTTTTACACTTAATTCTATAATCTACCCAGGATGAATTTAGTGTATCTTATGAAGTAAAGGACCAGTTAGTTTTCCCTTTGGATCTCCACTGTTTCCCTCACCACTCTCACAACAGCTGTCCATATGTGTATATGAGTCTGTCTTGGTTCCTTTTTTTCCTTTGGTCTTTTGGTGATCCCTGTGCAACATCATACTGCCTTAAAGATTTTAGTTTTAGGGCTGAGAAGGTGGCTCAGTGGTAGAGCGCTTGCCTTGCATGCCTGAGGCCCTGGGTTCGATTCCTCAGCACCCCATAAGAAAAAAGCCGGAGAGCGCTGTGGCTCAAGTGGTAGAGCGCTAGCCTTGAGCTGAAGAGCTGAGGGACAGCGCCCAGGCCCAGAGTTCAGGCCCCACGACCGGACAAAAAAAAAAAAAAAAAAGATTTTAGTTTTAGCCAGGCACTGGTGGCTCACACCTATAATCCTAGCTACTCGGGAGGCTGAGATCTGAGGATTACAGTTCTAAGCCAGACCAGGTAGAAAAGTTCCTGATAGGGACTGGGAATGTGGCTTAGCGGTAGAGTGCTTGCCTAGGACGTGGCACAGTAGAGCACTCGTCTTGAGCTGAATAGCTCAGGGACAGCGCCCAAGCCCAGAGTTCAAGCCCCACAACTAACAAAAAAAAGAAAGAAAGAATGAGCAAAGGAAGCCCTCTTTCCAGACTGCTTCTATAATCAGAAGTGGCGCTGTGGCTCAAGTGGTAGAGTGCTCCCCTTGAACTGAAGAGCTTAGAGATAGCACCTAGGCCCAGAGTTCAGGTCCCATGACTGACCAAAAAAAGTGCTTGCTTAACATGCATGAAGCCCTGGGTTCAATTCCTCAGTACCACATAAAAAGGAAAAGCCGGAAGTAGCGCTGTGGCTCAAGTAGTAGAGTGCTAGCCTTTAGCACAGAGAGACTCAAGGACAGTGCCCAGGCCCTGAGTTCAAGCTCCAGGACCAGAAAAAATAAAAAAAGTTCCTGATGCATGCCAGAGATGAAGGTGTAACTCAAGTGGTAGAGTGCCAGCTCTAAGCAAGAGCAGTGAGGCCCTACTACTAGTACAAACAGAAAAGATTGTAGTTTATTACAGATTTGTATATGTAATCATCTAATTATATAAATCTTTCAGCTTACTTATTCACCTTGGAGACCATCTTGTTTTGTTTTGAGGTAGGGTCTTCATGTATAGTTCAGTCTTCAGATCTCAGCTCCTAAGTAGTTAGGAATATAGGTATGAGCCACAGTTCGTGGCTCTTTCCTGAATTTTTAAGGCATATACACAGAATGGTAATCAAAGTAGGATGGACAAAATAAAAAGTTACCTTCTTGGGCTGAAGGTATGGCTGAAGCAGTAAAGCACCTGCCTATCAAACATGAAGCCCTAGTTTTAAGTTGGAATCTTTTTTTTGTTTGTTTTGTTTTGGGTTTTTGTTTGTTTGTTTTTTTGGGGGTCTGGTCATGGGGCCTGAACTCTGGGCCTGGGCACTGTCCCTCAGCTCTTCAGCTCAAGGCTAGTGCTCTACCACTTGAGCCACAGCGCCACTTCCGGCTTTTTTCTTTTTGCTTATGTGGTGCTGAGGAATCGAACCCAGGGCCTTGAGCATGCAAGGCAAGCACTCTATCACTGAGCCACCTTCCCAGCCCCTTTAAATTTTTTTTTTTTTTTTTTTTTTTGGGTCCGGTCGTGGGGCCTGAACTCTGGGCCTGGGCGCTGTCCCTCAGCTCTTCAGCTCAAGGCTAGCACTCTACCACTTGAGCCACAGCGCCACTTCTGGCTTTTTTTTTTTCTTTTTGCTTATGTGGTGCTGGGGAATCGAACCCAGGGCCTCAGGCATGCAAGGCAAGCGCTCTACCACTGAGCCACCTTCCCAGCCTAAGTTGGAATCTTTAACCCATATTTCCTACATGGGACAAGGAACTGTTTCTCTTTTTCCATTTCTCCCTACTGTTACACTAAAATCCATCTTTGCTAAAAATTAAGAAAAAAAAATTAAAAAGTAATCTCATATAATATGGAATTGCTCTTAAAGGGCTTAGGGCTGGGAAGGTGGCTCAGTGGTAGAGTGCTTGCCTTGCATGGATGAGGCCCTAGGTTCGATTCCTCAGGACCACATAAGCAGAAAGAGCCGGAAGTGGCGCTGTAGCTCAAGTAGTAGAGTGCTAGCCTTGAACTGAAGAGCTGAGGGACAGAGTTCAGGCCTTTTGACCAACAAAAATAAATAATATAAGTAAGTAAGTAAAGGGCTTAGCCAGACACAGTGGCTCCTATCTGTAATCCTAGCTACTCAGGAGGCTGAGATCTGAGGACCATAGTTCAAAGTCAGCTAGGGCAGGAAAGTCCATGAAACTTATCTCCAACTAACTACCAAAAAGCCAAAAGTGGAGCTGGTTCTAATGATAGAAGGTTAGCTTTGAGCAAAAAAGCTCAGGGGCAGCTTCAAGCCCCAGCTCCAGCACAAAATAAAGAAGTAAAAGAAAGGATTATTCCAGTCAGGAAGCGAATGTGATGGCTGTAAAAGTCAGCCCCTAGCTGGAAACAGGGCAGGGAGAGGCACTCTACCATTAAGCCACCTTCCCAGTCCCCATAAGAACCGTTTTTAAAAGTAAACAGTAATTTCTGTGAATTTACTTCAGGCCCTTTAGGCTCCTTAAGAGCTAGCTTTGAAGTTTAGGCTCTGCTCTCTCCTTGCTCTTGGAGAGATGGGAGGGGGAGGAGAGAGAGAGAGTGTGTGTGTTGGTCCTGGGCTTGAACTCAGGGTCTGAGTATTATCTATCCCTAAGCTTTCTTTGTTCAAGACTAGTGTTCTACCACTTGAGCCACAGCCTCACTTCTAGTTTTATTGGTTCTTAATTGATTGGAGATAATCTCATGAACTTTCTTGCCTAGGCTGGCTTTGAATGACAATCCTCAGAAATCAGCCTCCTGAGTAGCTAGGATTACAGGTGTGAAGCACCAACATAGTCTTGGGGGCTGTTTTATGATGGCTGTTCTGGACAGGGAGGATGTGAGCGGCTTTGATGGCTACCCCGGTCCTTAGTAAGCTGACCTATCCTGGACTCCTCCCACAGTGACCTTTGTGACCTGGCACTGTTGAAGCCGCTGTGGCTGCTGTTTACCCACATGGAGTACAGCCTGTTTGAGGACGTGACACAGCCTGGCATCCTGCTCCCCCTGCATCGGGCCCTCACTGAGCTTTTTTTTGTCACCGAGAACCGTGCCCAGGTGAAGTCACTATCCATCTCTCACTCTTTAAGTCTGGGTGGGGAGGATGGTGCCACCATGTGCTTTTGCCCTTGCTGCCCAGCACAGGACTTGGGTCATAGCTTAGTCTAGAGCCCTGGTGTCTGGACAAGCTAGGTCTACAAGCTTGCCCTCCTGTCAGCCCTGGGAATCCCTCAGGCTAGTACAAAACTTGCTTATTTTGTCAGGCCTAAAGCCAAAGTGGGGAGAAAACCACCTTGGACCAGCCCTAGACCATAGAAAGCTTTGGAAAATCAAATGGATGGTTCCTCTTCCTTCTCCTTTGTATTCCTCTCAGCACAATAGACTCATTGAGCATGTGAGATGAAAGAGACCTTTCACAGATCTTTCGGTTTATCCTCCTCAGTCAAACCAGAGCAGACTAGCCTTAGGAGAGGGGTCCTCCCTTCTACCCTGTGGTTGGCCAGAGCAGTGTCAGCCCTCAGGCTCTTTTATAGCTCTAGAATGAGTGGGGCCAAGAAGGCCAGGTAGGCAGGTCTTGCTTATCCCTTAGATGGTTCCCTTTTCCCAGGTCTGCCAGCATCCTTTGCTCATAGAACTGGTGTTCTCTCCTCAGGAGCTTGGCTTGCTGCAGGAGTACCTGCTAGCCTTAACCACTGATGACCACCTTCTTCGCTGTGCAGCCCAGGTAACCCACTCACATCTGCAGAGCTGGCCACCTGGGCCATCTTGTAGCAGGTGTTGTATGGGAATTCAGTCAACAAGAAACAAGCCACATTTTTGAGAGGTTGAATTGGAAGTCTTTATTGGAGAGTCAGCATCTGCAGGTAGACTCCTATCTCAAAGACCTGCAGCCCCTAACAGAGCTTGAACCAAGCTTTTAAAGACAAAAATCACATGCTTGGAGTAAAGACCAAGCTCTAGCAAAAGCAGACCTTATATAGGAATACTCAGGTGAAAGCAGAACTTTCCATCTAAGGGAGTAGCTCAGGGGTCAGCTTAAACTTTCCATATAGGGAATACACCTCAAACTCAAACCATTTAGGGGAAACTGAAAGCTCTCCTGAGGCTAAAGAACATGACATCTATAATTCAGTGAATGGCTTCTCTCACCTCTAGGCCTCTGAAGAGCTGAGTAGAAAGCCCCTTCCACCCAGCAAGGCACTAGGATGGCCAGAAGGACCAGGCATATTGCTTAGACCCAGTCTCCTTACTTCACAGGCAATAGCATCTTGCTGTTGCCAGGACAGTGTGTTTTGCTTGATGAATACAGACCCTCTCAGAGATTACAGAGCCCAGTTCCAATTCACTCACTTCCTTCTGGTGCTCAGAGAGCCGGCGAGCTCCATTTATAACACGGTCACTCATATTAAATTGTAGGGTCAGAAGATGCAAGAATTTGTGTCTTTAAAACCAAAACAACCAGTGTCTTAAATTTAGTTTGGCTGATCTCTAAAGTTTCCATAGAGTTACACTTCAGATATTTTTGGATGTTACTGCTTGGTTGGAAAACTCCTTTTCTGACAGCTGTTTGGTCTCAGGGCCTGTCACACTTTTATATTATCAAGGATCTAAGAGAGCTTTTGGTCTTGTACATTATCTACCTCAGTAAGTACCATTAGAAAGTATTAGATTTCAAATACAGAAATTAAAATAAGAAGCTAAAAAATCTTAACCATTTATCAATTCATTTTCAAAAGTATAGTAAACACATTTCATCTTTTTGGTTTTTTTGTTTGTTTGTTTGTTTTTTGCGGGGGGGAGGGTCCTAAACTCTGGGCCTGGGCGCTGTCCCTCAGCTCTTCAGCTCAAGGCTAGTGCTCTACCACTTGAGCCACAGCACCACTTCTGGCTTTTTTTTCTTTTTTGCTTATGTGGTACTAAGGAATCGAGCCCAGGGCCTCAGGCATGCAAGGCAAGCACTCTACCACTGAGCCACCTTCCCAGCCCAACACATTTCATCTTAACATGTTTTGTGAAAAAAAAAAAAAAAAAACTTTTTTCAAAACAAACTACTGAGTGTAGTGGCCCTGAGTCCCATTTTGTCAGCTTTCTATTGTTTGACTCAGTGGAAGGTTTCTGGATCCTCATGTGTGCCCCTACTCTCATGTGTGCTACCACACTGGCTCCACAGAGCTCCCCAGGCATTGGGAGACAGGTACAGTGAAACACAAATCTGTGATGTATTGTCCCAGGTGTCCTTTGGTGAATCTTGGGTTCACAGACTCTGAGTACTGTGGTGTCTACTTAACCCCCACAGCAGATGGGGACATGGAGGCCTTGCATGGGCATCCAGCTGGGACATCTCCACAGGGCAGGGCTTCTGTCTGTGGAAAGTTCTGAGTACACAGTGTCCCTGGAAGACAGGGCCTCCAGTCCTGGGTTAGGAGCATCAGCTCAGAAGTAGTATTCCCCAAGCAAAGACAGAGGAGCCTGCAGAAAGCTGAGACCCGTATAGACTGGTTGAACACTCACTGCCCCACTAACAGCCTCCTGCTAGCACTGCTGCTACCTCCCCGGGTTTCATTGATGTTTGACAACTCTTGGCACTGGGAATCAACATAGCAGCTTTCCCATGGGCTTGACCTCCATGCCTGTTCCCAGGTCCAGTTTCCCTTTCCACTAACTCCTTCAGTCTATCTGTATCATTCCCCAACATTCCTCTACCTGGTGTCCTCCTTTTTCCCACTCCCTCTACTCAGCCTGCCTTCCAAGGTCCCTACTTTCCTACCACTACTTCTGTCTCCTGTTTGTGCTATAATCTTCCCCTCTGCACCTAAAAATCTTTCCCAGAGCCCCCAGCAGATAGTGTTCCCTATTTCCCAGCATGACACTGCTGTGGGCACTGATGATTTATACCTCACCTCTGAGGTTTTCCTGTGGTTTAGCTAGCTGGCATGTCTCATCTCTGTTCTGTGGTTCTCCAGGTGAGGGTCTGCATGTAGCTTCCTTCAGAGCTCCATCCCTGCTCCCTCAGTGCTCAACAGAGGGTCTTGTTCACTGGTGTGTGAGTGAGTGAATAGCGCTTGATGCTGGCTGTTCTCTTCCACAGGCTCTGCAGAATGTTGCTGCCATCAGCCTGGCCATCAACTACCCAAACAAGGCCACCCACCTCTGGAATGTTGAGTGTTAACCTCACTGTGGCTGTGACGTTCATGGACTTGATAATC
Source organism: Dipodomys spectabilis (assembly GCF_019054845.1). Taxonomy (NCBI): domain Eukaryota; kingdom Metazoa; phylum Chordata; class Mammalia; order Rodentia; family Heteromyidae; genus Dipodomys; species Dipodomys spectabilis. The sequence goes on from NW_024870927.1 coordinate 343,450, forward strand.
TGTCCACAGGGGTTCAAAGCTAGACCTCCAGCCTCCAGCCTCACTGAGAAAAAAATTCCTGCGGCTTCAGTGCCCAGCTCTATTTGAGCTCACTCCTGTACTCATCCTATGCCAAGCACTGTGTCTCTAAGAACTCGTGCACAGGCTTATCATGTATGGATTGTCACACATGAGAAAAAGCAAAGTGCAGAATGACTCAGAAAGGACCTGCAGGAGGCATTTGGAAAACTTGCTCAGAGACCAGCCTCCTCCAGGGTCGCCCCTCTGGAGCAACAGTGCAGAAGACCTGGAAACAGCCTTGCTGGAAGGTTCTGTCTCCTCTAAGCTAGAGATGCCTGTACTTTCTGTCAGTGGATAATGTGGAGGAAGGCACCACCTGCCAGAAGCCACTCTGGCAATGAGAGGCACAGCCACAGTGGGCTGGCTGGGGGGCGGGAGAGACTATACCTTTGCTTTAAATTTGTGAGATTAGGAAATCCAAACCAAACCACAGCCAGTGCAACCCCCTCCTGGCCAGCACCAGCCCCTCTGCATTCAGAATGGGACACATACCAGCTAGCTCCCTGAGTGCTCAGCCATCCTGGAGAATGCCTCATGGGAGCAAGTGCCCGCTGGGCACAGCCAGCGGGCCACCCTGCATGCCCACCCACACTGTGCTCCCGGAACAGTAATGATTTCTTTCAGTTGTTTTAACATGTGTTGGTTTCCACCTCCTGCTTTTAGAAGAGAAGCACACTCTCTGAGTGGGCCTCCAGGGAATGCCAGGGACAAGCTGATGAGTGAAAGCAGTGGAGCTGGAAGAACTTTGCAGCATCAGCACCTGCAATATCAGGCTCTCCAAAAAGATTTCACTTTAAGAGTAAAAACCTACCTGGCTTTATTTCTGCTTAAAGGGTGGTCCTTCCCACCCATCACCCTAGGTAGACCTGACTGTCATCTTCTAGCAATAATGATATGAGTTCTAGTGGATGCTGTTTCATATTTTTTCTGTGTGACTTTAGCCTCATCCTGTGCTGATGATCATCCACTTTCTAGAGCCATGTGTTAGCATGTGAGACAGGGTTGTCATGTGGGCCACGGCCAGCTCAGTGGGAACTCATGAGAACAAAGATGCCTGAAGTAGCTGCTTTTTAAGAGCAGGGCCCTGGGCTAGAGGCACCTCATAGGACTAAACCCAAGGAAAGCTCTAGTATGACCCTTGGTCTCTGAAGAGGTTCAGGGGACGGCAGGGGAGTCTAGATAGGCAGAGCCTGAGTCTGCAAGCCTTGGAGCACCTGCCTGCAAGGGTGTCGTGCCTTCTGGCTCAGGAGGTTACTTGCATAGCCCTAGAGTTAAGTTCTCAGCTGAGGCTCTAGGTGTGGGGAAATGGCCACAGAGTGGGAGGGGGTGGGGTGCAAAGAGACAACAAGAAATGGGATGGTGGTACACTACCTACTGCCCTAATGTCAAGGGGAGTTGATAGGTTACTAGCCAAGGGGAAGCCCCTTTCCCACACCTGGCCCTTTCCCAGCCTGCCCTTGCTTTGCAAGTTGCCTACACCTCAGAGAAGGTTCAGAATCCCAAGATGGGTCAGATTGAATCTCAGTGCTTGGGTAAAAAACCCCACTGTGACCCAGGCACCCATGGCTCACGCCTGTACTAGCTACTCAGGAGGCTGAGATCTGAGGATTGCAGTTCAAAGCCAGCAGGAAAGTCCATAAGACTCATCTCCAATTAACTACAAAAAGCCAAAAGTTGAGCATGGCTCATGTGGTAAAGTGTTAGCCTTGAGTACCAAAGCTCAGGGACAGTGTCCAGACCCTGAGTTCAAGCCCCAGGACTGGCTCAAAACCAACAGTAAACACTGTGGGCTGAGGCTCATTGACTGACAAACAGCAGCTGAAAGACTGATGAGGAGAATGTGGCCCTCCACCCCTCAACCCTCCCATCAGAAGGAGCAAGTGTAAATAGACACGGATTTCCTAGTTTCTCTCAGTTCACTGCCCATCCAATTTGGTCTCTGCTTCAGTCTGCATAGAACAAACCTGAGTTTTTCCTTTTATGTGCCACTCTGCTGCTGTCTGGCAGGGCTCTTCCTTACCTGGCCTCCCAGCCCACTGCTGCCTCTGCCCCTGGCCACTGGGAGGTGCTGCTGAATCGGGTCCCATCCCTGGGCAGCTGGATCCCCTTGACCCTTAGACAAGACTGCCTAGAATGAGACAGAACTGGCAAGAATACTATGTCATGGAAACATGTGCCTAACCTATAAAGAAATTCTGTTTCCAATCATATGCATTGTACAGACACTGTTCCTAATGAGAGGAGTGACTTATTTTCATCATTCTTTTTAATTTGTTTTCTTACGGGTTTACGATTTTGAATTTTTCTTATTTGGTTGAAAGAAAAAATTTTGATTATATGAGCTGAGAGAGTTCAGCCTGTAAAAAGGATGTTGTGGATAAAATATGCAAATGAAGAGAAATATATTGTATAAATTCTATATAAAAATATATACCTGTATGTGGACTTTTTGCTCTTCCTCCTTCCCTTTTTCATGTGAAGATTATACTTGGAGTTTCTGCCCAGCCCTGCCCATATCATGTATAGAGTTCCCGGGCCACAGGTTGATGGGAGTCACAAAGGCACTTTTCCCCCATGTTGTGTTGCTGAATTGTCCTTGAAGTCCTCTCCCCCCACCCTTCCTCAGCCAGGCCAGGCCCTGGTGCAGCCCAGGCTCTCTGCACAGTGTTCCTGAGGCTTGCACACATAGATGGTGCCTGAGTGCCTGCCCCCTTCTCCAGCCAAACCCTTCAGTCCCCCTGCAGCTGGCGGAGAGCAAGGAGACCAGGGCCTCATAGTTGGACCTGCTCCTCTTCTCACGTTGTCGCACATTGTTCCCCTCTTGCCAGCTTCTGGACGTTGCTGTGACTGTAGGGGAACCCGTTGCCAGCCTTCCAGTCTCAGGGCTTCCTCTCTTATGTCTCTGATTTACCTCTGCCCCTCAGATTCTTACCTGCAGCCAAGGACTGACTACCTTGGAAGTTAGAGACAAAAGAGGAGTCTGCCTAACTAGCATTTGAGACTCATTTGTCCCATGTCCTCTCAAAAGCCCCCAAAATCTTCTGGGGTACAGCCATCTCCCCTACCATTGCTGAGGCCAATCTCACTGAACCTTAGTGGCTGGCCATGGTGATACATTCCTGTTATCGAAGCTACAGAGGAAATGCAGTGGCTGTGTGTCTGTCATTTCCAAAACCAATGGGAAGTAGAAGGAAGACTGCAACCCAGGCTAGCCTGGGCATAAAGCAAGACCCTACCTCAAAAATAACCAAAGCAAAAACAGGTAGGAGGCTTGGCTTGCCTACCTAGGAAGTGTGAGGCCCTGAGTTCAATCTTCAGTATTGAAAAAATACACAGAAGCTATTTAGGTCTAAGTACAGGAGACAAAGCTAGACAAGCCTGACTCAAATTCCCAGCTCCAGAGCCACAGCCAGGCATAAACACTCATCCACTCACCAAGTCACCCAACTCTGCAGTATCCCCAGTATTGGGCCTTCATCAAAGAGCTAGTTGAAAATCCAAGCTCTCAGACCCACATCCGACCTGGCCCTGTTATGGATACTTGCTCATCCAATTGGTATTTCTCACCTACTCTACCACCCTGCTCACAGAATTCAAGTTTTTGCAGATGGCAAATGTCCAGATCTACCTGCTCAAAAGGAGTTGTGATAAACTCTGCAGTTGGGTAAACTCTGCAGTGTGCACCTTTTCTCCATAGGCCATCCCCAGTAAGAAAGCTAACACACTCTGGGAGGTTTGGGGAAAGGAAAGCAGGGGGATCATGCATTCAAAGCCAGCATAGACTAAATAGAAGCTCTCTGGCACCAAAACCAGATGAAGATACTATAAGTGAAGGAACCACAGTGGTACATCTCTGAACATGGATGCCAAGTCCATAGTAAAGTGGCACCAAGGCCTACCATGGGAACACAAGGTAGGTTTAATGTCTAAAAATCAGTTAACATGATACACCATATCAATGTGGGGCAGTGGGGAACCTCACAGGGCATGCAGACAAAGCACTTGACAAGATCCAAAACCTGTCCGTGATGAAGAAATTCAATAAACTAGGGGGAAAAGGGACCTTGTACAGTTATCTCTGAAAAGCCCACTACAATCACAAAACAGGTAAGGATGAGTTCCCGAATCAGGAGCTGCATTAGGATGTTTATGCACACCACTTCTCAACATTGTGTAGGTAATTCTAGCCTGAGCAATTAGGCAAGAAAAAGATGCTATTGCCATCCAGTTTGAAAAGCAAGAAACAAAACTATTTTCAATGACATGATCTTGTACATGCCAAATCCTTTAGCAAAAAGAAAAAAACTACTAAAACACAAATGAGTTCATCAAAGTTGCAAGATACATAAAAATCAATTGTTGCCAGGCACCAATGGCTCAAGCCTGTAATCCTAGCTATTCCGGGGGCTAAGATGTGAAGATTGAGGTTTGAAGCCCAGGCAGGAAAGTCCCTGAGACTCCTATTTCCAACTAATAACACACAAAAAGAACAAAAAGAAAAATCTAGAAGTGGAGGTGTAGCTCAAGTGATGAGTGCTAACCTTTAGCCCAGACCCTGAATTCAAGCCCCAGGTGTGTGTGCGTGCATGCACACACACACACACACACAGTTGTAGCCAGGCACCAGTGACTCACACTTGTAATCCTAGCTACTTGGAATGAGATATGAAGATTATGGGTTTGAAATCAGCCCAGGAAGACAAATCCTAGAGACTCTTATCTACAATTAACCAGAAAAAGCCAGAAATAGAGGTGTGGGTCAAGTGGTAAAGTGCCAGCCTTAAGCAAAATAGCTCAGGGAGACTGCCAGGCCCCGAGTTCAAGACCCAATACCAGCACAAGTGCACATGTGCACACACACACACACACACACACACAGTTGTAGCCAGGCATAATGGTACTGGGAAAGAAGCAAGTTGTCCATTCTGTTCAAAAATCCCTAGAACAGCTGGATACTGGTGGTTTACACTTAATCCTAGCTATGTTGAGAAGGCTGAGATCTGAGATTTTGGTTCACCAGCCTAGGCAGGAATGTTTGTGGGACACTTATCTCTAATTCACCACGATAAGGTGGAAGTGAGCAGAGTGCTGGTGCCTGGGTAGGGGAAAGCATGGTGAACCAGTTAAGAATAACCAGTAAGGGGCTGGGAAGGTGGCTCAGTGGTAGAGCGCTTGCCTTGCATGCATGAGGCCCTGGGTTCAATTCCTCAGCACTACATAAGCAAAAAGAAAAAACCTGGAAGTGGCACTGTGGCTCAAGTGGTAGAGTGCTAGCCTTGAGCTAAAGAGCTGAGGGACAGCGCCCAGGCCCAGAGTTCAGGCCCCACGACTGAACCCCCCCCCCACCCAAAAAAAATAATAACCAGTCAGAAGGGAGTAGTAGGAGGCCTTAATCATTGCCTGTAGTTGGACTAGAGATGTATGGATTATAGATGTCCAGACTATAGCATATGGATGGGAGACCCACTATAATAGCAAGTAGCAAAGGCAAGAATTTTAAGTTCTTGTCCAATTAGAAGACAAGTATGGACATTAGATAGGCATGCTTATTAACTATTTTCTTTTGACCTGGTCCTGGTTAATTTTGAAAGGGTAAGCACAAAGTGACTCCATTTAGGATCTAACACCATCCCCCCCACCTTTTTTTTTCATCAGTCATGGGGCCTGAACTCTGAGTCTGAGTACTGTCCCTCAGCTCTTCAGCTCCAAGATAGCACTCTACCACTTGAGCCACAGTGCCACTTCCAGAATTTTGTTTATGTGGTGCTGAGGAGTCCATCCCCTCTTATCTGTGTAGTTTTCCCCAACTGCCTCTGGGTAGACCCTATTGCCAGGACTAGCTCTGTCCTGGTGGATCTAAGAGATCTCTTCTTGCTGGAATGCTGTCCCATTTACTCATTGCTAGGATGGGATGTCCCAGTTGACATTTTTTCTCATTGCTAGAATGGTATGTCCCAGTTGACATGAGTCCCACGTTAGAGGAAGGAGATGACTGACAGATTAAATGAGAGTTTTTGCCAATTGCCTCCTTTTTATTTCCAGTTGAAGCAACAAGGAGGTCATTAGAAATAGTTTTTAAGTTTTTACCTGAAACTTATTAAAAGTTATAAAAAGAAAAAAGAAAAAAAAGTAAGTTATTAAGTTTGTGCAATAAATACTTGTAAGAGTTATTTATCCCTCTATGGGTCTGACTATAAATGCTGCAATGGATCAAATCTGTAATGTACACCCACATTCATCAAGGAACTGTTACTGCTGCCTTCTCCCAGACTGGATGACATCTCCACCTTTTACCCCTTTTACTAGTGCCCCTTGCCAGCAGGAAGTAGCCAGGCACAATCAGCATCTCTTTATAACTATCAAAAGGCTGGAATGTTAGGTATACTCAGGAAATACGGCCCCTTCCCTTTGTTCTCTCTCAGTGCATGACTGCATGTGGCCCTCCCTAGAAGGTACCTATAATCCAGGTAACTGGCACAGCTGGGAGCAGTGGGAGGTTTCCCAAGCTCTGAGGTCACTTCCTCATCCTCTCCAGGCACAGCAACACCACCACCTCCTCCTCCTCCTCCTCCTCCTCCTCCTCACCCTCCCCTATATAAAATCTCTCTCCAGCATTAGTTCTCTCTCTGCACACCTACATCTGGTGCAGGTTTGGTTCTCCCAATAAACCCTCTTCTGCCCGGACCACGTGGTGGTCTCCTTTCAACAACCCTTACATTCACAACATATCACAAAGTGACAAATTGTGTCAATGTAAAATAAACTTTGTTGCCCATAGAGAAAAATCTGACAAAATTTACAGTAAAATATCATATTGCTCATCATTGGTGCTGAGTTTATGGAAAATGTTGTCCTTATTAGTACTTTGAATGTTTTCTGTGTGTCATACTTGTATAATAAAAAGGAAAAAAAGATTTAAAAAAAATATTCTATTGTGAGAGTTGCCTTTTTCAAGTTTTGTTTTTAAGTTCATTGTAGGGTTTGGCTTTCTGGGCTCCAGGCTGGAATATGTGGTCAGTTTCCTGCTTGGGAAATTGTATTTTTTCCATGTTGCCTGAGAAGCACTGAGGGTTTAGAACAAACAGGAGCTGCCTGCTTCTCACCAGGCCTGAATGCTGGGCTGAGGCCACCCTCAACCCTAGGTATCCTGCCCCCAACAAAAGCCCTCTCCATACCGAGCAAAGTGTCCAGGCCTGTGTATGTACTCTGCTGTTTATAAGCATTGTAAGAAGAGCCTCTGTTCTTGCAAGTGGCCAGATGCTGGCATTCACACTTGTAATTCTAGCTACTCAAGAGGCTGAGACATGGAGGATCATGGTTCAGTGTCACTGGGCCATCTAATTAACCAGCAAAAATCTGGGTTGGGTCACCTCTAGGTGAAGGTGTATGTAGAGTGCCAGCTGAGTGACAGGCCCTCAGTTCAAACCCCAGTGGTGGAGAGGGGAAGAGTACCATGTGACACAGGCCTAGCCCAATCAAAGCCTTCCATTCTCTAGCTGCAGTGATTGGCCCATGGATGGACAGGTAACCCTAGACATCTCAATGAAATTAAATCTCAGGACCTTTATTGTAACTATGGAGGAAAACAAATTCACTCTGATGAGATTTCTGGAAGAAGAGAAATCGTGGTTCAAAGCCAGCCAAGGCAGAGAAGTCCATAAGACTCTTATCTCCAGTTAACTAGCAAAAAGTCAGAAGTGAGCCAGGCACTGGTTGCTCACGCCTATAATCCTGGCTACGCAGGAGGCTGAGATCTGAGAACTGCAGTTCAAAACCAGCCCGGGCAGGAAAGGCCCTGAGACTCTTATCCCCAATTAACTACCTGAAAACCGGAAGTGGCATTGTGGTTCAAGTGGTAGAATGCTTGCCTGAACGAAGAGCTCAGTCTTAGCAAATTAAGAGTAATTAGACTTTGCCAGAGAACCACACAGATATCCTTGTACAGAGAACAAAGAAAGGTTTATTGCCGAGGAAAGGGGGCTGGCAAGACTCCTCCTCACGAGGGAGGAATGCGAAGAAGCACAGGCTATTGTCTGGGGTGACCTGTATAGGAGGTTTAGGAGGGGCTAGAAGGGGCTAGGAGGTGGAAACACTGGTGTGGATGTGTGGGACAGGGGCTTCATCATGGTGGACTAGGATTTATGGCTGCTGTCCAAATAGTAGATAAGGGGTCCTGCAGCTGTCCAGACCTGAAGGTCACTCTAAGGGGCTCTTGTTGCCTTATATGGTGGTAGCTGCCCCAGAGAAGTCCCATCCCAAGGGGGTTGGAAGTTGATTACTTACTGCCTTTACTACAGGGGCCTGGTGTTGCCTAGGAAGGGAGCATGCTAAGCTGTGGAGAAGGGAAGGAGTAGACTAGGCTATAGGAAGGGATTCAATTTGCTAACGCGTAGGGACAGCGTCCAGACCCAGAGTTCAAGCCCCATGACTGAAAAAAAAAGTCAGACATGGCCAGGTACGGAGGCTCACACCTGTAATCGTTGCTACTTAGAAGGCTAAGAGCTGAGGATGGCAATTCAATGCCAGCCAGGGCAGAAAGTCCAGTTAACCACAAGAAAGTTGGAATGGAGCTATGACTCAAGTGTGATTCCCTCCCTACCTCTTTCCCTCCCTCCCTTCCTTCCTGCCTGCCTTCTTTCCTTCCTTCCTTCCTTCCTTCCTTCCTTCCCTCTCTCTCTGTCTCTTTCTCTACCTTTCTTCCCTTTTTCTGCCAGTATCAGAGCTTGAACTCAGGGCCTCACACTTTTGCTTAGTTCACTCAAGGCTAGTGCTTTACCACTTGAGCCACAGCTCTATTTCTGGCTCTGTGTGTGTGTGTGTGTGTGTGTGCTTGAATTCAGGCCTGAGCACTGTCCCTGAGCTCAAGGCTAGAGCTCTACCACTTTGAGCCACAGCACCACTTCTGGTTTTCTGGTTGTTAACTGGAAATAAGAGTCTCATAGACTTTCTTTCCCTGAGTTTCTTCATACTGGGATCCTCAAATCTCAGCCTCCTGAGTAGCTAGGATTACATGTGTTGAGTCACTGGTACCCAATTCTCATGTCTTTAAAAAAAATTTTATTGTTATTATGAAGATTATGTACAGAAGGGTTGTAGTTACATAAGTCAGGTAAAGAGTGCATTTCTTTTTGGATAATGTCACCCCTTCCCATTCCCATCCACAAGTTGTATCATTCTTTTTCAATTTTTAGTGTCTAGTGAGTACCACTGCTGCATTTGTTCACTGTTTTTTCCTTCCATTTCTGTACCTCCCCTTACCCTCCAAAGACATATAAACAAGACAAAAAGCAAAGAAAACAAAAACAGCAACAAAAAAGAAACCCATGTTTCCATTTTCTTGAGTACTTTTCAAGATTTTTGTTGTTGTTGTTCACTCATGGGGCTTGAACTCAGGGCCTGAGCTTTCCTGCTCAAGGCTAGCACTCTACCAGTTTGAGCCACAGCTCCACTTCCAGTTTTCTGGTGGTTAATTGGAGATAAGAACCTCACAGACTTTCCTTCCCAGGCTGGCTTTGAACCATGATCCTCTGATCTTACCCTCCTGAGAAGCCAAGATTACAGGTATGAGCCTCCAGCACTCAGCTCAATAAATACTATTTTGTATGATCAGATGCACAAGGGCATTGCGTCTTTGTGTTCTCTCCTATCTTTTGATGTACAAAAGTTTGTAATTTTGCAGTCCAGTTTGTCTGATTTTTCATTTCTGGCATATGATTTCAGGGTCCTCATTGTCAAAGTCAAGATAATGGCGAGGAGAGGAGGAGCACAGTGGACAGGCAGGAGAGGACAAAAGAGGAGAGGAGGGACTAACAGAGAGCTAAGAGAGTACTAAAGACCAGGTCAGATAGGCTGGGGCGGGGAGGGGGGAGTCTACCACTGAAACAAGTGGAAGGGTCAGCCCCACAAATGCCCAAAGCTAGGGGTCACACGGAGACAAGGGCAGCCCGTGCTGAGGGTTCCTCACCTGCTCCACCCTCATGGCTTTAGGGGATAATGAGCCAGCATGGGAGGGGTTGGAGGCCTTGCTGATGGCTTAGATTCTGAGAAAACAATTGGTCCCACACCTCACCTCAAAACAACAGATGTGCTGGGCACCAGTGGCACAAGCCTGTAATCCCAACTACTCAGAAAACTGACATCTAAGGATTGCAGTTCAAAGCCAGCCCATTCAGGAAAAGTCCTTGAGACTCTTTATCTCCAATTCACACCAGAAAAATGGAAGTGGCACTGTAGTCCAAAGTGGTAGAGTGCTAGCCTTGAGCCAAAAAGCTCAGGGAGGGGCTGGGAATGTGGCTTAGTGCTTGCCTAGTATGTATAAAGCCCTGGGTTCAATTCCTCAGCACCTCATAAACAGAAAAAGCCAGAAGTGGAGCTGTGGCTCAAGTGGTAGAGTGCTAGCCTTGAGTAAAAGGAGCTCAGAGACAGTACCCAGGCCCTGAGTTCAAGCCCCAGGACCTGCAAAAAAAAAGAAAGAAAGAAAAGAAAAGCTCAAGGACAGTACCCAAACCCTGAGTTCAAACCCTATGAGCGACAAAAACAAAACACAAAAAGCAAATAGAAAAACAGATGTGGCCAAGCACTAGTGACTCATGCCTATAATCTTAACTTTTTTTTTTTTTTTTTTGGGTCCGGTCATGGGGACTGAACTCTGGGCCTGGGTGCTGTCCCTCAGCTCTTCAGCTCAAGGCTAGCACTCTACCACTTGAGCCACAGCACCACTTCCGGCTTTTTTTTGCTTATGTGGTGCTGAGGAATCGAACCCAGGGCCTCATGCATGCAAGGCAAGCGCTCTACCACTGAGTCACCTTCCCAGCCCCTATAATCTTAACTATTCAGAAGAGAATTGAAGTTCAAAGGCAGCTGGGGCAGAAAAATCTATGCAACACTTATTTATATACTGTTAACCAGGGGCGAGGGGTGGGGGGAAAGGGAGGGGAGGGCAGAAGTAGCACTGTGGTTTAAGAGGTAGGACAATGACCTGATCCTGAGTTCAAGCACCAGCACCAGCAGAAGACTGCAAAAGGAAATAACAAAATAAGGAGACGTTCATGTTTGCAAGTAAGGTAACGCAAGGGCCAAGCCTGTGAAGTTGAGATCTGTTAGGGGCTGAGTATTGGGTTGTGTTGGTCTATTTGCTGCTTCAGCAGTGCTACATACAGTAATGGGCAGTACCCAGAAAGGTGTTTGGAGGGTTGGGTAATGATTTGAGAGTAATATTCTTGTCTAAAAAACAAGAGACACCCCAACAGCTTAATCACTAGTAGGAGAGGGAGTAGGAAGGGAGAAGAAGAAGAGGGAAAGGGAGAGGGAAAGGGGGAATGGGAGGGGAAGGGAGTGAAAATGAAATTCATTTGTCTTCCTGCTATGTGCACTGGGACGCACATAGTTTTAGAAGTGACCATGGGACTGTATGTGAGGTAAAGGCCAGAGCCAGCAGGAAGGAGGCCAAACCCTGATGCAATCCACATCCACGTCAGAGCACTCCCTGGATGATGACATTAGTCTATCCGCAGCGGTGAAGACCCATCTCTCACCACTGATGTACTGGGATTATGTTTCCATACATGAACTCTGAGACATGAAGCATGGGCCTGGGAATTCACCTCACCTCCCTGAGCTTCCGAACCCAGGATAAGCCATCAAAGGAGGAAAGCTTGGCCATGTGGCCAGGGCCTCTGTGCCAGCACTGTGAATGTCACCAGGTATCCACGACATGTAACAACACCAATTCTTTCCATGCTTAGATTTTTCACAATGAGGTGTTGGATTTACAAGCAGAAAATGCAACAAAGCTGAGGATTTAGGCCTTGGTGTCTAACTCAGGTCTGCTCCTGGCCCAGGACAGGAAGCAGAGGGTGAAGGCCACTAGATTGGTTTGACCTGAGCATGGCCAGTCTGTGCTTGGCTTGGAGCTGGCTTGGCAGGAAGTGCTTGTTGCCAGGAGTCCCAGACTCTTTGTGTTGTGTTGTTGAGGCAAGGCCACCAAGGCTGCCTCCAGGGGAAGAGCTAGGCTGGGGCCTGCAGGGGTGTGGGGTGTGGGCTTGGGAGTCCTTTGTAGGACATGGCCATTTGCCAGCCCCAGGCTGTCTCCCAGGGAAGGAGACTAGCTTGGGGACCCCAGAAGCCACGAGTCTGACACTGGGTGTCAGCCTCTGACCCCATCTGGGGTGTCACATCCATGGTTTTGCCAGGCGTCGGCTCTGCTGAGGTTCCTTAGGGAGCAGGGAGCTAAATTAACAGAGCTGGGAAGTGGCTCCTGCCTATAATCCTAGCTACTCAGAAGGCTGAGATCTGAGGAGCGAGGTTCAAAGCCAGCCTGGGCAGGAAAGTCTGTGAGACTTTTTTTTTTTTTTGTCAGTCCTAAGGCTTGAACTCAGGGCCTGGGCACTGTCCCTGAGCCTCTCTGTGCTCAAGGCTAGCGCTCTACCACTTGAACCACAGCACCACTTCTGACTTTTTTTTTCACTTTTCATGTGGTACTGAGGAATCGAACCCAGGGCTTCATGCATGCTAGGCAAGCACTCTCCCATTAAGCCAACTTCCCAGCCCTCTGTGAGACTCTTACCTCCAATTAACCACCAGAAAACTGGCAGTGGCTCCATGACTCAAGTGGTAAGGCGCTCTCCTTGAGCTGAAGAGCTGAGGGACAGTGCTGTGGTCCAGAGTTCAAGACCATGACTGACCAAAAACAAAAAAACAAAACTAAGAGAGAACAAAAGGCCCTGACTTCAAACTCCAGTGCCACACCTGACACCAGTGGTTTTCACCTGTAATCCTAGCTACTCAGGAGGCTGAGATCTAAGGATCACAATTCAAAGCCAGCCTGGGCAGGAAAAGTCTGTGAGACTCTTATCTCCAATAACCACCAGAAAACAGGAAGTGGTGCTGTGGCTCAAGTGGTAGAGCACTTACCTTGAACTGAGGAGCTCAAGGACCGCACCCAGGCCCAGAGTTTAAGCTCCACAACTGACAAAAAAAAAAAAAAAAGTGGGCTTCTTTGTTCAAGGCTAGTACTCTACTTCTTGAGCCACAGTGCCGCTTCCAGCCTTTTCTATTTATATGGTACCAGGGCTTCATGCATGCTAGGCAAGCACTCTACCACTAAGCCACATTCTCAGCCCCTAGTAGTAGGCCTTTTCACTAAGTAATCCAATTCTGGGAGCCTGCTGGGCTAGTGCAGGTAGACTGGTACTGTAGCAGTCAGCATAGAGCAAGGCAAGGGCCCTACATGGCTGAAGCTGAGCAGGGGCATCTCTAATCTCCTGCAGTGGCAGAGCCTCACCATCCAATCCCACCTCTCCTGAGAAGCCATACCCAGCCCTCTGGTCTATAGGCTCCCCACAAAGGCCATCCCACAGGGTCAGGATTGACAGGTCTCAGCCCATGACAGCTGCCTCTGAGACTTGGGTTTTATGGTGACCTGTCCTAGCTTATCTAGTGGCAGCAGGGGGACAGGGTGGCTTTCTTCTTGAGGCCTCCATTCCTCAAGAGTTGGTTGAGCATGGGCTTTCTTCTTATGCTATGTCCACAGGCTGAGCTGGCTGGGGAGGGTCCCTTGTGTCTACAGTTGACCTCCAGTTAAGGGATGTTTTGGGGTGCCATCATGCAAATTTATTGAGATCTGCACGGGAGCTGGGTCAGAGGGAAAGAATTGCAACAGGAGGCCCAAGTGTGACAATGCATGCACCAAATGTATACATGAATACAGTGTACATGCATGTATGCATGCACACCTGTGCACACATTTGCACACATACAGACATACCCATGCACGTGCATACATGTACAGGCATTTACATATATTCACATATGTACACACATGCACGTCCATATGCACACGTACACACACAGCCTGAGATGGGTTGTGAAATTGTACCAACAGAATCCTGAGCAGTAAGCATTTGCTTCCTCAATGGAAGAGTGCTTGCCTGGCATTTGTGAGGACCTGGGTTCCACACCCAGCACACACACATATACACACACACACACCACACACACACACACAAACCAGTGCAGAATAGTTGCAAGCCCTGAAGCTAGATAGACATTTGTAGAGGCCAAAATATCAAGCTGACTCATTCAGATGGGGCCCCATCCTTAGCCTCATCCCCACCTTCCTCCTATCTCCATCGGTGCCCGGGACTTATGTGGATTCTCACAGGGCTGGTACACCCACAGCCTGAACTTACATGCCAGCCAGTTGTGGCAAGCAGCCTTCATTCATAAAGGAAGACGAATCGCTTGGGTCACACACAAGCTGTCCTTCCTTGCTTTCTGGCTCTCCCTCAGCTGAGCATCTCTGCAGATCTGATTCAAACATTGCTACACTGTGTCTCCCACTATTCCAAGGTCAGAGTAGGAGGCAAAACTGGCAACCAGTAGCGAACCTAGAGACCCTTAGGGAAGAGGTGGGGACAGAAGTTAGTCCAGCCTCACTGGCTTCCTGCCAGGATAGGGCAGATCTTGGTTTCTCCAATGGCTCCTCTATACTCGAGGTTCTGCGAGCTGCTCCACGAGCAGGTTCCCATTTCCCGACTGAGTGCAAAGACAAGTGAGGGCCTCATGTTTCTACTTTCCCCTTCCCCCTCTATCATACAGCAGGCTGCAAGGGCACCACTGCGGTCCTTCAGCTGAAAGGATCGGACACACAGGTCCCAACTGCTGTAAATAAAGGCACTGGAAAAAAACCATCCAAGCCAAGCATCAGTGGCTCACAACTCTAATCCTAGCTACTCAGGAGGCTGAGATCTGAGGATTCTGGTTTGAAGCCGGTCTGGACAGAAAAGTCTATAAGACTTTATTTCCAATTAACCACCAAAAAAAACTGAAAAGGGAGGTAGAGCCAAGTCATAGAGTGCTCATCTGTGGCCACAGAGCTAAGGCCCTGAGTTCAAGCCCTAGTACAGGAATAAGAAAAGAAAAAGGAAGGAAGGAGGGAAGGAAGGAGGGAAGGAAGGAGGGAAGGAAGGAGGGAAGAAAGGAGGGAAGGAAGGAAGGAAGGAAGAAAACAAGGAAAGGGAAGGGAGGGTGGGAGGAAAGGAAAGAAAAGGAGAGGCTGGGAAGATAGCTCAGTGGTAGACGCTTGCCTTGCATGCATGAGGCCCTGGGTTCGATTCCTCAGCAACACATAAGCAGAAAAAGCCGGAAGTGGCGCTGTGGCTCAAATGGTAGAGTGCTAGCCTTGAGCTGAAGAGCTGAGGGAAAGTGCCCAGGCCCAGAGTTTAGGCCCCATGACCGGCAAAAAAAAAAAAAAGAAAGAAAAGAAAAAGAAAAAGAGGGCTGGGAAGATGGCTCAGTGGTAGAGCGCTTGCCTTGCATGCCTGAGGCCCTGGGTTCAATTCCTCAAGCACCACATAAGCAAAAAGAAAAAAGCTGGAAGTGGTGCTGTGGCTCAAGTGGTAGAGCGCTAGCCTTGAGCTGAAGAGCTGAGGGACAGCGCCCAGGCCCAGAGTTCAGGCCCCACAACCGGACCCCCCCCCCAAAAAATTAAAAATTAAAAAAAGAAAAAGAAAAGGAGAGGGAGAAAAGGAGGAAAAAGAGGAAGAGGAGGAGGGGGAGGAAGAGGAGGAAGAAGAGGAGGATGAGGAGAAGGAGGAAGAGGAAGGGAAGGAAGAAGAAGAGGAGGAGGAAGAAGGAGGATGGGAAGGAGGAGGAAGAGGAAGAGAAGGAGAAGAAGGAAGAGGAGGAGGAAGAGGAAGAGGGGGAGGAGGAGGAGGAGGAAGACGAGGAAGAGGAAGAGAAAGAGGAGGAAGACAAGGAGGAGGAAGAGGAAGAGAAGGAGGAGGAGGAGAAGGAGGAGGAGGAGGAAGAAGGGGAGGAGGAGAAGAAGAGGAGGAGGAGGAAGGAGAAGAACCATTCTGCCAGCAGTCTGGAGGTCCATGGTTTCAAGCGCTGCCGCAGCTCAGCCAGACCCCGCCCCGCTGGGCGCGCCATCCTCATGCATGCCTTGGGCTTTCATAGTCTGGCTGTCTCAGAAGCACTGCTGCAGCCCCGGGCTTCATTCACACTCCATGGGCAGGAAAAAAGGGAAGCAAAAGCTCCATCCTCTGAGGACATGTTTTGTTCAGGAAGCCCCAGCAAAGTTTTTCCTCATGGTTTGTTGGCCAAACCTGGGTGATATGGCCATCCTCAGCTGCCAGGAAAGCCAGTATTTGGAGAAAGCCTATTTGGCTTAGATCATTCATGATTCCTGTGCTGGGGTTTGTGCCTTTGTTTCATGAAGCAAATTCAGGACACTGTTACCATTGGTAGCTCTCACCTGTCATCCTAACTACTGAGATCTTAGGGTTGCAGTTCAAAGCTAGCCTGGGCGAGACAGCCCATGAGACTCTTACCACCAATTAACCACCAGAAATGCCAGAAGTGGAGCTGTGGCTCAAGTGGCAACACACCAGCCTTGAGTGAAAAAGCTTAAGGGACAGCGCCCAGGCCCTGATTTCAAGCACCAATGACCGACCAACACACATACGTGTGAAGAGCTATGCATATAGAATGACTGACAAGATCATGTTTTTTGTTGTTGTTGGTTTTTTTTTGGGGGGGGGGGGTCTGGTCCTGGGGCCTGATCTCTGGGCCTGGGCGCTGTCCCTCAGCTCTTCAGCTCAAGGCTAGCACTCTACCACTTGAGCCACAGCGCCACTTCGGCTTTTTTTTTTTTCTGCTTATGTGGTACTGAGGAATCGAACCCAAGGCTTCAAGCATGCAAGGTAAGTGCTCTACCACTGAGCCACCTTCCCAGCCCAAGATCATGTTATTTTCTCAATAACTGAAATGAGAAATGATGGATCTGAAACCCAGAGACTCGTAGCAACTTTCCCAAGATGATACAACTGTTTCTCCAGGTCTGTCTCTGTGGAGAATGTTCTTAACTCCCCCACATCCTGGGGTCCCTGCTGTTTAGTTAGGTCTCCCACAAACCACCCTACCTTGAGTGTGATCTTCTTTTTTTTTTTTTTTGGAGGGGGGTGGGTCCAGTTGTGGGACCTGAACTCTGGGCCTGGGCGCTGTCCCTCAGCTCTTCAGCTCAAGACTAGCAAGGCTAGCACTCTACCACTTGAGCCACAGCGCCACTTCTGGCCTTTTTCTTTTTGCTTATGTGGTGCTGAGGAATCAAACTCAGGGCCTCAGGCATGCAAGGCAAGCGCTCTACCACTGAGCCACCTTCCCAGACCCTAGTGTGATCTTCTCAAAAGGAGAATTCACATCTTCTTCAACTTCAAGCTTTGTGGCTCAGCTTTTTTTTTTGCCCTCACAAAACCCTGGCCATCGACTTAAGCACAGGCCACTTGGTTTTGATGCTTGCTGCCTTGCAACATGTTTTAAAAGCCAAGAGCACAAAGGTGCCAATGTTACCTTTGAAAACAAAATTTTTCTTTTGTTTTCTACTTACCATTACCTAGTTCCTGAAGTCCTGGGCAGAATTCCAATGTAAATAGCACCCATGATGGAAATTTGGGGGGAAGGAGAGGAGGGTGAAAGACCAATTGAGACCCAGAGAATGTCAGTTCCTCAGTAACTGTGGAGTTGTGGAAAGTTCTTTGTCCCTGCCTGTTGGCTCTTTGCCTCCAGGATCTCGGTGGGTGTTGCCCTTGGCCAGCTTCCTGGTCAGATCATAGACAGTGATCAGGGAGTATGTTAGGGAGCAGAGGTCAGTGCCAGGCTGTGTCCTTGTGAGTGGGTTCAAGAAACTTAGGGTGCACTCAGCCCCCATTCACCCCAACAAGCACTACTTCCTTCAGTACCCAGGGCAGCTCGGTGGGACAGGACTGCTGCACTTCCTACTGTAAGAGAAAACTTGGAAGCTGCTTTCGCTGGATCCTATGAAGTAACTAACAGTCCCCCAACTTTGTATCTGTGCCTTTCGATCTAAGCTTTTCTCTATGGTAGTCAACTTTGAAATCACCATGGGCTCCAAGGAAGACCAGATTCATTGAGAACCATCATGAGTTGAAGGCACACTCTGATTATCTTAAAGCAAATAGCCTCAAACTCAGGAGACCACTTTGTTCCTGTTCTGTGCCTATAATAAAGTGGAAACTTCTCTGGATCTCCTCCAAGGAAAAGGACTGAGCTAGTAGCCAGCCAGGCCATGCCTATGACTGGTTCAGTTCTGCACACCTTCCTTACCTCCTCTCTTGATTCTCACCCAAAGCCAGGTCTGCACCTCTGCAGACAGCTGGAGATGTACTGAAGTGCTGTCTTCCCATGGCTGCTGGGTACTAAATCTCCTCCTCTGCCCTTCACCATGTGTCTTTATTTTGCATATGGTGGTGAGTAACCAGACCTATTTTGGAAATCCTGGACTTCGGGCCTGGAATCTAAAAGCCTGATTTAACCACTTTACTAGGAGAAAATTGAGGCTTAGGGAACCCTAGTCTCCAAGGTCACACAGTAAAGCTTAAACCAATGGCCAAACAAGGGTGGGTACCCTGGGGGCCTTAGGAGTCAAAGAGACCCCAACTCAGGGCTGGGAATGTGGCTTAGTGGTAGAGTGCTTGCCTAGCATGAATGAAGCCCTGGGTTTGATTTCTCAGTACCACATAAACAGAAAAGCCTGTAGGGGCGCTGTGGCTCAAGTGGTAGAGAGCTAGCCTTGAGCAAAAGAAACTCAGGAACAGTGCCCAGTCCTTGAGTTCAAGCCTCAGGACTGGCCAAGAGAGAGAGAGAGAGAGAGAGAGAGAGAGAGAGAGAGAGAGAGAGAGAGAGAGAGAGAGAGAGAGACCCCAGCTCATTCTCAGAGGCTTTTTGCTAAGCTATGTAACTCAGAGATCAAAGGCAAGGTCTTCAAGTCTCAGTCACGTTAGCAATTCAACCCCACATTGACAAAGCACGCCAGTGCTGTTAACAGCCCAGTGGGAAGGACCAAAGTCTGGGGCCAGAAGGAAGGGGAACCCTGCTCTGCTGTGCTCCAGTGTGGTCTTTGTGTCTTGAAACATATGGGAGATGCTCTTCTAAAGATATGTGAAGAGAGTGAGCAGGTGAGATAAATTTGAATATATTGTATACATGTATGGAAATGTCACAATGAAAATCCATCTTGTATAACTAATGTATTCTTTCTTTCTTTTTTTTTTTTTTCGGTCATGGGGGCTGAACTCTGGGCCTAGTCGCTGTCCCTGAGCTTTTCAGTTCAAGGCTAGTACTCTACCACTTGAACCACAGCGCCATTCTTGGCCTTTTCTGTTTGTGGGGTGCTGAGGAATCAAACCCAGGGCCTCATGCATGCGAGGCAAGCACTCTACCGCTAAGCCACCTTCCCAGCCCCTAATGTATTTTTTTTAATTGTTATTATGGGCTAGGAAGGTGGCTCAGCGGTAGAGTGCTTGCCTCGCATGCATGAGGCCCTGGGTTCGATTCCTCAGTACCCCATAAACAGAAAAAGCCAGAAGTGGCACTGTGGCTCAAGTGGTAGAGCACTAACCTTGACTGAAGAGCTGAGGGACAGCACCAGGCCCAGATTTCAGGCCCCACAACTGACATAAAAAAAATTGTTATTATAAAGATGATATGGGGGGGTGGAGATGGGAAGGGATGGGAAGGGGAAGCAAAGGAGGAGGCAACAATGTTTGATAAGAAAGGTACTCATTGGGGCCGGGAAGGTGGCTCAGTGGTAGAGCGCTTGCCTTGCATGCCTAAAGCCCTGGGTTTGATTCCTCAGCACCACATAAGCAAAAAGAAAAAAAGCCCGAAGTGGTGCTGTGGCTCAAGTGGTAGAGCGCTAGCCTTGAGCTGAAGAGCTGAGGGACAGTGCTCAGGCCCAGAGTTCAGGCCCCACGACCGGACCCCAAAAAAAAAAAAAAAGAAAGAAAGACAGGTACTCATTACCTTGCTCATATAATTGTAACCCCTCTGTATGGTATTTTCACAATTAAAAAACTTAATAATAATAAGAAAGATGATATACAGAAAGGTTTACAGCCGTCCCTTGGGATATCGCAGTTCACTTATTGCAGCTTTACTGTATTGGGGTTTTTTAAAAAAAGGAAATAGTGATCCCTCACCTGTGGCAGGGGTCTCTCTCCCATGACAGGTGAAAATCTGTGAAGTAGCAATAAGTGAACAGTGATATAACAAGGGACAACTATCTAATGTTGCTACTTCACACAATTCTCACCTGTCGCGAGGGGCTCTGGACTGTAACTCCCATGTTAGGCAAAGGATCACTATAACTAATATAGTCTATAATTATATAATTATATAATATATAACATATAGTACAGAGATAGATGAACGATCATTATAACTAATATATTCTTTTTTTTTTCTTTTGTCGGTTGTGGGGCCTGAACTCTGGGCCTGGGCGCTGTCCCTCAGCTCTTCAGCTCAAGGCTAGCACTCTACCACTTGAGCCAAGCACCACTTCCGGCTTTTTCTGTTTATGGGGTGCTGAGGAATGGAACCCAGGGCCTCATGCATGCAAGGCAAGCACACTACCACTGAGCCACCTTCCCAGCCCCAACTAATATATTCTTTAGAAAAGGAAAGAAGGGATTAGGTGAAGATCCAGGCACTAACAACACATGCCTGTAACCCAGCACTGGGGTGGCTGAGGCAAGTAGATTGAGTTTGAAGCAACCTAGGCTGCCAGGTAAGACCCTATCTCAAAACAATCACAAAAGATGAAGTAATGTGCTGCCTGCCCTGGACTTAATCCCTCAGATCCCTCCCAAGGACGTCTTTCCTTCCATCCCAACAACTGCCTTTAGGAGCTTATTTGATTATGCAAAAAGGGGCATGGATTTGAGGCAAATAGAACCCAACGTGCAAATCTGAGCATTTTCATGAAGTGCCGGTGCTGGCAGCCAGGTGACCCAGACCCACTGTAGCTCCCTTCCCACACAAGGCCTTATAACACCCAGCAGGCCCAACCACACTGGGAGTGACACACTCTCCCAATGTCCTGTGCTCAGGGGTGGTTTTGCTGTAAATTGTGGTTTCAGGAGGGAGCCCCCCCATAGGTAGAGGACATGCCAAGGTCACACACGGGGTCAGCCAGGGGTCAGAGAGCCTCACCCATGTGTCTTCCATGAGGCTGTTCACTGCCCAGGCATCAAATGTCTTCGATGTAGTGCCTGGCTCTACCATGCTGGGGAACTGGATGCCATTGCCCAATTTCCTCCTGGCTCCCAGCTCCCTCCTCCCCCGCCCCTCCCCAACCTGGAAAGGACCCAGAGCACTGGGGCTGACCTGGCAGATGCAGGACTCAAGCGCTGGGTCACAATGGCAGGATATCCCCAGGGAGCTGGGCTGGTTGCCCACACAGGGATCACTGGGGTGGGGACTTGGCATTGCTGAGGCAGAAAGCCTGAAAGGGCACGGGGGGGGGGGGGGGGGGGGGGAGGGAGGAGCTCAGGACAGCTGGGCCTCACAGGACAAGAATGGCCAATGCTGTCATGGAAACCATGACTCCAGGCAGTGGGCAATGTGCCCACAAATAAAAAGACTTGGGTGTTCTATCACCCCAGCCTGAGAGCCAGGTAAGGGTCCAGGTCTGTGCCACTTTGTCCTGATGGGTCCTTACTAGGAATCATGAGCTCCAGACACAGTCCTGTCTTCCCAGATGGAGATAAGTGAGAAGGAGGCTCTCTTAGTAAGGCTGACTCTGCCCCCACCCTAGTCCAGCCCTTGGGGGACAGGCAAGGCCCTCCCACCTCAGGTCCCCACCCTCAGTGTCTCTCGCTAACTCTAAAGAAAGTATTTCATATTTCCAGTTCCTTTTTCAAGTTGTGTCCTAAGGCACAATTTCCAAGGCAAATAGGAGTTTTGTGTTTTATCTGTTTTTAATCCACCTGCCCTGCCAGGCCAGGCCTCTCCTCTGTTGCCAAGGTGCTAAGAGACTGCGCACTTGTGCTAAGGTTTTGGCAGCTCAGGGAGATCCAGCACATTATGTAGTCACAAGCAAATTCCAGTCCTGTCTGGGCCTTAAACCTTGACTATCTAATGGGAGTTCAAAGTCTGAGAACTATATCTATGATGTAATAAGAACAAAGCAAGCAGATGGACACAGATGTTCATTCTTTCACTTTCTACCACTTTCAGTACTGGTACTTGATTTACTTTTCGTGTCATATTGTGTTGGCTGGAACTGGTTGATTTAACCAACATCTTTGAGAGGCTTGGAGGTAACCTTCTCAGAAGAGACAGCTTGAAGGCTGCAGGGGAGAGTTCAGGCAAACAGAGGTGCAGGGCTGTGGTTCCTGAGAGATTCAGGGTGTAAGCATTATGACCACCTTTGGTCCTTAGCTCCACCCAGACCTGAGCTTCTCCCAGCCCTGGAGTTCCTACCATACAGCTGGCCCTTCCCTCTCTCCACCCAGACCTACCTAAGCTCCCACCTACCTCACTTCCTGCTCCAGACCCTCCTGCTACCTGGATAAGGACAGGTGCCACGGTGCTCCCTCTTGGGGGAAATATGGCTCCTCTAATAAACCTTATAGTAATCTTTCTCCTGCCTGCCTCTGCGGGGTTCCCTGGGATGGATGTGAAGGATCCCTTCACAGGGGACTTCTTGGATGACTTTGAAGGAAAAGAACAATGAGTTCCCAGGATAGGTAGCAGCATGAGCAAAGGTAAAGAAGGGAAGACATCTTGGAGGATGTAAGGAAGACGGGAGAATGTGACAGGATCTGGGAATGAGATAAGGCAGAGAAGTTGGTCTTAAGGACAAGAGGTGGAGTTGATCTTTCTTGGGAAAGCCATAGGGAGTCATGGGAAGCTCTGGAGGAGGGGAGTGAGTAACTATAGGGTTGCTTTAGGAAAAGGACAGTAGTAGCACACAGTGGTAGGCAGGCCTGGAAGGAGCAAGCCTATCCTCTCTAGACATGCTGCTCTTTCCTGAACTTCCAGAGATGTCTCTGTCTACCTCGGGGAGGGAGAGGACAACTTCCTGTCCTCCGTCTGGTCAAAGAGATAAGGGGGTGACAACAGGAAGTTACTTCAAGCTGCTGAGGAGCGAGCAGCAAGCTTTGCGGTCCAGCCCTGTCCTGTGTGGGCTTGTGTGGGCCAAGGGTGCAAGAGAGGAAAGTGAAAGGCTCCTTGAGCCTAAATGCACATGTGTCCAGGATTAGCCCTTGGCCAGGCTCTTCCCTGATGACAACCCCTCCTCCCTGGGCTCAGCAGGCTAGCTTCTTAGGCTCTGTTTCTGGGTGCACGAAGGAGCAGACAGGGTGTCTACACTTAAGGGAGGAAGGCAGGGGTAGAGGAGCAGGGCAGAGGCTGAGCAGCTTGCTGCCAGGGATCCTTTGAGTGTGATCAGCTGAAAGTGGGAAAGGGGCTCTCCCAAGGGTGAGCTGCAGCAAAGTTCGAGGCCAGAGCTTCCACTGGAGGTGGTGAGCCAGGCTTGGCCGGACTGCAGGAAGTGGTGAGGGAGCAGTTTAGGTGAGCATGGGTGGAACTTCTGTCAGGAGCCAAAGGCGGGAGGATGGATCTAGATTGGTGGGTGGGACCATGGTCCTTGGAACACTGATGGGTGCCGAAGGACCTTACTCCCGAGGTCCCCAATTCAAGGCACCTAGAACAAAGTACTTGTGATCTAAGGATCTTGGGTCCTTTTCTTCTCTACACTAAGAATTATGAGATAAGAAAAGTAAAAGCAGCCGGGAACTGGTGGCTCACACCTGTCATCCTAGCTACTCAGGAGGCTGAGATGTGAGGATTGTGGTTCCAAGCCAGCTCAGGCAGGAAAGTCTGTGAGTCTCTTATCTCCAGTGAACCACTCAGAAAACAGGAAGTGGTGCTGTGGCTCAAAGTGGTAGAGCCACTAGTTTTGAACAAAAAAGTTCAGTGACAGTGCCCAGGCCCTAAATTCAAGCTCCACAACCAACAAAAGTAAAATAAAATAAAAGCAGAGGTGAAGTTAATTTGAAAGTGTGGGGTAAGGTGTCAGAAAAGTTGTGGACAGCTCTCTAGCTGCTGGCAAGTTGGTATTAGCCCCCAGTCAGGATTCCCGGCTGGGAGGCCCACTGTATGCCATACAAGGTCTTGCCCACTTGTTTTTGAGGAGGAAGAAGAAGAGAGTATAGGCTTCTTGGTGCTAAAAGAAATGGGGCTTGGAAATCAGTAGCCTCATGTAGGTTCAAGGGGTATCTCTTTTAGAACACTTTTGAGGCAAGAGCCAACTGCTCTAGCATCTGGTCTGATCACTGCCCCTGGGGGAGGGGAGAAGGGCACCTGTCCCCTAGGGGACCTGCCCCTGGGGGATGCACTGCCCCAAGGGGAGGGGCACCTGTCCCCAGGAGCATGGTCTCTAGGAAGGCTAGGTCTCTAGGAAGAGGAAGTCACCATCTTTCCCTATCTTCTCCCCCCTCCCTTTTTTTATTTTTTTGGTTGTTGTTGTTGGTGGTGGTGGTGGTGGTGGTGGTGAGGTCTGAACTCTGTCTGGGCTTGGGCACTGCCCCTCAGCTCTTCAGCTCAAGGCTAGCACTCTACCACCACTTCAGCCATAGTGCCATTTCTGTCTTTTTCTGCTTATGTGATGCTAAGGAATCGAACCCAGGGCCTCATGCATGCAAGGCAAGCACTCTACCACTGAGCCACCTTCCCAGCCCCAATCTTCCCTTTTGCCTTTTGCCTCTGTGAGGTGGGAAGAGGTACAGGGTGTGACTGTCTGAACAGCTGGAGTGCAGATTCTCCCCCGCCTTCCGAGGGGATGTCCAAGCAACCCGGGCCCAAGACTCTTAGTACAAACTCTCCTTCCGAGCTGAGAGTACGCTGTGCCACGCCTGCTCACTAGGTGCTGCTACTCCTAAGAGAGGTCCAGGACCATGCCTACAAGGCTAGGTGTTTTCTTCTTGAACTCCGGTCCTCCTGTTTTCACCACCCTAGTGCTGGGATCATGCCTGGCTGCTGTATCCATATTAATGCAAGCCCATTCACACACCAAAGAGTCGGCGGCAGGACAAATTGCCACCCTGTCCTCTCTAAAGCAGGCACTGCCCAGCCATTTCCATTGCCTGCAGGACATATAGGTCAGGGGATTGCACAGACTGTTCCTTCCATCAAGAACACTGTTCCCTCCTTGCTCCTTTTAGTTTCAGAAGGAGTCCTAGTTTCCTGACCTCCTCACCTGGGCCTGCCAGCTTCCCCAGGCATTGCAGGGCAACCTGCAGTCTGCCCCTACACGTGGTTATAAAGGATTAATGGCGGGAGGGGGAGAGCAGGTCCATCTCTACTGCCTGCCACAATATCTAATGCATACTGGACCCATGATACACATTTCTGTTTGAATGATGAGTGAATGAATGAATGATTGAATTGGACTGGAGAGTTGAACACAGTTCTGGGCCTTTCTCCTAGCCAGCCTCCATCACTTGAGCTTAGCTCCAACTTCCCCTGCTGCTGTCCTAGGGAAGACCCTTCCCGGGGCATGGGGATCCCCGCATGAAGCTAGCAATTCTCCATCATCTTTACTTGGAGACTGCCACATCCTGGCCCAGCAAAAGCACCCAGCAGCCAAACTCTGAGGACAGCCATCAACTTATGACTAACCAGACATCTGGGCTGAACCTCAGCCTCTCTGGCTCCATGTCTTCTTTGAATCTCATCCCTTCCCTGGGCCTCACTTTCCCCATGTGCAATGAGGAGGTTAGATCTTGATATCTACGGCCCTCTTCGAGTCTCATTAAGAGGTAATCAAAAGTGTTCAGGAGCTGGGTGCTAATAGTCATGCCGACAATCTAAGCTACTCAGGAGCTGAGATTTAAGGATCAGTTTTGAAGTCAGCTGGGTCAGAAAAGACTATGAGACTCTATCTTCAAGTAACCACCAAAAAGTTGGAAATGGAGCTGTGGCTCAAGTGGGAGAGCTCCAGCCTTGAGTAAAAAAGCTCAGGGACAGAGCCCAGTAACAATATACACACACTATACAAAATAATAATAATATGTTAAATTTTCATTTATTTTATTATTATTTTGGGGGAGCCAGTCCTGGGACTTGAACTCAGGGCCTGGACACTGTCTTTGAGTTTCTTTTTTTTGGTCGGTCATGGGGCTTGAACTCTGGGCATGGGCGCTGTCCCTGCGCTCTTCAGCTCAAGGCAAGCATTCTACCACTTGAGCCACAGCACCACTTCCAGTTTTCTAGTGGTTTATTGGAGACAAGAGTCTCACAGACTTTCCTGCCAGGGCTGGCTTAGAACCATATCTTCAGCTCTCAGCCTCCTGAGTAGCTAGGATTACTGGTGTGAGCCACCGGCGCCTGGCTGGCCTGAGTTTCTTTTACTAGCCTTGAGCCACTTGAGCCACAGCGCCACTTCCAGCTTTTTCTGTTTATGTCGTATTTAGGTATTTAGGGCTTCATGCATGCTAGGCAAATAGTCTACCACTGAGCCACATTCCCAGCCCAATATATATATATATATATTTTTTTTTTTTTTTTTTTTTTTTGCCAGTCATGGTGCCTGAACTCTGGGCCTAGGCTCTGTCCTTCAGCTCTTCAGCTCAAGGCTAGTGCTCTACCACTTGAGCCACAGCGCCACTTCCAGCTTTTTCTGCTTATGTGGTGCTGAGGAATCGAATCCAGGGCCTCATGCATGCAAGGCAAGCACTCTACCACTGAGCCACCTTCCCAGCTCCCCAGTATATTTTTTTAATAGATGCAGAAGCTGGGCACCAGGGGCTCATGTCTGCAATCCTAACTTCTTAAGAAGCTGAGATTGGAGGATTGTGGTTCAAAGCCAGCCTGGGTAAGATGTTTATCTCTAATTACCAAAAAGCTGGAAATGGAGTTGTACCTCAAGTAATAGAGCCCTAACCTGTACACCAACTCAAGGACAGCACCCAGACCCTGAGTTCAAGCCCCAGGACCAGAACAGAAAAAAAAAAAAAAAAAAATAAGTTCAGAGAAAAAAGTACATATAACAAAGGAGCTACCGAGATGCAGAGAGATTATAGGATGAAAAACATAAAGACCAACCTAGGCTAGGAGGACAGCCTGAATAAAGCAGACAATCTAAATGTGAAAGGCCAGTTTAGGGCAACTTGAGGAAATAAAAGTCTTCCGGAATATGAGTAGGAGCCAAATGCTAAGAGGACTTGGCTAGGTTGAAGAGAATGGACTTCATCCTGTGAGTACTAAGGAGCTACTATATATATATATATATATATTTTTTTTTTTTTTTTGGGGGGGGGGGGTCCGGTCATGAGGCCTAAGCTCTGGGCCTGGGCACTGTCCCTCAGCTCTTCAGCCAAAGGCTAGTGCTC
Organism: Dipodomys spectabilis; assembly: GCF_019054845.1. Lineage (NCBI taxonomy): Eukaryota > Metazoa > Chordata > Mammalia > Rodentia > Heteromyidae > Dipodomys > Dipodomys spectabilis. The sequence continues at coordinate 370,707 of NW_024870927.1, forward strand.
TACCACTTGAGCCACAGCGCTACTTCCGGCTTTTTTCCTTTTGCTTATGTGGTGCTGAGGAATCGAACCCAGGGCCTCAGGCATGCAAGGCAAGTGTTCTACCACTGAGCCACCTCCCCAGCGAACCCAGGGCCTCAGGCATGCAAGGCAAGTGCTCTACCACTGAGCCACCTCCCCAGCCCCTATTTTTTTTTTTTTAAACCCATCCTAAGGTTTGAACTCAGGGCCTGAGCACTGTCCCTGGGCTTCTTTTGCTCAAGGTTAGCACTCTACCACTTGAGCCACAGCACCACTTCTGGCTTTTTCTGTTTATGTGGTACTGAGGAATTGAACCCTGGGAATTATTTATGCAAGGCAAACACTCTACCACTAAGCCACATTCCCAGCCCCCTAAGGAATGGTCTTTTTTTTTTTTTTTTGTCGGTCATGGGGCTTGAACTCTGGGCCTGTGAGCTGTCCCTCAGATCTTCAGCTCAAGGTGAGGGAGCACTCTACCACTTGAGCCATAGCACCACTTCCGGTTTTACTTAGTGGTTTATTGGAGATAAGAATGTCATGGTCTTTCCTGCCTGGGCTGGCTTTGAACCTTGATCCTCAGATCTCAGCCTCCTAAGTAGCTAGGATTACAGGCGTGAGCCACTGGCACCCAGCCCCCCTAAGGAATATTCTTGAGCAGAGGAATGAGGGAATGAAGCCACCATCAAGGTGCAAGGTCACCATAACAGAAGGAAATCTGGAGGCAGCAAAGCTAGGGAGGAGGCCAGGGAAAGGTCTAGCTAAAGATAAAAGATGGAGGCTAGGCACCGACAGCAAACACCTAGCATCCTAGCTACTCAAGAGGCTGAAATCTGAGGATCATGGTTGGAAGCCAGCCCAGGAAGAAAAGTCCATGAGACTCTTATCTCCAATTAACAACCAAAAAGCCTGAAGGAGAGCTGTGGCTCAAGTGGTATAGTAGTAGCCTTGGGCAAAAAGAAGCTCAAGGACAGTACTCAGGTCCTGAGTTCAAGCCCCAGGACTGGCAAAAAATAAATAAATAAATAAATAAATATATATATATATATATGGGAAAAGCTGTAAAAACATTTAAGTATAAAGGTTTTCCTTCAATTTCTCTGAATTTGCCATTTTTGTTATATTCAATTTATTTGCCACTAATTTTTAAGTAAGAAAAAATACATTATTAGCATGAATGTTCTCACTTATCTTTATTTTGTGCAATATCAGTTTTTGTTTGTTAGTTTGCTGGTCCTGGGGCTTGAACTGAAGGCATAGGCGCTGTCCTTTAGCTTTTTTGCTCAAGGCGGCACTCTACTACTTGAGGCACAGTGTCACTTCTAGCCTTTTTGTGGTTAATTGGAGACAATTAACCTCATAGACTTTCCTGCTCAGGCTGGCTTCAAACTGTGATCCTCCAAAGTTCGAAGCCAGCCCTGGAAGGAAAGTCCATGAGACTCTTATCTCCAATTAACCACCAGAAAACTGGAAGTGACACTGTGGTTCAAGTGGTAGAGTGCTAGCCTTGAGCTGAAGAGCTGAGGGACAGTGCCCAAGCCCAGAGTTCAAGACCCATGACCAACAAAACAAACAAACAAAAAAGGCCGGGCACTGGTGGCTCATACCTATAGTACTAGCTACTCAGGAGGCTGAGATCTGATGATCGTGGTTCAAAGCCAGCTCTGGTTGGAAAGTCCGTGAGACTCTCATCTTCAACTAATCACTAGAAAACTAGAAATGTCACTGTGGCTCAAGTGGTAGAGTGCTCACCCTGAGCTGAAGAGCTCAGGGACAGCGCCAAAGCTCAGAGTGCAGGCTCCACAACTGACATAAACAAAAACAAACAAACAAAAAACCATTTTATTCAAGCCAGGCAGGGAGGTACACACCTGTAATCCCAGTGCTTTGGAGACTGAAGCAGGGGAATTTTTTTATTTTACATTTTATTCACATTTGTTTTTCACTTTTAGTGTGCTCATAGAAAATTAGCTCAGCTCACCTTAAGCAGGGGTTTAATAGCAATTTTTGTAAACAAAGTTACATTCCATCTCTGAGTCAAATTGGCTTCCCTAGTATTTACAAAACATAAGACAAGATGCTACGCAAAACCACTGAAGCTGGGAAATCATGATTTCAAGTTCAGCCTGTCTCAAAAGACAAAGAGTTCTGAGTGTGGCTCAAGTGGTGGAGCATTTGCCTAGTAAGTTCCAAGGTCCTGAGTTCAAACGCTAGAACCACCAAGAACAACATCAGCAAGAGTAATCCTAAAATTGCACGTATACGCATGCATTCATACACATTTTGTTTTGACCATAACAGTAAAAAATGCCTCACTTCCCGACGCCTGTAGCTTACACCTGTAATCCTAGCTACTCAAGAGGCTGAGATCTAAGGAATATGGTTCGAAACCAGCCCAGGCAGGAAAGTCCTTGAGACTCTTATCTCCAATAAACTACTCAAAAAAGCTAGAAGTGGTGCTGTGGCTCAAGTAGAAGTACTAACCTTGAGCACAGAGCAGCTCAGGGACAGATCCCAGGCCCTGAGTTCAAGCTCTAGGACTGGCAAAAAAAAAAAAAAAAGCCACACAAATGTGATTCAAGCTGCCTGCATCTCATTGTTGGTAGGTACCCATGCTCTTGTTTTTTGTGCCAACAAGTTTAATGCAAATGGCTTGTTCCTCCAGGGCAGTAATGTGAGGAAGAGGATGCACCAGGGACCCTCCGTCATCTGTGTTGCTTTCTTCCTCCCTGAAGCCGGTTCTGGTTCACAGGGGCACAGGGCCTTGCCACTGGCCGTACTCACACTGAACTGCAATGGGTCACATTGTAATTGTAATTATAGCTACTCAGAAGCTGAGATCTTAGGATCGAGGTTCAAAACTAGCCCATGCAGGAAAGTCTAGGAAATTTATATCTCTAATTAATCAGCAAAAATGCCAGAGTTGTGGCTCAAGTGGTAAAACACCAGCCTTTAGTGAAAAAGCCAAGAGTGTGAGGTCATGAGCTCAAGCCTCAGTACCAATACAAAACAAGACTCAGTTTCAAGATAGCCACAGCAAAGCATGGAAGTTCTGCGTTGGACATCTGGCCCTGTATAAACATGTACGTTGAAGTGCACATAAATGGCCTGGAATGAGAAGAACGGGAGGACTTACCCGGGACTGATGCAGAATTCAATGAGGTGATTATTTTATCGCTTTTATGCCTTGTAGTGTTGGGAATTAAGCCTACGGCTTTGCACATGCCACAGAGCTACACTTCATCCCAAATGAGGTAAATATCATCAGGTACTAATGGCTCTCACCTACCATCACAGCTCTTCAGGAGGCTGAGATCCGAGGATTGAGGCTGCACCCTAGCTGAGGCAGAAAAGGCTGAGCGAGAGCAAAGACCCTATGTCCCAACTAACACAAAGGGGAGGGAATTCTTTTGTTGTTGTTGTTTTGATACCAGGGCTAGAACTCTACAAGTCAAGGTACACCTCCACTTCTGTCTTTTTGATGGCTAATTGGACGTAAGAATCTTGAAGACGTTTCTGTCCAGGTTGGCTCATACCTTGATGCTCAGATCTCACCATCCTGCATAGCAAGGATTATAGACATGAGCCTCTGGTGTCTGGCTCATTTTGTTTTAAGACAAGGTCTCATCCTGCAGCATGGGCTGGCCTTGGCATTATGTAGCCAAAGCTTGTCTCAGACATATTTTTGACTCACAGCCTCTCAAGTGATGGGATTACAAGGATATGCCACCAAGCCCAGATGATACTCAACTTCTAGCCTAACAAGATGGCTGCCTAGGCTTCAGTAGTTACTAGTTCAGCTACCACTTTACTGGTAGTAAGAATATTTTCCTCAGGGGGCTGGGAAGGTGGCTCAGTGGTAGAGCGCTTGCCTTGCATGCTGAGGCCCTCGGTTCGATTCCTCAGCACCACATAAGCAAAAAGAAAAAAGCCGGAAGTGGAGCTGTGGCTCAAGTGGTAGAGTGCTAGCCTTGAGCTGAAGAGCTGAGGGACAGCACCCAGGCCCAGAGTTCAAGCCCCACGACTGGACCCCCCCAAAAAAAAAATATTTTCCTCAGGCCAGGCACCAGTGGCTCACATCTATAATCATAGCTACTCAGGAGGCTGAGATCTGAGGATCATGGTTCAAAGCCAGCCCAGGCAAGAAAGGCTCTGAGACTCCTATCTCCAATTAACCACCAGAAAGCCGGAAGTGGTGCTGTAGCTCAAGTGGTAGAGCACTAGCCTTGAGCTGTAGAGTTCAAGGACAGTGCCCAGGCCCAGAGTTCAAGCCCCATGACTGACAAAAACAAAACAAAACAGTCTCGCAAACGATTTTGCCCCAGGCTGGCTTTGAACTGAGATCTTCATCTCTCAGCCTCCTAAGTAGCTAAGATTACAAGTGGGAGCCACCAGTACCCAATGCAATAGGCTTTTATTATCTCCATATATAGCTGAAACTGTTCCCCAAGCCTTTTTCTTCTTTCTGACCATAGCTAGTCGACATTTTTCAGCTTCTCTTGAAGTTGGGAGAGGCCATGTGACTGAATTCTGACCAATAGAATGAGAGAAGAAATCACCTTATCACCTCCAGGTCCTTTAATACCCTCTCCATGCTCTTTTTCCTTATCCTTGCTTGAGCTGTAGCTGGTGACCTTGAACCTCACTGAAGATGGCAGAACCACAAAGGGAAGACGTCTCAGCATCACCAGTGCTAATGAACTGTGGTCCAAATACCATGCTTCTAGGCACAATTTTTAGCCAAGGGCTTAAGTCCTCCAGAGTCTAGCTCAGTTCAGCTGTCTGGCTGAGCCACTCTGGGTTTGCAGGAACATCTTAGTCTACCTCCTAGGAGCTCCTCTTTAGCAGTTTGGCACCTCCATCTGGAGTCTCCCAGGTACTTAGCTTCCATCTACTTTAGTGTCCAGTACTGAGTTCCCTCCCCCCACCCCCACATACACCTATTGCTAAAGTCAGTGAACCGTGTGTAATTCCTCACTTTCCCTGACCCAACGCAGGACCATTAGTGAACAATGTCCACCAGAGTCCTAGCTTTGCCTTGCTCCAGCTCTTTAACTTCTTCAGGACAACTTTAGGCCCCCTTCAGACTCAGCTCTCCCTGTCAGTTCTTTTCCCACACCAGCTCCACAGGAGACTTACAGGTTTTTGTTGTTGTTATTGTGTGTGTGTCTGTATACTGATACTGGGAGCTTGAACTCCGGGCTTTTTGCTCAAAGCTGGCAGTCTACCACATGAGTTATAACTATACCTTGACTTTTTGCTGGTTAACTGGAGATATGAGTTGCATGGACTTTTCTGCCCAGGCTGACTTTGAACCACAATCCTCAGAGCTCAGCCTACTAAGAAACTAGGGTTATTGGTGTGAGCCACAGCATCTAGATCAGAGGAGACTTTCCCAGAAGGCATCATTACATTGTTTTAAAAGTTTTCAAGGCTGGCTGGGAAGTTGGCTCAGTGGTAGAGTGCTTGCCTTGTATGCATGAGGCCTTGAGTTCGATTCCTCAGCACCACATAAGCAGAAAAAAGCTGGAAGTGGCGCTGTGGCTCAAGTGGTAGAGCGCTAGCCTTGAGCTGAAGAGCTGAGGGACAGCACCCAGGCCCAGAGTTCAGACCCCATGACCAGACCCAAATAAATAAATAAATAAAAAATAAATAAAAGTCTTCAAGGCTGGGCACTGGTGGCTCACACCTGTAATCCTAGCTACTCAGGAGGCTAGCTACTCAAAGCCAGCCTGGGCAGGAAAGTCTGTGAGACTTATCTCTGCTTAACCACCAGAAAACGAGAAGTGGCACTGTGGCTCAAGTGATAAGAGTGCTCATCCTGAGCTGAAGAGTTCAGGGCCAGCGCCCAGGCCCAGAGTTCAATCCCCACAACTGGAAAAAAAAAAAAAAGCCTTCAAGCCTTTCTTTGATTTGTTGTGTTTCTGGATCTTTACTTAAAAAGTTTTGACCTGTGCCAAGGAGCCCTAGTGTTTTCCCTATTCCTTCCTGTAATATTTTCAGGGTGTCTGATTTTTTTTTTTTTTTTTTGGTCATGGAGACTGAACTTTAGGCCTTGGTGCTTTCCCTGAGCTCTTCAGCTCAAGGCTAGCGCTCTACCACTTGAGCCACAGCGCTACTTCTGGCCTTTTCTACTTATGTGGTGCTGAGTTATGAAATCCAGGGCTTCATGCATGCAAGGCAAGCACTCCACCACTAAGCTACCTTCCAAGCCCCAGGGTGTCTGCTCTTACACTAAGGTCTTGATACATTTTGAATTGATTCTGGTGCAGGGTGCTATATAATGATCTAAATTCAGTTTTCTACATGTGTATATCCAATTCTACCAGCACCATCTGTTGAAGAGGCTATCTTTCTTCCAGCCTGTGTTTTTGGCTCCCTTATCAAAAATTAGGTGGCCATAGATCTGTAGATTCATTGCTGGATCTTCAATTCCTAAGTGAAGATCTAGAAACACAACAAGTCAAAGAAAGGCTGGAAAAATGGGACTGCATTAAACTGCAGAGTTTCTGCATGACAAAGGATATAAATAGAAAGCACACAGAATGCAAGAGAGTCTTTACTAGCTATATAACAGACAACAGCCTCATATCTAAAATATTACTTAGAGCTCAAAAAAATTAACCCCCCCAAAACAAACCCTCAAAGAAACAACACCCACAATAATAAGTGGGCTAAAGACTTAAAGAGAGACTTCTTTGAAGAAGAAATAAGACTGGCCAATAGACACATGAAGAAATGTTCAACCTCTCTGTCTATAAAAGAAATGCAAATTAAAACAACATTGAGATTCCACATCTCCCAGTTAGAATGGCCATTATCAAGAAAACTAATAATAGCCAATGCTGGCAGAGATGTGGCCAGAAGGAAACACTACTACACTGTTGGTGTGAGTATAAACTTGTTCAGCCACTCTGGAAAGCAGTATGGAAGTTTCTCAAAAAACTAAACATAGAGCACCCCCTATAACCCAGCAATCCTACTCCTGGACATTTACCCAAATGAGCACAAAAAGGCCACACTAAAGCTACCAGCACAGTCATGTTCATTGCAGCATTATTTACCATAGCTAAGCTATGGAACCAACTCAGATGCCCCTCAGTAGATGAATGAATCAAGAATATGTGGTACGAGCTAGGAAGGTAGCTCAGTGGTAGAGTGCTTTCCTCGCATGCATGAGGCCCTGGATTCGATCCTCATCACCACATAAGCAGAAAAAAGCCAGAAGTGGCACTGTGGCTCAAGTGGTAGAGTACTAGCCTTGAGCTAAAGAGCTGAGGGACAGCACCCAGGCCCAGAGTTCAAGCCCCACGACTGGCAAAAAAAAAAAAAAGAATATGTGGTATACACAATGGAATTCTATGCTTCCATTTGAAAGAATGACATTGTCTGTTTCATAAGGAAATGGAAAGACCTGGAAAAAATTATATTAAGTGAAGCAAGCCAGACCCAAAGAAACATAGGCTGCATGGTTCCCTCATAACTAGGTTGTCTATGATATTCTTAGCAGTGGCTAGGTGCATAGGACCATATAAAATGAAGCTTAATATAATGAACTCTAAGAAATGGAAACAAGAGGTTTTTTTTTTGGGGGGGGGGGGGTCCAGTTGTGGGGCCTGAACTCTGGGCCTGGGCACTGTCCCTCAGCTATTCAGCTCAAGGCTAGCGCTCTACCACTTGAGCCACAGTGCCACTTCTGGCTTTTTTCTTTTTGCCTATGTGGTGCTGAGGAATCGAACCCAGGGCCTCATGCATGCAAGGCAAGTTCTCTGCCACTGAGCCACCTTCCCAGCCCACAAGTTTTTTTTTTTAATAATGTACTGCTTGAAGTTATTTCCTTTTTCTTTCTTTTTCCTTTTGATTCATGCCCTGCTGTTCTTGTTTTTTATTTTAATACCCTTTGTCTTTTTTTTTTTTTGGTCCAGTTGTGGGGCCTGAACTCTGGGCCTGGGCACTGTCCCTCAGCTTTTCAGCTCAAGGCTAGCACTCTACCACTTGAGCCACAGCGCCACTTCCGGCTTTTTTTTCTTTTTGCTTATGTGGTGCTGGGGAATCGAACCCAGGGCCTCATGCATGCAAGGCAAGTGCTCTACCACTGAGCCACCTTCCCAGCCCCCTACCCTTTGTCTTGTATATAAGTTCTGATCTGAGGAAGGGAAGGGGAATCACAAAGGATGAACCAATGCATCAGTGATGATACTAGACACTATGTTGGAAATGAAAACTTGGGGTGGGAGAAGAGTGTGGGGGGAAAGGGGAGAAGTGGGAGAAAATGAGGGAGTGGGTTCAAAAAGAAATGTCCTCTTTACTTATGTAACTGTATCCCCTCATCTTTACAATATTTTTTTTACTTATGTAACTGTAACACATCATCTTTACAATAATTTTTTTAAAGTCTTCAATACAAGATCAGGGGAGATTTTTGTGTCTGCGTCAGGCTTTTTGGATCTACTGTCCTGATTCTCCAGCTCCTCTAATAGAGTCCCCACCCTTCAATGTCTACTACTTTGGATTGCCTGAGACATCCTCTCCTCTCTGTGTCCAATCCCTTCTAAGGAAGATCTGCCTTTTTCCAGCTCCATCCTGGCTTTCTGGTGAAGCATGCACATGTGTCTGCAGGGTGTTCTGCCACCATCTGCCCCTGTGGACCATTAAGGAGAGCTGGGTGCCAGGCTTGGAATGCTGGGTCCATGGCAGCTGGGAGGTGGGGAGGAGAGACCTACTCTGTGGACAGCTTGCCTTGTGTCCATTTTACTCTGTCACCAGCTGTTTGTCCAGAAACAAGAGGGCATAACTAGAAGCACAGGAGCACCTGAGCAGGTGTGGGAATGGGGCGTGGCCTCATGTGATTCAGGCAGGATAAAGAATGCACAGAGGTTGTGATGAGGACAGTTGAGCAGGTGGACAAGCTGATGGTGTACCTGCCTGCCAGGCAGGAGCCACAGCTGCTGGTAACCATTTGCTCTACTGGTGGTGATTTGGAGGTAGGGTGGGGTATGCAGGAGAAAGGAAGTGTAAGCCAGGCGACAGAGCAAACAATCTGTCCTTCTGGCCCTACCTTCTAGGAAATGACCACTCAGAGCTGAGGGTGGGATAGTGGGAGAGGCTCGCGGTTAAGGTCCCCCAAGGCTGGCAGAGCAGGAATCAGACCCCAGGATGCTTGTCTTTGAGACAGAGTAAGAGTATCTGACAGCTTCGTGTTTCTGGGAACAAGTTCTCTAATGGAGAGCTGTGGGCTCTGTCCCCAGCCTAGTCCTGTCTGCCATTTTCTCACTAGCAACCTAGGAGTCTAGCAGTTGTGTGGTGTGGTGTGGGAGGGGAAAGGCCAGCTTGGAAACACCTGGGGATACTGGACTTCAGATCCGAAATAAGACACAGATTTAAGGAGACACAGCCTGGAACCCAGCATTTCCATCTGCACAGCAGCTGGCTGAGCCCTGGCTGAGGGGGTGACCAGCCTAAGACCCTTTCAAAGTTGCTAAATGAACCAGCCAATTCTCCTTTGGTGGGGTAGGTGGGGGACAGAAGAAAAAGGAGGAGCCTAGACTGCTGGGGGAGTTAGGGCACAGGCCATGCAACAGGAGGCTGAGGCCTGCCGCAGAGGATGGAGGGGCAACCACAGTTATCCTGGAACCACAGATTCTGGGTAATTCTGCCTCTGCCTCCCTGCCCAGGGGCCATGATCCCGTCAGGCTGTGCACTTTGCCCCCACACTGCGGTGGGCAGAGTACTTTTTGCCTTCCCACATCCTCCTCCTCTGATCCGAATCCTTTCTTGTATGTGCTGGAGTGGGGACCCCTTCGTCCCCGCCCTTCCCTCTGCCTGGGATACTTGGGGGGCGGGAAGCCCCACTGGCCCCGCCGCGCAGGGCGGGGCGAGTGACAGCCTAGCCTTCCGGGTCTCCCGCACCCGCTCAGGTTTAGGGGTTCTGGATCACGAGGAACACCTGTCCTCGCGGGTCGTTCGGGAACAGGAGGAAGACATCGCACCTGGAAAGCACCGCTTAGTCGTGGGCTTCTGGGTCCCTCTCCATCCCGCCCAGGCTGCACAAATTAGTCGGGAAGTCGGGCGCCCTCCCCGGCAGCCCCCGTCCGCCCCCTCCGAGGCCCTCCGTCGCGCGGCCTCAGTGTCCCCGCTCGGGTCGGGCGGGCGGCGGGGCGGGGCCCGCGGCGCAGAGGGCGGCCGGAAGGGGTGTGGGTGCGGGCGGGCCCCGCGCCGCCCCGCCCCGGGGAGGGCGCCCGGGGCGCCGCATCCTGGAGCAGGTCGCGCTCGCCGCCGCCACTGCCGTCGGGGAAGGTCCAGGCGTGGACATGGGCTCGCATGGTGCCCGCCCGAGCCGCGGCCCCCGCCCGGCGCAGTAACCCCGGAGAGGAGGCGGCCGGGGGTGGCCGCCGGCGGCGAGCGGCATGGAGGGGGCTCACCTGCTCGCGGCCGCCGACGTGCTGCGCCGCTTCTCCGTGAGCGCCGAGCGCGGCCTGAGCCCCGCGCAGGTGACCGGCGCGCGGGAGCGCCACGGCCCCAACGGTGAGCCGCCTGGGCGGGGGGCACCCCGTGGACGCGCCTCCTCGCCCTCGGTCCGGGGCCCGGCGGCGGGCAGGGCGGGAAGCGGGGCTCCGGAAGCCTCGGCGGATGCTCTGCGGGCGCGGGGGCCGCGCCGCCTCCGGCGGTGGGCGGGCTACGCCTGGGAGTCGACGCCCGCCGGCCCCTGGCCTCACCGGGGTCGTCCTCGCGCCCGGGCGCCCGATCCCCAGCCCGCGCCCCGCCGGCCCCTCGCCTCGGCCCGGGTCGCCCTTGCCCTCCCGGCGCCCGATCCCCGGGCCCGGTCCGCTGGCCCCGCGCCTGGACAGGTGCAGCCGTCACACCTGCGGGCACCGGCCGGGCGCCTCCGGCCCAGCCGTTCCCGGAGCCCCAAGGGTTCGGTGAGAGACGGCCCGGAGTGCAGCCCGCCCCGGGCGGCCTCGTCCCCCGCCCCTGCCCGGGTCTTCCTCTTTCTGCAGCGAGGCGGATGTGGCTGGCGGAGGCCACGGGCGCTTTGAACTGCCGTGGCGGGAGCCCCAGCGTCCCAGGGTGGCTGATTGAGGACCTTGGGGAGCCTCCCAGATGAACCTATCCCTGGCTGGGCGCTTGGAGGAAGCCCTCCCGCCCGGGCAGCCCCTCTGCCAGAAGCTGGTCAGCCGGCCCTGTCGTCCAGACGTGGCCCGCGGCGCACCGGAGGCCCGCTGGCGGAGGCTGGAAGTGCCACCGCCTCCCGCCCGGCGGCCTTGGGGGCCGGGCCCGTTGCGCCTGCCGCCCCGTGCCCGCCCCGTCCGCGCGCCCCGCGGGGAGAGGAGCATCTCCCCGGTGTTCCCACGGAGCCCGTGCTTTCCGCGTTCCCAGCCACCGACCCGGCCTGGGGCTGGAGTCTCCCCGCGCGGGGCTGGCTGGGAAATTACGAGAAGCTGTCAGAAGGGCGCTTTGGGGTTTGTATTGGTTTATGAAAACCACTTCTTATATAAATATTATCTTTCTGAAGCAGAAACCCTTTTTTCAAAAAAGTTAGTTGCTATATTTAGGCGAGCTGTGGGAGGAACTGGGGAGATAAATATTATTTAATATCCCCCATTAATGACTTGCAGGGAAAGCGTCCTTAACTGTGGGAGGACAGGGCGGCCTGGGGTGGGCTGAGGCAGGGGCAGAGTTGGGGTCCTCCTTAGAGGACGCTGGGGCCTCTCCCTTGGTTCCCACGGAAAGCTGGAGATGCAGCCCTCGCTTCTGTCCCTGGGAATCACAGATCCTGCTTCCATAGGACCCTGGCTTAAGTTCTTTTTCTATGTAGACTCTATTATGTCTCCATTGGCCCAGCAGAGGTGTTGCTGGCTGGGAGAGAGGCCACCCTAGGCCCCTGCCCTCATTTGTCTTGGTGTAGGCTCTTCCCCCATCCATCTGTGTACTGGGCTGGTTAAGGATGGTGGTATAACTTGTGCTGTGGGCCCATAGGTAGGTGATGTGTGCCGGAAGTGTGGAGAGCACTGTTGGGCTCCTGGGTTCCCTGCTTTGTGGTATTCTTCCTCAGGAAGCTTCCAGGGCTCTGGGAGTTGGCAGGGGAGCCTTGGAAAGCCAGCTGCCCATTCTGCTTGGTGCTGTCCCACCTGAGGAAGAGGCTTGAATGTCTTGTCAGTCTCTGCCAGCAGAGCCTCCATGATGGGTTGACCCCTTCCCTAGCCCTGCCCCTTTGTAGCCACTAGATCCAGGACTAGCCATTGGCCTCTCTGGTCTTGCTCTTCCAGTTATAGTAAAACCCACCTCCCCCCTTCCTTCCCTCCTGATACTGGGACTTAAACTCCGGACTTGGGTGCTCTGTCTCTTAGCTTTTTCAGCCAAGGCTGGTACTCTACCCCTTGAACCACCACTCCACTTCTGGCTTTTTGCTGATTAATTGGAGATAAGAGTCTCATCGACTTTGCTACCCAGGGCTGGCTTTGAACCAGGATCCACAGATTTCAGCCTTCTGAGTGGCTAGGATTATAGGTGTGAGCCACCAGTGCCTGAGTTAGACTCTTTTCTTTTCTTTTCCTTTCTTTTCTTTTCTTTACTTTTTTTTTCTTTTCTTTTCCTTTGTGGGTTGTGGGGCCTGAACTCTGGGCCTGGGCACTGTCCCTCAGCTCAAGGCTAGCCCCCTACCACTTGAGCCACAGCACCACTTATGGCTTGTTCTGCTGAGGAATGGAACCTAGGGCCTCATGCAAACAAGGCAAGCACTCTACCACTGAGCCACCTTCCCAGCCCCCTGAGTTAGACCCTTTTCTTAGGGTTGTTTGTGCCTCTTTAGTGAGATCATTAACGCGTTACGGGCTGCAGCAGAGGAGGTGGGCCGGCAGCCAAGTCAGAACATGGGTAGTAGAGGAGGTGGGGCTGCGGGTAGAGGGGACACCCCAGGGACTAGTGTTTTCCCCCTCCTCACAGGCATCTGTGCACCTGCAGTGTCGTTAGCACTGGAAACCACAAGGAAGTAATTTGCTTAAGTCCTAAAGTTTGCAAATTCTACCTGGAGCTTGGTGAAAATAGAAGTTGGGGTTAGCTCTAACCCTCCTTCCCTGTTCCCTCTAACCTCAGAGCTAGGGCCTGAGCCTGGTAGCATAACCAGTGAGCGTGCCAGACTGCCAGCCAGGAGTCCCTGGTGCTTATGAAATGGCTCCCTGCTAACCTGCAGTGGTGATGGCTTCATGCAGCGCCAGCAGAGCAGAGACCTGGGAACGTTGACATCTTTTAAGTCAAAATAATTCACATTTGTTAATTTATTTGTTTATTCGGGAACAGTCTCACTGTGTAGCCCGGGCATCAGCCTCCTGAGTGCTGAGATTACTGGTACATGCCACCATTTCTGGTTCCAATTTCTTTTCATTAATTTAATTAATTTTTTTTTTTTGGGGGGGGGGTCCGGTCGTGGGGCCTGAACTCTGGGCCTGAGCGCTGTCCCTCAGCTCTTCAGCTCAAGGCTAGCGCTCTACCACTTGAGCCACAGCGCCACTTCTGGCTTTTTTTCTTTTTTGCTTATGTGGTGCTGAGGAATCGAACCCAGGGCCTCAGGCATGCAAGGCAAGCGCTCTACCACTGAGCCACCTTCCCAGCCCCTCATTAATTTATTTTTGAGGTGTGTGCCAGCTGGGGCTTGAATTCTGGGCCTGCGCACTGTCCCTGCGCTTCCTTTGCTCAAGCCTAGCACTTTACCACTTGAGCCACAGTGCCACTTCCAGCTTTTTCTGTTTATGTGGTACTGAGGAATCGAACCTAGGGCTTCATGCATGCTAGGCAAGCACTCTCCCACTAAACCATATTCATAGCCCTTTATTAAAATTAAAAAAATTATTTTGACTATATTGGACTTTTGAACTTGGCCTTGCTCTTGTAACTCAGGCCTTCTACTGCTTGAACTATGCCTCCCAACCCTTTTGGCTTGCAGGGTAAGCCCTGGGCCACAAGCCTCCTCCCTACAGCCTCCCGAATACCTAGGATGACAGATTCATACCATTTTACTTAGTTTATCTGTTGAAATGAGAGTCTTGATTACTTTTTTCAATATATTTTTTATTGTAAAAATACTGTGCAGAAGGGTTACAGTTACATGAGTAAGGTAATGAGTACATTTTGCATTGATGCTTCCTCCTTTTTTTTCCCCCTACCATCCTTCCCCCCCACGACCCCCCCACACCTGTTCCCTTCCGCCCCTTGATAACTTTTTGTCTAGACTAGGCTCAAACTATGACTTCTCACCTCTACCTCCTGAGTAGCTGGGATTAAAGGTATGAGCCACCACACCTGGTTCAATCTATTGTTTGAATAAAAACTTGTACACAGTATAACCTTCAGAAGATATAAAAGTTCTACGATAAAGTCTCCTGAGCCCTGTCCCAGCTACCAATTCCAGTGTCCCCAATTCTTTCTTCTTCTGAGGTAGTCTGAGTGCCCTGACCGCAGCTATGGGCTCTAGGGTCTTTTTCTTGGGAAAGGGAGGGGGATAGGATGAGCTTTTCTGCCCTGTTTCTAACTTGACTGGTGCCATGAGGAGCTGGTCCCACGAGGAGCCTCCTTGGGTGCTGGGGCCTGACCCATTCCCCATTTTTTTTTTTTTTTTGTCAGTTGTGGCTTGAACTCAAGTCCTGGGTGCTGTCCCTAAGCTCTTTATTGCTCAAGGCTAGTGCTCTACCACTTTGAACCACAGCTCCACTTCCGGCTTTTGAGTGGATAAGAGTCTCATGGGGACTTTTCTGCTCCAGCTGGCTTCAAATTGCAATCCTCAGATCTCAGCCTCCTGAGTAGCTAGGATTACAGGTGTGAGCCACCAGTGTCAGGTCCCACTTCTGATGGTCTTCATCCTCTATAACATGGCAGCATTACAAGGAATGTCTACTGTGCATTGCATGCTTTTGTACAGCCTTCAGGATAAGTCTGAGAGGGAGAGGGTGTTTTTTAGAACAACAGTGGTTTCTAACTTGCTGTCCTCCCAGCTGACCTGTCCACTCCCTGCTGCCTGGCCAGTGGTATGAGGCCAACTTAGCATTTTGGATCAGTCTGATGGGAGAATATTCTCTGCTCATTTCCTCTGCCTTTTTCTGTTTGTCAATTGGGCCAGGCGTGGTGGTATGGCCAGAGCTGGCTAGTTCCGTGTGACTGTGAGCAGGCTGCTCATCCTACACGCTGGATGTGGGCCAAAGCCAGAAGCTGGACTGGGTTGGGCACATCCTGCCACGCAGGTCTGCACCTGAGGCCCTGAAGAACCCAAGGCTGTGGGGTCAGGGGAGCCAGCCAGAACTGCTCCTTCCCAGGCCTCATGCTACCCATCTGTGCAATGGGTACAGTGCCCCATGGCTGTTCCAGGCTGGGAGGGTGGCCAGGGCTGCCTGGGCTGTGGCCTTATTTCCTGCCAGCTCAGGCCCTATTGCCACTGGGACTTGGGAAACCCATATGCAAGAGCCTGAAACCAGGCCATGAGAGTGGTGAGGAGGGTGATCGGAGTGGCCTCATTCGCTGGGTGACCTCAGTGTAGCCAAGATGGGAACTGAGATCCCCTAGGGACCTTGCGGGACCTGACACTGACTCTTGAGGGGAGGGCAGCGTTGCCTGCAGCCCTCTGGAAGTTCAGGATGTTTCAGGTTGCGCTCTGGATGCCATACCCCGCCGGGCCTTGCTAGGTAGGCTCAGCACCCTCCACTCCCTCCCCCCCCACCTGTAAACCCCCCCCCCCCCCTTCACCAGGCCCTCTGTGTACCTGAGGCGGGGCCAGGTCCGCCCCACAGTGCAATGAAGCCAGGTGGGCCAGCCAGTCCTTGAAAAGCAGGAGGGGGCTCTTTTCAGGCCCCTGGGTGGCTCCCTGCAGAGGGAGCAGGGACAAGCTGTCCACTCTAGGTTAGATCCTGGAGACAGCAGGGCCAGGGGGGCTGGGCAGGCTGTGCCCAGCAGGCAGGGCCTCTCCCTGCCTCTCTTAAGTGACCATTTAATTGCTCTGTAAATTTACCTTGGAGGAAGATCTTGGTGAGTGCCCGCCTCTCCGGGCTGGTACTAACATTTCCAAGTCGAAATTCCAGTTTTCAGTGTTGTGAGGAAAAAGGAATCCAGGTAGGATTAAGGGAGCAGGTGGTGCTTACACCTAGGGGCCGCCCCTGGGCACCCCTGCTGGCTGCCCTGTTGCTCCCTGGCTCCAGGCAGGGACCCAGGGTCTGTCCTGACACCTGAGCAACTGAATAAACAATGACTGGGGGGTAGGGGGGGGGTGCCAGGGATGACTCAGAGCAGCCTGTAGGCTCCCTCCTGTGTGTGTGTGGGGGGGGGGGGGGGGCTGGAGGGGACAGGATTGCTGACTGGTCAGACCTAGGGCAATGGAGAGCAGCTTGCTGGAAGCAAGGTGGACCCCTTTCTGTCCGATCTGACAGAAAAGTGAACATAAAATACAGGTAGAGGGCCCTAGTGAGATGGGGAGGAGGAACTCCATTGTGCACAGTGGTGGGATTTTGTCAGGACAGGTCTAGAAGATCCAGAAGGACCTGGAAGCCTGTAGTAAGATTGCTGGAGACCTGGGACTGAGCACAGACCTGTCTCACGTAGCTGGTGGTCTGACGGCTGTGTGGCCCACATGCTTGCACAGTCAACAGCTCACGAGGTACAGAGGGGGAAACAGACACCATCTCAGGTGGTGCAGCTGTAGCCATGGCACTCACAAGACATAAAGCAGTATTTGAATTCCAGCCCTGTGAACAGGTTTCTTGACCTACACTTCTACTTCCAGACTTTTCTGCCTGGGCTGGCCTCAAACCTGGATCCTCAGCTCTCAGCCTCCTGAGTAGCTAGCATTACCAGTGTGAGCCACTGGTGCCCAGCTTTATGAAGTATCTCTAGTCACCACCGTTTTGCACTCTGCTCCTGGACCTTGAGTCCACAAACCAAATCCCAGGTTCCCAGACCACCTATTTTGGCAACCATGCCCAGGAGTAGCTGGGAGAAGTCTCCCCGTCCTCATGCAAAATGTCCAGATGAGAATAGAAGAGGCCACGTGACCTAGGGCTAGGCCAGTTGGGGCCTGGAGGAACAACAACCCGTTATGAATCTCTGCCCCTCTCTGTGGCTGGCAGATAGCACTGAGCAGGCAGGTGAGGCACTTCCCAGCTTAGGAAACAAGTGTACCCATCACTGTTGGGGGCCCAAGGCCACAATTTCAGGGAGACCTTCCCCAGGTCCCCAACATGTAGCTGGGGGATGGCAGCCCCTGGGGATCCCTCTTTGACTCTGGGACTCATTTGTGCATAAGCAGAAGGGAGTTTTTCAGGTTTGAGGGGTTGACAGTTGAAGCAGGCATGGCCTCGTAGCTCTAAATACTTGAGGACCAGGTGACTTTAGTGGGTGGCTCTAAGGCCACTATAGAATGGTGGACTGATGGGATACTAGATGTTCTCAGCTGACCTAGACCGGTGGTAGAGACCAGAGGAGGGAAAGCAGGGCAACCTAGAGATTAGGATAGGAGGCTCAGAGCAGGTCAGGAGCCAGAGCAAGCTCAATACTCTGCACTACTTCTAAGCTGTGTGAATGTGAATTAGTTATACAACCACTCTGTGCTTTGACTGCTCTGTAAAATGGGGATGAAAATAAAGAGTCATGTGGCCCAGGAGTCTGGTACCTTCAGAACTAGCAGCATGCCACAGCTGTGGAGTCTTTCCATTGGCCCTCTGGAGACATGCAGAAGGCCCTGGAACACTGCTTGCACATAGTGGGTGCTCATGGCTCTGGGTGGCCATAGCCCTTCAAGGTAGGTGTGGACATCTCTTCCCCATGGGGTAGCTGCTTCCTAGGACCATCAACGCTGTTGATTACAGGCTTCTCATGTGAGAGGCTCGCTGAGTCTCCTCAGGAGGGGAAAATGGAGAACCTTGTGGTGAGATCCAGACTGGGGTAGAGACAGGTTGTTGCAGTAACAGCCCCCAAACTCAGTAACTGATCAGGAGTGGTGATGATAGTTATATCACAGCATTGGGGAGGCTGAGACAGGAGATAATGAAATAGTCTGGGGCCAGTCTGGGTGACATAATTAAACCCTGTCTCAAAACAACACACAAAGCCAGACATTGGAGGCTCACACCTGTAATCTAGCTCCTCAGGAGGCTGCCTTCTGAGGATCATGGTTCTAAGCCAGCCCAGGCAGGAAAGTCTGTGAGACTCTTATCTCCAATTAACCACCAGAAAACTCAAAGTGGTGCCATGGCTCAAAGTGGTAGCCTTGAGTGAAAAAGCTTAGGGATAGCACCCAGGCCCTGAGTTCAAGCCCCAGGACCAGTATACACACACATACCACTAAACTGGAACCCCTAAGGATCAGAGTCATGACTCACTCTGCTGGGTGCCAGGGCAGCTTAGCCAATAGGAGCTCTGCCTGCCTCATGGGCTGTCAAATGGCATGAGGGTCAGAGGTCTGGACTTACTCTACCCAGCATGGTAGCCTCCCTCCCCCCCCCCCCCCCCCCCAGTGTGGCTTCTTCAGTTGAAATGAGTGAGGTAGGTATAACTAGAAATGTTCTCCTTCAACCTAGCTGTGCTGCATTTCCTGTGCTGGCTGGCCATGCATGCTGATGGCCCTGTGCTGGATAGGGTCATGGAACCATCCTGCACAGGAACCTTCTTGAGAACCTTATGCCAGCCCCTTTCAGGTGGAAACTCACAAAGCCAAAAATATCAGGGATGACCTCTAAAGAATGGGTCCTGTCACTTCATTATGGGTCAGGAATCAGGAGGGAAGTTCCAGGTGGGCAGATAGAAAAGGGAAACTGGAGAGACATGTAGCCCCCCACCCCCCAATCCCACCAGGAGCAAATGGAAGGCAACAAGGTAGAGACCAGAGACCTGTGTCCTAATCTTAGGCCCTGACTGGGCTGGAATAAGTATCCTGGGGAGCATGATGCACACACACCATCTAGCAGAAGGGATTTAAGTGAGACTGCAGATAAACTTCCTCCCTTAGTTAGGAGCACTGAAAAGGTGACTGTAGAGCCTTGTGCAATGTGGTGGGCACTGCTGATTCAAGGTGGGGCATGGTCAGACCACCTGCAAAGGCTCTGCTCCATGGCAGGATTGGCCCAGAAACTGGCCTGGCCCTCCCCCAACCTTTCCTGTGCACTTCAGTTAAATAGATCAGAAGGAAAATGTCTGTTTGATTTTAATCTCAACGCAGGACACTGGAGATTACATTTTCCACGGAAAATGTCAGCTGTTGCTTAAAATAGGACTTTAGAGAAAATGCTAGAAAGTGTATTTTTAGGTTATATGTCCCATTTCCCCCCCCCCCCATCCCTGAAGTCCCAACTGGGTGCTTGTAGCTCTCTGTGGGTTGCTGCCAGGTGCAGACCCAAGCTGGCCAGGTGCAGACTGAAGCAGGCCCCCCTGAAGCCTGAGGGCCAGGTTGGTGGACGCATGTAGGACCTGGACCCTGGGTCCAGAAGCTGGCACTGGAAGTGGGCCCTCGGGGAGCTGTCAGGAAGGCCTAAGGCATTAGATGGCCAGAGCTGAGCTTGAGATTGGGAGCCTTCTCTGAACAGCCCCCCACAGACCACTTAACCACTGAGTGATCTTCCTGCTGTGGGACCTTGTTCCAGTTGCTTGGCTACTTGCTTTCCTTTAAGGTTTTTGGGATGATGCAAAGAATTTAGGGACCCGAGGCAGCCTGCTCCAGCTGATACAAAAGGTGTCCTCGGAAATGCAAGGGATAAAATTGGCAAGTAAGCTGCAGTGGGCATCTGCCCCACCTGGGCCTATGGAGCCAAGAAAGGCCCCCCCCGCAGGTCTGGCTTGGAGGGATAGGATCAGCAGAAGGTTGTGGGTTCCTTGGGTGTGGGGCTGGCACTTGTCTGGAAGGCCCAGGAACCTGAGCAGTAAACCGGGAACTTGGTAGTAAAGCATGGGTGTCCTGGCCAGGACTGCGTGGCCATTCGAAGAAGGGCCATGCAGAGGGGGCCCATCAAGAGAACTGTTGATGGTGCGACCTTTGGGCCCCCTTTCTCCTCCAGGCCTCAGTTTCCCTTCTGTGAGATAGGATGGGGCTGGAAGACGTCCCTGGCTCTGAGGGCCCCATGCAAATAGCTCAGCTTGATCAAAGTGAGGTAGGGCAGAGGGTGGATGGTCCTGGACTCCGGCCATCCCATTTGTGGCCTCAGGGCTGTGAGGCTCCTCCCAGGGGGGCACCATGGGGAGGGGGCGCAGACCCCCTCAGTCCCTCTGTGTAACCATCCTCTCTCTTTTCCCCATGCTCCTGTGGCCACCTGGACCCTGCAGAGCTCCCCACGGAGGAAGGTGAGGCTGGGGGACACAGCTTTGTCTTGGTCACAGTCAGATCACATTGCTGTTCACTCTCTCTCCAAGAATGAGGCTTTGGACAAACAACCAAGCCTCTGTGGGCCTCTGGTTCCCTCTGAACTGCAGGAAGCAATGGGGCTGGAGGCACTGATGCTACCCACTTTGTGTGTAGGGGCTGGGCTGGGCCTCACATGTGCTCTTATTCCCAGGGAAGTCCTTGTGGGAGCTGGTGTTGGAGCAGTTTGAGGATCTCCTAGTGCGCATCCTGCTGCTGGCTGCCCTGGTCTCCTTTGTAAGTGGGAAGCCGCTGTCCTGTGGGACCGGGCCACCTGGCTGGGAGAGCTGGGCCCAGCAGGGCTGTCTCATGCTGTGAGCCACAGGGCTGCACTTTACTTGGCCTTGGACACCTCTCCACTCCACTGGTCCCCCAAATATTCCCTGCCCTGCGGGACATCTATTTCCTGTGCCTGGACCTCACTGCTCCACACTGGACCCCACCTCCCTCCACACAATCTGCACCCTCTCCCCATCCTATCTTCTGTCCTGGAAATCAGGAGCTCTCCTCATCCTACTCCACCTCCTCTTCCTCCTCCTCCTCCTCCTCCTCTTCCTGCTCCTCCTCTTCCTCCTCTTCTTCCTCTTCCTCCTTCTCCTCCTTTTCCTCCCTATCCTTTTTTGTCAGTTGTGGGGCTTGAACTAACATCCTAGGTACTGTCCCTGAGCTCTTTTGTTCAAGGCTAAAGCTCTGCCACTTTGAGCCACTGCTCTACTTCTAGTTTTCTGGTGGTTAATTAAAGATAAGAGTCTCATGGAGCTGGGCACTGGTAGCTCATGCCTGTAATCCTAGCTACTCAGGAGGCTGAGATCTGAGGATCACGGTTAGGGCAGAAAAGTCCATGAGACTCCTATCTCCAATAAACCACTCAAAAACCAGAAGTGGTGCTGTGGCTCAAGCAATAGAGCACTCACCTTGAGCTGAAGAGCGCAGGGTCAGCACCCAAGCCCAGAGTTCAAACCCCACCACCGACAAAAAGAAAAAAAAGAGTCTCATGGACTTTTCTGCCCTGGCTGGTTTTGAACCATGTTCCTCAGATCTCAGACTCTTGTTGTTGTTGTTGTTGTTGTTTTTATCAGTCATGGAGCTGGACGCTGTCCCTGAGCTCTTCAGCTCAAGGCTACTGCTCTACCACTTGAACCATAGTGCCACTTCCAGCTTTTTCTGCTTATGTGGTACCAAGGAATCGAACCCAGAGCCTCATGCATGCAAGGCAAGCACTATACCACTGAGCCACCTTCCCAGCCCCTGATCTCAGCCTCTTGAATAGCTAGGATTACAGCCATGAGCCACCATTACTCAGCTTAAAAAAAAAAAAATCTTTAAAATCTCACACAAAAAAGTTCAAAGCCATCCCAGGCAAGGAAGTCCATGAGACTCTTACCTCCATTTAACCACCAGAAAACCGGAAGTGTGGCTGTGGCTCAAGTGGTAAGGCACTCTCCTTGAGCTGAAGAGCTTAGGGACAGTGCCCAGGCCGAGTTCAAGCCCCACAACTGACAAAAAAAAGAAAAAAAAACTCACAAAAAATTTATATTTTACAATTCACCCTGAACATTAAGGCTGCAAGAATAACACAATATGCTGGGAGTGTGGCTTAGTGGTAGAGTGCTCGTCTAGCATGCATGAAGCCCTGGGTTCAATTCCTCAGTACCACATAAACAGAAAAAGCTAGAAGTGGTACAGGGGTTCAAATGGTAGAGTGCTAGCCTTGAGCAAAAGAAGCTCAGGGACAGTGCCCAGGCCCTGAGTTCAAGCCCCAGGCCTGGCAAGAAAAAAAAAGGAAAGAAAGAAAGAAAAAAGAATAACACAACATTTCCTAAATACCAATATTTTATGGCTGAACCCAAAAAAGAAAAAGAAAACAAAAACAACTAAAATATTAGCTAAGGGCTAATATTACCCAAACAGTCAAAAATGAGGTAAAATATCCAAATTATTAGCATTAATTTACCACAATTATGAACTTCAGTCCCCAGTTATTGGCGATGATTGCATGTGTGCAGGGTAAGTGCCCCCACGGCTGGTGGTAGAAGCTACCGTGTAGACCAGCATCTCTTCCCCAAGTGCTTCCACTGCCAGCTCCCCCTCGGGCATTAGCCCACATAGGCCAGGGAGCTTTCTTTTTTTGGTTGGTCTTGAACTCAGTCTGGGCGCTGTCCCTCAGCTCTTCAGCTCAAGGCGAGTGCTCTACCACTTGAGCCATAGCACCACTTCCAGCTTTTTCTGCTTATGTGGTGCAAATGAATGGAACCCAGGGCCTCATGCATGCAAGACAAGCATTCTACCACTGAGCCACCTTCTCAATCCTGGCCAGGGACTGTGGTCTGACTCAGCTATTCCTGTCTTAGCCTAGGTCTCTGAATTTCAGCACTGTAGATGTTTGGACCAGATATCTCTCGGTGCAGTGGGATGTAATATGTGCTTCAGAATGTTTAGGCATAGCTAGACGCTGGTGGCTCATGCCTATAATCCTAACTACACAGGAAGTTGAGATCTGAGGATGGTAGTTCAAAGCCAGCAGAGACAGGAAAGTCCTTGAGACTCTTATCTCCAATCAAGCACCAGAAAACCAGAAGTGGCACTGTGGCTCAAAGTGGTAGAGCTCTCTCCTTGAGCAAAAGAGCTCAGGGACAGTGCCCAGGCCCAGAGTTCAAGCCCCACAGCTAACAAAAACAAACAAACATGGCTGGGAATGTGGCTTAGTGGAGAGTACTTGCTTAACATGCATGAAGCCCTGGGTTCGATTCCTCAGTACCACATAAACAGAAAAAGCTGGAAGTGGTGCTGTGGCTCAAGTGGTAAGAGTGCTAGCCTTGAGTTCAAGCTTCAGGACTGGCAAAAAACAACAGCAACAACAAGAAAATAAAAAACAAATGTTTTGGCAGTACCCTGACCTCCCAGTCATGACCTTTACAAAATAATCTCAGCTGTCCCTGAGGAGGTGAACTTGCCCTAGCTTGACCCCTTCCAGTATTCTCTACAGACTTGGGTTCTGACCTCCTGTGACCTCCTCCTGGCTGTGGCTTCCCTTACATCTTTTCTGGACCTACCACTCAGCCCCCCCCAGCCCGTCTCCCCACCCCCACCCTGTGGGGCCTGGTGAGGAGGTGGGGAGGAAGACAGTGGTCATCTCTGATGGCTAAGCAGCAGACCCTGATTAATGCTGGGGCTGGAGAGGACAGAGGTTAATGTGATTCCCACCCTGGCGCCAATCCCTGCAAGGCCTGAGGAGATCTCAATCTGGAAATTTGGAATGTGGAGAGGGAGGGTGCTAGCTAGGACTGGCCCTTCCCCTCCAGTCATGTCTGGCCACCCTGGCTGCTGCCCTATGGAAACCAGGGCTGTAACAAAAGCATCCATCCATGCAGATGCAAAGCCAAAAAGGTGCTTGTGTCCTTGGTAGCACAGGCAGATCCACAGAAACAGCTGGGGTGTGCTGAATCCTCACTTTGGCCAAAGAGTAGACGTGGCACTTGAGTGGTCTCCACCATGCAGCATAGGTTCCAGAAGAAATGGTAGCCCTCGGGCCACTGGACCTTGAACCTGAGTGTATACTGTGGTCACTTAGGCTTGCCAAGCAGCTTCTGATTCAGGAGGTTTGGGTAGTTTTAAGAACTGTGATTCTGCCGGGCACCAATAGCTCATGCCTGTTATCCTGGTGACTTGGGAAGCTGAGATCTGAAGATCCTAGTTTGAAACCAGCCCAAGCAAGAGAATCTATGAGCCTCTTGATCTCCAATTAACCCAAAAAGTTGTAAGCAGAGGTGTGCTAGAGCACCAGTCTTGGCCATAAAAGCTAAGGGACGATGCCCAGCCTCTGAGTTCAAGTTCCAGTACAGGCATACTCTCCACCCTACTCCCTAAGCCCCACTCCCCAAAAAAACAACCATGTATTTCTGGCAAGTTCTTGGTGTTACCACTCTGCTGTTGCTGTTGCTAGTCTGGGGACCAATGAGAAGTGGTTTTAGGTGGTCAGGAGTCTTCCAGCTGACTAGGTACCATTAAAGGATGGTTCCGGGTGGGATTGAAGCTGTGGCAGTCACACCTCCTCTGAGGAGCAGCCCTCCCCACATCTGGGACTCCCCAGGGTGTCTTCTTGGACAAGAATGTAAGCAGAAGATCCAGGGTTCAAAGGACAGGAGAAGCTGGGCCGTGGTGGCTCATGACTTAATCCTAGCAACTCAGGATGCTGAGATCTGAGGATTGCTGTTCAAAGCCAGCCCAAGCAGGAAAGTCCATGAGACTCTTATCTCCAAACAAACCACTCAGAGGACTGGAAGTGGCTCAGTGGCTCAAGTGGTAGAGCGCTTGCTTTGAGCTGAAGAGCTGAGGGACAGCGTTCAGGCCCAGAGTTAAAGCCCCATGACCACCACCAACAAAAAAAGACAGGAGAACAGGTGTGTGTGTTGGAGGGGGCGGCAGGGCAGACCAGCCCAACTGACCAGCTGTAACCTTGCAGGTCCTGGCTTGGTTCGAGGAGGGCGAGGAGACCACGACAGCCTTTGTGGAACCTCTGGTCATCATGCTGATCCTTGTGGCCAATGCAATTGTGGGAGTCTGGCAGGTGGGAGGCGCTGGGGTGGGGCTGGGTCCTGGGGTCCCCAGATCAGATTTCCGTCTGTAGGCCTTTCTGCTTCCATCTCCACTCTAGGCCCCATGGGTATTCCCGAGGGGAAGACCTGCCAACGCACAGGTCACCTGCCTACTTTCTTCTGCAGGAGCGTAATGCTGAGAGTGCCATTGAAGCCCTGAAGGAGTATGAGCCTGAGATGGGCAAGGTGATCCGGTCAGACCGCAAGGGTGTGCAGCGAGTCCGTGCCCGGGACATCGTCCCAGGAGACATTGTGGAAGTGGCAGGTAGGTAAAACTCTTCTTTGCTCCTTATAAGACTAAGGAGCCTGGTGTCCCTCATCTTCCATCTTTCCAGCTGTGGTGGCTGCTGGATCCCTCCAGAGCTCTTTGGCCAAAGCCTACCCAAGGGACCCTACCTGAACCTTGGGAGCTTCCTGTCTTCCTGGGGTTTAGAATCCAAAACACATCCTCAGCTGAGCCATTCTCCCAATACAGTGGGAGACAAAGTGCCTGCGGACCTGCGTCTCATTGAGATCAAATCTACGGCACTACGAGTAGACCAGTCCATTCTCACAGGTGAGGTCCAGGGGCCAGGGTGGGGCCTGGGCGTGGGTGTGCCTTCAAGGGTGGCTCAAATAACATCCAGTTCCGTGGCCAGGTGAATCTGTGTCTGTGACCAAGCACACGGATGCCATCCCAGATCCCAGAGCCGTGAACCAGGACAAGAAGAACATGCTGTTTTCTGTGAGTCCTAGGATGCCCACAGCCTCAATGCTAAGGATAAAAATAATGTTAATAGGTCTGGGAATGTGGTTTAGTGGTAGAGTACTTGACTAGCATGTGTGAAGTCGTGAGTTCCTCAGCACCACATAAACAGAAAAGGCCAGAAGTGACGCAGTGACTCAAGTGATAGAGTGCTACCCTTGAGCAAAAAGAAGCTCAGGGACAGACAGTGCCCAGGCCCTGAGTTCAAGCTCAAGGACTGCCAAAAATAAAACAAAAATGTGAATATTAATCACACTCCTGTAGGAAAGGAGCTCATTGGTTACTAGAAATACTGCAAATGGATAATAATCATAATAGTTTGTTTTATGGAGGCCTGGGTGTCTGGCACTGTCTAAGCCTACACATAATAGTTTATTTAATCCTTACAACAGACCTTTGAAATAAGGTTATCTGTATTATTTACTTATCTGTATTTTCCAGCTAGGAAACAGATTCAGAGAGGTTAAGTAAATTGCCCAAGGTCCCACAACCAGTTGAGATGTGAACTTAAACACCCAGGGCCCAGAGCTTTCTCTTTTCCTGTGAGGATAGCCTGCCTTAACCTGGCAGAAACTGTCATTAGTAACTCAGCTGAAAATCCTCCAGAGTAAGGAAACCACAAAGTGGTGAAGAGGTAGGGAATAGCTCACTGGTGGAGTTATTGCTGAGCATTTGTGAGGCTCTAGGTTCAATACCCAGCACTGAAAAACAGAAGAAAGGATGGTGTTGGTCCATTTCTCAAATGGGAAGGCTGAGTCCATGTCATATGTCCCTGGTTCTATTGGGAGAGAATGGCTTTAACTGCTAGGAGAGAGGTGCCCTGTGGTCTCAGAGAGAGTCAGGAGGTAGACTCACAGCTGCCCATGGGCAGCCTGGAGCCAAATGTGGAACACCCGATGCCCCATGGAAGGGCTAGGCCAGCTGGGCAGTGGCCTATGGTACCAGGGGTAAGAGCGAGAAAGCATGCCTGGAAATGAATGCTCATGCAGAGCTGAGATCCCTGCCCCCCCGGACCCCCGGCTGCTTTGGGACAGGGAGAGGGGCACTAAGGTTTTTCTGAGGAGGGCAGTACAGCTGGCCTTAGCTGAAGAGTGTAGAGGACACAGCTCCCTTGCTCAAGGTGGAAGAGCCGTTTCTACCAGTACCTGCTCACTTGCTCCCTGCATGGCGCACCCATCTGAGGGGGCTAGTGGGAACATGAGCCTCTGTTGGGCCTTCTGTTCCATGAGAAGACACTGGGGCAGAGATCTGCCTGGCTCCTGCACCAGGACCTGGGGAGAATGAGGATGCTTAGGCTCAGGTTTCTGGATTTAGAAAACATTTATGGACTGTTTACCTGGGATCATTGCCAGACACACTTTTGTGTGGCCGTGACGGTTGAATCTCATTTTGGTGGATTTGAACAGTGGGTCCCTGAACTATACCAATGGATTACATTGTCAGTGTCACCCCTGAAGCCTCCTGTATCAAGCGCTGTGTGAGGCACTGAGGACATGGTGATAAACCATGTCCTGTGGAGAGCAATAACCCAAGGAATGCTTGGTTTCTAAGCCTGGAAACACCATCCACATAGAGAAGAAGGCTCAATGACAAGAGCCTGCACCAGCTCAAAGGGATTGGGGGTTCTGGCCTGGCTAGAGGCTAAGCAGCCCTTCTCTTGTCCTCTCTTTGGTCAGGGCACCAATATCTCATCGGGCAAGGCTG
This sequence comes from Dipodomys spectabilis, assembly GCF_019054845.1. NCBI lineage: Eukaryota > Metazoa > Chordata > Mammalia > Rodentia > Heteromyidae > Dipodomys > Dipodomys spectabilis. Next base: position 398,128 of record NW_024870927.1, read on the forward strand.
TGGGTGTGGCAGTGGCCACAGGCCTGCACACAGAGCTGGGCAAGATCCGGAGCCAGATGGCGGCTGTGGAGCCCGAAAGGACACCCCTGCAGCGCAAGCTGGATGAGTTTGGGCGGCAGCTGTCCCATGTCATCTCTGTGATTTGTGTGGCAGTGTGGGTCATCAACATCGGCCACTTTGCTGATCCAGCCCATGGCGGCTCCTGGCTCCGTGGCGCTATCTACTACTTCAAGATTGCCGTGGCCTTGGCTGTGGCAGCCATCCCCGAGGGCCTCCCGGCGGTCATCACAACATGCCTGGCACTGGGCACACGGCGCATGGCACACAAGAATGCCATCGTGCGGAGCCTGCCCTCCGTGGAGACCCTAGGCTGCACCTCGGTCATCTGCTCTGACAAGACAGGCACACTCACCACCAATCAGATGTCTGTCTGCAGGGTGAGTGAGTAGCCGCGGCCAGCCTGAGGTCCCTTGGGCTGTGTGTTGCAGGCCTGCCTCCCCAGCCTCCTGTTTGGTGAGAAATGGAGAAGAGCTGTGGGCTGGCTCCAGGGAAGGATGGGTAGCACAGCCTTGTGTTCGTGGCACAAAGCGGGCAACAGTGTCTGGCTTCATGTATGTCCCTAGAGCTTGTGTGTCACTGTGGGATCCCCAGTCTCCCCATCAGATGCCTGGCTGCTAAGTGAGCCCTGCCAGGTTACCTTAAAGGATCCCAGAGAGGGTCAAGTGCAGGCCTTAGGTCTGAGCCAAGTGGGTCCAGACAATTCCAACCTGTGTCATCCTGACTGTAAACAGTGCCCGTCACTAGATATGCCAGCTCCAGTGATCCGGGAAGGGCTAGGGCAGGAATTATTTATTCTCTGGCACTACTCTCCACATGTTCCAGGGATTCTGGCAGAGATTCCATGGGGCAGAGGCTCCTCTGTGACTCAGTAGGGAGTGGTTGGAGGGAGGTGAGACCTGTGGTTGCTTCCTGCTGGGCTCCCCATTACTACTCTTCTAGTCTTCACATAGTCCTCAGGAACCAGCCTCTTAAAATCCTTAGACTTTGGGGCTGGGAAGGTGGCTCAGTGGTAGAGTGCTTGCCTTGCATACATGAGGCCCTGGGTTCGATTCCTCAGCACCACATAAGCAAAAAGAAAAAAGTCAGAAGTGGCACCGTGGCTCAAGTGGTAGAGCGCTAGCCTTGAGCTGAAGAGCTGAGGGACAGTGCCCAGGCCCAGAGTTCAGGCCCCACAACCGGACCCCCCCCCCCAAAAAAAAGATGCTTAGATCTTAAGCCCATTGGAGCTCATCAGAGGCTGAGGTAGAGGAAGAGTGCCGGTGAGTTTCACTGCCCAGTAGCCTCTGACTTGCTGACATTTGTAGGATGTCATTTGACATTCTTGACAGAAGTCAGGCTTTGGGGAGTACAGGGGAGGGGTTTCAGGGTGCAGCATGCCAGACTGCTGCCTAGAAGCAGAGAGATGAGTCAGAAGGAACAGCATGGAGCACCTATTGGGTGCTAGGTTGGCCACTGGGAGAATGTACAGAAAGGAATTTTCCAGAAAGCAAGAACCACCTCCCTTGCAGAGCTGGAGACAAACAAGACATGGACTGCCTAGGAGGGAAGGGCCCATGACCGGGATACACGGGCAGGAGCTGGGTGGCCCAGCAGCCTGAAGGGCAGCGGTTACTTGCTGAGGTGAAGATGTGTGCCTTGGTTTCCATAAAGGCCAAGAATCCATACCCTTGAAAAGAAGGGCCAGTTTGATCTGAGCCCACTTTCTGCCTGGGTCACCAGTGGAGGAATGGATTTAGGAACTTAGCTGGCATTACACAGTGACACTGACAAGGACTCCTAACCAGCTTCAGCCTCCCCCAACTCTCAAGTGCTCCCAGATGCTGAAGAGTGGACCCCTCAGGAGTCCAGAGGTGTGGCCATTCCAGGGGTGGACACAACTGGGCCAAACAAAGTCCCTTACTCACCAAGACCCTGTGCTAAGGACTTCCCTTCAGGGACGGAGGCTCTTGTGAGGGGATACATCAAGGACCCTGTCTTCTCTGGCTTTCTTCAAGAAGGGAGACTACTGCTCCTGAGTTTACCCTTGTCCCCCACAGATGTTTGTGGTGGCAGAAGTGGACCCAGGCTCCTGCCGTCTGCATGAATTCACCATCTCGGGTACCACATATACCCCAGAAGGCGAAGTGTGAGTAGTAGAGGGGATGGAGCCTCTGGCAGCCTGGCCTGCAAGGGCCAGTACAGAGGGGTGAGTGGGTGAGGTTCCTGGGAGTGGGGACATGGCCTGTTCTGACCTTCTGCTTCCCAGGCGGCAAGGGGAGCAGCTTGTACGCTGTGGGCAGTTTGACGGGCTGGTAGAGCTGGCAACCATCTGTGCCCTGTGCAACGATTCAGCCCTGGACTACAATGAGGTAGGCCCCCATTCCTCTCATGGCCTCCCTGACATCCAAGTGCTGTCCAGGGACAGACCCTTCACCCAGGAGTCAGTGGCTCATTCCTGTAATACTTGTCACTCAGGAGGCTGAGATCTGAGAATTCCAGTTCAAGGCTAGCCACAGCAGGAAAGTCCACGAGACTCTTATCTCCATTAACCAGCAAAAAAAAAAAAAAAAAAACAAAACTGGAAATGGCTCAACTGGTAGAGCATCAGCCTTGAGCAAAAAAAAAAGCTAAGGAACAGTGTCCAGGCCCTGACTTCAAGCCTCAGTACTGGCACTAAAACAACTAACTACATACGTATATAACTGTGCTACATTTCCATCTTACTCAGATTTGGCTCTGGAACTCCACCCCTATTGCAGGGGCTGAAGTGCCAGTGGATCATGGGGAAGAGATCAGGTAGTGGCCAGAATGGAGCAGTACATGAAGCAGCAGCCACAGCGCACGAGAGACCCAGTCTACAAAAGCCAGACGTGTCCAGTACTGAAGGCCATTCATGTAGCTGGGGCAGGGAAACATAGAAGGTGGGAGGGTACTCGTGCCTGTGGAGCAGCCTTAGCCAGAGCCATGCTACACTGAGGGCACGTAGAGTACCACCAAAGGGTTTTGAGCCAGGAGAGGAATATAGTCACATTTGCATTTATAACAGTCTCTTCAAAGCCAGGCACTGGTGGCTCATGCCTGTAATTCTAACTACTCAGGAGATGAGATCTGAGGATTGCAATTTGGAGCCAGCCTTGGCAGGAAAGTTTGTGAAACTCTTATCTCCAGTTAACTACCAAAAAGCCAGAAGTAGAGCTGTGGCTCAAGTGGTAGAATGCCAGTCTTGAGCCTTAAGAGAAAAAGCTAAAGGAGAGCTAGCTCCTAGGTCCTGAGTTCAAGCCCCAGTACTGGTACAAATAAAAAAGAGGAGGAAAGAAGAAAGGAAGGAAGGAAGGAGAGGGAGGAAGGAAGGAAGGAAGAAAGAGAAAGAAAGAAGAAAGGCTGGGAAGGTGGCTCAGTGGTAGATTAATTGCCTTGCATGCCTGAGGCCCTGGGTTCGATTCCTCAGCACCACATAAGCAAAAAGAAAAAAAAGCCAGAAGTGGTGCTGTGGCTCAAGTGGTAGAGCGCTAGCCTTGAGCTGAAGAGCTGAGGGACAGCGCCCAGGCCCAGAGTTCAGGCCTCACGACCGGACCCCCCCCCCCCCAAAAAAAAGAAGAAAGCACCTCCTAGAGCCCTGTGCAAACAACAGCATAAACAGGATGCTAGGGACTAGGAAGCCCTGAATGGTTCTTTGGTCTCAAGAGATGCCAGCTAAACCCTGCCTGGAACTTCAGGAGAGGCAAGAAGGCCAGAGAGAGATTTAGGAGTTGAAAATTCTGAGACTTGGTGAAATATTTAAGTAAAAGAGAGGAAGAGGTCAGAGAATCCCTTGTTGTACCCCAAGCGGTCCCCAGTGAATAAGCTCCTAGAGGCAAAATTGGACATATTGCTCTCAATCTCAAGAGGAAGGTCTTGTGAGGCCAGGCAACTGCTGTTGTAAGCCGACCCCAGGAAGAGAGGCAGGAGCTTCTAGAGACTCTGGGAGAGAAGGTGAGGGTGAGGAGTGAGGCAGGCAGCAGGTTAGCTTCTGCATCTGGTGAAGGAGCTGAGTGGCACAGAGAAAGGAGAGCAGGAGGGGTGTGTGGTTACTGCTGCCAAGGCCTGAGAGGCTGAGGATTACTGCCAGATACCATCTAACCCAGATCTGCAGCAAGGAGGCTCCACACAGGGGCAGAGTGGTATAAGAAGAAGGTGAGGCTGGGGAAGTCCCAAGTGGGCAGCAAGCCCCTCACTCCCTGTGCACTGGGACTCCCCAGGCCAAAGGTGTGTATGAGAAGGTGGGAGAGGCCACGGAGACAGCCCTGACTTGCCTGGTGGAGAAGATGAACGTGTTCAACACTGACCTGGACACCCTGTCCCAGGTGGAGCGAGCTGGCGCCTGCAATGCGGTGAGCAGGATGGGGGTCCAGGCCTGGGCTGTACAGCTGGGGTTCCCAGGACTTCTGGAGATAGGAGAGAGGAAAGTACCATGTTAGGAGGCTTCTGGGAGGAGGAAGGACCTCACATATGTGAAATTCAGCTTCAGAGCAGAGAGAGGGACATATGCAAAGTAGACAAGGGCACACAGAGTTGGGGGGTGCCTGTGAGCTCTGGAAATGGCAACTGTGGGGGAGGAAGGAGGGGTCCTTGAACTCTGGGGTCAGAGGAGTGCAGATCTATGAGGGTCTTCTTGGGGCCTGTGAGAGGCAGGTCAGCATCCCTGGCTCTGCCCCTCATGTCCTGACCTGCGTGAACCCACAGGTAATCAAGCAGCTCATGAGGAAGGAGTTCACCCTCGAGTTCTCACGGGATCGGAAGTCCATGTCTGTCTACTGCACACCTACCCGTCCCAGCCCCAAGAGCCAGGGCAGCAAGATGTTCGTGAAGGTAGGGCCTGGCCATGGGGACTGGGGCTCCAGGGGTAACAAGGGGGACTGGCTCCAGTTCTTGGAGACACCAGGCACTGAACTGCCACCCATTGAGCAAGTGAGAGTCTAAAGTAGGGGTGGCCAGTGCCCTGCAGGGCCCTGGGAGCAGCACCTAGATATGGTGGGGATAAGGTAGGACCAAGGGACCCAGCCAGCCCTTGACCCTGGCCCAGGCTGAGGACTACCACCTCACCACATGACCTTGAAGTCACCCAGGATTTCCATTTCATGGGGCTGAAATCCTAATGGCACCAGGCAGGAAAAAGCATAGAGAATGTGAACCCATCCCACCCCTTGGGGTCATCTGTGTGCCTCTGTGGGCTTCAGTCTCCCCATGTGGACAGTGCTGTTGGGCTAGAAGCTCCCAGAAGCCCTTTTTCCCTCTATGGTAGGATCTGTGTGAGTGCTCTTCCCTTTGGTGATTGGCTTTTCGGAAACTGAATCCCAGGGAGGGAAAGGAGCCTCCACCCAAGCCTCCACCTGCAAGGCCACCTGTGGTTGCCTCCAAACCTGGTGCTTCTGCCCCAAGCTATGTTGGTTTCAACCCCTTGTGAGAGGAAAGGTTTTCACACCAGGAGCACTTCCTGCTTTGCCAGTGTGGAGTGGGCTTTAGGGAGTTGGAGAAGCCACTGAAGGGGCATCCAAGGGACGAGTTCTGGGCCTGGGTGAGGTCAAGGCAAGACCCCAGTGGTGCTAAGGAACCTTGTCACCCTTTCACAAAGGCCAACCTTTCCAAGCCACACCCACCACACCTCCCTCCCTAGTGACCACTGAGCCCCCCACCCCCCAATTGCATCCTAATGGCAGTGCCAGGCAGAGGTGCAGGATGCCAGTCTCTCCCCCACCCCCACCTCCAGATACTGCATGGCCATGCTCCCTGTAGGTTTGGCTTTCTCACAAGGAAGCCTGTTTGGGTCCCACCCTGAGCCTCTGATAAGTGGATTCTGGGCCCTGCCTCTATGTATGCCCTTGGGTGTCTTAGGCAGGAGGGAGCTCCCTGTGGTAGAGTTGCCTCACTCCCTCTCTCTCCCCTCTGCAGGGGGCTCCCGAGAGTGTGATTGAGCGCTGCCGCTCAGTTCGAGTGGGGAGCCGCACAGTACCCCTGAATGCCACCTCCAGGGAGCAGATCCTGGCAAAGATTCGGGACTGGGGTTCAGGCTCAGACACCCTGCGCTGCCTGGCGCTGGCAACTCGGGATGAGCCCCCCAGGAAGGAGGACATGCAGCTGGATGACAGCAGCAAGTTTGTGCAGTATGAGGTGGGTGCTGGGAGCTGAGTTCTCCTAGAGGAGGCTGAGCAGGCAGCTGGTCAGGCCTGAGCTCAGGCCCAGCATATGTCTGTCCTCTCCACAGACAGACTTGACCTTCGTGGGCTGTGTGGGTATGCTGGACCCACCCCGGCCGGAGGTGGCTGCTTGTATTGCACGCTGCCGCCAGGCTGGTATCCGAGTGGTCATGATCACAGGGGACAATAAAGGCACAGCTGTGGCCATCTGCCGCCGACTTGGCATCTTCGGGGACATGGAGGACGTGTTAGGCAAGGCCTACACAGGCCGTGAGTTTGATGACCTCAGCCCTGAGCAGCAGCGTCACGCCTGCTGCACGGCCTGCTGCTTTGCTCGCGTGGAGCCCACTCACAAGTCCCGCATTGTGGAGAACCTGCAGTCTTTCGATGAGGTCACAGCCATGGTGAGGCCCGGGCTTGGAGCTGGGGAGGGCTTGACATGATTATGACTGGAAACTGGTTGTTTTGATCCACCCACCACCCGCTACCCTCCCCCCGCCTTTTTTTCTTTTTGTCAGTTGTGGGCCTGGGCACTGTCCCTCTGCTGTTCAGCTCAAGGTTAGCCCTCTACCACTTGAGCCACAGCGCCACTTCCGGCTTTTTCTGCTTATGTGGTGCTGAAGAATCAAACCCAGGGCTTCATGCATGCAAGGCAAGCACTCTACCACTGAGCCACCTTCCCAGCCCGACCCCCTTTTTTTTTGTTTTTGTATTGGTGCTGGAGTTTGAACTTGGGTACTGGATGCTGTCTCTTAGCTTTTTCATTCAAGGCTGATATTCTCCCACTTGAGCAACAGCTCCATTTCCAGCTTTTTGCTGGTTAATTGAAGATCTCAGGGACTTTCCTAAACCATGGCTGGATTTGAACCATGATTCTTAGATCTTGGCCTCCTGAGTAGTTAGGGTTACCAGTACGAGCCCCTGGACTCTTGGCTTGTAAGCTGGTAGTTAACTTTATCTTTGGGCTCTGTGCTGACTTTGACCTCCATCTGAACTAGATTATTTTGCTTTGAGCTGGACACTGATAGGGATTCCAGCCTTGAACTGGACTTCCAACTCATTCTGGATACTCACCTTCACCATCTTCACCTTAATTTTGTTTGGCCTCAGTTTTTATCTGGCCTCCAATCTTTTTTTTTTTTTTTTTTTTTGTCAGTCGTGGGGCTTGAACTCTGGGCCTGGGCGCTGTCCCTCAGCTCTTCAGCTCAAGGCGAGCGCTCTACCACTTGAGCTACAGCGCCACTTCCGGTTTTCTGGTGGTTTATTGGAGATAGGAGTCTCACGGTCTCTCCTGCCCGGGCTGGCTTTGAACCGAGATCCTCAGATCTCAGCCTCCTGAGTAGCTAGGATTACAGGCGTGAGCCACCAGCGCCCGGCTATGGCCTCCAATCTTAACCTTGACAGCAACTCAGACTTTTAAGAGTACCCTTGACTTGGCCTCTGATTTGGGCATGGCCTCTACCTTAATCTGTTTTTAAAATTAATTTGTTAGTAGTAGTAGTAGTAATACTGTAACTTGAACCTGGTGGCTCCTTGGCCACCAGGCAAGCCTTCTGTCACTTGAACCATACCTCCAGCTCTTTAATTTTTTTCTTTTAGTTGGTCGTAGAGCTTGAGCTCAGGGCCTGAGTGCTGTCCTTAAGCTTTTTTGCTCAAAGCTAGCACTGTAGCTCTACTAGAGCTCTACCACAGCTCCACTTCTGGCTTTTTTTTTTATTATCATTAAGTGGTGATAAGAGTCTCATGGACTTTCCTGTCTGAGCTGGCTTTAAACCAAAACCCTCAGATCTCAGCTTCCTGAGTAGCTAGGATTACAGGTGTGAGTCACAGGCCCCCAGCCATAAGCTTGCTTATTTATTTATTTATTTTTGATGTATGAGGTTTGAACTCAGGACCTTACATTTACTCTGCCAGTTGAGCCACATTCCCAGCTCTTTTTTGCTTTAGTTATTTTTTTCAGATAGCATCTTGAGTTTCACCTAGGGTTGCCCTTGGATCTCAATCCTCCTACATATGACTTCTCACATAACTGGGAGCCTAGTTGCAAGCCACCATGCCTACCTTCTTAATTGAGATGGTGGGATGGGAAGGTGGCTCAGTGGTAGTAAAGTGCTTGCCTACAGGCTGGGAAGGTGGCTCAGTGGTAGAGCGCTTGCCTTGCATGCATGAGGCCCTGGATTCGATTCCTCAGCACCACATAAGCAAAAAGAAAAAAGCCGGAAGTGATACTGTGGCTCAAGTGGTAGAGCGCTAGCCTTGAGCTGAAGAGCTGAGGGACAGCGCCCAGACCCAGAGTTCAGGCCCCACGACTGGACCCAAAAAATAAATAAATAAATAAATAAAATAAAGTGCTTGCCTTGCATGAGGCTCTGGATTCAATTCCTCAGCACCACATATGCAGAAAAAGCCAGAAGTGGGGCTGAGGCTCAAGTGGTAGAGCGCTAGCCTTGAGCTGTAGAGCTGAGGGACAGCGCTCAGGCCCAGAGTTCAAGCCCCACAAAAAAAAAAAAAAAAAAATTGAGATGGTGCCTTGCTTTTTGCTTGGGCTGACATTGAACCACCATCCTCCCTTACGACTTGGGTGGGCTGAACTTGAGAGAGACAGAGCAGTGGAAGGAAAATGTCTCAGCTGTGTCCTGTCTGACCTACAGACTGGTGATGGGGTGAATGATGCCCCGGCCCTGAAGAAAGCAGAGATTGGCATCGCCATGGGCTCAGGCACAGCCGTGGCCAAGTCAGCCGCAGAGATGGTGCTGTCAGATGACAACTTTGCCTCCATCGTGGCTGCAGTGGAAGAGGGTCGCGCCATCTACAGCAACATGAAGCAGTTCATACGCTACCTCATCTCCTCCAATGTTGGCGAGGTTGTCTGGTGAGGCCCCGGAGCCCCCTCCTTGCCTTCTGTACCAGGCATCAACGTATCCATGCTTGCTAATCTATGAATATGGTCTGACCTGCCCCCTGCCATCCCCCACCCACCCCAGCATGCCTGGAAAGCCTCCAACACCCCTCCCACCATGACCACCTCAGAAAAGCCAGATTCACCTTTGTGGAGGAGTGTGTCTGTGTGTGTGTCCATGTGTATGTACTGTGCCCTCTTACACAGCTGGAGGCATAAATACAAGCAGGATATGTGACAGAGTAATTCTGCACATAATTCTGTGCACATGTTCCAAATGGCTGGGAAATGGTGAATGTGCACAGATTTTTCTGCCTCTGCTTACTGAAGGACACAGAAGTTATTATTGTCGGACTCTGATAGATGCAACGTGTACTGCATATATCTGATGTCTGTGGGATGTGTGTGTGTGTGTGTGTGTGTCTGTGTCTGTGTCTGTGTCTGTGTCTGTGTTCCCTTAGCCCTACTAGGTTGGAAATTCAGAGTTAGCACTGGGGCAGGTAGGCTGGGCAGAAATAGGTGGTGCCCTGTTCACTTACCCTGGCTTGTATACACGCACGTGCGCACACACACACACACACACACATGCATTCACGCATGTACGTGTGTGCACCTCCCCCCCTTGTTTGTGTATGCTGTATGGCAGCAGCACCAGCAGAGAGACAGCTGGAATTGAGACAGGGTAACCCCATCCTGGGCTGGGAGACATAGCCAGACCTCTGCCTGCAGGGGCTAAGCCCATGCCTCTGGTTTTAGCATCTTCCTCACAGCAATTCTGGGCCTGCCTGAAGCCCTGATCCCCGTGCAGCTGCTCTGGGTAAACCTGGTAACCGACGGCCTACCTGCCACAGCCCTGGGCTTCAACCCACCTGACCTGGACATCATGGAGAAGCCACCCAGGAGCCCCCGAGAGGCCCTCATCAGTGGCTGGCTTTTCTTCCGGTATTTAGCTATCGGAGGTGAGCGGGAGCCAGGTGTCAGTTACATTCACACGCTTTCTAAGGAGCTATGCCAGTTAAGTTTCAGACTACAGACACTTCAACTCAGCCAGTGTTATGAAAGAAATGCTAGGGGCTCATGTAACTGAAAAGACTAGGCATACTTCAGGTATGGCTGGATCCAGGCCTCAGATAGTAGCACTATTCATATTTTGGCTCTGCCTTCGCTCCATTCTCAAGCAGGTGTCCCTCAGGGTGACAGAATGGCAGCTACATCTCCAGCCTGCCTGCTCAGGCCCAAAATCAACAGAAGAGAGAGCCTTGTGACTTAAAGAGGGTTCTCTCATGGAAGTCCAAGAAATAGGGAAGGGAATTGGGCAGCAGAGAACCGCAGCTGGGTACTGTATCCAGTCTTCCTTCCCTCCTCCTGCAGTGTACGTGGGCCTGGCAACTGTGGCAGCTGCTACCTGGTGGTTCCTGTATGACGCTGAGGGGCCTCATCTCACCTTCTACCAGCTGGTGAGCACACGGTGGCCTGAGAGCATGTTGGGCAGCTCTGGGATAGACTCACAGATTGGGTTGTGGGAGTTCGTGTCTAGACCCCAAGGCTAACTCACAGCTCCTTCTGTAACTGTCTACCACACAAGGAGCCAGCTCAGCCAGCCCTGAAGTGCCTATGCTTTCTCTCGGCTGCTTCAATTGGGGACTAAAGGCCATAAGCAACCCAGAGGTTTCCCCTCACCAAGGAGCCCCCAGACACAGGGGTCTCAGAGGAGTGTGCATGGTGGAACTTGAGGCAGAGGGTCAACAGGTGTTTCTCAGGTACCAAACCAGAGGCCTCTGGCCAGGAGGTGCCTGCCCCAGCCTCGCTTCGGACAGCCTGGATACAAGTTCCAGAAGCTGTTACCGTCAGCCTGAGCCTTGGCTTGGAAGGTTTTATCCTTGAAGCAAGAGCTACAGGGCAGGAAGGTGGCTTTTCTTCTCTACAAAACAGCAGCCCAGATGCCACATTTCTTTTTTTTTTTTTCTTTTACGGTTTGTCTTCTTAGCAGTACTGGGGTTTGAACTCAAGGCCTCACCCTTACTCAACTTTGCTTGCTCAGCTGTTACTCTACCACTTGAGGCACCCCTGTGGCCCTGCTTTTTTCTTTTTTCTTTTTTTTTGAATGTTTTTTTTTTATTGTAAAAATACTGCACAGAGGGGTTACAGTTACATAAGCAAGGTAATGAGTACATTTCCTATCGAGCATTGTTGCCTCCTCCTTTGTTTTCCCCCTACCATCCCTTTGCTTTTTTTTTTTTTTTTTGGTCAGTTGTGGGGCTTGAACTCTGGGCCTGGGCACTGTTCCTCAGCTCCTCAGCTCAAGGCTAATGCTTTACTACTTGAGCCACAGTGCCACTTCCAGTTTTCTGAGTGGTTAATTGGAGATAATAGTCTCACGGACTTTCCTGCTTGGGCTGGCATTGAATGGCAATCCTCAGATCTCAGCCTCCTGAGTATCTAGGATTACAGGCCTAAGCCACTGGTGCCCAGCTTTGCTGGTTATTTTGAAGATAGAATCTAGCATAGTTTTCTCCCCAGGCAGCATTGAACTGTAGTCCTTCAGGTCTCAGCCTCCTGAGTGCCTAGGATTAGAAGTGTGAACCACATTCCTGGCTGTGGTGCAGAGTCAGCCTGGCCCCCATCCCAAGCATTGCCCATCCCTCCTGCCCCCTTCCCTGCAGAGCCACAGCTCACTCTTGGGAATCTGCTCTCCTGGCCCATGTGGGACTCAGAAGCATCCCAGCCTGGAGCATGGGAACCGTGCCGCTTCCGTCTAGCCCTGTGGCTGCCACCATCCTATAGACGAAGGGCCCCTGACCTCTATCCTCCAGCTGCATACTTCCTCTGCAGTGTCTCACAGGCAAAAAGCCCAGGCAAAGTCTTTTTCCTCCTCTTCCATGTCCTTGCAGTTCCATTGCTTACTGATCCACCCCACCCACTGCCAGTCAGCTGCATTTGCTTGGTCCCCTCTTTCTGGTGCCTCTGAGGTCATGTCCATTCTCACCTAGCCACCACTGTGTGCAGGGGCGCACCTTCCTGATGTTCTGGCAGATTCTAGGCAGGTAGTCTCTTCAAAGAACTGAATGTCACAGTGGAGAAGGAACCATGAAACAGACAGTTGCAGTCTTCCTTTCTTTTTTTTTTTTTTTTTTTGGGGGGGGGGGTCAGTCGTGAGCCTTGAACTCAGGGCCTGGGCACTATCCCTGAGCCCTCTTTGCTCAAGGCTAATATTCTTTAACTTTGAGCTATAGCTCCACTTCCGGTTTTCTGGTGGTTAGTTGGAGATGAGTCTCATGAGGACTTTCCTGCCCAGGCTGGCTTTGTACTGTGATCCTCAGATCTCAGTCTCCTGAGTAGCTAGGGTTACAGGCGTGAGCCACCCCAGGTGTAGCCATCTTAAAGTAGAACTTTTAGCTAGAGGTGTTGGGTTTCAAGAGAAGTCTAGAGACCCAGGATTTGTAGAAGAAGCTACCAAAAAGGAGCAGAGTAGTTAAGGGCAGGGGGCATAAAATCTGGATCCTGGCTGTAGGATTCACACTGTAGTTCACTACCTGCTAGCTGTATGATTTTGTCTGAGCTGCTTGACCTCTCTGTGCCTTGATTTCCTCATCTATAAAATGGATAATAATGTTCTTATAGGGCTTTCAAGATGATTGCTACATTAGTACTTGTAATACTGATGCTCAGTAAAGGCATATATGTGAAGTTAGTGAAACAAGAAGGGGAACCAGGTATTACATGCTTGTAATCCTAGCCCTGAGAGGCTAAGGCAAGAGGGAAGGATCATAAAGTTCAAGGCCAACCTGGGCTATATAGTGAGCAATCTCTCAAAAACAAACCAAACCAACAAACTAAAAATCTGAAGGCTGTGAAGCACAAGGAGAATCCTCAGCTAGGCAGGCAAGGGAAGAGGGGGCGAGCAGGCTTCTCAGATGGGAATGGGATCCATCCCTCAGAGCTCATGATATATCTAGGAGAGCAGAAGTGCCAGCCCTGAGCGCCTCTCAAACTGGGCTGGGGAGCAGAGGGAGGGGGGCACAAGTGGGAGAGTCTCACCAAGTACAGGAAGCCCTAAGTTCAAATCCAGCATCACCAAGAGAAAAAAGAATGATTGAGTGGGTGGGGCCACAGCACACGGAAGGATTTGGCTCTTGGTTACTGGGTAGAGGGAGCCAGGCTCCAAGGTAAGAACATTTTTCCCTTCTGTGTGATCAGCACCCAATACAAAGGGGTGCAGGGCTGGGGGATGGCTCAGTGTTAGCACCCCTATCTAGAGCAGACTGTGCAAGGTTCCAATGCCAGCTCCAGCACCAATGAGGGGAAAAAAAAATCACACTTGCCTGAAAGTCTGGAGTGTCAGTTTTGGTTAAAAATCCCATGGTTTATTTAGAAAAGGTAAGATTCAAGCTGGCTCATGTCTATAATCCTAGCTACTCAGGAGGCTGAAATCTGAAGATTACAGTTCAAAGCCAGCCTGGGCAGAAGAGTCCATAAGACTTCATTTTCAGTTAGTCAGTAAAATGATAGACTGGAAGTGTGGCTTATGTGGTAAAGTGCCATCATGAGCAAGAAAGCTATGAGAAAGTACTTGACACCCTAAGTTCTAGCCCCAGTACTAGCAAAAAAAAAAAAAAAAAAAAAAAAGGCCAGGCATCTGCTCACGCCTGTAATCCTAGCTACTCAAGAGGCTGAGATCTGAGAATGTCAGTTCAAAGCCTGCCCAGGGCAGGAAAGTCTGTGAGACTCTTTTTTTGGGGGGTCCGGTCGTGGGACCAGAACTCTGGGCCTGGGCGCTGTCCCTCAGCTCAAGGCTAGCTAGCACTCTACCACTTGATCCACAGCGCCACTTCCGGCTTTTTTTTTTTGCTTATGTGGTGCTGAGGAATCGAACCCAGTGCCTCAGGCATGCAAGGCAAGTGCCCTACCACTGAGCCACCTTCCCAGTCCGTCTGTGAGACTCTTATCTCCAGTCAACCACCAGAAAACCGGAAGTGACGCTGCACCCACGGCAGAGGAAATGGTTGCTACTGCTCAGACAGCTTGTCAGCACACACACTACAAGTCCTCCTAGAGAATTATTTTCATAGCAGGCCTTTTGTTCTAAACCCTTACCTTTAGAGGTCTACAAATTCACAGACCTTTAGACTCCCAAGACAGCTGGAATCTGAATGTCCTCAGCTGTTTTCACAGTCAATTCTGAGGAGCAAAAAGAAAACCCTCTGGGGCTTCAAAGGCCATAGGGCTGATAGCTTCTCTTTTTTGTGTCCCTGTTGGTACTGGGCTTGAGCTCAGGGCCTTGTCCTCTGATTCAGCTTGCTTGCTCATGGCTGGTGTTCTATCACTTGAGCCGCTTGAGCAGTCTGGAATTCTGCTGGTTAATTGAAGATGCAGTCACAGGCTTCTGCTAGGCACTGGCATAGAACTTCAGCCCCCTAGGTCTCAGCCTCCTGAGGATCTAGGATTGCAGGCAGGAGCCACTGGCGCCTAGCTCTGACAGCTTTCGTCCATCACCGGGGAGCTGTGTTTAGGCTAGGTCCCAGCTACTCGTCATCCGTGTCGTAAGCAGGACATAGGGTGGTGACACTCAGATATAAGAGCAGGAAGGGAGGGAGGGAGGAAGACTGGAGCCTTGCTTAGTTACAAAGGAGAAGGTGTGCATGGCCTTGATTTTTCTAGCCCACCCAGGTGAATTCCATGCAGGATGGTTTTTATGGATAGATTTTCACTGGTCTGTCAATTATACTCAGACACCTCAGAGGCCCAGGAAGTCAAAGCAAAATCTGGAGTCTCTCCCAGTCTCAGGGCTTACTGGTGTCCTCCTTAATGCCAGCAACTGTCCCTCTGTTTCCCCCCAGCCCCATCTGGTGGGGAGGGGGGAAGGGAAGGAACCCAGCTCTCCCAGCAGTGCCCTACAAGGCATCCTGTGCTGTGGCTACAAGCAGGGGTGGTGAGTTGCTTTCTTCTTGTCCCCTATGACTGTAGAGAAACTTTCTGAAGTGCTCTGAGGACAACCCACTCTTTGCTGGCATCGACTGTGAGGTCTTTGAGTCTCGCTTCCCTACAACCATGGCTCTATCTGTGTTGGTGACCATTGAAATGTGCAACGCCCTCAACAGGTGGGCCGGGCAGAGGGGCTCAGTGCCCAGGGTCAGAGTGTCCGGGATTGAGGCTGAGAGTCAGGGGGGCCAGAATTGGCGTCTAAGGGTGAGAAGAGACTGAGAGTCAGAGGGGGACAGTTGGAATCTAGGAGCAAAGGAGGCCAAGGTTGGGGTTTCAAAAAGTGGAGGGCCCAAGATTGGAGCTGAGAGACAAAGAAAGGGGATCTAGGCCCCAGAAGGCTGGACACGCTATAATGACAACTACCCTGGCTCTGCGCTCCAGTCAGGGAAGTGCTGAGACAGGGGCTCCCAAACAGGCTCCCTGTGTCTCTGGACACCTCCTGAGCTGAGCCCTCTGTGTCCTCTTCAGTGTCTCTGAAAACCAGTCTCTCCTTCGGATGCCGCCCTGGCTGAACCCCTGGCTCCTGGCAGCTGTGGCTGTGTCCATGGCTCTGCACTTCCTTATCCTGCTTGTGCCACCCCTGCCTGTGAGTTGCCCCTCATGCCTTCCTCTTCCTGCTCAGTTCCTGGGGTGACTGGAACCAAATGGCCCTCGTCTATGAGATGCCCTGGTTGGGTGCGGGGCCCTTCTGGGCCCCTCTGCAGTGAGAGCTGCTTGGAGGACAGAGAGGTGAGCAGTCCACCCAGCTGCTGTCATCTGGATGGGTCTGTGCCTTCAGGAGCCCCTGACCAGACAGAGGTGGAGACCCCTTGCTGAGGGAATGTCCCGGGACTGTGGGGGGGGGGGGGTCAAGACCAGGACTTTCCTAGGGAAGAAGAACCCTCCTTCCCAACAAGAGGGATGGGACTTGGTTCTGTGGATGAAGGGAGGGATGGCACTTCAGCAGTGTGAACCCAGTGGGCAAAGGGCAGGGCCCTTAGGCATGTTCATAAAGAGTCCACAGTTGTCTGATGGCACCTGGGTAGACGGCGAGGGGCTGAGCCAACCAGGGCAGGGTACCCTTCGTTTCCTCAAGGCCCATCTGTGGGCTTTGTACAACATCATCTATGGGCCATGTGAAACTATCGGTATAGGTAGCCAGCTTTCAGGCAGTCAACAAGAAGAAGCATTTGAGGAGTATATAGGGCTAATCTATGAAAGTAACATTATTTTGTGGGCTGTATATGGTCCCTGGGCCAGATACTCCTTACCTCGGCCTTAACTGGATCCCTATCTCCGGTCAGCTTATCTTCCAGGTGACCCCGCTGAGTGGATACCAGTGGGGGGTGGTGCTGCAGATATCACTGCCTGTCATCCTGCTTGATGAGGCCTTCAAATACTTGTCCCGGAACCACATAGATGGTGAGTAGCGGTGCTCCTGCCAGCTCCTTCCATCTGCCTTTCCCGCCTGCTCTGAGCTCCCCCCCCCACCCCACCCCCGCCATCTGCAATGGGAGAGTTGCTGTTGGAACGCATAGTAGAAGAAGTAAAAGGCTCCAGCATCTGATGGGGGCGGTGGTCTTAGGGTTTGCGGATCCTGACAGGGCTATAGTGGCACACTGCTCAGGCTGTGCTGCCTTGCTCTCCTCACCTGCTACCACCTGACCCGCATTGCCTGACCCCTGTGCATGGCCTGTTTCTAGGCATGCTCAGGACACTCACACCAGCCTGGAGCGGGTGGCTACTGACTACCTCCTAGGCCCCAGACTACATGGGGTTCAGTCTCCAGGTATCTGTCGCCTTGGGATGGGAGTGACAGAGAGAGTCTGCCTTGACCCAGAAGTGGCAGAGAAAATGGCAAGGGTCAGACGGAGATGGCTATGTGCAGAGCCTCAGACTGGACTGCTGGGCCAGGGAGGGGCCTGCGTTGGGCCAGGCAGTGGCTAAGGCCTGCTTGAGGCATCCAGGACGTTGGGGGCCACTTCTGGCTGGAATGTGTCCTGTCTCAGGGAACAGGAGGAGGATATAAATAAATCACATGCCTTTCATTCCATTAGAGCCCCCATCCTCCACGCTGCCTAACCAGCTGCTGGATTTTTTTTTTTAATTGTATCATTTGACAAAAGATCCAAATGAGTTTCCTCTTCTCTCTGGAGAAGCTGGCTTTCCACAGGTCTGTGTTAAGTAGTGACCAGCAAGGGCAGGGGTCATTCAGACAGAGTGGGATGACTGTCAGGGGCAGGGGGGTCACTCAGCCAGTGCAGGGTGGCCAGCAAGGACAGGAGGTCACTCAGCCAAAGCGGGAGTCACTTAGCCAAAGCAGGGTCTGTTGCAGTTCTTGGACAGAGCTGAAATAGGCCATCACACACACAGGCACACACGCACCATACTTGGTTCTTTTTGCTCACCTTATGGGGACACCCCTGGTGAAAGGTCTAGGAGGAAATGAATCTGGTGCCAGAAACTGCAGCCATTAGGGCAAGGGCACGCCAGCACTGGCTGGAGCATGGAGGAGACACAGTGGCCAGCTCCAACATACTCACCTGCCCCACCAAGTCCTCCTAGTAACATGGGCAGCCAAGTGGTGTCTTTGTCTTTCTCAAGAGAGATTCCTAATGGCCTAACAGCCAAGGAATTCCACAAGCTTCATTGAAAAAAATTAAAAGTGAAAGAATTCTGCCCCTGGCTAAAATTTCTCCATTCATAGGAAAGCCCTACATTGTTTATTGCTGTTCAACAGTGGCTGCTGAGCTCAGAGAATCACTGGAGTGAGAAAGGAGAGAGTAGAGGTTGAGGTAGCTTAGAAGGGCTGCCAGGCTAGTGGTTAGAGTAGTTTCTAGAAGATTCAGGGTTACAGTGAAGGTTTGACAGGACTGAACCTGACTGGGCATGGACTGAAGGTTCTTCTGATGGGACCAGTGCGTGAGGTGCAAGGCAGAGAGGTGAGGCCCGGGGGCAGCAAGGGCCCTAGATTCTAAGACGAAGGTGCTGGGTGTTACCTCAGCACCTTCCTATGGGAGATACTGGAGGGACTGGCGAGTGGTGTTGAGCTGTCTGGGAAGGAGGCTGAGTCCTGGCTGAGAGTTAGCTGCTGCTGGACAGGGTTTCTTCCTCCACCATTGATTGGACATGTTGACTCTAGTCCCAGCAAAGTTTGGCTTGAAAGGGAGCAGGTACGGGGCCCGCAGGAGGGACTCGGGCTGGGTACTTATGGCTATGCTTGCGCCAGGGTGTGTGCTTGCTGGAAACCCAGACAGCTCTGCCCTGGGCCAGCAGGCTGCTACAGTCCCTTGGGACTCCTAAAGTGGGACAGAGCTGGTGTGAGAGAGAGGAAGGACCCTTTGCGTTCCCAAGCCAGCCCAGTACCCTTTTAGGGAAGTTTTGCTGCAGCCTAACGCTTGCAGCTTACTCGAGATTTACGAGGATGTGTTCTGGGGAGAATTGTCTGAGCAAGGTCAACCTTGGGGCTGAGGGTCTTACTGTCCACCTCTGGCTCTGCCTAGGTGTGGCTGAGCCACTGTCAGGAGGCCTGGGGGCTGGACTGGGGGAGATGGAATGAGTGCAGCAGAAGCTGAGTGGAGATGGTTTAGGGAGGGCTCAGGTACAGCTCAACAGTGAGGAGTCATAAAATGGGCTGGTGAGGCTGGGTTTGGGCTTTTGTGTGATGCCAGCTATAGGAGGGTGGTAGTGGGCAAGATGGAGAAGAGTTCTCCCTGGGGGCAGTTGAGGTTATCCAGGAAAGATGTGGAGGGAAGGCCTTTGGGGGGGTGGGAGGCAGCAAGGGCAGGGTGTCTGACCTGCAGCTCAGAAGGGCTGGCCAGGCTGGACATAGAATCTGGGCAAAGCCAGAAATGGAGGACAGATAGGGCCAGCTTGAAGTGTATGTGGTCATGAATATGTCTTCATGTGCTTTTGGGTTTTTCTTCCAGACAAAAAAGGACCAAAAGTGAGCATCAGGAGTGGAAAAGAACCTCTGTGTGGACCTCAGACTGATGGTGCCCAGGCCTTTGTCCCCTCTCCCTAGCCCTGCCTCCACACTCCCCCATCTAACCACCTGACCCTGTTGGACATACAGGGCTGAGGCTGGAGCCACCACTGCAGGCCTAGCCCCAGCATCCCTGTCCTCACTTCCCTCCCCCGCCCCCTCAGGGTGCCATGGCTTGCATCTCCAAAACTCTCCTGGGAAGTTCCCTTCCTGAAGCTCCAGGCCAGAAGGTTCTTCCAAAAAGCCACAGGTGGCTCCCACATCACAGTTGCAGAACCCCTGAACCCGTGCTATCTCCTAGCTCAGCTGGGCATTTGCTTGATAACCTGTGGCTGGGCTTTACATGTTTTCTTAAGAGCCTGGACTTTTATAAGCTCTGACCTCTGGTCTTGGAGTCTGTTTGGCCCTGGAAGCAGGGGGAGGGATCAGAGGAAGCCATCTGGGCCCAGCTGTGTAGTTGGGCCTACAACTCCTCCCCCTCCCCAACTTGGCCCTACACCATAGAGGACTCAGGAGAGCCAGAGCCTGTTTCTGTTTATATATACACAGGCCCAGGGACTTGAGTGGTTAGAGGGAAGAGCACAAGAATGGAGGAGGGCCTGGGTAGGACTGTCCTGGGGTGGAGGAACCCCAACAGTCTATCTGACTTCCAACTACATCTTCAGCCCTCAGCTCATTTCCCAAGTTCAAGTTTCACTGCCCCAAACACACAGCACTGTGGCCATCTGTCCAGAAGAGGCCAGACATGTCCTCGGTACAGAAGACCCTAGAGGCTTTTGTGTCTCTGACCAAGGCAGTGTGCGGCAATCTCTGTCTGGCTGGGAGATTCCGCAGCCTCAGGAGTCACTGCGCCTATCTCTTCCCGCAAGCTCAAGGGCCAGAAGGAGATCACCAGGATGGCTGTTCCCCAGCATACCTCCTCCCTTTTTCCCTTCTTCCCTCCAGCTGGGGGACCTAGCATTTGCTTGTGGATGTCAGGTGGGAGGAAGATAGCACTTAAGGGACACATTTGTTGTTTTTTTCTCTCTTAACTACTTTTCTTTTCTCCTTTGGCAAAAGCGAGGCATAGCAGAACCCAGCAGATACCTGTGTGTCTTTGCTCTTCTTGAGCATGTACAAAGTGATTATTTTATATGTAAATCAAGACTTACATCCTGTTCCTGATCCTCAGACAGACAAATGGGCCCTGCCTGCTAGGCTTCCTTCCCTCTAAAGTTCTGGAAGGCCCAAGAGAGAAGAGTTGGAAGTATCTTGGCAGGGACCAGGCCTTGTACACATTGCTGACATGCTGTCTGGCAGAGAAATAAAGGTTGTGTGCCTGGGGGGTGGAGTACACAAGTGTCTTTTCTGGAATGTGGACCCCCACCCCGGACCTCAGCAATGCAAGAGTCAAATTCCTGCATCACCAAGAGAGTCTCTTTCTCCAACACTGGGCTTTTCAGGGCTCCACTGACCCAAACCACATCTCAATAGCAATGCATGACCCCTCAACCTCACTGCTTGTGTAGATAGCACTTGACAGTTGAGGCACAAGTTCATACTTTTTTTTTTTTTTTTTTGGTTGGTTGTGGGGCTTGAACACGGCCTGTGCACTGTCTCTTAGCTCTTCAGCTCAAGGCTAGTACTCTACCACTTGAGCCATAGCACCACTTCCGGTTTTCTGGTGGCTTAATGAAGATCAGAGTCTCAGGGACTTTTCTGCCCAGGCTGGCTTTTAACCGCAATCCTCAGATCTCCGCCTTCTAAGTAGCTAGGATTATTACTTGAGCCACTGGCCCCTGGCTCAAGTTCAAGCTTCTTTGAAGCATTTTATGATTTACATACCATCCCTAAGATAATTTTTTGTGTGCCAGTACTGAGAACTTGAATTCAGGGCCTTATGCTCTTGCCTAGCTTTTTCTGCTCAAGGCTTATCCTCTACCACTTGAGCCACACCTCCACTTCTGACTTTTTTTTCTCTGGTTAATGGAAGATAGGAGGCTGTTGAATTTGTCTGCCCAGGCTGGCTTCAAATCATAGTCCTCAGATCACAGGCTCCTAAGTAGCTAGGTTTGCAGATGTGAGCCACTGGTCCCCAGCAGCATACCATCCCTAAAGAAACAAGGCTGGGGGTGGCACTAGAGTCTGAATCTGCTGCCCCTACCCCCTGAAAGATGCCAGAACTTCAACTCCCTGAAGTTTCTCTCATGCTGTTTCCTCAGCCCATAGGGCCCCATCCACCTCTGGCCCTTCTAAAAGCCTGTTTTCCTCTCTGTTTTCTGCTGACATCCCTGGGGCCTCTCTGAGGCTTGAGATGAACAGGCCTGCCCTGGATTTGTGGGAGCCAAGCTGTAGGAAGGGATTAGCCATGTTCCTGTCTCCTCTGACAGGGTGACTCACCTTGGAAGTTTATTAGCTAATTCTCTACCCAGCTGTCCTGAGTCAGAGGCAGGACTGACTAGATAATTTGCTGCATGGCCTATTAAAAAATGAATATCCTAGAATATTGTTTAAAAATGAAGAATTATTGGGCTGGACGCAAGGAACATTTCTGGTCTGAGGACATAGCACAGTGGTAGGGTGTGTGCCTAGCATGCAGAGACCCTGGGTTCATCTCAAGTACTACAAAGAAAAAGAACTGAACAAAATGCCTGTAATCCTAGCTATTCTGGGGACAGATCTGGTGATTGTGGTTCAAAGTCAGCCAGAGCAAAGTAAGTCTACAAGACTTTTATCTCCAATTAACTAAAAATCCAGAAGTGAAGCTGTGGCTCAAGTGGTAGAGTGCTAGCCTGGAGCAAAAGAGCTAAGGAAGAACTGGGCCCTTAGTTCAAACCCTTAGTATGAGCACATCTGTGCATACATGCATTCACACACACACACACACAACTTTTTCCAAAGCCTGCAGGGATAGAAGATCATTCAGTGTAGGGCTTTTCTGAGCTTAGGCCTGTGCCTTTGCACAGGTCATGGGTGCAGGAAGCCAACTGTGGCTGAGCCTGCCCGAGCTCCTGGGGCTTCTGGGGAAGAGGAGTGTGCATGGAGCTCACAGCCAGAACTGGTTCGGGCAGAGGGTTCTCTCTGCCACGTGGGCAATCAATAGGATCTCCTAGTCCTCTGCTGCCATGGTCTCTGACTAGTCCTGTGACATGGGCCAAGTAAGGGCCTGGGCTCCATTTTAAGGGATGAGGAACCTGAGGCCTGGAGAAGCAGAACTTCACCCCAGGCCCTCTGAGGGACCAACCCTCTGCCTGCTCACAGTGTCTGTATGTGAAACTGAGATGGCTGGCAGGACTGAGGGTGGAGGTGTGCAGCTCCGGCCTTTCCAGCAACCTCTGGGGCCCCACAGGGAAGCCCGCTTCACTTCTACTCCCCCCCCCCCCCCCAGGTCCTGCCCAAGCCCAGCTCTGTCCAGCCCACAGCATGAAGTCCACAGGCCCTGATGGGGCGGCCAAGGTAAACAGAGGTTTCCTTACCTCACAGCTGCTCACCCAGGAGGGAATTCTGGGGCAAGCCCTGGCACACTCCTTGGTCTCAGCAGTGGCAGCTGCCAAAATGCCCTTGGGTCCCCCTGCCCCTCCAGAGACCAGAGCTTGGTGTTCCCTAGCCCCTGGGCTTCCTTCACCCCTCACCCCCAGTGGCTAGAGGGATCACACTGGTGTATTGGGATAAATAAAGGGCCAGGCACTGGTGGCTCACGCCTGTAATCCTAGCTACCCAGGAGGCTGAGATCTGAGAATTGTGGTTCAAAGCCAGCCCAGGAAGGAAAGTCCCATGAGATTCTTTTTTTATTATTATTTGTCAGTTGTGGGACTTGAACTCTGGGCTTGGGCACTTCAGCTTGAGCTACAGTGAGCTCTTCAGCTCAAGGCTAGTGCTCTACCACTTTGAACCACAGTGCCACTTCTGGTTTTCTGGTGGTTTATTGGAGATAAGGGTCTCATGGACTTTGAGCCACCAGTGCCCAGCTCCCATGAGATTCTTTTTTTTTTTTGGGGGGGGGGGGTTCCTGTCATGGGGCCTGAACTCTGGGCCTAAGCGCTGTCCCTCAGCTCTTCAGCTCAAGGTTAATACTCTACCACTTGAGCCACAGTGCCACTTCCGGCTTTTTTCTTTTTGCTTATGTGGTGCTGAGGAATTGAACCCAGGGCCTCATGCATGCAAGGCAAGCGCTCTACCACTGAGCCACCTTCCCAGGCCCACCCTCCCCCATGAGATTCTTATCTCCAATGAACCACCAGAAAAAAACAGAAGTAGAGCTGTGGTTTGGGGTAGTAGAGTGCTGGCGTTGAGCAAAAGAGCTCAAGGAGAGTGTCCAGGACCTAATCAAGCCCTACAACCAACAATAACAACAAAGGAGTCAAATGAGGTTAGAAGGAGAGAGGAAGGTCTTTCCTTCTCCCAAAGGCCTAAGCCTTCATCTGTGCAGGGCCCTAACATCCATCCATGGGTGAAGGATAAATCAAATAATGATGTGTTCATGCAATAGAATATTCTTCTACAAGAAAAAGGAACAAATGGCCAATAAAAGCGATGGCATGGAAGAATCTTAAAACCACTGGGCTGAGTGAAAAAGGCTAAACATTAAAGCATCTGGCCTGTGATCACACTTGTATAAAGGTCCACCAAAGGCAAAGCTGGAAAGACAAAGCAGATTTGTGATTGTCTAGGCTTGGGGCTGGGGGAAAATTGACTAAAAAGAATCAGGAAAGAACCTTCTAGAAGGTTGGACTGGGGTGGAGGTGACTATATACACATATCAGACCTCATCAAGCTGTGTGTCTCAAGTGGGTACAATTTATTATATGTAAATTACACTTCAACCCAATTTGATGAAAGACACACACACACATACACACACACACACACACAGAATGAAAAGAGACAGGAACCAGAGAGGAGCTAGGTGGACATGGAGACATATCATCCTTGTGAGCTGGATGGAGATGGAGCCTCTGAAGTGGTTGTTCAGTGTTGGGGCAGAAGGGCCTAGGCCATGATCTGGGGGTTTGACAGTGGAAGTTCTTGGGACCTGAGTGTCTAAGAAGACCAGAAGGTGGGGCGGGAAGGTGGCTCAGTGGTAGAGTGCTTGCCTTGCATGCATGAGGCTCTGGGTTCGATTCCTCAGCACCACATAAGCAGAAAAAGCCAAAAGTTGTGCTGTGGCTCAAGTGGTAGAGTGCTAGCCTTGAGCTGAAGAGCTGAGAGACAGTGCCCGGGTTGCCCAGAGTTAAGGCCCCACGACCGACAAAAAAAAAAAAGACCAGTTGGCGCCTGTGTCTACCTCTTGAGGGCTCAGGCTGACCTCCAGGCCTGGGTGGTGGCCCCAGGATGGGGAATAGCCCCCTCCACATCCACAGAGCTGCTAAATTTAGCCAGACAGGGGAGTTTGTCCCAGGGCTGAGCACTTGGCAGCAGGGCCTTGTCTCCCTACAAGGCCTGGCCCAGTACCCAGGCTGGCCACCCAGCCTTTGGGCTTATAAGGCAGGTCTGGCAGATCTCAAGTGCTGGAGTCTTTGAGTGGGATCTGGGCCAGGCCTCAAGCATTGGGGAGCCTCTTTTCAAGCCATCAGCAGACAAGAGAACTGTGACCTTGGGCCAGATCCTCAGTCTCTGCATCTGTACAATGGGGATTCTAATAACATAGTAACATAGTACCTGTAACATAGTACCTCACAGTACTATAGTAAATAAAACCCCACAAACTCTAGTATGAAGAAGTCTGATCTCTGCTTCCTGCTCACCCACCCGACACAAGGCCCAGAATAAACACGGTGTCTGTCCCTGGGCATGCTGGAGTTGGGGCTAAGGATAAGAAAGATGTATTTTAGAACCAGTGAAAGACACCCTCCCCGCCCCCCATCAGTGGGCTGGCTTTTTTTTTTTTTTTCAGAGTATCTTGTCCTCTGTGCCAGTCTGTTTTTTGAATTCCAAGGCCAATACCCAGGTGGTAATAGAAGCATATGTGTGTGCTCCAAGCAAGTCAATCTGTCTATTGTTCCATCTGTCCATGTCTAAGCCTAGATCCTTGAAGGAAGAAAGGGAAGAGCAGGAAGTGGAAGGAAGAGGAGGAGGGGGAGGAAGGGAAGGAGAAAATAGTGGTGTTTTGAGAGAGATAAGACGGGACAATGGCTGCCTTTCTTTCCCCTTCCTTCCATCCTATCCTGTCCGTCTTTTCTCTCATCTCTCATTTATTGTCTGCCCCTTTCCAGAATTTGCTGTGGGTGTCAGGAGAATGAATGTCCCTGGGGAGAGGTGCAGGGACAGCTAAGTCTCAGCACCCACCTAGTCCTACCACAAGCAGCCCATATCCAGGGCCTCCTGTAACATCATCTATGAGGTCAGCTGGTAGAGGAAAAGGATCTTTAGCTTGGGGGGTCAAGACCAGGCCAAGGGAATGTGCTAGACGCTCCAGTGCTGGATCCTACCATCTCTGGACTTTTCCTTGGAAAAGTGTGGAATATGATTCTCACGAACCCCCTAGGTGGTGGTGCCGGTCCATTGAGGTCCCTGCTGGAATGGAAGTGACTCGTTGGTGGGGGGTGGGGGTTGAGCTCTTCAAGGAGGAGGGGTGCTAAGAGGGGCTGTGGATCTTACCTCCTTGCAGCCCCTTTGCTTTCCAGAAAGTAACTCTGTCCACAGGCAGCTGAGGGCCCTGAAGATTCCCAGCCCCAAGGGCCTGGCTTCCTGCCCAGAGCAATTTCCCTGCTAATGGCTTGTCAGGAAGAAGACTCCTATCAGCTGGGGGCAGGGGGTGCAGCTTGGACTGGGGTGGCTCCTGCTTCAAATTGAAACCTCCGGTACCTCCAGAACCACTCCAGTGAGTTCAGAGCCACCCATTTCTCCTCTCTAAACTTCATATACAAAAGGAGAAGTGGGTGGAAGGGGCCCCCAGCTCTACTGTGTGAGACCCTGGTGCTCAGCGCCCAGATCATCATGGAAGAAGACAATAGGTGCACAGGAGTTGGACCCCAAACTCAACAGTGGCCTCAAGTCCTCTGTTGTCAAGATACACTTTCTAGAGGCCTCCACCTCTAAGGACATGCCATTATGTCCCCCTTGACAGATGAGGAAGTAGGCTCAGAGGCCAGGCAGCACTCCAAACCCCAACAGGTGGCAAAGCCAGAGATGTCTGGTGTCAAGCAAGCTGGGCGCTAGACCCCCATGGCAATATGGGACATTGCAGTGATTGGCTTATCTAGGTATCTGCCTTCTTCCTCTCTGCTGGCGTCGACTGAAGTGGGGATGGGGAATTATGACCAGGACAGGATGATGGGAAGACAGGAAGCTGGGAGTGGAGACACCAGCCAGATGCTGAAGTTGATGGGCATAAGCCGGGCTTGACTTTGGAAGGATGGATGGTGGACAGAGTGTAGACAGGCAACACCAGGCAAAAGGATGTGAACTGCCCTCTTCCTTTTTCTGTCTTTCTTCCTGCAGGTCCCTATGCACTGAGCTGCCTACCAATCCTGTGAGTATGGGGGTGGTGGTGGGGTAATAGGGTATGGAAAAAAGGGATATAAATGGTTCCTGGCTTTGAAGCAGTTCTTGACTGAGGCCATCAAGCTTATACCCAGGCCCTGGCTAGACCCCCCAGCTCTGTCTTGCCAGGTTCCTAAGGATTGGGAGGTGGCTGGTAATTTTATCTTTGCCTGTGTGACCAGTGGTTGGTGGTTTCCGGCCAACAGCCCTTATTTCCGGAGGCTCAGCAGGGCCCAGGCGGAGCCTAGGGGGCAGTGGGGGCTGGGCCTGGGTGGCCCCACCAGCCCCGCCTCTGTCTATCTTTGGGAATTTATTATCATGGGCACAACCAGCCGGCAGTTCATTGCTTGCCAGGAACCAAGAGCTCCTCTGACCACTCTGTGATTCTAGCTAACCTGGGACTCGTGACCTCTGACCCCACCTTCCCTTCCCTGAGGGGCCAGGGAGAAGCTCTGCTGCTGCAGAACTGGGTGCTCACTGAAGCAGAGACTCTGCGGGGCTCAGTTCTGGCTGGTCATGCCGCAGCGGCGGCAGCAGCTGCAGGATGAACTGGCAGCCTTCTTCTTCGAGTATGACACCCCCCGGATGGTGCTGGTACGCAACAAGAAGGTTGGTGTCATCTTCCGGGTGATCCAACTGGTGGTCCTGGCCTATGTTGTTGGGTGAGTTTTGTCCCCTTCCTGTCTCCCTCCCCGCTTCCCACCGCTACCTTTGTGCCCCAGCCCCCCAACCTGGACCTGTCCTCTGAGCTCCAGGATGCCACAAAGGCCCCCTTTCTCTCCATGTGCTGGGAGACACTCCTGATCAGCACCATGCTGTTCAGAAGGAATGGAAAGCCCTACTAATTGACTGTCAAGATGGGGACACTGAGGCAGGAGGAGACATCTGCTCCGGATGGAGGCAATGTCAGGTCCTGAGGAACTGAGTCCAGCAAATGGTTTCTTCAAGTAATGAGTGGTGCTTACCACACTCTAGCTCTGTTCTTCCACAAACTCATGATGCTACACTGCTGAGCTGAAAGCCATACCTCATGGTGAATCACAAGCTCTCCTCTTACCTTCCTGGTCTGAGTTAGGGACATCCTGGGGGTACTTGAGATCCTGGAAGCTGAGAAACTCTCAGATTCTCAACACCTGGCCTCAAGGGTGGCTTGATGAGAGCAGGGACGCCAATTCCTTCTGGTCAGCTCTGCTGGTGGTGCTGCTGTACAAGTCGGAGCAGCAGGGGTCTTCCCCAGCCAACAGGCTGTCCTGGGACTACCACCCAGAGGCCACTTTTTTTTCTGAAACCAGTCTGATTGTCCTAGAAGCCAGGGCAGGCCTGTCCTTGTGTCATGTGGGTGCCTGTGTGTCCTGCACAGAGCTCCAAGGCCAACCTACACTCTGTGTCTAGGCCTGTAACCAATAATGTGGCTGCTGGGTGTGTCCCTGGGGCTGTGTCTGCATCTGTCCTCAATTAGAAGTGTTTGAGTAAGCTGGGTGCTGGTGGCTCACACCTGTGATCCTCGCTACTCAGGAGGCTGAGATCTGAGGATCATGGTTTAAAGTCAGCCTGAGCTGAGACTCTTAATCTCCAATGACCAGCAAAATGCTAGAAGTGGGGGTGTGGCTCAAGTGGTAGAGTAACAGTGTTGAGTGGAGCAAAGCTAAGGGAGAATGTCCTGGCCTTGATTTCAAGCCCCAGTATCAGTATTAAAAAATAATGTGAATCAAGTGTCTGGCATGTGTCTCCTGCGTGTGGTGCACCAGGCAGCTCTGCAGAGGACTCCTAGAGCCTCAGGAGTCAGGAGACTGGAAGGAGTGAATCCCTGCTGGGGACCAGGGGTCACCTGGCAAATTCTGCACCTCTGCTCTTCACACTCCCATGTTTGCTATGATTCCAACTAGGACTACTGGATGGAACCAAGGTGGGTTGACCAGTGACCCAAACAGTGAACACACCCCGAAGGCTCAGTATCTCAAGAAGCTTTCCCTCTGCCCAATCTGCCTATCCAGTCAGCAAGCCAGGGAAGGCTGAGGCCAGGACTTCTTTTCTGTGTTGTGGCCTTTGCATCCCTCTTGTTTATAAACCAGTTTGAAGGGTTGGAAGGTGATGTCTCAAGTGGTAGGGTACCTGTCTAGTGAGCACAAACCCTTCAGTTCAAACCCCTGTACTATGAGAGAGAAAGAGAAAGAGAGAAGGAGGAAAGGAAAGGAAAGAAAGAAAGATAAAAGGAAGGAGGGATGGAAGGAAGGAAGGAAAAAAGAGAAGAAAGAAAGAGAAAGGAAGGAAGGAAGGAAGGAAAGAAAGGAAGGAAGGAAGGAAAGAAAGAAAGGAAGGAAGGAAGGAAGAAAAAAAGAAAGAAAGAAGCAAGGAAGGAAGGGAGGACGGAAGGAAGGGAGAAAGGAAGGAAGGAAGGAAGGAAGGAAGGAAAGAAAGATTGACATCTGAGACATTAGTTCAATTTGAAGGAAACAGTTCCAGAGAGAAGCAGTGTGACACAGGTCACATCACAAGTCAAAGCTTAGAATGAAAACCCCTCTGTTTGGCTTTTTTTTTTTCCTTTTGGAAATACTGGGGCTTGAACTCAGGATTTTGTGCTTGCTAGGCTGGTTTTCTACCCTTTGAGCTCCTTCTTCAAGTCCTGCTTTTTTTTTTTTCCTGGTTATTTTCAAGATACAGTCTCTCAAACTTTTCTGCCTAGGCTGGCCTTGAACCATTCCGCTCTTAGTCTCCTAAGTAGCTAGGATTACAGCCTAGGACACTGGCACCTGGCTGCTCTGCCTTCTTTCTCACCATCATGGGGTTCTGGGGACTTCCTAATGGGCTTGCTTGGCATGGGAGGGGTCTAGATGCCCACCACCTTCAGATGCTTCACTTCAGATGCCCCAAGGAGGAGAGCTAGCACTTTATCTGCAGGTTGGCATTCCCAGCCTTCCAGTCACTTGGAAAGCCAAGTAGGGTGCTGCCCTTGGCCTGGCATGAGGGCTCCCTGTGCTATGTTGAGACTCATGGCTGTGAGCAGCACCAAGGCCCTCTGTGTAGTTGTCACAGAGGAAGAAGAAGCACCAAATCCATCCCTTCTAAGGGTGTGCCTCAGCTACCCTCCAGCCTGAGCTGGACCTCAGGGACTTCAGGTCCCTCTCCAGGGCCCGCACCTCCCCACTACCCTCTTCCCTCTTCCCTCCCAAGACAGGCTGTCTCCTCAGCTCTTTGCCACACCACATGTGTTTGGGGAAAGGGTCAGAGGCCCAGGGCTAAAGAGAGGCGAACCAAAATTGGAACCAGTTTCATGATTCCAAAGAAGGCTTTGGGATCCTGGAAAGGAAGCAAACTCAAGAGAGGGCCACTGAAACAGCCAAAGCACACAGCAGAGTTGAAAAGACGGGGTCTCTTGCTGCTCCTGCCCAGGCTTCAATGTCCACCATGGCCATCACTTACATTATCTCTGTCGCCCTCATCTGGCAATTCCCAAGTGCTGCATGGGCAGGTAGAAGACCCCAACTGAGACTGAGCCAGCAGAAACTTGGTTTCTCAGGCTTCAGTTTTCCTGCTGTTACTTGGGGTAGAAGGTCTAGGGAAAACTTCGCTCTTTCCTGAGGACAAATGGGCTTTTCTCTGGAGCTTCCTTTTCCTAGGTGTCTATCTGAATGTCCAGTCTCGTGAGTTTGGCAGAACCGGCAGAGGGAAACATGAGAGCTACATAACTCCAGTCCCCAGATTGGGAATGAATATACAGAGACTGAGTGGAGCAGAGGGAAAGCATAGATCAGATGAAGGAAGTCTTCTATCAGCTTAGGGAAGCACAGAGAGAAAGACAGAGATACAGAAAGGCTGAGATGCCAAGAACTAGGTTGAGTTCTGAGAAGGGAAACTGAGGCTGTGATCTCTATCACCTCTCACTTCCTTCACTTACCAGGGGGAATTGAGAGGTGCTGGAGGCTGGCCTCTTTTGACTTCCTCTAGGAGATGGCTGTCTGTCACTGGAGATATGTGAACAATGAGCTGTCAAACTGTGACCAAATGAGCTTATGATATAGGGTTGTGCTGGGTCATGTACAAAGTAGGGTCAGCCTATGGGGTTCTGGATAGGGGAGAAGATTGATGGCCTGCCTCCCCAGAGGCATGGGTCAAGAAGGTCCCAATATGATGTGTGATTGCCTCTTAGGGAGGGGGACTGAGAAGTCTTGGAGGAGGTGAACCAGCCATGGCACAGGCCTATGCCCATAGGGTGCTCAGGTTGTCTCTGGATGCTCTTCAGCTCAAGGCTAGCACTCTACCACTTGAGCCACAGCGCCACTTCCCGCTTTTTTTCTGCTTATGTGGTGCTGAGGAATGGAACCCAGGGCCTCATGCATGCAAGGCAAGTACTCCACCACTGAGCCACCTTCCCAGCCTTCTTTTGCAAAGCTCTTGAAGTCATATATTCAGAAATCGCTAAGTGCCAGGCACCAGTGGCTCACGCCGGTAATCCTATCTACTCAGGAGGCTAAGATCTGAGGATCACGGTTCAAAGCTAGTCTGGGCAGAAAAGTCTGTGAGATTCTTATCTCTAATAAACTACCAGAAAACTGCAAGTGGCGCTGGGGTTCAAGTGATAGAGCATTAGCCTTAAGCTGAAGAGCTCAGGGACAGTGCCCAGGCCTAGAGTTCAAGCCCCATGACCAACCCCCCCCCCCAAAAAAAATCGTTAAGTATTCTGGAATGCAATGATCAGGGTATAAGTTATTGCTGAGAGACATGCGTGCAGGGACCACTTCACTAGCATCTTCTTCATGCTGGGCACTGTGCCAGGGGACCTAGGTGGCAGGACACAGGTGGGCAGAGGGAAAGGGAAGAGCTGAGGATGAGTTCCCTAGAGATCCTTTGGTGACAAAGGTCAAACCAAGCTGAATTTCAAAGGAAGGACTGGGTATGGATTCAGGCTTCAGGTCTAGCTGGTCCTCCATGACCAGGGTACTGGGAGGCAAGCTCTGTGGAGACAAAAAGAATAAGTTTTGCAATGGAGGGGGTAACAATGTTCAAGAGGAAGTGTACTCAGTACTTCACTCATGTAACTGTAACCCTCTGTATAGTAGCTTTACAATAAAAAAAAAAAAAAAAGAATAAGTTTTGGCCCAGCTTGAGCTCTTCAATGAAGGGACCCAGGATCCTTCTTCTCTTCTCAGCTCTGCTTTGCTTTTTGGAGGAATTGTTCTCAGGCAGGCTTCCTGTTCTTGTAGTGGCAATATGGCCATCAGCAGGCTGATACCCCTACCTTTCCCATCCCGGAGATCCAAGAGCACCTCCTTCCTCCAGAGTTCCAGTAAAAGTCTCAGGTCCAGCTCTTGCTGGCTGAGGCTGGGTTGTGTATCTACCCCAGAACCAATCATTGTGATGAAAGAAATGGAATACTCTAATTAGGGGAGTGTGGTTGTGTACTCAGCCTGGTGCAAACCTTCCTTTTGAAGAGCAAGTGGGCAGGAAGAGGTAGTTCTGTGGAAGAAGAGTTCTGAATTTTTGTTTGTTCAGTAGTTAGTACTTGTGTCAAGCCTGATTTCTCATTCTATAATATTCACTTATTATTTCTCTATTTTTTTTGTCATTTGTGGTACTAGGGATTGAACCCAGGACATGAACTTGCTAGGCAAGCACTTTGCCACTGAGCTACATCCCAGCCCTCTCTATTTTTTAATATTGGTACTGAGGATGGAGCTTAGGGCCATGCACACACTAAGCACACTTTCTACCACAGAGCTACAATTCAAGCTTTTTAATTTTTTTTGGGGGGGGGGGTCCGGTTGTGGGGCCTGAACTCTGGGCCTGGGCACTGTCCCTCAGCTTTTCAGCTCAAGGCTAGCACTCTACCACTTGAGCCACAGCGCCACTTCCGGCTTTTTTTTCTTTTTGCTTATGTGGTGCTGGGGAATCGAACCCAGGGCCTCATGCATGCAAGGCAAGTGCTCTACCACTGAGCCACCTTCCCAGCCTTTTTAATTTTTTTTACCCTTTTAAAAAACACAATTCTGGCAAGACATAGCAGTAGATATCTATATTCTAACATTCAAGAGACTGAAGTGGAAAACTGCAAGTTCAAAATCAATGTGGGCTACATAGTAAGACCTTATCTTAAAAAAAGAAGCAGAGCAGGGTGCCAGTGACTCATGCCTGTAATCCTAGCTACTCAGGAGGCTGAGATCTGAGGATCATGGTTCAAAACCAGCCCGGACAAGAAAGTCCATGAGATGCTTATCTCCAATAAACCACCAGAAAACAGGAAGTGGCTCTGTGGTTCAAGTGGTAGAGCGCTAGCCTTGAGCTGAAGAGCTGAGGGACAGTGTTCAGGTCCAGAGTTCAAGCCCCACCAAAAAAAAAAAAAGAACCAGGGCTACATGCCTGTGATTCTAGCTACTCAGGAGGCTGAGATCTGAGGGTTTCAGTTTAAAGTAGCCCAGACAGGGAAGTCTATGAGACTTTTTTTTTTGTCGGTCGTGGGGCTTGAACTCTGGGCCTGGGCGCTGTCCCTCAGCTCTTCAGCTCAAGGCGAGCGCTCTACCACTTGAGCTACAGCACCACTTCCAGTTTTCTGGTGGTTTATTGGAGCTAGGAGTCTCACGGTCTTTCCTGCCTGGGCTGACTTTGAACCGCGATACTCAGATCTCAGCCTCCTGAGTAGCTAGGATTACAGGCGTGAGACTCTTATCTCCAATTAACCACCAAAAACCCAGAAGTGAGGTGGAGCTGTGGCTCAAGTGGTAGAATCATAGTCTTCAGGGGGAAAAAAAGAGAGAAAAAAATTCAGGGACTGTGTTTAAACTTTGAGTTCAAGCCCCAAAGCTAGCACACAAAAAATAAAAATAGTCTGTGCTGAACAGGTACTAAGAGAAAAGAAGGAGGAGGGGGACGGAGGAAGGAATAAGATTGTTTCTTTGTGGGGAGGAGCTCCTGAAGATGCCAGTGTCCTTGACCTCAGGCCCCCTTGATGGTTCTTCTGGGAATAGTAGGCTAGGTCAAGGGATGGCTTTGGAGTGGCAGACCTAGTGCCATAATTATACTATTATTACCAGAACTGAAATTGTTAATGCTAGATTTGACTTTTCCTTCTGATCCCCAAACTAGCAGCCTGAAGGCAGTCACAGCCCAGAAATGTTGTTCCGGTCCCAGTACATAGTCTGTATGTGTTGCGGGGGGCGGGGGGGGGGGGTGAGGTCCCAGAGGCACACAGGCACATTGCTGCTTGTTATTGGGGGGCAGGGGTCCCAGGAGGTACACTAGTACAGTGCTGCTTGGTGGACGGGCCTAGGACTCACTCACTGCTTGGGGAGAGTCGGGGGCACTCTGTCAAGCATCACATTTTCCATCTATGGTGTGATGTATTGGTATTAGGATGAAAAAAAAAATCCCCTGGGATGTGAAGAAGCTCAGCTGATTCTCCTGCAGCGGAGTTCTGAATATGGGCAACTTCCCTAAAGCAGCTGCCCCATGCTTGAGATTGGAGCTGGGGGCAGAGGCCTGCTTGCCAATGGGAAGGGACCTGGCAGTGGGGGTGGGGATGGGGCGGGGATGGGGGTGGGGTGGGAGTGGGTCTCTCTCTAACCAGTTTTCAACACTGGTTTTGAATACTAGCACCATATCTCCTTGGCTGTGTGGTTGTGGTGAGTTATTTGGTCCTTCTGCAGAAGAATCAGAATGAATGTGTCTACATAGTCTATACTTTGTGCTAGGCATTAATCTGTTTAACATAAATGTGTGTGTGTGTGCGTGCCAATCCTGTCCCTGAGCTTTTTGCTCAAGGCTATCACTACCACTTGAGCCACAGCTCTACTTCTGGCTTCTTTTGATGAATAAGAGTCTCAGGGACTTTCCTGCCCAGGCTAGTTTCAAACGCTAACCCTTAGATCTCAGCCTCCTGAGTAGCTAGGATTACAGGCATGAGCCGCTAATGCTTGCCTAATAAGTACTTTTAAAGTTATTGTTTTATAGATGAGAAAGTAAGGGATAGAGGGACCAAATAACTCACCATAACTATACAACCAGGGAGGTATGGTGCTAGTATTCAAAACCAATTGCTGAGTATTAGTTAGCAGACGTTAAGCCCTCATGCCCTGTAGTCTCAGGGGAAGGAGCAAAGAAAAGAAAGAAAAGTAGATGTGTGAGTCCAAAACATGTAGTACATATACACAACGGAATTTTACTCATCTGTTAGAAAGAATAAGATTATGTTGTTTTGTTTTGTTTTGTTTTCCCAGTCCTGGAGCTTGAACTCAGGGCCTGGGCACCATCTCTGAGCTTCTTTTGCTCAAGACTAGCACTTTACCACTTGTGCCACAGTGCCACTTCCAGCTTTTTCTGTTTATGTGATACTGAGGGATCAAACCCAGGGCTTCATGTGTGCTAGGCAAGCATTCTACCACTAAGCCACATACCCAGCCCTAAGATTATGTTGTTTGCAGGGAAATGGATGCACCTAGAACAAATCATGTTAAATATCTAAAATATAATGAGCTGGGCACTGGTGGCTCATGCCTGTAATCCTAGCTACTCAGGAGGCTGAAATCTGAGGATTGCAGTTCAAAGCCAGCCCAGGTAGGAAAGTCTGTGACACTCTTTTTTTGGGGGGGGGAGGCAGTCTGGTCATGGGGCCTGAACTCTGGGCTTGGGCGCTGTCCCTCAGCTCTTCAGCTCAAGGCTAGTGCTCTACCACTTGAGCCACAGCGCCACTTCCAGGTTTTTTCTTTTTGCTTATGTGGTGCTGAGGAATCAAACCCAGGGCCTCATGCATGCAAGGCAAGTGCTCTACCACTGAGCCACCTTCCCAGCCCCTTGTGACACTCTTATCTCTAATTAACCAGCAGAAAACTGGAAGCGGCACTGTGGCTCAAGAGGTAGAGTGCTCACCTTGAGTTGATAGAGCTCAGGGACAGTGCATAGGCCCAGAGTTCAAGACCCACAACCAAAAAATAAATAAGTAAATAAAATATAATGGGACATGAT
This sequence comes from Dipodomys spectabilis, assembly GCF_019054845.1. Classification (NCBI taxonomy): domain Eukaryota; kingdom Metazoa; phylum Chordata; class Mammalia; order Rodentia; family Heteromyidae; genus Dipodomys; species Dipodomys spectabilis. Next base: position 433,598 of record NW_024870927.1, read on the forward strand.
AGGTTATACAGGACTCTAAGCATTCACACACAGTGAGACCAAAGGAGGATACAAATAGGGGAGGAACCCAAAGGTCACAACTGCCCTGAACATTTCCAATATTATTTACCAAAAATTCCAGGAAACAGAAACTTGGATTATTTATGTTGTTGTTGGTGGTAGTGATGGTAGTGCTGTTTTGTGTGTGCTTCCCCCCACCCCACCCCTTTTGGGACTTCTTGGGAAGGGGGCAAAAGGAGGGGGTCGCAGAAAGGGAGGGAGAAAGAGTGAATGAATGCAGTCATTCTGTTCGGCATATACCATGTGGAAAATGAACTATGCAACTTGTGGGCAGGGACAGGAAGGGAAAACTGGAGGAAAGCGAAGGATGGGATGACATTGTCCAAAAAAGAAGTCTAAGCATTACCTGAATTATGAAATTGTAACCACTCTGTGCACACCTTAATAATAACAATAAAACTATATTTTAAAAAGAAAGGAAAGAAACAATGAAGGGAGGGAGGGGGATTTGGGAAGAGGCAAGACTGGAGGCCCCAGGAAACCCTGCTCTTGGGAAAGCATCTGGCAGGTAGGTGACTTTCAGTAGGTCTGTCTGTCTCATCCCTGGGAATGAGCGTCCTCACAGGGCAAAAAGTACAATTTCAGGCATAGGCCAGCAGGAGGCGTAGGCATAGTGTTCTGGCTCTAATCAAGCCTCTCACTCCTGGGCTTCGGAACCAGAGAGCATTGTGATGCATGTGGTAGAGATGGGGGAAGGCCATGACACATGCAATGGGCTTCAGCAAGGCCAGAGGCCTGCCCAGTTCCTGCCCAGACCCATAATTCCCCACAGGTGGGTGTTTGTCTTCGAGAAAGGCTACCAGACCTCAAGTGGCCTCATTAGCAGTGTGTCCGTGAAGCTTAAGGGCCTGGCAGTGACCCAGCACCAGAGCCTGGGTCCTCAGGTCTGGGATGTAGCTGACTACGTCTTCCCAGCACAGGTGAGCTGACTTAGGGGGTGCACCTTCTCCCTACAGACCTGACTCCAGGCTGGGAGGTCTCTGTTTTACCTGCTGTGGGACCAGTACAACTCCTTGCTCTTTGGGCCTCGGTTTCCTTGGGAATCTGGTGCTATCACGCTTCTGTAACATCCCAGGATGTGGAGGGTGCTGGTTGTCAGGTGGGCTTCTGAAGCCTGCTGGGTAATGTGCCACTGTCCCAGCTTCTGTCTCCCCCTCATTTCAGGGGGACAACTCCTTTGTGGTCATGACCAACTTCATCGTGACCCCCCAGCAGGCTCAAGGCTACTGTGCAGAGGTGAGGATGCTGCCTCTGCCAGGACCACTGGGGAAATCACAGGGAAGAGGAGGCCCCATGGGTGTTGCAGGTGCAGCAGGGCAGCTTCTGCAGGTGTCCATGATGGAATGTGGGGCAGAGAGCCACAAAATGACCATCAGCCATGGGTAGCGCTGAGCCTTCTTCTGGCTCTATGCCAGATAGGATGCTGAGTCTTAGCCCTCCCTCCCCCCCACCTCCCTATGCCTTACCAGCTGATACTTGTGATGGGGAGCTGGGCATGAATTCAGTTGGCACTGTGGGGACTAGGGACAAGGAGTCTGGGAGAAGGGCTCACCCTACAGACTTGAGACTCTGCCTCATGCCTTCTCTGAGACCCCAAGGGTGGGAGAGCTTGGGGCCAGTACCTCTCCTCCCCCAGAACCCAGAAGGAGGCCTGTGCAAAGATGACAACGGCTGTACGCCTGGGAAGGCAGAAAGGAAAGCCCAAGGTAAGGCTAGCATCCTCCTGGCACCCCTGTGGCTGCTCTTGATGCCAAGCTCCAAGCCTTCAGGCCACATTCTGCCTTTCTCTACACCCACCCATCAGACTGTCTTTCACCAGGGCATCTGTCCTGTCTTTCCCTCCAAACCATCCTGGTTCTGTGGGTCTGCACACACCTTGATGTGTTTCCTTACTCAGCTCTGTGTCCTTGTTGTCCCAACATGGGACCTCCTACGTCCTGTGGGGACGGGGACCCACAGGCCTCTTACCTACTCCTACCACCCCAAGATGGGGACCCAGGGGCTCTTCCTTTCCTGCAGGTATCCGCACAGGCAAGTGTGTGGCCTTCAATGATACTGTACGTACATGTGAGATCTTTGGCTGGTGCCCTGTGGAGGTGGATGACAAGGTCCCACGGTAACTAATGCCCGTATTTTCTGTGGGGATAGGGTCCCCAGCTGACACAGAGTCATCTGGATCTGCAAGGGGCCTAATCCTGCTTCTCCCCACTCCATCTACACCCCATTAAGTAACCTAGGCCAGAGAGTCCCCACCCTGCTGAAGTCCTGTGAGGCTGCACAGCTACGTGGCTGCATGGCTGCGTAGCTGTGTGGCTGCAGAGCCTCAGGCCATTCTATGCCTGGCGCTGAGGAGCACTTGGGTGCCCCTGGGGAGGGGTGGTGAGCAAGTGTGGTCCTCCCCCAGTCCTGCCCTTCTCCGAGAGGCCGAGAACTTCACCCTCTTCATCAAGAACAGCATCAGCTTTCCACGCTTCAAGGTCAACAGGTTTGTGGGAAATGTTGGGAGACATTCAGGCTGCTCTTGGACACTCCAGCTGCTCCCAACCCTTGCCATCTTCCTCCTTCCTGCTGCTCTCGCTTTGTGGGCAGAAGCCTGGGTTGCACCCTTGGGATGGGCCACTCAAAGATCCTTCTGGAGCCTGGGAGAGTCCTCAAGCACTGTGGGAGACAGTGGGAGCCTTTTCAGCTGACACATGGCTGCAGTCAATGTCCTCTGCCCCAACAGACGCAACCTGGTGGAAGAGGTAAATGTCACCTACATGAAGAGCTGCCTGCATCACAAAACCCTGCACCCTCTGTGTCCTGTCTTCAGCCTCGGTTACCTGGTGCAGGAGTCTGGCCAGGACTTCAGCACCCTGGCAATAAAGGTAAAGGCAGCACCAGGCATGGGGAGCACTGGTCTAGGATCCCAAGTAGGCCTGTGAGGCCTGGTTCACCCTCCCCAGGATCCCTGGTGCAGGCCTAGTATGTGCATGGGACTCTTATCTCCAATAAACCACTAGAAAACAGGAAGTGGCATTGTAGCTCAAGCAGTAGAGTGCTCACCTTGAGCTGAAGAGCGCAGGGACAGCGCCCAAGCCCAGAATTCAAACCCCACAACCACACACACACACACACACACACACACACACACACACACACACACACACAAAGAGTCTCATGGACTTTTCTTCCCAGGCTGGCTTTAAACCACAATCCTCAGATCTCAGCCTCTTGAGTAGCTAGGATTACAGATGCAAGCCACTGGCACCTAGCTAGACAGGAGTTTCTTGATCCTAAATTCCCAGATCTTAGACACTCGTCTCCCTGGCAGGGTGGAGTGGTTGGCATCACCATCGACTGGAACTGCGACCTGGACTGGCACGTGCGACACTGCAAACCCGTATATGAGTTCCACGGGCTGTATGGGGACAAAGATTTGTCTCCAGGCTTCAATTTCAGGTGCTTGCCAGCCCCACACCCCTGCCATTCTTCTTTGGGGTCCTCTTGGCTTCTCTACTCCCAGAAACCTGTACGACTGAGTAAGTGTCCCCTGAAGGGACTAGAAGACCCTGGACAGCTCCCACTCTGTGTAGATGGCCAAGCAGGAGCCTGAGTTGGAGGCCTGAATTCCTCTGCTCTGGGTCTCTGTCCCCTCAAGGCCCACTGGTCGGGACAGGCTGAGAACATCACTGGGAGCAGGAGTCAGGACAAAGGCTAAGAGGGAAACTCTTGGATAGAGGCTTGTAACTTCCCCCTGCAGTATAGGTGGGGGGGGGAGAGGGGGAAGGGAGGGGTCCACTCCCTGACATCTCAGGGTTAATGTTCTCTTGCTGCTCTGCCACTTGAAGAGGTCTCCATGACCTTCTCCTCTACCTTACCCTTCCCCAAGGTTTGCCAGATACTTCATGCAGAACGGGACCAACCGTCGTCACCTCTTCAAGGTGTTCGGGATTCGCTTTGACATCTTGGTGGATGGCAAGGCAAGTGGGAAGAGGAGCGGCCAGGCCATGTTCCTGACTTTGGGTGTCTGTAGTAGTGGATGATGGAAGGGATGAGGGCCTGGGGTCTGCCCAAAAGGTCTTGATGCTGATGACAGGTGGCCTGGCAATATCCAGGGCCAGGCTTTAGCAACCAGTGATGATTGCCATGCCATTTTCTTGGGTCCAGTAAGACAGAGCCCAGGTCTAAACTCAGATGTGCTCCTTGGCATCTAGTTTCCATGACAGGTCAGAACCCAGAGCCATAGGCAGTGAGGGACAGAGTCAAAAGGGGGATGCTGGTGAAGGCCCCATCCTAGGTCTGTTGACTCTGCCTTCCCTTGGGCTGCCCCCAGGCTGGAAAGTTTAACATCATTCCCACCATGACCACCATTGGCTCTGGGATTGGCATCTTCGGGGTGGTAAGTGGATACATGGCCGTGGTGCTGGAGTCAGCCTCTCTTCATCTACATTCAGTAACAGCAGCAGCAGCAACAAATTCCTCACTCTAAAACTCAACCATAGGTTGCTGGGAAGATGGCTCAGTGGTAGAGTGCTTGCCTTGCATGCATGAGGCCCTGGGTTCGATTCCTCAGCACCACATAAGCAAAAAGAAAAAAGCCGGAAGTGGCGCTGTAGCTCAAGTGGTAGAGCGCTAGCCTTGAGCTGAAGAGCTGAGGGACAGCGCCCAGGCCCAGAGTTCAGGCCCCACGACCGGAAAAATAAATAAATAAATAAATAAAACTCAACCATAACAGCTCAGCTGCCCACCCCACCACCCTAAACCCACAGTGTATTTGACACAGAGGCTCCAAATAAGGACAGAGGAGAGGTGGGATGGGGCTAGCTGGGTCCCCTGGGTGGCTTGCAGTCCCTCTTCCCCTCTCCAGAAAACTGAGTAGAGTTGAGGATTCCACCAAGACCACTAAGTTGGTAGGGACTGCAGGAAGAGCTAGAAGATTCCTCCCCCTCTCCCCCAGATTTCCATGCTCCATCCCCCTGCTCCTGTCCCCAGGCCACAGTCCTTTGTGACTTGCTGCTGCTCCACATCCTGCCCAAGAGACACTACTACAAGCAGAAGAAGTTCAAATACGCAGAGGACATGGTGGTGGGAGAGGTGAGAGAATTCCCTCAGTGGGGCCCTTCCAGGACAGCAGGCCCCTGTGTCTGTGTTGGGGGTTTGGTGGGGCCTCCCCAGGGCTGACTTACATCCCCCATGATGCACACAGGGTGAGCAGGACCCTGCAGCCACCAGCTCGACCCTGGGCCTGCAGGAGAACATGAGGACTTCCTGACCTGCGACCCCTGGCCCTGCCTGGATGTAGCTCAAGGCTTCAGGCTGGGGCTAGTGTGTCCCAGCCATGGTGCAGGGGTCTTTCGAGGGATAGAAGACACAAGTGTGCCCACAGCTCAGGGCAGACACTAATTGAGACTGTGTAATTCAGGTCTCTGTCTCCAACTCCACACCCCAAGGGAGACCCATCCCAGTTTTGGCCACTCTGGGTCCAGAAGGCTCCAGCTGGTAGGGTTCCTCACACACCTGTCCACCATCTTTGTGTATGTTTCCAGGGCTTTCATTGTCATTATCCATCCTCTGCCTCAATTTCCTTTGATCTGTGCTCTCCAACATGTCAGCTACTAGCCACAGAGGTGGTGATTTCAATTTAAGTGATTTAAAATCCGATAAAACAAAGGAAACTTCAGCTCAGTGAACTTCTGTGGCTGGCAGCTGATATATTGGACATCACAGGACATTTTTATCATTGCAGAAAGCTCAGTGAGTCAGGTCTGCTTCAGCCCTGTTTCTGAGTGACTTCCTGGGGAGCATCTCAGCAATGTCAGTGCCTGGGTCACCCTGTACCTTTTATACCAGATGCTGAAGGAATGGCCATGTGATCTGCATAGAAAGACTTAGAGCCCTGAGCCAGGCTCTGCTGGTTCACACCTAGCTACTCAGGAGGCTGAGATCCAAGAATTATGGTTTGAAGCCAGCCCTGGCAGGAAAGTTCATGAAACTCTTATCTCCAGTTAACTACCAAAATGCTGGGAATGGAGCTGTGGCTCAGGTGGTAGAGAGCAATCTTTGAACAAAAATAAAGTTCAGGGATAGGACCCAGGCCATGAGTTTGCAGGACTGACACACTCAAAAATAAATTGTTCTCCTAAGGAAGTGTCAGTGGTTCATGCTTATAATTTTAGCTACTCAGAAAACTGAGATCTGAGAATGGCAGTTTGAAGCTAGCCCAGGCAGGGAAGTCCATGAGACTCTTATCTCCAACTAACCACCAAAAAGCCAGAAAGAGAGCTGTGGCTCAATTGGCAGAACACCAAACTTGAGTGAAAAAGTGCCCAAACCTTGAGTTCAAGCCCTAGTATTGTCACACACAAAAAATATATAAAAGCCACTGTTCTAGAATTTTCTAAGTCCTGGATTGAGGATGAGAGACTTAGCTTGGAGCCAGAACCTCTTGGTAGGTGCTGGGACTGGGCAGGGTCTCAAATGTTCTCAGCAAGTATGCAGTGTACTTATGTACTATGTAGTGATTTGTTTACCCCTCATGTGTACACCCCCGCCTTGTTCTTCACGTTCCCACAGCCCTCTATCCATAGTGTGTATCTAAACAGCGTAGGTCTTGCAAACACAACATATGAGCACACCTTCACTCCCAAGCAGAGGCACAAGGTCCACGCCATGTCACTACCACAAGGAAATGCCTCTTCCTGAGTGTGTCAGGCCAGAACCACCCTTTTAGCCATGAATCCTTACTCAGCTACCTCAGCTAGGGACAGAAGCCTCAGTCAAATCCTGGGCTCCTTGCTCTAGCCACAGCTCCCAACGCTTGGCCTGTTTTGTCAACAGAGAGGTCTGGGGATAAGAAGGGATGGAGTATAATAAAGAAAGTGAGGACACACATCTACTTTGTTTGGTTTCTTTCCAAATCTCAGAAGTCAGTGTGCCTGACTGAGATACAGGACCATGCTGAGCTGTAGCTAATCCGTAACAGTAGTGAGCAGATTCCCAAGGCCTGGCCACAGGCTGCTGTCTCAGCACAACTGAACTCTGAGGCTCTTCTCAATCCTGGATCCTGCATACACTCTTCTCATGGTTGTGAGGGCCTGGCAGTGGGCCAAGCAGAAAACCCTGGGAGTAGCCTCATAATCCAGGGGAGGAGAGGGTTAGCTGTCTTAGAAGTGGAAACTTTCCAGGTGCCTGTGGCTCATGCCTGTAAACCTGTAATCCAGGCTGCTCAGGAGGCCAACATCTGAGGATTGCAGGTTCAAAGCCATCCTGGGCAAACAAAATCGGAAAGCCTTATTTTCAATTAACCAGCAAAAAGCCAGAAGTGGAGCCTGGGGCTCAAGTGGTAGAGCATCAGCCCTGGGTAGAAAAGCTAGGGTAGAAAAGCTAAAAGATAGCACCTAGGCCCTGAGTTCAAGCCTCAGGACCAGCACACACACAAAAAAAGGAAGGAATCTGAGAGAACCCAATAGGAAAGAAGAGTCTTGACTGGAGTCATCATGGAAAGGCTCTCCCTGATGGACAACTGTCCTCTAGGCCCAGACTTATCCCAGGCAGGGTCTCTCAGCAGTCCTATGGCTTCCTTGTAGTTTGTCCAGGGGAACACCCACAATGATGGAAACATTTTCTGGCTGTACTGATCATGTCAGATACTTGTCACTTTCAGCAATCAGGGAAACCTAGAGATAGAGCAGGTTTTCCTTTATTTACATTTAAGTCATTGAAATATCTGGATGGGACTAGCATTACCATAGTGAATGGCACAGGCTGCCGCTTTTACCCTTAGGTCCTTAGCCTTCTGACCTCTTCTCTAGCCAAGAACCTGGGCTCTTCTGGCATCCTTCTCCTGGAGGGCCAGCTGCTTCTGCACTGATGAGAACCTTCCCTCCTGAACAGCAGCAAGGGCTCCTCCTTTGTAGCCAGCCTCCATACATGGCCCAGAGATCTTCCTGTTGTCCTACCTGGCATTTGTTTCCCTCTTCTCCCTCTGTTCCTCCTTGCTTTCCTGGTGATCTACTTACCCTCCCTCCAGTGCCACCCTTCCAGAAAGACCAGTTTGCCTTTCTTTCTGCAACTGGTCTCCACCCCCACCACTTGCCAACGTCACTAGCAGAGCCATGTTGCCAAATCCAAGAAGGCATCTCAGCCGTGTCCTGCTTATCCTGTTGATGTCTGATACTGTTGCTCAAGGCCCAAGTCCATTTGCTCAAGGAGTCCTTCCAGTCGTGTGTTGGACATTAGCCCAGGGCTGTCTTTCCTGAGACTTGCATGTGGACTGTCTGATTCCACCTGTTATGGAGAATTCTTTCTCCCTTAAAACAAAAATGTTTGTAGCCAGGTGCTGGTGGCTCACACCTGCAATCCTAGCCACTCAGGAGGCTGAGATCTGAGGATCATAATTGAAACCTAGAGCCAGCCTGAGCAGGAACATCCATGAGACTCTAATCTCCGATTAACCACCAAAAAGCCTGGAGGAGAGCTGTGGCTCAAGTGGAAGAGCTGGTTATGCTGAGTGAGTCAGTAAGAATCCTTGCCCTCAAGGAGCTCCTACTCCAGATGGAGCACAGACTGGCAAACAGCTAGGTACAATATGTCCCTAGGAAGGGCTGTTAACCATGCCAGATAGTGAGGAGTTCATGGGAAAGGTTTCCTGGCAACAGGGGCATGCATTGAGCCTAGGTAGGTAAGTAGGAGGTGGGCAGGCAAGTATGTAGGCTTGAATGGCCCAAGATAGTGGTGAGCCACAGAGGATTCTAAGCATGAGCTGACTCGTTGTTCTTCCTTTGGTGCTGGTACTGAGGCTTGAACTCAGTACTTGGATGCTGTCCTTTAGCTTCCTCAATCAAGGCTTACTTGAGCCACAGCTCCATGTCTGACTTTTTGGTAGTTAACTGATAGCTAATTGGAGACTTCAAACCATGATCTTCAGATCCCAGCCTTCTGAGTAGCTAGGATTACAGGCATGAGCCACTAGTGCCCATAAAATTTGTGCTTCTAAAGGAGCGTTCTGGCTTAGCAGGTGGAGAAAGGCTTGTGGGAATGGGAGGTCAAGGAGGAGCTGGTTCAGCATCTGAGAGGCCAGAGCTAAGGGAAGGGCACAGGAATAGAAGTGGGCAGATGCTGGGGCTATTTAAAAGGCAGTATGGCATGACCTGGTGCTAGGCTGGTTAGGACAGGAACGTTTGCAAGTGACTCCCAGGTTTTCTCAGGCTCTAGTTTGAGGGCAGGACACAGATCAGGTTTGGGTCAGTGATGTGGGGTTCTGCTGTGAGGACTCACAAGTGAAGAACTTAGGAAAACTGAACCACGAGTTAGTGAGCTTGCCAAGAGAGAGGTGAGGGACAGAAACGTCACTAACAACAGGCAAAAGTCATCTCATCTGTTGGCCCCTAGGTGCCTCCCGCTCAGTTAGGGGTTTTCTACCACCTGCTTATGGGGTCCTCCCCCGAACATGAATCCCATCTCACTCCAAGCACTCTGCTTCCTCCTAGTCTTCATACCCACACTCTGCAGAAGGCTAAACTCCTGGCCCTACCATCCAAGGGCTTCCTCCTTCAGCCTGGGCCTCCATTGCTGGCCACTCACCTTGCCCCTCCCCATCACGCACAACACCTACACCCAAGGGAGGCGGTGCTCTTGCCCCTGAAGGCTGGGATGTGGAAGGTTTCCAGGGCTGTTGGGCTAAGCGGCTCCATCCTTAAGTCCCAGCTCCGGGGCCCAAGATGTGGCCTGAAGGTTTCCCGGGTACCCCAGGCCGCCGGTTTGCAGGAGCCGGCGCCGGGGGCGTGACGAGGCGCAACCCCGCCGCGGGGCCCCTCCCGAGCCACCACCCTCTGTGGCCACGCCCCCTAAAGTGGGCGGGAGTCTTGGCCTCTGATTGGCTGAATCTGGAGGGGCTGAGCGGTAGGGCCAATGAGAACGGGCCGGGTGCGGCGGCGGGTTGAGGGGGGTGGGGGCGAGCGCTGCCTGGAGCCGCGGCGCCGGCGGTCTGAGCGCGGCGATCCGGGCCCGGGTTAGGCGGGCGGGGCGGAGCCAGCCAGCGGCGCTCCCGGGGGATCGCGGGGACGGTCGGCCCACGCTGAGGTAGGGGTCCGCGGGACAAGGTCTGGGGCGGGAGCTGGAGTACGAACGCCCGCTCTGAGCTTGCCGGGGAGCCGGGCGGTCTGCGAGGCCGCGTCGGTGAGGACAGCGGGACCTGCTCGGTACAGGGATTATCTCTGTCTGTGGGGCCGAATCCAGAGGGTCTCCGGGAGCCTGCTTCTAGTCTGTACCTGGGAGCGCACCTATGCGGGCGTCCCGCCGTCTGCATCCCTCCCCGGCTCTTGTCTGCGGGGCTGCGTCCGTACCCGGCGCACCGTCCAACGCCACCCGGCGGAGGCCGTGTCCGTGAGGAGTGGGCCCGGTGGGTGCACCCACATGTAGCTCTCCGCGGATCGCGCCTCCTACGGTCCTCCCGAGTCCTCCTCCCGCGCGCTGGCGCGGGGGCGATGAGCGGGACGGCTGCGGCGCGCGGCTCTGGCTGCGCAGTGCGCCCGGGCCGGGGCGGAGGGGGCGGCGGAGGCGCGCGCCGCGGGCTCGGGGCCCGGGTGGGCACCTCACTGGTGCTGGGATGGCACACACGTGCGCGGGGAGCTGTGCGTGGTGTTTGGAGGCGGGTATGCGTGTGTCACGTGTACTCAGGAGTGTGCCTGTGTGTGTGTGGGGGGGAGCATTTTGGATGGAGTGTGTGAGCACGGGTCACGCGGACTTGGGCTATGCCGGTCAGGAGAGAGGTGTGCGCGCGCGCGTGCATTTGTGTGTGTGTGTGTGTGTGTAGGCTGCAGGAGTGGGCAAAGGCTGTATCACGGACCACAGGTCCCCGGGCGGTGCTGGTGAATGGTCCAGCTCTGCATGAGCCAGGTGGTTTCAAGATGTGGGAGAAGCACACAGCTTGTGTCCTTGAACATCCCAGGGAAGAGGCCCTGGCTTTCCCTCCAAGCCTACCTCTTGCATCTGGCACATACCCATTGAACACCTACTCCTGCCATATTGTCCTAGTGTTTGGGGACCTTCTGCCTGCTCCTTGGTCTCCCACCCTTAGTCCCAACAACAGCCAGAATAATTTTAAACCTCATCCAAATAACTGAGTCACCCCAGTTCAAAACTCTCCTCTGCTTTCCAAGCCTCTGATCTGTCCAAAGATCTCCACCCCACCCCCAATCCATGCCCTTGGTTGCGCCAGGAAAGGCACAGTATGAACTCCCATCTTCTTGGCCTCCTGAGCCCTACTTGGTGATTCCTAAAAGAGCTACACTGTCACCTACTCCAGGAAGCCACCCCTGGTCCAGCACTGTGTGGAAGGCCTTCTCTCCAGATGTAATTTCTCAGACTGCTTCCTCTCCACTTAGTCTCCTTGTTATCCCTCAAACATAAGCACTGTCCCGCTTTGTGGCATTTGCCACAAAAGGGCTTGAGGACCCCTTCCCCAACCACACAGAATCAGCAGCATTCCCTGACTCTTATTCCTTTTTTTTGTGGGGGGGAGAGGTAGGATAATTGAACTCAGACCCTGGGTGTTATCACTTAGCTTTTTTTTGGGGGGGGGGTGTCCGGTCGTGGGGCCTGAACTCTGGGCCTGGACGCTGTCCCTTAGCTCTTCAGTTCAAGGCTAGTGCTCTACCACTTGAGCCACAGCACCACTTCTGGTGCTGAGGAATCGAACCCAGGGCCTCATGCATACAAGGCAAGTGCTCTACCACTGAGCCACCTTCCCAGCTCCTCACTTAGCTTTTTTTGCTCAAGGCTGGTGCTCTACATTTCAGCTATAGCTCCGTGTCTGGCTTTTTGCTGGTTAATTGGCAATAAGAGTCTTAAAGATTTGGTTGCCTGGGCTGGCTTTGAACAGTGATCCTCAGATCTCAGCCTCCTGAGTAGCTATAGCACTTGGTCTCCCACTCATCATACCTAATCTACCTTGCTGACATAGCTGTCTTCACAGCTATACTGCCTGCCCTATTAGTTACTGCATGTACTGGGGTTTGAACTCAGAGCCTCATAGTTGTTAGATAGATGTTCTACTACTTGAGCCACCCCTCCAGACTTCTTTTAGTTATTTTTTTTCAGGTAGGGTCTTGAGTTTTTGCCCTAACTCAGACCCTTCTACCTATTCCTCTTACCCTCTATGACCCTCCTACCTATTCCTTCCTTCTAGCTGGGATCATAGTCACTTACTTCCATGCTCAGCTTATTGATTGAAATGAGGTTTTGCTAACTCTTTTGCACAGGCTGTTAGTTTTCAGGCAAGATCTCTATTTTTGCCTCCCAAGTAACTGAGATTACCATTGTTCCCCGTCTAATTGCTGGCTTTTTATTTGTTGCTTCTTTCCTCTACTAGAAATTATATTGTGTGACAGCAGGGACTTTGTCTTTTAATTCCAGCACCTAGCACTGTGCCTGACATATATCAGATGCTTGATAATTGTTGCATGATAAATAATTGATGCAACTAGATTTGCATCCCAGGAGTCAGTGTCCCTGGCTATACTCCATACTGTGAAGCCTCTGTCTGAGGCCCCTGTCCCCTGGATACCAAGTTCCTAGAAGAACCGTGAGGAATGCTGATCACATTTGTGTGGTAGCACTCCTCCTACTAGAAACTGGTGTAAAGGAAGGGGCTGGATGTGTAGGTTATAGGGGGGCCCCAGAAACAGTGTAAGGACAGTAGAGGTCGGAACCTTTTTCTTCTCTTTTTTTCTTATGCTGGTTCTAAGGCTTGAACTCAGAGCCTGGACACTACCCCTGAGCTTCTTTTGCTCAAGGTTAGTGCTGTACTAGTTGAACCACAGCTCTTTTTTTTTTTCTTCCCCAGTTCTGGGGCTTGATCTTTATCCCTGAGCCTCTCTGTGTTCAAGGCTAGTGCGCTACCACTTGAGCCACAGTGCCACTTCTGGTCCTATCTATTTATGTGGTACTGAGGAATCGAACCCAGGGCTTCATGCAAGCTAGGCAAGCACTCTACCACTAAGCCACATCCCCAGCATCCCTCCTCCTCCTCTCGTAGTTTATGGGAGATAAGAGTCTCACTGACTATTATCCTCCGATCTCAGCCTCCTGAGTAGCTAGGATTACAGGCATGGGCCATTGGCACTTGGCTGAGGCTGGACTTTTTATTTTTTGTCTGTTGTGGGGCACTGTCCCTGAGCTCTTCAGTTCAAGGCTAACACTTTACCACTTGAGCCACAGTGCCACTTCCGGTTTTCTGGTGGTTTACTAGAGGTAAGAGTCTCATGGACTTTCCTGCCTGGGCTGGCTTTGAATCATGATCCTTAGATCTCAGCCTCCTGAGTAGCTAGAATTACAGGCATGAGCTGTGGGCAGAGTCTGGACTTTTTAAAGAGTCCAAGTTGGTGATCTCACCCTGCTTGCAGTGGGGGAGATCAGAATGGTTGTTCAGAGGAGGCCATGTCTGAGCTGTCCTCCAGGCAGCAAAGCGGAGGGAGGTGTGTTCCTGGCAGCAGGGACAGCTTGTACAAAGACCTGGCAGCAGAACAGAATCTACAGTGTGGGAAGTTCAAGTAGTGTGATGCAGTTGGAGTGGAGAGTGGGTGTGGGACATGAGCGCAAAGGTGGGAGAGGGGGGCAGAGAATCCCTCTGGCTCCTGGGTTCAGTGAGAGCTGGGAGGATGCCATTCCCCACCTCTCTAGTGGAGACAGGAAGAAGAACAATTGGGAAGATGATGTTGAATTGGAGCTGAGCTGACCAGGAGCAAGGAGGGGAGGAGGTAGCTAGCTGGGAAGAGTCAGGCTGGAGGCACAGACAGATATAGAGGATGAAGAGAGGCCGAGGTAGATGAGGCCTGGAGATATCAGTCTCCACTTTGGGCCAAAAGCTGTCCCGAGAGCCGCTGCAGCCAGGCCAGCACTTCAGTACTTGGGGCTTCCCAGGAATGATGGGATGGGTGTACTCACAGCAGGCATCCTTGAGTATGACTTAGCACTAGACTCTTGGGCCTCCCTCCAGGGGACTGAGTCATCTCAGGCGGGGGCAGGAGCTGCAGAGGACACCTCTGCCAAGGCATCAGATGTTGTCGCGTATAAACAGGCTACAGTGAAGTGGCCCAAGGACTTAAGGACCACTTCTGGGTCTTGCCCAGTGGTCTCCACTCACTTGCAGCTTTCTCTTTTGGCCAATCCTCTGCCAGTCATGGTTGCGAGTCCTCTGCCTAACCCAATAGCTGGTCCCCTGCCTCTGCCTGGTGCTGTAGTATCCTTCCAGAACTCAGAATGAGACCTGAAGACACCTATGACTTCCATGCCTTCTGAAACCAGGAGCTTGCATACTTGGTAGTGGCAGACACTTGGTGGGATGGGGCACAGCCTGGGAGGAAAAGAAGCTTGTGTCAGGCCGTTTCTGAGCCAGGCATCCCATGTGGGTTCTACCTTGCATATTGTGGCTGGCTCTTGTTGCATACTCTCTCTCTCTCTCTCTCTCTCTCTCCCCCCTTTCCCTCTTCTCGCTCTCTGTCTCTGTCTGTCTGTCTCTGTCTGTCTGTCTGTCTCTCCCAGATGCATACACATCCCAGCTGTACAAACTGCTCTGTGTCCACAACCTCATCCACTTCCTTACAGGGCCTAGAGAGAAGGCAGGATGGTGACCATCTGTTTGATTTACTTCAGGGTAGCTGAGGTTCTCAGAAGCTTAGCATCCTGCCCAGGCAGCGTAGCCCCATATGGGAAGACAGAACAAGAGCTTTACCCAGTGAGTGAGGACCTGTGTTTGGGGCTTGCAACCTAGCCAGTCCCATGGGAGGTGGTCACAAGACTCCTTGCTGAGCCCTAAGTCTGGGACCAGCCTGTCTGTCCATCTCCCTGTTTGAGATCCATGAGACCCATGTTACCTTCTGAGTCAGTTTGTACAGAGCCATTTAGTGAGACCTCAACAGGGAAGGGTTTGGCGAAGCCTTTTGAGTGAGTGCCCTGGAAAACTCAGGTCAGCTGAGGCAGCCTCAAGCTGGTGGGACAGGAGATCTATGGGAAGTTTCATCTTGACCTATGGGACTGTGGGTGCATTCCCTTCTCACATCCAGAGCACATGTTCCTCCGAAAAGCATACAAGTGCATACAAACACACCACACACAAAACACACACAGCACAGAGACCACATGCAAAGCTTCTTGTCTCCATGCAGATTTGCTCCTTAGTACACACACAGTCAGTGTGCTTGGCCCACAGACCTGCTCCGATACATTCTCTCACACTCAGACACACGCCCTTTTCGTCTGCCCTCTCATGCACTGCCTCTGGTGCCAGGCATTGTCGCCTGGACACGCGGCAGGATCCCCCGGCCTCCCTCCCGACCTGCTTAGTCACCTGAATCTGAGCCAGGCAAGCAGGAGGGAGGGAGGAATGGAGGGCCTGACGTCAGCCCTCACTGCCTGCCCCTGCCCAAGCATCCATCTGGGCCCCAGCTTGTCCCAGACTCACATCTTACTTCTAGGAGCTTCTTTAATGTCTGAGTCTCTTGCAGACATCCATTCCTTTCTATCTTGCAGCCACCTGGGAGCAAGCAAGACTTTCTGTTTTCCCCATCTGCAGATGGGGCAAACTCAAGGTGCCAGGCTTGGGAAAATCCAAGCCTGTACACAGGCTTACAGCTAGAAAGGGGTGCAGCCTAGCAGCCCAGGACCTAAACTAAGTGACAGGTCTCAGACTTCCCCATCTACTATGGGACCCAAGGCCCTTCCTTGCCCCTTGCTAGGTTCCTTCATTCCCATCTGAGAAAGACAGTAAAGGAAGTTATAGGATGGTGGCTTCTTATGGAGGTAGCAACCTCAGGGAAATCATATGCAAATTTTATGGGCCTGGGTAGCCTGTGGCTTCTGCCTGTGGTGACTCTCATTCCCTTGGTCTCTGCCTGGGACTGGAGGTGGAGGATCTCCCGACCCTGTGCTCCCTAGGCTCCTACGGTCTGGCCCTGGGCTTGTCACTGATGCTGCCTTCCCATCTGTTTAATGTGGAGAGAACTGTAATGATCATCTTGCCATTTACTCATTTATTCAACAAATATCTACCAAGCTCTTACTATGTGCCAAGTGCCGCTGAAGATGCCAGAAATATTTATGGAGACAAGGCAAAAGGAGCCGCTCACCTGGTAGTGGGGAGCTAAGCCTGCAAGGGGAGGGGTGGGCGGAAGGAGAAGGGCTGATCACCTAATAGGAGGATTCCTGCCAGCTTTGGAGGCTCCTGTCAGGCTGGGTTTCCTCCTTTGCAAAGGAAATTTTCTCCTATTGCCAGGCTAGCTCTCTTTTCTTTTTTCTCTTTTTTCTTTCTTGCTGCCCAGCAGCAGCAGCTTCACTGCCCCTGGGCCCCCACTCATTCAGATCACTGTGTGCCAGGAAGAGGCTCTGACCCATGTCCTCACCCACAGTCCACCTCCAAGCCTGGTTGTGGCATGGGCAATCTGGCAAAGTCTGGCATCCATGGTGGAGGTGGGGGGCAGGTCAAGGCTCAGAGTGGAGAGGGAGCATGGTTGGTCAGCAGGCAGGACTAGAAACCAGCCCAGGCTCCACCATGTCAGCCCTACCTCCCTGACATCTGTCACAGTAAGGAATGGGGGTGAGAACTGAGGCAGTCATGAGACCCATGAGACACATGTTCTCTAGTTTACAGTGTGGAAACAGAGGAAGTCACCAGCAGACAGGAAGAGCAGAGGGCCAGGAGTCCACTCTTCCTCTTCCGGAGAAGAGGATGAGTCCAGCCCAAGAAGAAGGGGTGGGGACATTGGGCTGGAGTGGCACCAGTACCTAGTCTGAGGCACAGAAGAGGTCCCAGGGTGAGAGTGAGGATTCAGCCAGGGCCAAGGTCATAGTGTCAAGTAAGTGGTGTGTGGCTGATGCTGGATGTTGCTTTGGGGTTCAATCTTGGGCTACTGTTTGGCCTGGGACCTGGTTTGTTTTGCAGGAGGTTCTGGGTCAGTGTGAGGCCAGACTAGGGAACATCTCAGCCTGAGAAGATGTGGCACACAGTTTGGCACATGAGCATACTGAAGGAAAAAAAGCAAAAGTACAGATGATGATGTCTTGCTTGAAACCCTTAAAGCAGCACCTCCTCCTCCAGTGGACCCTGTCCTGGGCCTGAGGCACCACTGGGGAAGGCAGGGGTGTAGCCAGTTCTGCCTGTGGTCCTGGAAATGGTGAGAGGAGGTAAGAGAGACTGAGCTCCAAGGAAGTCTTTGTGAAGGATGAAAGGCCGGAATATCCATCTGGGAAACCTCCCTTTACAAAGTAACAAAACCTACAATACCAGTGTGGCCTGTTCATCACCAAAAGGAAGCCATAGTGGAACACTTTGCTGTCAGGGGGTGGGGCTGGTGAATCATCAGGCAGTGTCCCATTGGGCACTGAGCTGACCCTGGACTGTCTCAGTGCTACTTGGCTTCTAGTCTTCTGCCTGTTTGCTTGTTGTGACTCCAGAGCACCAGATTATCTGCTTCTCTATGAGGGCAGCATAGCAGAAGTGGCTGTGCCTGTTTTGCAGGTAGGGACACTGAGTGCTAGAGGGCTGGCACACACAAAGCTAAGTCCCCCGAGGTCCTTCAGTTCCCTGGTAGTAGTAATAGACTGTGAGTTTGGGTGCTGGCAGCGTGGGAAGAGGGAGTGACCAGAACAGAGGCATGGGGGCTGTGGCCACAATGGGAGCAGCACCCTGGTCAGATCTCCTGTTGGGACTTGCTTGGCATCCAGGAAGTGATACCCTCTCTACTATCTCCGAGGTTCCCAACAAGGCAACGCAGAGAAGCCCCAACGAAGGTCATGGAGGGGGGCCCAGCTGTCTGCTGCCAGGACCCTCGAGCAGAGCTGGTGGAGCGGATGGCAGCCATCAATGTGACCCATTTGAAAGAGGAAGATGGAAACCCAGAGCCTCCCAGGAATGGTGTGGACTCTCGGCCCCGGGCTAGAGCTGCTTCTGTGATCCCAGGCAGTGCTTCAAGGCTCCCCGCAGCACGACCCAGCCTCTCAGCTAGAAAGTTCTCCTTGCAGGAAAGGCCAGCGGGAAGCTGCCTGGAAGCCCAGGCTGGACCTTATGCCACAGGCCCTGCTAGCCACATCTCTCCTCGTGCCTGGCGGAGACCTACCATTGAGTCCCACCATGTGGCCATCTCTGACACAGAGGTTGGTGAAGCAGTGCTCATGAGCCCCCTAGGGAGCCTTCACCATTTTGTCCCTGTTTGTGCCATAGTTATCTAACATTGGTTTAAGCTGGGGAGCTCTTTATCTAACAGTGTGGCTTCATCCCAGGGAAGTTCCATCTCAACCAAAGGTTGCCTCTAGGAGGCCCATGTCCCCACCCCTGGCCAGGCCTGGAGAATAGGTCCCTTCTTTGTGAACTACTGGCTTGCACCTGTAATCCTTGATATTCAGGAGGATGAGATATGAGAATTCAGGTTCAAAGTCAGCCCAAGCAGGAAAGTCTATTATCTCCAATTAACTATTTTTTTAAAAAAGTAGAGGTATGGCTCAAGTGGTAGGTCATCAGCCTTGAGCAAAAATGCTAAGAAAGAATGCCCAGGCCCCTTTTCTTCCCATTACAGTCCTGCCTCCTAGAGTCCACTCTGGCCTGAGGCATTGTAGCATACCTCTAGCTTCCAGTCTCCTGTGGGTCCTAGCTTTGCCACTTGGATCTACACATGAACTTGGGAACTGAGGCATCCACAGATGTCAGAGACCCGATTTTTTTTGTGTGTGTGGGGCTTGAACTCTGGGCTTTGGTGCTATCCCTCTGCTTTTCAGCTCAAGGCGAGTGCTCTACCGCTTGAGCCACAGCGCCACTTCCAGTTTTCTAGTGGTTAATTGGAGATAAGAGTCTCACGAAGTTTTCTGCCTGGGCTGGCTTTGAACTGTGGTCCTCAGATCTCAGCCTCCTGAGTAGCTAGGATTACAGGCGAGAGCCCCTGGCACCTGGCTTAGAGACTTGATTTTTTTTTTTTGTTCCTAGACTTCATGTATCTCTCTTGTCCCTTCACACTCAGTTGCTTTTGGAAATGCTTGCTTGTTGGGTTTTCACAGAATAAGGTCTTCTCAATCCCAAAGCCCAGGCAAGAATCAGTGCATTTTTTTCTTTACCACTGAAGGGAGCCCAGCATAGTCAAGGCACACCCAAGCTGGGAAGGTTAGTGAGAACTGAGATTCTGGGAATTATAGTCTAGGGATAGGACTGTACCCTGAACAGGCTCCCATTGTGGGATCCATGTTGTCTCTGGATCAAGGTGTGCCTGATGCTTCCTCTTTTCCCCCAGGACTGTGTGCAACTCAACCAGTACAAACTGCAGAGTGAGATTGGCAAGGTAGGATTGGGCCAGGACAAGTGTAATGAGGGTGGTAGGGTTCTTGTCTTGATATCTTCCTCTTCTTTTGTGGTAAATGGAAATCAGAGCCTAGAATGCTCCAGCCTACATGTGGACAGTTTTGTCCTGGGAAATACCCAGCACCAAGAAGAAGATGACTCCTGTTCCTGATTCCCAGGGTTCTAGAGAGAGATTAGGAGGGACTGGAGCCATATTAAACCAGGCAAGGGCAAGTTCCCAGGGCAAAAGCATCCCCTCTCCATTGGCTGAAAATGTATGCTCACAAGTCATCTGGTAGGATGGGGTAGGGATGGGATGCAGGGGCAGGGACCAGAGCTGTCAGTCTGGCCATCTCCTATCTGGTCCTGGGGAAGGCGTCTTATCCAGGTGGGGCTAACCAGTGCCTGTCTACAGGGTGCCTATGGCGTGGTGAGGCTGGCCTACAACGAAAGTGAAGACAGACACTACGTGAGTGTGCAGTAGGAGGGCGGTGTTGCCAGGCTGGGCCCCAGAAACCTGAGTAGTGGGCAGAAGTATCGGGGTGATGATGAGAGCCTGTGACCTCTCAAAGGACAGGTTCCCTGTCCCTAAGGATATGCAAAGGGAATGAGCTTCCTGATCCTGGGGCTGTGCAAGCAGAGGCTGGCTTCCTCTGCAGGCAAGAAGAGTGAGGGCAACCTACACTCAGGTATGACTTATTCCTAACCAGTCTCATGCACGCTCAGTGCCAGTGGCAGATGCCCATTGTGCCTGTCTCAGTCCCCATGGAATCAGCCTGTTCAGCTCCTTGTGGCTGCACATAGTGACATTTATGTCCCTCTCTCCTTAGGCAATGAAAGTTCTTTCCAAAAAGAAGCTACTGAAGCAGTATGGCTTTCCTCGTATGTACCTGTCTGCCCTATTCTTGGGAGCTCTTAGCCTGCTAGGGGAAGAGGAGTGGATCCGCTCATAATTAGTCTTGTTAGAAACAAGAGTAGAGGGAAGCAAAGGCTTGGGAATGGGATGTAGTTGGTGGATTGGGAGGGGATCACCGTCTTGCCTTTTGCAAGTCTTGCTTGAGACAGGTTGCAGGCTGAGGCAAAGCCTGGCTCATAGAACAGTGGTCTGACTCTCTTTCGGGTCACAGGTCGCCCTCCCCCAAGAGGTTCCCAGGCTTCCCAGGGAGGACCAGCCAAGCAGCTACTGCCCCTGGAGCGGGTGTACCAGGAGATTGCCATCCTGAAGAAGCTGGACCATGTGAATGTGGTCAAGCTGATCGAGGTAGGAGGTTGTGGTAAGCAAGCCGAAGCTAGCATGCATGTCCTGGGTTTAACATGAGCAGTTCCTGGGCAGGGAGGTGCTTGGCATAGATTTAGGGTCCTGCTGAGGGAGCAAGTGTGGCTAGACCCTCTGCCCCCAATAACAATTCAGACTTGGGAAGGACTACAGGAAGGCATGAGGGCCATTCAGATTGGCCAGACGTGTTCTCACGGAGGGTCAGGAGCTGCTGCTCCAGTGGCAAAAATTAGTCCATCCTTCCCATAGGAAGTAAGAAGAGCCAGGTGCCATATTCATGTGGGTTCGGTTACTGCTGCAGTCCCATCCGTTTGGCACCTGTACAGTTGCTGGTCCATATCTGGGGTGGGCTCTGAAGTGTATTAGACATCCCGGGGCTAATAGCGACCAGAAGCCTGGGTCCGGACCCCATGTCTCCTCAAACCTCAACCGTGTGTCTTTTTACCAGGTCCTGGATGACCCAGCTGAAGACAATCTCTATTTGGGTGAGCAACCCAGCTTTATTCCTACTGCAGAAGAAAATAATGGTGATAATGCACCCATAGGGTGCTGTCAGAAGAAAATCAGCTAGTATAGGCAGAACATATTACTTATTATCCTTATTAGAATTGCTGTTCTTTAAGTTTCTCATGCCTGCTTTACAGCTGGTTTAGAAGAGGCCTGAAAAAGTGGGGCAGAAGGAGAACTGGCCTAGGAATTAGAGGACAGGGCTTTAGTTTTTTCTCCCTGTCTTTAGTCTTTACCTGCCTGTCTGCTATGACCTTTAGGAAATTTTCTGACCAGGGAGCTGAGAATGTGGCTTAGTGGTAGAGTGCTTGCCTAGCATGCAGAAGCCCAGACTTCAATCTCATCCAGTTACTTCCTCTGATATCTTGAGACCCTGTCCTGTCCCACCCTGAGTATGTCTCAGTGCCTGTCCCTTCTCCATCCTTAAGAACAGGAATGGACCTTGGCAGTGAATGCTGTGCCAGCTTAGCTATATCTTACTTTCTTTTCTTTTCTTTCAGTGTTTGACCTCCTGAGAAAGGGGTGAGTTTCCCATCTGATCAGGCTGGTCACTTGTAATCCAGTTCTCCTTTTTTCCCTCTCTGTGGCCCCTAGCCCAAGGGCCAGCTACTTCAGGAGATATCAGAGTCTTAGACCTTACCTTCACAAGCTCTGGTCTTTGTGGTAAATAAGAGACTAAAAGGACTTTTCTTTGAAGTCTGGTGGGGGTTGCAGGCTAGAAGTCAGAGAGGTCTCTGGAAAGAGGTGTGTGTGTGTGTGTGTGTGTGTGTGTGTGTGTGTGATTGTTTGGATGGAAGAAGGGGAAGAAAGCAATGTTTTTAAGCAAAGTATAGAGGTAGATTCAAATCACAAAAGCATTTTTCAAGTTTTACTAAGTGAGAATTTATGAGTAGAGTGCGTGGGACTCTCTTTGCTCCCGTTTATGAGAGGGAAAGTTAAGGAGCACTGGATAAATGGATTGCTCAGGGTTATACAACATATCGCCATGGAACTGGATG
This sequence comes from Dipodomys spectabilis, assembly GCF_019054845.1. Classification (NCBI taxonomy): domain Eukaryota; kingdom Metazoa; phylum Chordata; class Mammalia; order Rodentia; family Heteromyidae; genus Dipodomys; species Dipodomys spectabilis. Next base: position 455,739 of record NW_024870927.1, read on the forward strand.
GACTGGGAGTCCTTTTGAAGGAAAGCTGTATCTTGTCTCTGTTTGGGGGCTTTCTTAAAGTTCAGTTTGGGGAGGGGGACAAGGAGTGGTGTCTCTTGAAGACCCAGAGGTTTTTGCCTCCATTCAAAACCAAGAAATATATGTGTATATAGCTATCCATCTCTGTAATGGAACCCTATCTATTTTAACTATTGCAGTTGCCACCCAGTAAATTGATTTCATGACTCTGTTGGATTCACAGTTTGAAAAACATTGCTTTAAATGGAATCTTTGCAATTGTTTGATTATAGATACTTTTAAATGCTTAGAAGACACATAAACCAAGGGAAAATAAGATAAAGCTGATTGGAAATTAGGATTGAAAAGTGATATTTTTACATTTTCATGACATGAGAACAACCCTAATATCAGGTTAGCAAGGGGGCTCTGGAGGTCGTGGGGGTGGGGGGCTGTGTAGACACACACACACACACACACACACACACACACACACACACACACACACACACACACACACACACAGCTCCTCCAATCCCCCTGAGCATCCCTCCCCTGCTCCTACTCCCCCAACCTCCCCAGGCCGGTCATGGAAGTGCCTTGCGACCAGCCTTTCTCCGAGGAGCAAGCTCGCCTCTACCTGCGGGACGTCATCTTGGGCCTCGAGTACTGTGAGTGTGGGCGCCCGCCTTCTGGGGTTGGAGCTGTCAGAGATCATCTGGAGCCTGCCTTGCCTAGGTTCAGTAGCAGCGCCTAGGTCTGGCAGGCCCGGTGGCTCCTTTTGCCCAGAGCTGACCTGCCAATCAGCTGTCACGGAGGCCGGGCGGGGTGTATGGGCGGGGCCATGGCTCACTTCACTGGGCATGCGCCAAGTCCCTTGCGCCTCCGGGGTGTTTTTCCCTTATCTTTCTTCCGAGGCCAAGTTTAGCCTCTCCCTAGGCCTCAAAAGATATGGGATGAATGAGATTTACGCCCTGCTGCCTGGGGAAAGAGTGTGCCTGGCACAGTGCCCGTTTGTGAGTGGTGGTAGGGTGGGTTTACCCTTAAGGTGAGGAGAACTGGCCGGGGGTGGGGGGAAGCGATGCCACCGCAGCTTCTATGTCAGGAATTAGTTGACTCATTTGCTTATTTATTTCGTTTCCTTCATTCACTTATAAGTACCATCTCTGTGTTGGGGTGGAGATTCCCCCATCTGACTCCAGGAGTTTCACATCCCAGAACTTAAGTAGGCAGATGTTTTGGGGTGGTGCCTGGCAAAGCTGGGGAGGTCCTGGGGGCAAGGGAGGATAGAGAGCAGTTCCTTTTGGTTGACTCATCCAGTGGGCAGGAGATAGTGATTGATGAATGATGCTGGACACTGCCCAGGTCACACCGGGAGGTCTGGGAATGCCTCTGCAGGATGTGTATGACTGCCGCCTGTTGTGAGGCCCCTGCTCCAAGCAGGGGAGGGGCACGGTGGGATTGGAGTCTTCATCCATCTGAATCTCTGGCAGCTGGGTGGAGGGTGATAGACGGCCAGCTGGCCAAGGAGAAAGCTATTTCTATAGCCCAAGTGACAGATGGTGGAACTGGGATTAGGGTAGTGGCAGTGGGGGAGGGATATGAAGGAGGCAGGGTGGCCACGTGGGGTGACAGGTGTACGTACAGGAGGTGCTCCCAGACATCTAGGATTCCAGCCTGGGTTGGGGACTATAGGTAATGCCTTTCTGTCTAAAATCTTGGCTTTTTGGAACCAGATTCTCCTTAGGGGAAAAGGGTGGAAGCCTAGCAGAGGTGTGACCTATAGGAACAGGAACAGGAACAGAACCAGAGCCTCTGATATCCTCAGCTTAATGAGGCACGTGGAGGAGATAGTCTATAGCAGGTGCCTAGAGTTGTTTGGTAGGAGGGGAGATTTTGCCTTGGCTGTGGTCAGCAACAGGCACAACTCTACCAAACTGTGGCTCCACCTTCTTTTTTATTTGAATCCTTCTCATCTGCCGAGGGCCTGTTGTCTGTCATCCTCTATCCCCTGCAAAAGAAAGGGCATCCTTTAGTCAAGAAAGGGTTCTTGACTAAAACCTCTTCAAGACCCAGCTGATCACAGTGAAGTAACTCTCTGGAGCTGGTGGTTAGTACAAGGGGTTTGATAGGTAGATGAACAGGCCCTGGGGTGCTGTGATTCTGGCCCCAGGAAGGAAAACTGAAGCTGCCCAAGATCTGATTCTCAGATGGGGTCAGGTGCATCAGGGGAGGTGATGAGATGCAGTTGGATCTGGGAGTGGGAGAAAGGATATCTATATATCTATCCATAGATCTAGATTTATCTATCTATAGATAGAGATATTCCCTTATTGCATTCCTTCCTTTTCTTCCTTTCTTCTTGTCTCACTATATATATCCTACGCTGGCCTCGATCCCTGATCCTCTTACTGTAACAACCTTCAAGTAGCTGTGATCATGCCCAGCTTAGAATATATTTTGAACTTGAGTTTCCAGGGCTACTTGATGTGAGGTCTGCAGGGAGGAGAATCTTTAGGTTTCTGAAACCTGGTGACATGATGTCTTTAAGGGAATGGGAAAGACTTGGGGTGGGGGGACATGGGCTTTCTCTTTTGCTTGCATTTGTTGGTGGTGAGGGTTGCAGACAGAGAAGCCAAAATCTGAATTAGACATGTTATTGCAATATATTGGAGATGCTTTGATCTAGCTGTCCATTGTGATATCTGTTGTATAACCCATCTGGATAAAGAGTCTGGAGTTTAGGGGCAAGGCTAGCATTTGAGAAAAGAACTTGAAACCAATTTCTATGGCTAAATAATGCAGCTCCGTGAGCGTAATTGCTCTGGTGGGTGTATAACATGTTTCCTGTGCCTGGAACATAGTAGGCAGTCAGTGAGGGGCCATTGGTATTGTGTCTATTGGTGGAGTTGCTCTCTCCCTCTTCCCTTAGCCTTATTATCCTCAGCTTCCTTTCCTTTTTTTCACTCCTTTCCTGTCTTCCTCCTTTTCTTCACCCTGGGTCTGTTCATCTAGCAGGGGTGGGGGGCCTTTTTTCTGTCAAAGGTCGTAACATCATTGCGGCCATACGAAGTTATCAATATAGGCAGACAGCCATGGGCAGCTCACATGACGCATTCAAAAAGCAGATATGTTTGTCATATCATTTACCAAGTGATTTTAGGGGACCCACTGGCTGAACATTCCTTACCCCTGGCTCAGGGAAGGCTTTTGCTGAGTAGGGGCCTACAGTGGATGGTTGGGGGATGGGGTCAGTGCCTTCTCTGTGCTGGAACATTTTTGGTCATCTCCACTTGAGTGCCCTTTCTGGCAATGATGGACCCTGGAAGCAGAGGCTCATGGCCTGCTAAACTAGGTTCTGATATAGCTTTATCTTCCCGAAAATGGTTGACCCTCACCCTAGGTCTATTTATCCTGGTGGTGCCAAAATCTGGAATGTCTTCCTTTTCTAAAAATCCCACATCTCAGATTCATAGGAATTAGAAGTATATCTGTAAGATACCACAGTCCCCACAGTCCAACGTGGTCCTAGGAGCAGAGATGTCTTTGTCCAGGATAGGTGGGGATGAAACTGCAAAGTGGTGCTGCAGGCATCATTCAAGTGGGAGTGAACCATGAGGGCCTATGGAGAATCCTCTCCCTCCCCAGTTTCCCCTGACCTCCTTCCTCAGTATCAGGTGCTGTGTTTGTCATAGACCTGGAGTCCAAAGACTCATAAGATCACCATCCCGGCTCTGCTGCTAACTCCTTGGGCTGAGCTTCACTATGTAGTAGTTTAGGTAGCCCTGCTGTCCTCTTCTGAGGTCTTTACAAGATGAGAGTGTGAGGTCTGTGATGTGCCCTGACTTCCCTGGGCAGACAAGGTCAGGAGGGAGATTCTGGGCAGTGGTCCTCAGGCCAGCATATCAACTACTTCTCTCTGCAGTGCACTGCCAGAAGATTGTGCACAGGGACATTAAGCCATCCAACCTGCTCCTGGGAGATGATGGGCACGTGAAGATTGCTGACTTTGGTGTCAGCAACCAGTTTGAAGGGAATGATGCTCAGCTGTCCAGCACGGCGGGGACTCCAGCATTCATGGCCCCTGAGGCCATTTCTGACTCCGGCCAGAGCTTCAGTGGGAAGGTGACTCCCAGGGCTTGGGTTACATTGGGGTTCAGATAGAGGTACAAAAAAGCTTGCAGCAGGGGCCGGTTTCCAAACAGAGGGATATCAGGGTCCTTGTTTCTAGGAAATGACATTACCTATTCTATGAAGCCTGACTCACTCCCCAAGCTTGGCTTTCTCATATTTTCCAGCAAAAAATGGTCCCAACCTCCTCTACACACGTTCCTGCCAGTTGAGCTGTGCTGAGTTGTGGAATAGGCAGCGACCCCACTCCCTACCTTCATGGTACAAAAGGACAGGAGAATTGTAGTCAGGAGAAGGTGAAAGTGCCCTTTGACCTTCAGAGAGTGGAGAGGATTTGCAAGGGGACCTAGGGGTACAGGGCTGGGCAGGGTTTTAAGGACCTGGACATTCGGGCTTCCTCCTGAGTGACAGATGCAGTAGGCAAAGCCTCCTGAGAGGGACCTGCAGCCAGCGTGTTCCTTGGGTCCAGGCCTGGCCTCACCTATGGAGTTCAGTGCCAGTTACAGCCATACCACAGAGGGAAGGGAAAAAACCTGCTGAGTATAGATGAGGTGTGAAGCTCAAACAGAGCGCAGGGATGTATGTTTTGGGTTGTTGTTATTGTTGTTTGTTTGATTGATTGATTTTGATGGTACTGGGGTTTTGAACTTGGATCCTCACACTTTCTCAGGCAGGCATTCTTACTGCTGAGCCATGCCTCCAACCCTAATTTTTGCTCCTTATTTTTAAGATATGGTCTCGCTTCCTGCCTGGACTTGATCCTGGGAAAGATCCAACTATATTAGGCTTCCTGGTATCTAGGAAAACAGGCACCCACTACCATGCTCAGCTCTTGATTGAGAGGGCTTTTGTGAACTTTTTTTCTACCTGGGCTGGTCTTGATCCCAGCTACTAGATCCAAGGTCCCTAACTACTTGTGAAAGTTGTTAGGATTATAAACATTATCCAGTGGCACCCAGCTGAAGATTATTTTTTAAACTTTTTATTTTGGGCTAGGGTATAGCTCAGGTAGAACAGTTGCCTAGCATGTGTGAAACTCTGGATTTGATCCCTAGCACCACATAATAAAACAATAACATTTTATCTTGATATAATTCCAAATATACAGAAAACTTATAAGAATGCTACAAAGAAATCCCATGTAACTTTGCCCAGGTTTACCAGTTGTTAATATTTTGGCTAATTTTTCTTTTCTTTTCTTTTTGTCGGTCATGAGGCTTGATCTCTGGACCTGGGCGCTGTCTCTCACTCTTCAGCTCAAGGCTAGCGCTCTACTACTTGAGCTACAGCGTGCCACTTCGGGTTTTCTGAGTGGTTTATTGAAGATAAGGGTCTCACGGACTTTCGTGTCCCAGCTGGCTTTGAATCCTGATCCTCAGATCTCAGCCTCCTGAGTAGCTAGGATTACAGGCCTGAGCCACTGGTGCCCAGTTTAATTTTTCTTTTCATATATCTTTTTCAATTTCTTTTTTGTTAGTCATTGGGCTTGAACTCAAGGCCTAGGCATTGTTCCTGTGCCTTTTCCCTCGAGGCTAGCACTCTACCACTTTGAGCCACAGCTCTACTTCTGGTTTTCTGGTAGTTACTTAAAGATAAGAGTCTCAAGGATGTTCCTGCCTGGGCTGGCTTCGAACTGCAATCCTCAGACTTTAGACTCCTGAGTAGCTAGGATTACAGGTGTGAGTCACTGGTGCCCAGCTCCTTTTTCAATTTCATTTTTCTGAGCCATTTGAAAGTTAAGTTGGAGACTATGTCTCTTAAGACTCTATACTATAGTACATGTTTCCTAAGAATAAGGGCATTGTCTTACATAACCTAGTACAATGGTCAAGGTTGAGGAATTTATCACTGGTAAGACTTGTTATATAGCCAGGCACCAGAGGTTCATACTTGTAATCCTAGCTACTCAGGAGGCTGAAATCTAAGGAACATGGTTTGAAGCCAGCCCAGGCAGAAAAGCTCCTGTGAGACTCTTATCTCCAATAAACCATTTAAAACAGTTAACTAGCAAAAAAAGCCTTGAGTGAAAAAGCCAAGAGCACCAGGCCCTGAGTTCAGATCCAAGCGGGGCAAGCAGGGCTTCAATGGATAGGGGATGCTTTTTGTGTCAGGAAGCAGGAAGTGGGGGTTGGAGATAGCTTCTTCAGTGGATTAGTATGAGAAAGGTCGGCGCCTGGAAGTTAGAGCTGGTTTATTGAGTAGAAGTTCAATACACACAATAATTTCTGGGGAACATCTATGTCATAGAAGCAGCAAATGTGACTGGATAAAGGAAGCTTTGAATATTTTGACCTAAAAAACACATCTGCCTTCCCCAAGGAGGCTTAGAACCCCTGGAGGGCAGCAGCTCTCTTGTAGTCATGATGGAGTCCTCAGTACTCAATAGAGGGCCCAGCATGGACCAAGGATCGGGGAATTTTGTTGAGTAAACACTTGATGGAAGGAGGGTCACCATAGCCCACTGAGCTTTATGTACTAGGGGAAGGCAGTGTTCACTGGGAACTGATGTGAGCATGCTCTTTTTTCTAGGCCTTGGATGTATGGGCCACTGGAGTTACTCTGTACTGCTTTGTTTATGGGAAGGTGAGTGCTGGGGGGTTGGAGGGACAACACCTGGGACAGCCCAAAGTCCTGGTCCCAAGGCTGGGCCCAGAGAGCCAGGTCTGTGTGACAGATGCAGGCCCTTCCCTGAGACTCCCTAAGACTCAGGACTGAGGGAGAAGAGTTTCTTTCTTCTTCTGTTTTTCTCTCATCTCCCTGGGGATGGGAGGGAGCACTGTGGAGTTCCAGTATAGCAGGCATCTGAGAGGAGCAGTCAATGATGGTGTTGCGACCTTTCCAGCCAGAGTGGCCCCATCCCTCTCCCTTGATGCTGTCCGTTTATCCATACATTCATGCAACCGAGTATCTTTTACTTATGCTCTGGGTCAAACTAATCCTTGGGAACATCCAACTTTGATTTGACCAAGATCTCTGCCAATGTTTGGCTCAGTTCTAGTGACCACACTGGGGGACAGCAGGGGATCTTGGCAAACACATTCCAAATGCCAGTCCTTGGGAGCAAAGGCCTTGCTCACCCAATTGTACCACCAGCAAGTGTAGGGAGCCTCAGAGTTCCCCCATAAAATTACGTGTTGGGTTTTATTTGTTGAACCCTGCTTCATGCAATGCCCTGAACAAATTTAGATGAAGTCCCTCCAAGTAGATGCAAGAGTAGCTAGGGACCGTGACAGCTCCCTGCTATCCCCAGCACCCCACTTCCTCCCAGCAGTTTGTGGCCTTGCAACTACAACTCCTCTCTGCCTTTCCATTCCACAGTGCCCCTTCATTGATGAGTACATCCTTGCCCTGCATAAGAAGATCAAGAACGAACCTGTGGTTTTCCCGGAGGAGTGAGTTGTGCACCCAGGGAACCAGAGGGCTCTGCCCACTCCTGGGGAGGAGTATCTGACTTTTAGCAGAGCTTTTGCCCTTTGAGGACCACACCCCAGCCTGCAGAGTTGCAGGTGGGGATGCTGATCCCAGGGAGGGCATCTGGGCAGGTGGAGAGTAGAACTCTTTTTTGTGTGTGGGTCTTGAACTCTGGGCCTGGGCACTGTCCCTGAGCTCTTTAGCTCAAGGCTAATGCGCTACCACTTGAGCCACAGCACCACTTCTGGTTTTTTGGTGATTAATTGGATATAAGAGTTTCACAGACTTTACTGCTTGGGCTGGCTTTGAGCTGTGATCCTCAGATCTCAGCCTCCTGAGTAACTAGTATTAGAGGCGTGAGCCACTGGTACCTGGCAAAAGCAGAACTTTTTTTTTCTTTTTGGTCGGTCGTGGGGCTTGAACTCTGGGCCTGGGCACTGTCCCTCAGCTCTTCAGCTCAAGGCAAGCGCTCTACTGCTTGTGCCACAGCACCACTTCCACAAAAGCAGAACTCTTGAGTGGAGGGTTTCCAAATATAGGAGTTGTATCTCATTGGATAGATGGGACCGCTAAGCCTAGAGTTCATTGGTATTGGCCCCAGGTCAGGCATTCATAGCACAGCTTCATTGAAGGCCAGCCTGGGTCAGCAGTTAACTCCACACAGCTTGTGACCCCAAGAGGAACTTCCACATACCAGAGTGCTGTCCATTTTGCAGGTAGACAAGCAGAGGCCTGGAGGAGAACTGAATTTGAGAGCTGGGATTGGATTTGAAGGCCCCTCCTCTCTGCTCCCTTCCCTGAGCCCAGGGGCTGGTCTGAGGGCTCCTTGATCATACCTGCTTCTTCAGATGTTTTGGCTGTTGTGGCTTCAGCCTACCTCCCTGACTTCTTATTTTTAGAACCTTCTACCATCAGTGGGAGTGACCAGGGTGGGACAGCAACTGAAATGGGAGTTGTCCTCTGATTCTTGCCCTTTTGCACCCCCTGCCTGTCTGGTCCCCAAGTTCTGTCAAGCCCATCTCTTACTTGTCTTCAAGCCCCAGTTTCTTGTGCCCCTGCCTAGTTCAGGCCTCAGCCTCTCTCCCCACACTTCAAACCATCGCTTCTATGGCCCTCACCTCTCCATCCAATACAGGCCTGGTGAGTTTTGCTTAAGCACAGTGAGTCTGACTAGCTTATGCTTAACATGGTCCAAGGCCACAGCATTCAAGAACATTTGGATTTTGTGACTCTGACACTACCCAACTGGATTCAGTCCAGTTCCTACTATCCTTTAGTTTCCTGGCTCCTAGTATTTCTTCCTACTGTGCCTCCTGTTTGAGAGTCCCTCCTGGGACCTAGGAGTTTTTAGAGACAAGGAATTTTTAGGGACTAGGAGTTTTCAAAGACTTAGCATCTAAGATAGCAGAGAGAAGCCCCCAAAATTCATACCCCTCTCCAGTTTTGGACAGATGGGTGCTCCAGGAATGGCAGCAAAGAAGCTGTGTTTAGGCAAGGAGATATACTGGCTGCCATTAGATTGGCAGTGCTGTTCTCCTCTTCTGAGTTTCTTCTCCCTGCCCACACTCGCTTGAGTGGCAATATAGCAACCTACTATCCTTGAGCCTAAGTGTCCCTCAGTTAGAGAGAGGAACTTTCCTGACCATATACAGGTGGAGGGAAGAGTGAGAGTGAAGGCCTCCACTGTCTTCTCGTCCATGTGAGGAGGAGTGCGGGCTGAGTGTCAGAACCCAGGGCAAGAAGGAAGGGGGTTCTCATTAGTGTACCTGTGTCTTTATTCTTCCCCTGTCTAGGCCTAAGGTCAGCGAGGAGCTCAAGGACTTGATCCTGAAGATGCTGGACAAGAATCCTGAAACAAGAATTGGGGTGCCCGATATCAAGGTCGGGGGACAGGAGGCCTTGAGCTGGGCTGGGACACACAAAACAGGCTTGTCTCCCCTTCCTGAGATACTGCCCTGGGACATGAAGTGCCTTGGGTTTTAGGTTTGGGGTTTTGGGTTTGTGGGCTTTGGACTATCTCAATGTCGTTGCCGGTAGGATGTCTTTGATCCTTGCTGATTGGGTATCTTACCACTTACAGCCCTAGCCTCTCTTTTCTTCTGGCCTCCACAGTTGCACCCCTGGGTGACCAAACATGGGGAGGAGCCCCTGCCCTCAGAGGAAGAGCACTGCAGTGTGGTAGAGGTGACTGAGGAGGAAGTAAAGAACTCAGTCAAGCTCATCCCTAGCTGGACCACAGTGGTAAGATCCTTCTGGGAGAGTCTGAAGCGGGCATGTGTACTGCTTGAACTTGTTCTGTGCTTGGACCTATTGGGGGCATGGAGGGCACCTGGCTTGAAGCCTTGGTGACCCCTGCTTGCTGAAGGCCTGTAGAGCGAGGGTGTGTTATGGAGTCTGAGCCTTGTGGCCTGCATATGGAAGGCTTGGTGAGGAGAGTGAATGACTTAGAACTTACAAGTCTTGCTGAGGCCAGAAAGCTTGCAGAGGCTGAATTGCTTTTCCCTGGGCACTGCATGGATATCCAGGCTGTGACAGTGAAATGTTCTGAGGCCTTCTAGAAGCAGCTCCAGACACCACAACCACCCTCTCAGGAGCCAGAGCTGCCGAGTGTGTCCCGGTGTCCCAGGCCTTAGTTCCTCATGCTGTCATGTGCTCCCCAGATCCTGGTCAAGTCTATGCTGAGAAAACGTTCCTTTGGGAATCCATTTGAGCCCCAGGCACGCAGGGAAGAGCGTTCCATGTCTGCTCCAGGGAACTTAGTGACGTATGTACTGCGGGCCTGGTCTGTGGGCTGCTTCCTGGGATGGGTTGGGCCACTCTTATGGGGCTGTCCCCAGAGCCTGGAGATGAAGCTGAGTCTTAGAATAGGGCCCCAATTGCACCTCTGCCCTCAAGATGAATTGGAGCTAGAAGGGACCTTCCTGGGCCACCCCTGCCCCAAGCTGGGCCTAGTGTCCTAATGTACACCCTGCCTTCCATGGCACAAGAAGAAGGACCTTCCTTCTCATGGACGCTTGATGCTGTCACATTCTACCATAGGATCCTATTTAGCCATCTGGCTCCCTATCTGTGACTCCCTCAGTCCCTGGCAGCCTGACAGAGGTTTGCAGTGTCCATGCCTTGTAGAGGTTGGCTCATTCATGGAAAGTAGGCCCTGGAATGGGTGTTGGCTACATTAAGAATAGCCTTTGTGGGGCTGGGAAGGTGGCTCAGTGGTAGAGCGCTTGCCTTGAATGCATGAGGCCCTGGATTCGATTCCTCAGCACCACATAAGCAGAAAAAGCCGGAAGTGTCGATGTGGCTTAAGTGGTAGAGCGCTAGCCTTAAGCTGAAGGGCTGAGGGACAGTGCCCAGGTCCAGGCTCAGAGTTCAGGCCTCATGACTGACAAAAAAACAAAAACAAAAACAAAAAAAACAGTCTGTGTCACCTTTGGCTGGCACTTTGCGAATGCTGTTCTTTGCAAGGCCACATGGATAGGCTGAGCCTATAGAAGAGGACCCACTGTTCCCTGAGGGCTTTTCTGTGAGCTACATATCTGAGTTCATCACTTCCTAGGAGAGCCCAGAAAAGCAGTCCACAAACACTGAGCCTCCTTCTCATTCTCAGATTTTCCACTATAATAAAAGTCAGCTTAGGATTCCAACAAGGCTGTTGGAGTTGTGCACGGATCTGCAGAGAGATCCATGTGGTCCTGAGCCACAGCGTGGTCTCGGGTGGTGCTCACTTCCTTTGTCTGGCCTGTGAAGGGTACTGGCAAGCGAAGGTTAGCGGAAGCTGAGTTCAAGCTTGCTTTGTGATGAGCGTGTTCCACAGAAAGGTGTCTGTAGCTATCAGCCCAGCCTCTCAGAAAACAGTTCTTTCCTTTGTGTCCTTCCAAGGAATGTCCTCATAATAGCAAGGGGTAGAACCTAGGAAAGGCCTGACAGGGAGCTGTAGTTTTCCATTTCTTCAGAAAGGTGGTCAAGAATCAGGCACATTGTCTCTTGAGCTCATTAGGTCTCAGGGCTTTGATGCTACAATTGCACATGGCATAGGAGAATCCTACAGAACTTGACAAAGGAGCCAGTTCTGAGAGCAATAATCACAACAGGACAACAAGCAGTTCAGGGCCATCTGGTCAATCCAGGGATGCCTTTGGCCTGGCGCCCCCTAATGGCAAGACAATCCAGCCACAGGTTAAGAACACTTGTACCTAATTTGTATCCTGACAATTGATCATTCAAGATTGACTAAGTCACCCAGGGGCCCGTGGCTCATTCCTGTAATCCTAGCTGCTCAGGAGGCTAAGATCCGAGGATTGAGGTTCAAAGCCAGCCCAGGAAGGAAGGTCTGTAAGACTATTATCTCCAATTAACCACCAGAAAACAGGAAGTGGCACTGTGGCTCAAGTGGTAGAGTGCTAGCCTTGAGCTGAATAGCTGAGGGACAGTGCCCAGGCCCAGAGTTCAAGCCCCATGACTGACAAAAAAAAAAAGAGAGAGAGATTGGCTAAGTCCCTTGCAGCCATAAAAGTCTATAATTGAATTTTTAACTATTGTTATTTTAATACCCTATATTAGTTGTAAAAAAGGGTTTCGTTGTGACAGTTCCATAAGTATATACAATACACCTTGATAATGATCACTGTTACTCCCACAAATCCCTTTCTACCTCCCTGCCAGTTTTTGCAACTTCAATGAGTTGCACTGTGCTGTTTTCACATACATACACAATGTAGTTAAGCATATTATTCCCCCCCATCACCCTGTCCTTTCTCCTCCTCCACTCTGAGTCCATACCAGTTAGTCTACCTTTTACATTTGTTTGTTCATATTAAGCCTAGATTCCTCATATGTGAGAAAACATATAACACTCAACTCTCTAAATCTGGAATTTTTTTTCTATTTAACATCATGATTTTTAGTTCTACCATTTTCCTACAAATGTCATAAATTTATAATTTCATATAAATAATAATCCTCCATAAATTTATAATTCCATATAAATAATGATCCTCCATTGTGTGTATATACCACATTTTCCTTGACCATTCATTGGTTGGTGGACACCTAAGATGAGTCCATAGCTTGACTGTTATGAATAGATGTGTGTATTTGGGTAGATCTGTTGTATGCTGACTTACATTCCTTTGGATAGGGTTTCCTCAGTATTTCATGGTTTTTATTGAAGAGATCTTTTACCACCTTTGGTTTTTCCTAAGTGTTTGCTTTTTTTTTTTTTTTTCAGTCATGGGGCTTGAACTCTGGGCCTGGGTGCTGTCCCTCAGCTCTTCAGCTCAAGGCTAGCACTCTACTAGTTGAGCCACTTCCAGCTTTTTCTGCTTATGTGGTGCTGAGGGAGTTGATGTCTTGTTCCTGATTTTAGAGAAAATGCTTTCAGTTTTTCCCATTTTAGTGCAATATTGGCTATAGGTTTATCTTATATAGCCTTTATTATGTTGAAATATGTTACTTCTGTTTCTTCAAAGGTTTTATTATGAAGACATGGGGTTTGTCAAGGCTTTTTCTTCATTTCTTAATAATCATGATTTTTTTCCTTAATTTTCCTTTATCTTTTTCTTTTTTTCTTTTTGGTCAGTCATGGGGCCTGAACTCGGTCTGGGCGCTGTCCCTCACCTCTTCAGCTGTAGACTAGTGCTCTACCATTTGAGCCTCAGCCCCACTTCCAGCTTTTTCTGCTTATGTGGTGCTGAGGAATCAAACCCAGGGCCCCATGCATGCAAGGCAAGCACTCTACCACTGAGCCACCTTCCCAGCCCCTTTTCCTTAATTTTATGTGTGTCATATGGTGTTTGTTGAGCTTTATATGTTGAAACATTCTTGCATCCTTAGAATGAAACCAGCTTATGATGCATATGTACCTGTAGTATGTGTGTATGTGTGTGTGCATGTGTATGTATTTGTGCATGTTTATGTGTCTGTGTGGTTTTTATTTTTGTTTTGTGACAGTACTGGAGCTTGAACTCAGGGCTTTTGTTTAGCTTTTTTTGCTCAAGATTGGCTCTATCACTTGAGCTACTCCTCTACTTCTAGCTTTTTGCTGGTTAATTGGAGATAGAAGTCTCATGGCCATGCACTGGTAGCTCACGCCAGGAAACTGAAATCTGAGGATTGTGTTTCAGAGCCAGCCCAGGCAAGAAAGTCTGTAAGATGCCGGGCGCTGGTGGCTCACGCCTGTAATCCTAGCTACTCAGGAGGCTGAGATCTGAGGATCGCGGTTCAAAGCCAGCCCGGGCAGGAGAGACCATGAGACTCCTATCTCCAATAAACCACCAGAAAACCAGAAGTGGCGCTGTAGCTCAAGTGGTAGAGCACTCGCCTTGAGCTGAAGATCTGAGGGACAGCGACCAGGCCCAGAGTTCAAGCCCCACGACCGACAAAAAAAAAAAAAAAAAAAAGAAAGTCTGTAAGATTCTTATCTCCAGTTAGCCACCAGAAAACCAGAAGTGGCTCTGTGGCTCACGATGGTAGAGCCTTGAGAAAAAAGAGCTCAGGGACAGCACCCAGGCCCATGACCATGCCTGGGCTGGTTTTGAACTGCAATTCTTGGATCTCAGCCTCTTGAGTAGATAGGATTATAGGCATGAGCTATTAACACCTAGCCCTATTGAATTTTGTTTTCAAGTATTTTATTGAGAATTTTTTGCACTTATGTTCATTAAAGACAAGTCTCTTTCCCTTTTCTCTCTTTACCTACATACACATGTGTGTGTCTGTATGTATATATATATATTTTTTTTTTCTTTTCCTTTACTGTCCTTATCCAGTTTGGCATCAGAGTATAATACTAGCTTCAAGGAATGAGTTTGGTAACATTCCTTCCCTTTCTCTTTTATAGAGTATCTTGAGGAGCATTAGTATTAGTTCTTTAATGGTTTGATTGAATTCAACAGTGAAACCATCTGGGCTTTTCTTTGCTGGGAGATTATACTGCTTCAAGCTCATTATTCATTATAAATGAATTAAAGTTGTTTGTATTCTCTTTATATCCAGTTTTGGTAGGTCATTTAGTAAAAATTTATCCATTTGTTCTGGATTTTCCAGCTTATTGGAATTATGTTTTTATAATATTCCCTAATTATTCTCTGAATTTATTGTAATATCCCCATTTCATCTCTAATTTTATTCATTTGAGTCTGTCTTTCTTTTGGCTCTCTTGTTTGTCAACCTTGTTTCATCTGCTCAAAGAACCAATTCTTTATTTCATTGATCTTTTATATTGTTCCTTTAGTCTCCATTTCATTACTCTATGCTCTGATCTTTATTCTATTAATTTTGAGTTGTCTTGTTCTTGTGGGTTTTTTGGGCTTTTTATTTTTTTTTTTTTTTTGGTCTTGGGGCTTGAACTCTGGGCCTGTGCTCCATCCCTGAGCTCTTCAGCTCAAGCACTCTACCACTTGAGCCACAGCTCCACTTCTGATTTTCTGGTGGTTAATTGGAGATAAGAGTCTCAGAGACTTTTCAAGCTCAGGTTGACTTTGAGCCGTGATCCTCAGATCTCAGCCTCCTGAGTAGCTAGGATTACAGGTGTGAGCTACTGGTGCCCAGGTGTTCTTGTTTTTTTTTTTTTTTTTTAAGGTCTTTCTTTTTTAGTACCAAGGTTATTGAACTCAGCTGTTCATGCTTGCTAGCCAAATACTTTACTTGAGCCCTGCCTCCAGCCCTTTAGTTATTTTTTTCAGTGAGGGTCTCAAGTTTTTGTCCAAGCTAACCTTGTACTGCAATCCTCACAGTAGTCAAGATCACAGGCAAGTACTACCCTATCTGGCTTGATGAGTGAGATAGGATCTCCTTAACTTTTTGTCTGGGCTGGCCTCTAGCCAAGATCCTCTTGCTTAGGCTGGCCTCAAGCCAAGATCTCTGCTCTCTGAGTAAGCTGGAATTTCAGATGTGAGCCACCATGCTCCTCCAGATCGCTTTAATTTTTTTAATATTGGTACTCATAGCTATAAACTTTTATCTTCACATTGTTATGTCCCAAATGTTCTGACAAGTTGTTTTTGTTTTCATTTGATTACAGTTTTCTTAACTTCCTCACTGATTTTTTTGTGCCTGTTCTAGGGCTTGAACTCAGAGCCTCTGGCCTCTTCCTGTTTGATTCTTTTGCCTGTAGTCGACACTCTGCCACATGAACTACATTTCTGCTTCAAGCTTTTTGCTGACTAATTGGAGTTAGGTTTTTGTTTTTTGTTTTTTGGGGGGGTCCAGTCGTGGGGCCTGAACTCTGGGCCTGGGCGCTGTCCCTCAGCTCTTCAGCTCAAGGATAGTGCTCTACCACTTGAGCCACAGCGCCACTTCCGGCTTTTTTCTTTTTGCTTATGTGGTGCTGAGGAATTGAACCCAGGGCCTCAGGCATGCAAGGGCAAGCGCTCTACCACTGAGCCACCTTCCCAGCCCAGGTTTTTTTTTTTTTTTTTTAATTCATTTGCCCATCTGGCTCTAAGCCAAGATTCTAAGATCTCAGCCTCCCAAGAACCCAAGATTCTAGGTGTGAGCCACAGTTATCCAGGTCACACTGACTTCTCCATCGACCCACTATTGTTCTATCTCCATGTGTTTGTGTAGTCTATATAGTTTCTCTTGTTTGTAATTTCTAATTTTATTCTGTTATGATGAGTTAAGATAAAAGAAATTACTAGCCAGGCACTGGTGGCTCATGCCTGTAATCCTAGCTACTCAGGTGGCTGAGATCTGAGGATCACAGTTTGAAGCCAGCCCAAGCAGAAAAATCCCTGTGAGACTCTTATTTCCAATTAACCACTCAAAAAAAGAAACAACAACAACAAGAAAAAAAAAACTGGTGCTGTGGCTAATGTGGTAGAACACTAACCTTGAGCACAAAGAGGCTCAAAGACAACACCCAACCCCTGAGTTCAAGCTCATAACCCACAAAAAAAAAGTCTCATTGACTTTCCTGCCTAGGCTGGTTTTGAACCAGGATCCTCAGATATCAAATCTCAACCTCCTGAGTAACTAGGATTACAGATGTGAGCCACTAGCACTTGCTGTCAAACCTTTTTTTTTTTTTGGTCAGTCAAGGGGTGCTGTCCCTCAGCTCTCCAGCTCAAGGCTAGCGCTCTACCACTTGAGCCACAGTGCCACTTACGGTTTTTTGGTGGTTTATTGGAGATAAGAGTCTCACAGGCTTTCCTGCCCGAGTTGGCTTTGAACTGTGATCCTCAGATCTAAACCTCCTGAGTAGCTACGATTACAGGTGTGAGCCATCGGTGCTCGCACTGGTGCTTGCTGTCAAAACTTTTTGTGGCCTAAGATGTCTGTTTTGGAGAAAATTGTATGGGCTACTGCAAAGACTGCATATTCTGCAGTCATTGAATTGAATACGCTGTAGATTACTGCTAAGTCCAATGTCCTTTAATGCTAAGATTTGTGTGTGTGTGTGTGTGTGTGTGTGTGTGTGTATATGTATATATATAATTTGGTTTTTTTTTGGTCAAGATGATCTGTTGGTGAGAATGGAGTCTAGAAGGCATCTAATATTTTTGCATCTGGATCTCTGTCTCTTTGTGTCTAGTAGTGATTGCTTCATAAAATTGGGTGCACCAGGCTGGGAATGTGACTTAGTAATAGAGTACTTGCCTAGCATGCACAAAACCCTGGGTTCGATTCCTTAGTACCACATAAACAAAAAAGCCGGAATTGGCGCTGTGGCTCAAGTGGTAGAGTGCTAGCCTTTAGCAAAAGAAGCTCAGGCTCAGTGTCTAGGCCCTGAGTTCAAGCCCCAGGATGGGCCAAAAAAAATAAATATTTTGTATCTTCTTCATAAATATCTAATTATCTTAATCCCTCCTATTTCAACTTGATGTCTACTTTGTCAGATGTGAGTATAGCTACTTTTTTTTTTTTTGTCAGTCTCGGAGCTTAAACTTTGGGTGTGGGTTCTGCTGTCCCTCAGCTCTTCAGCACAAGGCTAGCGTTCTACCACTTGAGCTATAGCGTCACCTCTGGTTTTCTGGTGGTTAATTGAAGATAAGAGTCTCACAGACTTTCCTGCCTGGGCTGGCTTTGAATAGTCATCCTCAGATCTCAGCCTCCTGAGTAGCTAGGATTACAGGTGTGAGCCACTGGAACCCAGCTTTGTAAGGTGTTTTTTTGTTTTGTTGAAAAAAAAATGGGTCATGTTTTTTATTAGTCATCCAGTCTGTTTTTTTATTGGGGAGTTAAGACCATTTACATTTAGGCTTATCATTACTAATTTGTATGTATGCCTTTCCTGGGGCTTGAACTCAGGGTCTAGGAGCTGCCTCTGAGCTTCTTTTTACTCAAGGCTAGTGCTTTACTCTTTGAGCCACAGCTACACTTCTGGATTTTTTTTCTGGTAGTTTATTGGAGATAAGAGTCTCGTGGACTTCCCTTCCCAGGCTGGCTTTGAACCATGATCCTCAGATCCCAGCCTCCTCAGTATCAGGATTACAGGTGTGAGCCACCAGCACCCAGCTTAGGCTTATTATTGAAAAGCATTTGTTGACTCTTGTGGGTTTTTTTTCCCCCAGATTGAGTACTGGGTTTTCTTTTTTTCTTTGCCCTGTTGATTTTAGGATTTTATTGATTTGCTGAGTTGACATGTTTGATTCTTTCCTAATTCTCATGTGTTCATTTACCAAGTATAATTTTCAAAAAAGACTTTTATTTTATTGCAGAGTTCCAGCATCTGTTCCTAATTCATTGAATTTTGTTGTTATTGTTCTGTTGGTCCTGAGGTATGAACTCAAGGCCTGAGTGCTATCCCTGAGCTCTTTTGCTCAAGGCTAGCACTCTACTACTTGAGTCACAGCCCACTTCTGGCTTTTTGGTGGTTAATTGGAGATGCGAGTTTCACAGACTTTTCCACTCCAGCTGACTTTGAACTATGATCCTCAGGTATCAGCTTCCTGAATAGCTAGAATGACAGGTGTGAGCCTGTAAAGAGAGGCCTTGGGGCAGAAGGGTCAACTATAGGAATCCAGTAGATATGTGACCAAATTTTTTTTTTTTTTTGGGGGGTCCGGTCGTGGGGCCTGAACTCTGGGCCTGGGTGCTGTCCCTCAGCTCTTCAGCTCAAGGCTAGCGCTCTACCACTTGAGCCACAGCGCCACTTCCGGCTTTTTTCTTATGTGGTGCTGAGGAATCGAACCCAGGGCCTTGAGCATGCAAGGCAAGCACTCTACCACTGAGCCACCTTCCCAGCCCCTATGTGACCAAATTTTAAGACAGATTACTCTGCCCTTTGAGCAAGGGGGAAAAAAGTGCTAGTGAAAGACCCTCAACCCACACCTGCTGAGGGCTGATTAAGATCAACGACCTGGCTGATTCTCTAAGGAAGTCATCTGGGTTGGATCATCAGAGGTTCCTGAGAAGTTTATCTCAGGAAACCAAGAAGCCACAGAAGGATTGTAAGCTGCATTCATGAATGTGTGAGAGTGACCATGGATCCCCTGCCCTGGTCTCTCCCAATAGGAAAGAAGGGTATGGTGAAGGAGGCAAAAGCTCGGAACTCCCTGGCGTCCAGGAAGATGAGGCTGCATCCTGAGCCCCTGCATGTGCCCAGGGCCGCCGGTAGCATGTTCATCCCACACCTCCAGAGGCCCACCGCCCTCATGCAACAGCTGCCTCTGCAGGCAGGGGGCTAGGGACTGCAGTCCCCTCCCTGGCCCCCTCCCCTGTTGTGCTGCATGACCTGTGCACAGGCATGTTCAGGGACAGGATTGGAATATGTGTCATCCGTGGCATGGGGAACAGGGCCCCCAAGGGGCCTTCTTTCTGGTTCCAGCTCTTCTTGGCCTAACCTATCCTGTGGGGAACCCAGGCTCAGAACAGAAGGTAGGAGACCAAGATGACAGGTGGAACCCTGGCTTAACTACACTCTGAGACCTCCACGGCTGGGTGGGTCTGGCTCAGCTTCCATACTGCATGGAGGATTTTGCTCTGTTCTGGGCATGGAGGTACACAAGCTCCCTTCCCCACAAATGCGGTTATGAAGGCTCTGACCTCTATAATGTATGCCTGGACCTCAGCAGGGAGAAGGCCAAAACTGGATATGAAATTCAGATTCCCTTTTTTTTTCTGTTGTCTTTTATTTTTGTTTTGACCATGGGGCTTGGAGGGAGGAGGCTACTGGGGAATCCTCTGTGGCCCTTCCCGCAGCTGGGAAGCATACTCATGATTTGGTAGTCAGGTGGACTGGCTTGCCCTTCCTGGATCATGTTTTGTATCCAGCACCATTTAGAAAATAGCCTGGACTGAATCAAGAATGGAATCCACACCTGAACCAGGAGCAGCACCCCTTCCCACCCATCACACTCGCTCCCAAGGCTTCCCAGAGCGAAGGCTGCAGAAGTAGCATTGGGGTGACATCGGCGGAGGGCTCACAGAGCTGTGACCTTGCAAATGTGGGAGTAACTGGGATCTGATGTTTCACTAGCTTGCCCGTCACCTTCCTTGGATGAAGGATAAACTGTTTGGATGGGAGGCCTTGCCACACAAGGGCTCCAGCACAATGTGTACTCTGGCAGGTGGGCCAAGCACTCCATCAACCACCTCCTCCCTAGGACATCGGACACCCCTGCCTGGGGTGGGAGATGGGGGCACCCATATGGATATGTCCTTCTTAGCAGGTTTTGTCTTCTCACTGAGATTGTGATTGCTTGGCCTGCATGATGTTTACTGACTAAACACAGAGATTGATCTCTAAAGGGAAAAACCCACAAGACTCAGGTTCCACCCCTGAAAATGTGGGCCACAAAAGGGATTTCCACTGCCTGTGTGGGTTTCATATAATGGGAGGGCTTGTTTGTAAGAGAGGGAGGCTGAGAAGGTGTGAAAGGGGCGGTTGAATCATGTCTTGCCCCTGTGGGAATATGTCACACCTCCATGCCCACATGCGCGTACGTGCCATCTGCTGCACACAGCACACTCGCATGTTTCACACCGGTACCTGCATCTGTAACATAATGTCTATGTCTATTTAAGGCTGGGAGCAGAAGATGGCCCATTATCAATGGGCTCCCATTTCTCTCCAACTCCTCTGCACTAAGGCAGCCAGTGTGACCCAGGGCTTAATACAAAATAATAATACAATACTATCTTTAAAAACACTTCTATAGAGTTAATGGGAGACAAGTTCAAAGCCAATTACTGACAACAAAGTTTTCTTGAGCATCTCTGCTGATAGTCAGAGGATCCAGGGTTTCGGGAAGCTTCAAGGATTGGACATCTTCAGGAAAAAAGCATGGAGGAGGGTGGCTGGTATCAATGAGCCTGGCAGAGCCAGGATGCGGTGGGGGTTCTCACCCATTGCGGAGGGTTTGAATTGGCATCATTGTTTCTGAATGTAGCACAACTGAACAAACTCTATAAGAGTGTTTTAAAAATCAACTTCCCAGGAAGTGAGTTAAAAACAATAAAAGCCTTTTTGAGTTAAAGAAAAAAGTAGGGGGCATTGTGTATACACATTCTGCTTCAGTATATGTGCTCTTCTCCTGGGCTGGCTCAGCTGACAGTGCTCACTTTTCTGGGAGGTTTTTGTTGTTGTCGGCTGTGGGGCTTGAACTTAGGGCCTAGGTAATGTTCCTGAGCTTTTTTTGCTCAAGGCTAACACTCTACCACTTTGAACCACAGTGCAACTTCTGGCTTTATGGTGCTTCATTGTAGATAAGAGTCTCAGAGACTTTGCTGCCCTGGCCAGCTTCAAACCAGAATCTTCAGATCTTTGCCTCCTGAGTAGCTAGGATTACAGGTGTGAGCCACTGGTGCTGGGCATTCCATTACAGTAGTATGAAGGGTTCTGGGAGAGAGGGAGGGAGGGAAGGAGAGAGCTTGCCATCCTGCGTGCACCTCAGGTTCCTTGAAAGGTCTCATGGGATCTTTTTGAAGAGCTAGTAGGCTGTTCATAGAGTACCCTGTCTGTTTCCTGGCACAAGAAGGCAGATATCTGGTCCAGGCAGATATACATCAAGGGGCAGGAGTCCTTGAGCAGTGTCACTGGAGTCCCCGTGCTGGAGACCTAGTATCCTTCCTAATACTCCCTAGCCCTGGGCCCTGATCCCTGCCCTTATTAGGGTACTTCAGGGCAATGACAGCCTTGAGTTTGAACTTAAGCTTTGTTCCTTAATTGTATCACCCTTGGCAAGTCATTGGAGCATTGATTTCCTTCTAGTTTAATATGTATGATACCAGCATCTCCTTTGTGGGAATCTTGTGATGCTAAATGAAGTCTTGTGTGCTGGAAGTACATAGTAAGCATTCAGCAAATGGGATCCTTGTGAGGGAGACATGGGGAGCAGGGGCCAGCATACCTTGCATGATAAGTGCTTGCTTAGCTATGAGTTTCCAGCTGAGGTCGACTAGCGGGCATTGCACTGAAATCCAGGAGGGAGACCAAGCTAGAGTGGCCCACTGACTGTGGTGGCCAGTTTTTCTACATGAGGAATGGAGAACACCATGCTCCTGCCTGCCTCCTGGTTATCCTGCCAGGCTCCTGGGAGGGGCTCACTCAACCCTCTCCAGAAGGGTGCTGGCAGCCAGGCAAAAGTTCCCAAACTAAATGAGTCTTTTTTCTTTTTCCTTTCCACACCCACCATCCCACAATGTCAACCTCCTCCATTACTTATCTCCTTGCTTTCTTGGTCATCACTATAATCCCTGCCTTCATCAGAGAGGTCTGTGAGTACCCATCTGGCCAGGCCCATCTGTCTCAGCCTTTCAGCCTAGCATGCAGACACCTCATGCTGGTCTCTGGATGTTTGGCTGAGTCAGGAGCCATATATTCCCCTCTGCTAGTTTCCCTGCTCACTGCTCTTCAGGCTACCATCCCCCCAGGGCCCTGCCTTTCCTCAGTTTCTACCACTGCCTGTCAACATCAGACCCTCAAGTCTTGTTTTGAAAAGGACTGCCCTTGAGGACGAACCCTCTAGTGAGCACATTGGTAGGAAACCGGATCAGGAAGCCAGGCACCATAATGCTAAATACTCAGGAGGCTGAGATCTGAGGATTGTTCAAAGCCAGCCTAGACAGGAAAGTTTGCAAGACTCTTATCTCCAAATAACCAGCAAAAAGTTGAAAGTGGAGTTGTGGCTCAAATGGTAGCGCACTAGCCTTGAGTGAAAAAGCTCAGGAACAGTGGCCAGGTCCTGAGTTCAAGTCCCAGTATTGGCACACACACACACACACACATGTCAAAGAAGCATGTTCTCTAGACCTTACCCCTCAGGGGAGCTGAGCCTGGTGGCAGTGGGGTTCAGGCAAAAGCTTGGGAGGCATTCTGGGGAGGCTCCAGTGCTTCTCAGGGGCATTCTAGATGCCATAGGCCCTTTGCCTGACCTCTGCTCTTCCAGCACATCTCAGTGTGTGCAGAAGTGGAGGGAAGGGTGATCAGAGCCACTGAGAGTTCCAGCTGTTTCAGGAAGATACAGATAAAAACCTTCAAGGGCTGGGAAGGTGGCTTAGTGGTAGAGTGCTTGCCTAGCATGCATGAAGCCCTGGGTTCAATTTCTCAGTACCACAAACACAGAAAAAGCTGGAAGTGGTGCTGTGGTTCAAGTGGTAGAGTTCTAGCTTTGAGCAAAGGAAGCTCTCAGGGACAGTGCCCAGGCCTAGAGTTCAAGTCCCAGGACTAGCCAAAAACAAACAACAACAACAAAAAACTTCAAGTTATGGGGTCACCCCCACCTTGCTTAGGCAGACAAGTAGATTATTCCCTGGGCAGCCCCTCTAGGGAGCAATGCAGGGTGGGGGTGCTAGCTCTGAAACCCAAGAGGAAAATGGGGGATGGGAGACTAGAGAGGGGCCTGTCCTTCACCTCATTGTGGAACCGTGCCCTGGCCTATAGAGCCTTGAAAATATACTATGTTCCAAGCTTAAATGGCCATCTTCTTCCTAATTACAACCCCTCCCCCCCAATACATGCCTGCACTCAACCTTTTCTTTTGAGGCTTAGATACATCCATATTTTCCAGCTGGGATGGCCAGAGGACAAACCATCACCCCCCCCTCCCAGGCATTTTCCAGGCAGCAATATATCCACATACTGGTTGTGCTGACCACCTTATCAGTCTATCCTGGCTTTGGTAGTCAGTCTTCCTGCCCTCACCATTTCCTAACCACATCCTCTAGGAAGTCTTCCTGGATGTATAGCCCCAGAGGCATTCTTAGCGTGTGGATTGGTCCCTGACCCATCTTCCACAAGACTGGGACCAGTTTGTCAAAACCTCCATTCATCCATTAGCTGATCTACCTTCACAGCTTACATCATGAGTCTTAGAGTTTACTCTTTATATTTATATTGTGTGGGTTCTGAGAAATGTATGAGGACATATAGTCATCATAATAATACCATGTAGAATGGTTTCACTACCAGAAAAATCTCTGCAGTCTTCTTGTTTATCCATCCCCTCTCATCCCCAGCAGCCACTGATCTGTCAACATGGATTTGCCATTTGCAGAAAGTTAGGGTTGGAATCCTGCAGCATGTATGTTTATAGCTTGCCAGATCATTTTAGTGAACAGCAAGAATTTAGTAGAAGGGTGGTAGATATTCCTAAATTTAGCATGGGAAAAGGTCATTTATTTTCAGTATGTTCATCTGTCCATCCCTTTATCCATCCATCCATCCTTTCAATATTTGCCCAAGGTTCTTTGTAAACAGCCACTGAGTTTGACACTGAATTACATCAACACACCGTTGATGCTCCCAAGGCTCTACCACCCATTGTAGGAGACAGACATTAACCAAGTTGCCAGATAAGTGCTTAGATGATTTTGAATGGATCCAAGCACTCTATTGGAAAGATTGCCAGAAAGCAAGTTATTTGACTTTACTCTTAAGGAAGCTTTTCAGAGGAAGGAATGCTCCTGTTGGAATCTGAAGTTGAGGAAGAACTAACTAGGCCAAGATGGGGGGAAAGGGTGGGGAGCAGGGAAAGAAAGCTCTCAACAGAGAGACTACCTTGTGCCAGGACCCTATTAGGGTCCTGGGGAGGGAGGGAGCATCAGGCTTTCTAAGAACTGAAGTGGTGATGGTGGGAAGGAGAAGTGTTACAAAGGAAGCTGGAGGTAAGGGAGGGCTGGATAATGTGTGCTGGCTCCAGTGCAGAAGAGCATGGGAGTGGAAGAACCAGAAAAAGAGAAACTAATGAGAGACACTGCAGGACCAAGGTAAGTCATGATGGTGGCCAGAACAATGGAAACAGAGGGGAGTTGCTGGGAGGGTGGAAGTTAGCAATGGCAGCTGGTTGCCATACATCTGTAATACTTGCCAAATGACACAGGGATCTGAAAAATCACAATTTGAAGCCAGCCCAGGCAAGAAAGTTTGTGAGATTCTTGTCCCCAGTTAATCAGCAAAAAGCTAGGAGTGAGCTATGGTAAAATACCAACCTTGAATGAAAAAGCTAAGGCCCTGAGTTCAAGCCCCAGTATGGACACCAAAAACAAAATAAAAAGCAGCAGATGAAGCCGGGCGCCAGTGGCTCACGCCTGTAATCCTAGCTACTCAGGAGGTTGAGATCTGAGGATCGCGGTTCAAAGCCAGCCCGGGCAGGAAAGTTTGTGAGACTCTTATCTCCAATAAACCGCTAGAAAACTGAAAGTGGTGCTGTGGCTCAAGCGGAAGAGTGTTCACCTTGAGCTGAAGAGCACAAGGACAGTGCCCAAGCCCAGAGTTCAAGCCCCACGACTGACCAAAAAAAAAAGCAGCAGATGGATATGAGAGATATACAGGAAGCGGTCAGACATGGCTCCTGACCACCTGGATTAAATCATACTGATCAGGGTGGGAGGGAATGTAAAATGGACCCAGCAGGTTGAAACTGAGGTACCTTGTGACATTCAAGGGGAGAGGTCCTATAGGCAGCTGGACATGAGGCTCTGGAGCTCAGAGGAGAGGGAGAACTGGAGTCTCCAGGGTGTGGATGGTAGTGAAGTTGAAGGTCATGGGTAGGATAAGATGGCTCAAGGAGCATGGGGTCAGAAGGAGAGTCCAAGGTAAGGCTTACTGGACTGTAACAGCTGGAGGAAGAGAGGAGCCTACAAAGGCACTGAAGCTGGGGCCTGAGGAGGTACTGGAGGGCCAAGCACAGCACCAGGAGCATGCTTAGAGAATGGCCATCAGCAACTATGGTTCTGGTGGGCAAGAAACATGAGGAATAGAAAGGGTGAGGAAAGAAACCCCCTTAAAACAGGCACCAGTGGCTTACACCTGTAATCCTAGCTACTCAGGAGGCTGAGATCTGAGGATCACTGTTCAAAGCCAGTCCAGGCAGGAAAGTCCTTGAGCTCTTCATCTCCAATAAACCACCAGAAAACTGGAAGTGGCGCTGTGGCTCAAGTGGTAAAGCGCTCTCCTTGAGCTGAAGATCTGAGGGACAGCACCCAGGACCAGAATTCAGGACCCATGACTGACCAAAAGAAAAAAAGAAAAAGAAAAGTTTAACTCTAAAGTCTCCTGACTCAAGGCAAACTTAGCAATGAGACTCTGTAAAATTAAAAACAAACAATAAACAGAGCTGAGCACAGTTGCTCACAGCTTCAGCTACTTTGGAAGCAGAGCTTGTAGAACTAAAATTCAAAAACAGTTTAAGTAAAGTCAGTAAGACCCATCTTGAGTAAAAAGCTGGACATGGTGATACATATCTGTAATCTCTGCTATGTAGTAAGCAGGCTAAAGATTCTGTCTGAAAAACAACCAAAGCAAAAAGCTGTGAGTATGGCTCAAGTGGTGCAACACTTGCCTAGGAAGAGTAAGGAATTCAGCTCAAATCCAAGTATGGGCAACTGAATAAAAACAAGTTATATACTCTCAATGATATGGTCTTTTCTTTTTTCTTCTGCTGGACAAAGCAAAACCTATTTGCATTATAGCTTTTTTGGCTTTGAATCTCACAGCAAAAGTTGCAGGTCTGCAGCAGGCTATACCTGCTAGTATTGCAGCTTCAGTGTTGGCATCTGCTGCTCCACAATTACACCAGTGAAGTCCACACAATAGGAAGGGGGAATGCAAAGAATTTTACCCAAGAGAAATAAGGCTGTTGCTGCCCTGCCTTCAGGTTGCTGAAGATGGTCTAGTTTTTAATTCCGTGGGCTGATTGGCTGCCTCTATGCAAATGAGACAGAACAACTGACCAATCAGAAAAGACCTGCTGAATCACTACAGGCCTCCGGACTTGACCTGAAACTGTAGTTCTATCTCATGGGGTCACTCCTGCCATAGATTGTGCAGAACTAGGAAGGATAGAAACTGGACATTCTATTCTCTGTGGTTGAGATTTTTGAAACAATCTTGCATTTTCCAGAGTCTGGTTCCATTTAGCAAGCCAGCAATGCCTAGGCTGGCACTCTAACATCAGGTGAATCAGGCTTCCCGCCCTAGGTTTTGGCTGGTTAATTGGAAGCAGAGTCTAGTGGACTTTTCTGCTTGCACTGCTTCAAACCTTCGTCCTCCACATCCCAGAGGCCTCCTGAGTGATGAGGATTCCACAACTGAGCCACTACAAGATGTTCTCCAGGGGCCCCTTTTTTCCTTCCCTGGCCTTAACTTACAGATGGATTTTTGTTGTTGTTGTTCAATTCTGTGGCTTGAACTCAGGGCTTAGGCACTGTCCCTGAGCCTCTTTGCGCTCAAAGTTAGCACTCTACCACTTGAGCCACAGCACTGATACTTCTGGTTTTTGAGTGGCTAATTGGAAATAAGAGTCTCATGGTGACTTTTCTATCCGGGCTGGCTTTGAACCACTATCCTCAGATTTCAGCCTCCTGAGTAGCTAGGATTACAGGTGTTAGTCACCTGCTCTTGGCTAATGGATGGGATTTTTTTTGTTTGTTTGTTTTTGTTTTTGTCAGTCGTGGGGCTTGAACTCTGGGCCTGGGCACTGTCCCTCAGCTCTTCAGCTCAAGCCACTTGAGCTACAGTGCCACTTCTTGGATGGGATTTTTTTTTAACCAAATCTACCCTTTCACCAACATACAGTGGCACATAGTAAACATAGTTTTTTTTTTTTTTTTTGTCGGTCGTGGGGTTTGAATTCTGGGCCTGGGCGCTGTCCCTCAGCTCTTCTGCTCAAGGCTAGCACTCTACCACTTGAACTACAGCGCCACTTCCAGTTTTCTGTGGTTTTATTGGAGATAAAGAGTTTCACGGACTTTCCTGCCTGGGTTGTCTTTGAACCCAGATCTCAGATCTCAGCCTTCTGAATAGCTAGGATTACAGGCGTGAGCCACCGGCGCCCGGCTAACATAGTCATTTTTAAAGGGAGAAATAGAACAGCACAGGATGGAACCATCAAGATCAGACCCCAACAGGGCATTCATTAAATTCTGGCATCTGAGGCAGCTGGTGTAGTAATAAGGGCTCTAACAGGTTTGGGCAGCTCTACTCCTTGGCCTTGCTGGTGGTTGCCACTCATTGCCTATGGATTTCTTTGGTAAGTGTCCTATGCTTTTGACATGTCTAGCTTCCTGGGGTTTTCAATGAATCTTTGTCATGCATCACCCTCTTTGGGGCTATACACAGGGAATCTGAGACTGTGTTAAATCTGGGCCTACGTCTGAGACTTGGGCTGCTAGAACTTCTTTGAAATCTGAGTAGACACTTCCATGATTCATCACTCTCACTTTTTGTGTGCTTCCAAAACCATGGATAATGCTGAGATCTGCCTCTTACTCTTGAGTAGTAGTTGGGCCCTCTTGAATGATGATTGCAGTGGCCTTTGAATGCCTGGATGGCTGGATGTGGAAGAGTAGTTTCCTAAGGTCCTATGTGAGCAGGAAGCCTCTGAGCTCTCTTCACAATCTTTCCTTTCCCTCCCTCCTTTTCTTCTGTAGGTTTTTGAGACAAAGTGTCTACTCTAGGCTGGCCTTGACCTCATTATGGAGCCCAGGTCACTGGTCTGGAACTTATACTCTTTCTGTTTTAGCCTCAGCCTTCCAAGTGCTGGGATTTCAGGCATGCACTACCACACCTTCATGATTTCTTTCTTTTCAGAAGAGAATAACAGGACCTACTGGGAATTCCACTAGACGCCAATTTTTTTTCTTTACTTTTTTTTTTTTTTTTAGGACTCCAGTGTTCTCTTTAATTTTTGCAAGGGATTTTTAAAAATTTTTTTTGTGAGAATACTGTACAGAGGAGGGGTTACAGTTACATTCTTTACTGTTTCTTTCCTATCGATATGCATATATTATGGCAGTACTAGCGCTTGAACTCAGTGCCTTGCATGCTTGTCTGTTTTGTTTAAGGCTGGCACTCTGTTGCTTGTCACTTACCACTTCTGGCCTTTTACAAGTTAATTGGAGGTAAGAGTCTTTTCTTTTTCTTTCTTTCTCTCCCTCTTTCTTTCTTTCTTTCCTCCTCCTCCTCCTCTTCTTCTTCTTCTCCCCTCTTCTCCTCCTTCTTCTCCCCCCTTCTCCTCCTTCTTCTCCCCTCTTCTCCTCCTTCTTCTCCCCCCTTCTCCTCCTTCTTCTCCCCTCTTCTCCTCCTTCTTTTCCCCTCTTCACCTCCTCCTTCTCTTTTCTTCTCCTCCTTCTTTTTTGTCTTCTTTTTCTTTCTTCTTTCTTTATTCTTCTTTCTTCTTCTTTTGCCAGTCCTGGAGACTGAACTCAGGGCCTAAGCACTGTCCCTGAGCTTCTTTGTGCTCAAGGCTAGTACTCTACCACTTGAGCCACAGCACCAAAATCTGGCTTATTTCTATGTATATGGTTCTGAGGAATCAAACCCACAGCTTCATGCACGCTAGGCAAGCGCTCTACCACTAAGCCACATTTCCAGCCATAAGAATCTTTCTGATTGTCTGTCCAGGCTTGATCCTTAGATCTCAGTGTCATGAGCTGAATTTATAGGCATGAGCTACAGCTCCTTTTTTATCTGGATCTCCAGCATATTGAGGGGCTAACCTACATTTTAGGATAGGTCATCTCCCTAATCTTCTTTGCAAACAGCCTCATAGACCTACTTTACTGATTTCCTAGTTACTTCTCAATCTACTCAAATTACACAAACATACTGGTACTGGGACTTGAACTCAGGGCCTTGTACTTGGCTTTTTCACTCAAGGCTGGTACTCTATGATTTGAGCCTCAGTTTTACTACTGCTTCTTATTAATTGGGGTGAGTCTTTTGGATCTTTCTGCTTGTGGTAGCTTGGAATCTTGATCCTCAGATTTCAGCTTCCAGAGTAGACAGTATTATAGGCATGAGCCACAGTCTCTTGGCTTCTATATTCATTCTTAAATTCTTTTTAACTAGTCTTTGATAGTCTCCATTTGTTGCTGCTTTCTTTATTCATTAATGAGTGGATAAAAGCTTTGAGCACTGGGGATGTAGCTCAGGGGCAGGGAGCTTTGTGTCTAATATGCTGGGTTCAAATCTCAATGCTAAAAAAAAACAAAAAGCTTTGACATGGGCTTTTTTATTTGGGTTTTGTTTTTTCTTAATTTGAGAGTCACACTAACTAACATTTTGGAAAAACTTTTTTTTTCTTTTTCTTTTTACCACCTTCTAGATTCTCTATTGCTTGACTTCAGCACAAGACAGGAAGGGGGTGGTACTGAGTTGGGTGATCAGGTCTTACCAATGCCCTGGCTTGCTCTAAATTCCCAAGACATGTGCCAGTTATAGCTGCCCGGGGGGCTCATTTTTCTCTGAACGGCTTTAGACTACAGTGTTGAATCCCCCTAAATTAAATCCTTAAGCTGCAAGGAAATGGAGAGGGAGAGGGAGAGGAAAAAGGAAAGGGAGAGGGAAAGAGTGAGAGGGAAGAGAAGGGAGAAAGGGAGTGAGAGGGAGACTTTTCTAATTATTTT
Source organism: Dipodomys spectabilis (assembly GCF_019054845.1). Lineage (NCBI taxonomy): Eukaryota > Metazoa > Chordata > Mammalia > Rodentia > Heteromyidae > Dipodomys > Dipodomys spectabilis. Next base: position 486,066 of record NW_024870927.1, read on the forward strand.
ATTTCCCATTCATCAAGCAATATCACCTTTCTAAAGAGTTCCATCTTGTCTTTGTCCTGCCTCAATTTAAGAAAAACTATGATGTACTACACCACTTCTATTGGATCCTAAAACCACATGGAGGAATTATCCTCTGGAAGGAGGTTACATGTCAATTTATTAATAAACTGATGCCTGAAGGGTTGTATGGATTACTCAAGGTCACATATAGTATGTTTGATTTTGATCACAGTTTTCCTTGATTTATAATTATTTGTTTCTCTATGAGCAGATCTTTAGGGTCTTGAACACCCTAGGGGCCCATCGACCTCTTTCTCAGGAAGTCACACCCAGCAAGGGGTCAGAATAAGTCCAAGGTTACACAGGGAGAAGATGTAAAATTAGGACTCAAAAACAGACCAAGGGTGCTCTCTGGAAGCCTATATACACTCTTTTCCCAACTAGGCTGTTGTCAGCAATATCTTCAGGAAATCATGTTCACAGGTACATAGTAAATGGAGTCTCTAGAAGTGAAGAAATTAGGACTGGAGCTCTGGCATTGGGCAGATTACTATCCTCTTTGGAATCTCAATTTCTGAGTACACAAAAAATGGGCAAGGCGCTGGGAAGGTGGCTCAGTGGTAGAGTGTTTGCCTCACATGAATGAGGCCCTGGGTTCCATTCCTCAGCACCACATAAACAGAAAAAGCCGTAAGTGGCACTGTGGTTCAAGTGGTAGAGTGCTAGCCTTGAGCTGAAGAGCTAAGGGACAGCGCCCAGACCCAAAGTTCAAGCCCCATGGCCGACAAAAAAAAAAAAGGCAAATTACTTGATTTGAAAGAGAAAAGGGTTTACAAGGTAAATACCTTTGCAAAACTATATAGATTTCCAAGAGTGATAGATCACTTCTTTGTTGTTTGTTGTGGGGCTTGAACTCAGGGCCTGGGGCACTGTCGTTAAGCTTTTTTCCCCTCAACACTAGCGCTCTACCACTTAAGCCACAGAGCCACTTCTCATATTCTGGTGGTTCATTGGAGATAAGGAGTCTCAGACTTTTCTGCCAGTAGATCTTTTCTTATTCTGGGCTCTGAAGACACTGCCCCAAGCTTAGATCCTAATTTTAATCTTGAAGTAGCCTGAACCTTGAGTAAAATGCCATGCCTCAATTTTCAATATGCCTCAGTTTCTTCATAGATAAAAGGAAGGTAGTAATGAGACTTAGTTCGTAGGGTTGTAGTTTTGTAAGGATTCAGGTTCAGCACTTGGAAGTGACTGGTTCATATTCTTTTTGCTTTTTTTCTTTTCTTGGTCATGGGGCTTGAACTCTAGGTCTGGGTGCTGTCCCTCAGCTCATCAGTTCAAGGCATAAAGTTTTTGCCGGTCATGCTCTGGGCCTGGGCGCTGTCCCTCAGCTCAAGGTTAGCACTCTACCACTTGAGCCACAGCGCCACTTCTGGCTTTTTCTGCTTATGTGGTGCTGAGGAATCAAACCCCAAGCGCTCTACCACTGAGCCACCTTCCCAGCCCACGACTGGTTCATATTCTGAGGACTCAAGTGCCGGATTTAGGTTGAGGCTTTGTCCTCAGGGTGGAGCTGTTTTGTCACCTGGGGCGAGAGGTACCCAGAGGTTATAAAAGCCCTGCCCCCCACCGCCCTCCCCCTCATTGTATCCCGCCCCTCGTCGGCTGCTGGTTCCTTCTGCCACCGGGGGGCGGCACCTCCAGGGGCGGCTGCCAGACTGGAATATGAAGGACGCTCTGGGCGGCGGCGGTGTTCCTCCGTGGCCGCTGGCGGCGCTCTAGCCAGCGGGTGTGCGGCTCTCGGTGGTGCGGCCGGCGGCAGCTATGGCGGCCGTCCGCGGCCTGCGTGTGTCCGTCAAGGCGGAGGCCCCGTCGGGGTCGGCCCTGAACCTCCCGTCTCCCGAGGTGGAGTCCGGTTTGGAACGTGGCGAGCCGGAGCCCATGGAGGTGGAGGAGGGCGAGCTGGAGATGGTGCCAGTGCGGCGCTCGCTGAAGGAATTGATTCCGGTAGGGCTGGGGGCAGAGGGGCGCGGAGCCGGGGCCCGGGGCTCTGAGGAGGGCGCGGAGCCGGGGAGGGGAGGGCGCGGAGCCGGGGAGGGGAGGGCGCGGCGCCGGGGAGGGGAGGGCGCGGAGCCGGGGAGGGGAGGGCGCGGAGCCGGGGAGGGGAGGGCGCGGAGCCGGGGCCCGGGGCTCCGAGGAGGGAGCAGGGCCGGGGCGCGGAGCTGGGGCCCGGGGCGAGGAGGGCGCGGCGCCGGTGCCCCTCGCCCGGGGCCGGAAGGGGAGGCGGCCGGCGCGGGGCCTGGAGAGTCCGGGGAGGGGGATGAAGGGCGCCAGCGCGGGGCGCGGGAGAGGACGCTCGAGCGCCCGGAAATGGGTGTTGAGAGGCTGCGGGAGGCGGGGAGCGGGGAGAGGATGGTGGACCCGCTTTTCCGCCCCTCGGAGCCAGGCTGTGTGAGGGGGAATGGGGAGGGCTGGAGATAAAGGGGAGCGCCGGGCGGGAGCAGCCGGGAGCGGTCCCTTTGGGGCGGCCGGGTGGCGCCCGCATCCAGCGCTCCCCGGGGAGTCGATGTGTCCCGAGCTTGGCACTCGCCTCTCTTCGGGGAGGCTGGCGCGTCAGCAGGTAACGCTTGGGTTGCTGTGGTGACCGGAGGGTCATCTTGCCACCGAGCACCTCCCCTTGCCCGGGTAGCACCCACACCGTGGTCCCAGCGTCTGACCTGCGGTGCCTCTCATCACCAGTGGGGACAGCCAAGGGTGCTTTGCCTGTGGTTTGGAGAGCTCTGTGTCCAGTTCTTAGAGCTGCTTTTATATAGGTCCTTGATGGCTCACTTTTACCCATAACATGAATTATCCCTCCACCCCTGTTCTCCTCCCCGCCCCCTTCTACATGTCAGCGAATCCTGCCCTTTAAACTGTAGTTAATGGGAAAAGTAGGATAACTAGTGATGGCAGATGATGAATGGCTGGTAACAATACAATGGCATTTTGCTATCCTTTGAGTATCACTGCAGTTGTGATGTAGGTAATCATTCCATTTAACCTGTATACCTTGTATCCCACTGGGAGTGCCAAGCCCAATCCTAGGTACTAGATCAGGTTTAAAAACTCTTGGGGAGTTTATGTTCCAGTGGGGCATACAAGTAGATAAATACCTTGTGTTTCTACATAGCTAAGTGCTATGTATCTAAGCACCTAGCTTCCCTGAGCCTCTTTTGCTCAAGAATAGCACTCAACCACTTGAGCTACACACAGTGCCATTTCATACTTTTTTCTGTTTATGTAATACTGAGGAATCAGACCCAGGGCTTCATGTCTGCTAGGCAAGCACTCTACCATTAAGCCACATTCTGAAGCCCTGGATGGGCTTCTTAAGGGGTCGTTAGTCATGTAGAAAGTGGCTGCTAAAAAGGACTGCTCAAAAAGAAACAGTTCTCAGTTCTACAAAGTTGTGTCCTCTTTCCATCCCCATAGTCTGGGAATTGAAGTCAGGGCTTACCACTTGAGCCTCCAGCCCATAACAGCTGTTAGTGGGATAGAAAGTAAGGGACTAGCCAGGCACTGGTGGCTCACACCTGTAATCCTAGCTACCTAGGAGGCTGAGATCTTTGGATCGAGGTTCAAAGCCAGCCCAGGCAAGAAAGGCCGTGAGACTCTGATCTCCAATAAACCACCAGAAAATCAGATGTGGCACTGTGGCTCAAGTGTAGAGGACTAGCCTTCAGCTAAAGAGCTGAGGGACAGTGCTCAGGCCCAGAGTTCAAGCCCCACAACTGACCAAAAAAAAAAAAAAAAAGGAAAAGAAAAGAAAGGGACCGGGAAGATGTGCAAAGAATGGAGCAGAGACCAGAGTATGACAAAGGTGACCAGGGAAGGTCCTGTGAGAGACTGACATTTAAGCTTATGACCTCTCCCTCTTCCCTTTGGCAGTATTAGAGTTTGAATTTAGGGCATCATACTTATTAGGCAAGTGTTTTACCACTTGAGCTGAACCATAAGTGGCAAAAAAAGAGCCCTAGTGTGAAGATTGGCACGGAGTGTTCCCAGCAGATCCATTAGGAAGCACAGAAGACTGAGATGGGGACAAGACTCTGAGATGGAGAAATGTTAACTTCTGTGAAGCACAAAGGGGAGAAAAGAAAAAGATGCCAGGAAGGCAGGCAGATAACATGGAAGGTTGTTTCAAACAATTGTACAGTGTATAATGTAATTGTGGTGGTTATCAGAGCTGAGACTTAGTCTTCTTGGGGCTTCCAAGTTCCATCCTCTGTATTGCACTGTGTGTGTTTTGGAGCTCTGGCTGAGTCTGGACTTCTTCACATTGCAAAGGCTTTTCTACTCCACCTTGTGGCCTAGCACTGGGAATTTGACCAACCTGGTTTGGTCATTTTGACATTTTTCACAAAATGACATTTGACATTTGGTCAGTTTGACATTTTTCACAAAAACCTTCAGATTTCCATTTATGTCGGTACCTTCAGTTAATGAAATTACCGAAGATTTTGGACAGTCTGATCTAAGATTTCTTGTTAGAGTGCTTGATTGCTTCTATGGCTGGGAATGCCTCCCCCCCCCCCTCCCCCCGTCAGTCCTGGGACTTGAACTCTGGGCCTGGGTGCTGTCCCTGAGCAATTCAGGTCAAGGCAATTGCACTACTACTTGAGCAACAGCACCACTTCCAGTTTCTTGTGGTTAATTGGAGGTAAGAGTCTTACAGTCTTTCCTGCCAGGGCTGGAAAGATCTGATCCTCAGATCTCAGCCTCCTGAGTAACTAGGATTACAGGTGTGAGCCACCAGCGCCTAGCTTCCCTGAGACTCTTTTGCTCAAGGATAGCATTCTATACCACATGAGTCACAGTGCCCCTTCAGACTTTTTCTGCTTTTGTGATACTGAGGAATTGAACCCAGGGTTTCATGCCTGCTAGGCAAGCACTCTACCACTAAGCCACATTCTGAGCCCCTGGATGGGCTTCTTAAGGGGTTGTTAGTCATGTAGGAAATGGCTGCTAAAAAGAATGACTGCTCCAAAAAGAAACAGTTCTCAGGTTGCCTTTCAGTATGGATTTTTTTTCTGTCAGAATTTCTCACCCTTCCTCTTTATGTTAGGACACAAGCAGAAGATACGAAAACAAGGCTGGCAGCTTTATCACTGGAATCGATGTGACCTCCAAAGTAAGCATTTATTCTTTTTCATAAGCTTGTGAACTTAGTGAACTTGGTCCCCAGGACTTGCAGAATCATAAATACTTTTACTTTGCTATTTCCTTTGTTGCTAGATGAAAAATTATTTTTCTTATCCTGAAAACACCTAGATACTGTTTCTGTTTTTTTGGGGGGCAGGGGTCTGGTCATGGGGCCTGAACTCTGGGCCTGGGCGCTGTTCCTCAGTTCTTCAGCTCAAGGCTAGCTCTCTACCACTTTGAGCCACAGCGCCACTTCCAGCTTTTTTTTTTTTTTTTTGCTTATGTGGTGCTGAGGAATCGAACCCAGGGCCTCATGCATGTAAGGCAAGCGTTCTACCATTCAGCCACCTTCCCAGCCCTTCTAAGTGTTCTTATATTCATGAAAAGATCAAATCACTATTACCTAGATGCCTATGTTTAGCCTTTTTTGTGTGTGTGCCTTTCCTGGGACTTGGACTCAGGGCCAAGGAGCTGTTCCTGAGCTTTTTTGCTCAAGGCTAGTACTCTACCACTTGAGTCACACACCTCTGACTTGGAGGTTAATTGGAGATAAGAGTATCACGGACTTTCCTGCTTGGACTGGCTTTGAACCATGATCCTTGGATCTCAGCCTCCTGAGTAGCTAGGATGACATCTGGCTTGCTTAATCATTGTTGAGAAAGATCTGTACAGGCTTTATTTATTTAATTAATTTATTGTAGGACAGGGTCACTATATAGCCTTCCTTAAACTCTCAATATTTCCCAAATGTTGAGGTGATGAGTATGTACTATATCTCACACCTGGCAATGCTTTTTTTTTTTTTTTTGTCAATCATGGGGCTTGAACTCTGGGCCTGGGCACTGTCCCTCAGCTCTTCAGCTCAAGGCTAGCACTCTACCACTTGAACTACAGTGCCACTTCCAGTTTTCTAGTGGTTAATTGGAGATAAAGAGTCTCACAGACTTTCCTGCCTGGGCTGGCTTTGAGCTATGATCCTCAGATCTCAGATCCTCAGTAGCTGGGATTACAGGTGTGAGCCACTAGTGCCCAGCTGGCAATGCTTTTAAAAACATACATACACACAACAAACCCAATTTCTATTTTTTTTTAAATGTGTTTTGTTTCTACCTTAACTAATTATTTTATAGTCCCAGTTATGTTTATTCATTTTGGACATGAGGACAAGCTCTACTGTTTCAAAGAATATATACAAGTGATTCCATGAGCTTTTTTTTTTTGTCGGTTGTAGGTCCCTCAGCTCTTAAGCTCAAGGCTAGTGCTTTACTACTTGAACCACAGTGCCACTTCCAGCTTTTTCTGCTTATGTGGTGCTGAGGTATCGAACCCGGGGCCTCATGCATTCAAGACAAGCCCTCTACCACTGAGCCACCTTCCCAAACCTTTAGTTTTTTTTTTTCTTTTTCTTTTTTTTGTCCTCCCCCCCCCCCCCCTTTAGTTTTTTGACAGTACTAGAGACTCACATTTTCTTTTTTTGTGTTTTTTTTTTTTGTTTTGTTTTGTTTTTTTGGTCAGTCGTGGGGCTTGGACTCTGGGCCTGGGCGCTGTCCCTCAGCTCTTCAGCTCAAGGCGAGCGCTCTACCATTTGAGCTACAGCACCACTTCTGATTTTCTGGTGGTTTATTGGAGATAGGAGTCTCACAGTCTCTCCTGCCCGGGCTGGCTTTGAACCGCGATCCTAGATCTCAGCTTCCTAGGATTACAGGCGTGAGCCACCAGCACCAGCGAGACTCACATTTTCTAGGCAAGCACTTTATCACTTTAGCCAAGCCCCCAGTCCTTTTGCCTTTTAGTTTCTTTTTTAGATAAAATCTTGAGCTTTTTCCACAGGCTAATCTTGGACTGAGATCTACTTCTGCTTCCCTAGTAGCTAGGATTACAAGTCAGGCTTGATTTTGAGACATCTCATGACTTTTACCAAGGTTGACCTTGAACTACTATCCTATTTCCTTTCCTGAATAGTTGGATGTTTCCACTTTAATAAAACATGAAAACCTCTTAGCACATTTTAAGCTGTTAGTAAATGTCTTTATAGTTTTCTTTTTTGAGGACTAGAGGAATAGATTTCTCTACACCCCATGCTGGCCGATTACTGTGTAGCCCAGATTTGCCTCAAACTTGTGATTATCCTCCTTCAGTCTTTCAGTTGCTGAGATTACAGTCATATAACACCACATCTGGCTGAAAACAGGGATTTCTGATTGTATGTCTGCCTGAGCTTTGAAGGACAAGTCAAATTGAATTTTTCGCAGCATCTTGGAATACTGCGCAAATTGAATTTTTCACAGCATCTTACAATGCTGCTTTTATTCTAGTGCTTGCTGTTACCATAGTACCACAGTTGTAACTAGGTACCTGTTATTTTCCTTATTATAATCAGTCAACACAAATTGTTGCTTTAATCCAGTTTTTAGATATTTTTTAACTTTTTTTTCTGACTTAAATGTGTCAGTTCTGTTTGGAACAGGATTTTGAATTACATTTCTGAAATTGCTATATTGAATGCCTAAAGGCAAAAATAGAAATAAGTATGTCATACAATCTTATTATAGTTATCTCTATATCTCAGTTTGTCTCAGTCTGTCTCAGATTATTTAAAGGTGAAAAGTCCATCTGCAAACCATCTGCCAGTATCAATAATTTGGAATTGCCCAAGAATGATGTTATCAATGTCCAAATGGCCCTTGGCAAGAATGGCCCCTAGACAAGAAAAGAGTACAAAGTAAATACATTTTCTTACTGTAATTGAAAAAGAAGTAGAGGGTTTTTGTTTTATTTTTAGTGGCACTGGTGTTTGAACTTGGTGCTGGGTGCTTGCCTGGTAAGCACTCAACCACTTGAACCATACCCTCAGTCCCCCAACCCCTTTTTTTCTGTCATTTGTGGGGTCTGAACTCTGGGCCTGGGCACTGTCCCTCAGCTCTTCAGCTCAGGCTAGCATTCTACCACTTGAGCCACAGTGCCACTTCTGGCTTTTTCTGCTTATGTGATGCTGAGGAACTGAACCCAGGGCTTCATGCATGCAAGGCAAGCACTCTACCACTGAGCCACCTTCCCAGTCCCCCTCAGCCCTTTTTGCTTTAGGGTATTTTCCAGATAAAATCTTGAGGCCTCTCTGTGCCCCCCACCTTCTCTGCTGATTACTAGGGTTTGAACTCAGGGCCTTAAGCTTTTGTTTGGCTTTTTCCACTCAAAGCTAGCGTTCTACCACTTGAACTACACCTCTATTACCTATGCTGGAATTCCAAGTATATAACACCATGCCCAGCTTATTTGTTAAGGTGTGGTCTTGTTCTATATTTCATAGGTAGCCTTCATCCTGTTTATTTCTACTGCCAGAGTTGCTAAGATTATAGAATATTCTTAATCCTACAGCATCTGCTATTATGTGAAACAAGTGTGTGGGAAAAGGAACAGTAGTTCCAGAGTTGGTATTTAAATAGTTTCTAAAGGAAAGCAGATTGTTATTTGTACTAGGAAGACTTCAGAGAAGGAAATTAGTGTAACTATTGGGAAATAACAGGTATTACTACTTCAGCAATTCCCACAAGGCTTCTTCTTTTTGTTTTTGTTTTTGGGTCCGGTCGTGGGGCCTAAACTCTGGGCCTGGGTGCTGTCCCTCAGCTCTTCAGCTCAAGGCTAGCGCTCTACCACTTGAGCCACAGCGCCACTTCTGGCTTTTTTCTTTTTGCTTATGGGGGTGCTGAGAAATCGAACCCAGGGCCTCAGGCATGCAAGACAAATGCTCTACCACTGAGCCACCTTCCCAGACCCTTCCCACAAGGCTTCTAAAGTCAGACTTTCAGTCTGGCAAAATTAAGATAAAATTAGTGAAGGAAGCCGAGCACTGGTGGCTCATGCTTGTAATCCTAGCTATTCAGGAGGCTGAGATCTGAGGATCGAGGTTCAAAGCCAGCTCAGGCAGGAAAGTCTGTGGGACTCTTTGTTTTTTTTTTTTTTTTTTGTTGGTCGTGGGGCTTGAAGTCTGGGCCTGGGCGCTGTCCCTCAGCACTTCAGCTCAAGGCGAGTGCTCTACCACTTGAGCTACAGCGCCACTTCCGGTTTTCTGGTGGTTTATTGGAGATAGGAGTCTCACAGTCTCTCCTGCCCAGGCTGGCTTTGAACCGCAATCCTCAGATCTCAGCCTCCTGAGTAGCTAGGATTACAGGCGTGAGCCACCAGCACCCGGCTTTTGTCTGTGGGACTCTTAAAACAAAACAAAAACCTTTCACTAATTTTTTTTTTTTTTTTTGGTCAGTCATGGGGCTTGAACTCTGGGCCTGGGTGCTGTCCCTCAGCTCTTCAGCTCAAGGCGAGTGGTCTACCGTTTTAGCTGCAACACCACCTCCTGTTTTCTGGTGGTTTATTGGACATGAAGAGTCTCACAGACCTTCCTGTCCAGGCTGGCTTTGAACTATGTTTCTCAGCTCAACCTCCTGAGTAGCTAGGATTACAGACATGAGCACAGGAGCCCAGCTCAGTGAAGGGTTTCTTTTCTTTTTTTTTTTTTTTTGTGGGTCGTGGGGCTTGAACTCTGGGCCTGGGCGCTGTCCCTCAGCTCTTCAGCTCAAGGCGAGCGCTCTACCACTTGAGCTACAGCGCCACTTCTGGTTTTCTGGTGGTTTATTGGAGATAGGAGTCTCATGGTCCCTCCTGCCCGGGCTGGCTTTGAACCGAGATCCTCAGATCTCAGCCTCCTGAGTAGCTAGGATTACAGGCGTGAGCCACCAGTGCCCGGCTCTCAGTGAAGGGTTTCTAAGAGCCATCAGAAAGCCATATTTGGACCTAGAATTGTTTTTGCTTTTGGGAGAAATTTGTAAAGCTGATTTTTTTTTTCCTATGAAGTACTGGTATTGTTAATCAGTTATAAATAAAAACTAGCTGGCAGATTATGGTATTATAGGTCTTATTAGGTAGACAGAGACAAGAGGATCATGACTTTGAGGCTAACCTTAGCCAAGCCAGTAGCAAGACTCATCTTGAAAACAAAGTGAAGAGATCAAGTTCTCATTAATAGCACACCAACCTACATGTAGAAGACTCGATTCAATCTCTAGCACTATAAAAATAAAAAGTAATAAAAGAAGAAAAGTTATTCCATGTACACCAGGCTGTAATAGAAGAGTGAGTTTTTTTGCTTTAATGTTATTTTTAAACAGAGAAGTAACTGTAGGGAGTGGACCATTCAAGCAGACATAATGTAGAAGATCATGATTAGCATGCCCACAGACAATGTAAAGTCTTGGTTTTGGATAGCAAGGCGCCTAGAAATAGCATTGGAATTAGAAGATCTTCCCTCTTAGCTAGCTGAAGTAACTCCCTCAAATCTTACTTTTTGGGGAAGAAATAGTGGTGGTATGGAAGATTGAATTCAGGGCCTTGAGCTTGCTAGGCAGGTGCTCTACTACTTAAGCAATACCTCTGTCCCCTTTTTGGATCAGTTATTTTTGAGATAGGATCTCACTTTATGTCCTGGCTGGCCTGGACTGTGATTCTTCTTGCATGTGCTCCTTCTTTGCTAGGTATGACAAGGTATGTGCCACTGCACTCAGCTATTATAGTTCCACTGTAGCTAGGACAGCAGACTGTACCCAGTCATCTTTTTTTTTTTTTTTTTTTTTTTGTGCTGGATCTGGGCTTGAAGTCAGGGCCTGGGTACTGTCCCTTAGCTTTTGTGTTCAAGGCTAGCATGCTATTCTTTGAAGCACATGTTCACTTCTGGCTTTTGGGTGTTAAATTGGAGATAAAAGTCCCACAAACTGGGGCTGGGAAGGTGGCTCAGTGGTAGAGCGCTTGCCTTGCATGCATGAAGCCCTTGGTTCGATTCCTCAGCACCACATAAGCAAAAAGAAAAAAGCCGGAAGTGGTGCTGTGGCTCACATGGTAGAGCGTTAGCCTTGAGCTGAAGAGCTGAGGGACAGCGCCCAGGCCCAGAGTTCAGGCTCCACGACCGGACCCAAAAAAAAAAAAAAAAGTCTCGCAAACTTTCCTGCCTGGGCTGGCTTTGAACCTTGGCCCTCAGATCAAAACCTCCTGAGTAACTAGGATTACAGGCATGAACAACAGGCACCCAACTTCTCATTAATTTTTATGACTAGGCCACCCCTTGATATCTGCCACCCAAGTAGCTGAAATTACAGGCTTGAGCCTCTGTGCTGGGAAAAATCTTAATTTTTTTTAATACCTCAGTTTCTGCTCTTTGAAAATTAAGATGTAATATAAAATTCAGTGTAATTTGTTGTCATGATTGCTAATAATCAATGAAATGTCAGGAAGCTTCATAAAAAAACACTCATTGAATTCCTACTATGTCCCAGGCATAGTGATAGGCTATGACAGATTTCAGCAGTATTAGTACTATATCATGAATATCCAGTTCTCTGAAAACCTCATGCAAAGTACAGTGTTGCTTATTTCTTCTGATTTATTTTAGGCTTGTCACGAATGCATTGTGTTGTGTTTATGATTTAACTTTCCTTCTTTGTGTTTTACCTTTTTTATTTTTTCTGTACTTTGTAGGAAGCAATTGAAAAGAAAGAACAGAGAGCCAAGCGCTTCCATTTTCGATCAGAAGTATATCTCGCTCAGAGAATTGTAGCCTTGGACCGAGACATGATGAAGAAAGGTACAGGGTGTTTTGTTGGACTTTTTTACCACATTTCTCAAAGAGTGATTTCTCTGACATCACTTCATGCTTCTGGCTTTTTTACCCTGCATGTCCTGTCTTCATTCAATTACTCTGAATGAAAGGGACTTATGAAATTCGCCTTCTGAGATCACCAGATTAAAGTTGAGATGCTGTTAGGTATGTCTTAGATGGTAGAGATGAAAAAAAAAAGAAAATGTCCTTTCTGAGGAGGCCCAAGAAGTCGTAACTTATTGTCAGAGATGAGAGTTTGTGCTTCTATGAGATGCTCACTGTTTTTCTGCTTTTATCATAAGGGCTAATTTAGAGGTTAATTTTTCTTTGCCTTTAATATTGTGGAGGGGGGCTGGGAATGTGGCTTAGTGGTAGATTGCTTGCCTAGCCTGCATGAAGCTCTGGATTTGATTCCTCAGTACCATATAAACAGAAAAGGCCAGAAGTGGCACTGTGGCTCAAGTGGTAGAGTGCCAGCCTTGAGCATGCAGAAGCTTAGGGACAGTGTCTAGTCCCTGAGTTCAAGCTCCAGGACTAGCAAAAATAAATAAATGAATACATAAATACATAAATAAAGCGGAGGTATGTCACAGTTAGACCTTTGAGGGGAATTGGATTAATTTTGGGATTAGTGGAGGAAAGCTATTATACTTATTAGTGTTATAAAACACTCAGTAATAACTTGTTGTCAGAGAAAACAAACTTATTCCTGCTCCATTTTATTGGTGTTTTTCATGCCTTAAAACTCATTCTAAGTTATTATATTAATGTGCCTCAGTCTTTTTTTTTTTTTTTGGGTCCAGTCGTGGGGCCTGAACTCTGGGCCTGGGCGCTGTCACTCAGCTCTTCAGCTCAAGGCTAGCACTCTACCACTTGAGCCACAGCGCCACTTCCGGCTTTTTTCTTTTTGCTTATGTGGTGCTGAGGAATCAAACCCAGGGCCTCAGGCATGCAAGGCAAGTGCTCTACCACTGAGCCACCTTCCCAGCCTGTGCCTCAGTCTTACCAAAGTAACCTATAAATAAAAGGGAAATTTTTTTTTTTTTTGGTCGGTTGTGGGTCCAGGCCTGAACTCTGGGCCTGGACGCTGTCCCTCAGCTCTTCAGTTGAAGGCTAACGCTCTACCACTTGAGCCATAGCACCACTTCCGGCTTTTTTTCTGCTTATGTGGGGCTGAGGAATCGAATCCAGGGCCTCATGCATGCAAGGCAAGCACTCTACCACTGAGCCACCTTCCCAGCCCAGGGAAATTATTTTATTTATTTATTTTTTTCAGGGAAATTATTTTTAAAAAGTCTGCCTCCTTATTCATTATTCCACTCTAATACCAATTAATGAATATTAAAGGCTTCCTGTTCTTATATTTGCATATATGAATGGGTTTTCAGTTTCTTTTTGTTTTTTGGTTTCTTTTGCCTATTTTGGGACTTTAACTCAAGGCCTGGGAGCTATCCCAGAGATTCTTTTGCTCAAGGCTGGCTAGCTCTCTACCACTTGAGCCACAACACCACTTCTGGCTTTTTCTAAGTAGTTTATTGGAGGTAAGAGGCTCATAGACTTTCCTGTGTCGTTTGGCTGTTAACCTTTGGCTGTTAACCGTGATCCTTAGATCTAAGTTTCCTGAGTAGCTAGGAGCCACACCATTGCCTAGCAGATGTTCTCTCTCTCTCTCTCTCTCTCTCTCTCTCTCTCTCTCTCTCTGTGCACCTGGCAGAGTGTGTGTGTGTGTGTGTGTGTGTGTGTGTGTGTGTGTGTGTGTGTGTGTGTGTGTGTGTGTGTGTGTGTGTGTGTGTGTGTGTGTGTGTGTGTGTGTGTGTGTGTGTGTGTGTGTGTGTGTGTGTGTGTGTGTGTGTGTGTGTGTGTGTGTGTGTGTGTTGCTTGTCCTGGGGCTTGAACTCAGGGCCTGGGCAATGTCCCTGAGATTTTTTTGCTCAAGGCTACAGTTTGAGCCACAGTTATGATTCTGTATTTTTGTTAGTTAATTGTAGATAAGAGTCTGATGACTTTTTCTTGCCTGGACTGGCTTCAAATCCTAGACTGCTTAGATCCTCAGATCTCAGCTTCCTGAGTAGCTAGGATTCCTGGCATTTATAAAAGGCTCAGGAGGGCAGCTCTCTGACTACATGTTAAAAGCCTATGCTGTACTGTGTGAATTTTGCTAGTCTTGCTTTGATGAAAGTGATACTTTAGTAAACACGTTGACTGAATGGACGAATAGCTACTATGGGGATCTTGCTTTCTGTGTAATGTGTTAAGCACATTGCATCTTTGTTTCTTACAAGAACCCTAAGAGGAACGTATTTTTTAAATCAATATTTTACAAAGAGTAACAAACAGGCTCTCAAAGTTGTTTTTTGTTTTTATTTTTCTTGGTCCTGGGGTTTGAACTCAGGGCCTGGGTGCTGTCCCTTAGTTTCTTTTGTTCAAGGCTAGCACTCTACCACTTTGAGCCACAGTTTTATTTCTGGTTTTCTAGAGGTTAATTGGAGATAAAAGTTTCACTGGTCTTTCCTGACTAGGCTGGCTTCCAAACCACAATCCTCAGATCTCAGCCTCCTGAGTAGCTAGGATGACAGGTGTGAGCCACCAGTGGCCAGCTGAAAGTTTTAAAAATTGCTCAAAGTTATAGAGCCACTAAAGGTATTCCAGGCTTAGCTGACTCTAAGACTTGCTCCTTATACCTTTGTTATATTGCTGCCTTATACATGATGTGATACCATAGCTCCAGACTTTGTTCTTCCCAGTTGTCCATCTTCCCAATGGATGGGACACAGTGCTTATCTCTGGAGGCTGTTCTCTTATTTTTCCTGAATTGTGACCATGTTCAAGTTAGAAATACAACTTGCTTTTCTTGCAGCCTGAGATTCCAGGTATCTACTTGAGTAGTTTTCTGCATCACGAAAGTCCTGTGAAGGCCAGGGACAGCTTGCTGTGCAGCATGGCATTCATTTGCTTGTACAGACCTTAGAGCCCTTTTATACAATTCAGTTTTGAAATCCTTGTAGTCCTACCACATATGTTGGTTCTAACTCTGACCTCTGGTGTGATTCATATTCACTCTGCTCATTCTTCTGTCTCATGCCTCATCTGGTGTGAATGTCACTGCCTGTATGATGTATCCCTGATCATACACTCAGAATTGTTTGTTACTTTTGTTGGAGCTCTTTTTGTTTGTTTGTTTGTTTTTGTTGGTCGTGGTGCTTGAACACTGGGCCTGGGCCTGTTCCTCAGCTCTTCAGCTCAAGGCTAGTGCTCTACCACTAGAACCACAGTGCCACTTCCAGTTTTCTGGTGGTTTATTGGAGATACGAGTCTCAGGGACGTTCCTGCCCAAGCTGGCTTTGAACTGTGATCCTCAGATCTCAGCCTCCTGAGTAGCTAGGATTACAGGCGTAAGCCACTGGCACCCAGCAGTTGGAGCTCTTTTTTTTTTTTTTTCCTTGGTTGGTCATGGGGCTTGAATTCTGGGCTTCGGTGCTGTCCCTATGCTCTTCAGCTCAAGGCTAGCACTCTACCATTTGAGCCACAGCGCCACTTACGGTTTTCTAGTGGTTTCTTGGAGGTAAGAGTCTCACGGACTTTCCTGCCTGGGCTGGCTTTGAACCTCAATCCTCAGACCTATGTTGCTCTTTAATGTGACAAACCCTCTGGAATCTAGTCTTAATGTGCAATCAGGAATCTGTCTGTCTGTCTTTCTGTGTTGTTGTTTTGGTTGTGGGGCATGAACTCTAGGCTTGGGCTCAGTCTCTGAGCTCTTCAGCTCAAGGTTAGCACTCTACCACTTGAACAACAGTGCCACTTCTGGTTTTCTAGTGGTTAATTGGGCCTAAGAGTCTCACAGACTTTCCTACCCAGGCTAGCTTTGAACCATGATCTTCAGATCTCAGCCTCCTGAGTAACTAGGATTAAAAATAGGCATGAGCCACCAGCACCTGGCCTTTCTGTGTTTTTGAACAGGGAAGTTGAGATAAACAAGTCTTGACTCCCACAGTCATACCGAGTATCAGGTTATTTGTTATTATTTTTATTTGTTTTTTTTTTTTGGGGGGGTGTTCGGTCGTGAGGCCTGAACTCTGGGCCTGGGCGCTGTCCCTCGGCTCTTCAGCTCAAGGCTAGCACTCTATCACTTGAGCCACAGCACCACTTCCGGCTTTTTTCTTTTTTTTGCTTATGCGGTGCTGAGGAATCGAACCCAGGGCCTCAGGCATGCAAGGCAAGCGCTCTACCACTGAGCCAACTTCCCAGCCCTTGTTATTATTTTTAATATTGACAACAGTAAAAAAATACTATTTGTTAAATGTTTACTATATTTCTTTTGCTCTGTAAATAGCTACCTTATCCTTTCAACAAAAAGATCTGTTACTCCCCCCTTTAATAGAAATTTATCATTTCCATTTTACTGATGAAAAAACTAATGTGCTAAGAGAAATTTCCCCAAGTTTCCATAGCTAGGTATATAATGAGTTTGGAATTTGAAGGTTGATTTGACCAAACCCTGTAAACCTACACACTGGCAGCATCAGGGACATAGTTTGGGACGTGATATGTCAGATTCTTCTATATCATAAGGAAAGGGACCTTTGAGGTTATTGAGACCAACCTCCTGACAAGCACTACTGGTCTTTTGGAAAGTTCTTAATGTTCCTTTGGTCTCTGCTCAAACATCTAGTGCTCACATGAGAACCATTAATGAGGCAAACAGTTTTGCCTTTGGATATTTTCTTGTATTGAATATTTCTTTCTAGGATTGCTAGAAAGCAATCTGATGGTTCCTGTGTAACAACACCATTAGGTTCTTTTTTCATTTGTACTACAACCCTTCAGGTGATGAAAGCACAGGCTTTTTGAAAGATTATTAGACTTTACCAGAAACCACACAGACATCCAGGTACAGAGAACAAAGAAAAGTTTATTGCCCAGAAAGGGGCCTGCAGAACCCCTTCTCACAAGAGAGAGTAAGAAGAAGCACCGGCTATTGTCTGAGATGACCTATATAACCTAAGAAGTTGGGGTGGGGAGCTAAAAGGGGCTAGGAGGGGGAGACCCTGGTGTGGACGTGTGGGCCAGGGGCTTCATCATGGCGGACTAGGATTTGTGGCTGCTGTCCAAATAGTAGATAAGGGTCCTGCAGATGCCTAGAGCTGAAGGTCACTGTAAGGGGCTCTTGTTTCCTTAAATGGTGGTAGCTGCCCTAGAGAAGTGCCATCCCAAGTTAGAGGGGGTTGGAGGCTGATTATTTACTGCCTTTACTACATGGACCTAGTATTACCTAGGAAGGGAGCATACTAAGCTGTAGAGAGGGGAAGGAGTATACTAAGCTATTGGAAGGGAGCTCATTTTGTTAACACTTTTGGTCTCCCTTTTCTACTCTTCCCAGTTTAGAAATATCCTTCCTCAGATGAGATGTAGATTTCAGATATGGTTGGATTCATTGATAAAATGGTTAGACTATGATCACTCTCCTCTCTGTCCAGTCAGTTCATGGTATTGTACTGATTTTCTTTTTTTTTTTTGGGGTCCGGTCGTGGGGCCTGAACTCTGGGCCTGGGCGCTATCCCTCAGCTCTTCAGCTCAAGGCTAGCGCTCTACCACTTGAGCCATAGCGCCACTTCCGGCTTTTTTCTTTTTTCTTATGTGGTGCTGGGGAATCGAACCCGGGGCCTCAGGCATGCAAGGCAAGCACTCTACCACTGAGCCACCTTCCCAGCCCCTGTACTGATTTTCTAGCCAGATACTTTCTCTAGGAAATAGACCTGTCAAAATAATCTTTAACTCCTTGAACTTGAAGTGCATTAAACATTACTTTCTAGTTTATCCCTGTTAAGTTACATCTTGTTGAATTAAAGCCTCTACTTTTTTTTTTTTTGTCGGTTGTGGGGGCTCAACTCTGGGCCTCGGTACTCCCCCTCAGCTCTTCAGCTCAAGGATGACGCCCTACCACTTGAGCCACAGTCCACTCCGTTTTTTTTCTGCTTATGTGGTGCTGAGGAATCAAACCTAGGGCTTCATGCATTCAAGGCAAGCACTTGACCACTGAGCGAGCTTCCCAGCCCAAGTCTCCATTTTTTGTCTGTCAATTTTCATCTTAACTCTTCCTGTCACCTTGTTAGCTGTACTTCTCATTGCATGTCTTCTCCACATGCAAGACTTGTGGCTGCATGGCTTCTGCTTCTCTTTGCAGTTATTAAATGTTGAGAAGTGTGTTCCTGTATCATTCTATGAAATAGATGAATTATTTGGCTTACTCTGTTATTGTTAAGATTGCATTTCTTTTTACTGTCAGGAGTAATTGGATTTTATGCCCTAATGAACTTACAATGGAACAACACTTAGTATTCTTTGAATTTTGTTAACCTAGTAATCCTGTCTAAAAAAAGAAATGAGGTCAGCATGGCTTTCTTCTTATTGAACTCAGGTTGTTTCCTATGGGAAAGACTTGGTTTCTTTCTTTCTTTCTTTCTTTTGTGCCAGTACTGGGCCTTGAACTCAGGGCCTAGGTGTTGTCCTTACCTTTTTCCTCTTGAGACCAGCACTCTACCACTTGACCCATGGCTTTTTTGTGTTAAGAGTCTCATGGAATTTTTTCCCCAGCTGGCTTTGAATCATAATCCACAGATTTCAGTCTCCTGAGATCTAGGTGTTGGTTTCTTAAGGGATCATAGATGCTTGAAAAAGCTACTATTTTTTCTTTTCTTGACATTTGTAGAGACTGATAATAAGCTTTTTAGTCTATGGTTTAGGGATTTCTTTTTCTTCTTTAATGAAAATCGGTACAGGACTGTCCCTTCTCAGGCCTTAAGGTACTTTTCTCCTTGCCTAGTACTTTTTCGAGATTACTACCTATTTTTAAATTCATGTTTGAGCCTGGCACTGGTGGCTCATGCCTATAATCCTAGCTACCAGAAGGCTAAGATCTGAGGATCACTGTTTGAAGCCAGCTTGGGTAGGAAAGGCCATGAGATTCTTATCGCCAATAAAACTATTCAGAAATGCCTGAAGTGGCACTGTTGCTCAAGTGGTAGAGTGCTCTCTTTAAACTAAAGAAGCTCTCGGACAGTGTCCAGGCCCTGAGTTCAAGCCCCAGGACTGGCAAAAAAAAGAAAAATTCATTTTTTGAGTCATTATATCTGGTCACTACATTGCAATGTAATTCTGAACTACAAGGTACAAGGTTTAAATATATTAAAACTCCCTCCCTCCCTCCCTTCTTCCCTCCCTCCCTCCCTCCCCCCCTCCCCCCCTCCCCCCTCCCCCCCTTCCTTCCTTCCTTCCTTTTTTTGTCAGCTGTGGGGCTTGAGCTCTGGGCCTAGGCACTGTCCTTCAGCTCTTAAGCTCAAGGCTAGTGCTTTACTACTTGAACCACAGCACCGCTTCCAGTTTTCTGGTGGTTTATTGAAGATAAGAGTCTTATGGCCGGGCACCGGTGGTTCACGACTGTAATCCTAGCTACTCAGGAGGCTGAGATCTGAGGATGATAGTTCAAAGCCAGCCCGGGCAGAAATGTCACTGAGACTCTTATCTCAAATTAACCACTAGAAAACTGGAAGTGGTACTGTGGCTCAAATGGTAGAGCCCTCACCTTGAGCTGAAGAGCACAGGGATAGCGGCAAGCCCAGAGTTCAAGCCCCATGACTGACCAAAAAAAAAAAAAGAATCTCATGGACTTTTCTGCCTGGGCTGGCTTTGAACCGAGATTCTCAGATCTCAGCCTCCTGAGTA
The DNA here is from genome assembly GCF_019054845.1 of Dipodomys spectabilis. Classification (NCBI taxonomy): domain Eukaryota; kingdom Metazoa; phylum Chordata; class Mammalia; order Rodentia; family Heteromyidae; genus Dipodomys; species Dipodomys spectabilis. The sequence continues at coordinate 505,606 of NW_024870927.1, forward strand.
GCTAGGATTACAGGCCTGAGCTACCAGCGTCCGGCTAAGGATGTAATTTTGATTCTTTTTTGTGTTGGTGTTGTTAGTCATGGGGCTTGAGCTCTAGGCCTGGGCACTATCCCTCAGCTCTTTAGCTCAAGGCTAGCACTCTACCACTTGAGCCACAGTGCCACTTCCAACTAATTCTTACGCTCTTGTCTCCTAGTTTGAGTTTAGATTTTCTTTTGTTATTTAGTGGAATAATAATAAAATAGAGAAACAGTCTGCTTTTATTCTTGAATCATTCCTTTAAAGAAAACAAAGATATTAGCACTTTTGATTGGCTAGTTCACTCTGGAGTTACCTTTTATTCATTGGTGTTTTACAAACAATTCATGCTCACCAAAGAAAAAGAGTAAGATGATAAGTTACATATAGATTACTACCTATACTCAGTCATAACTAACATTTTCTCATAACTAACATTTTCTCATCTCCCCCACTCCGCTCCCTCTCATCTCCCCCACTCCATCCCCCCTCTCCCCCCCCCCCCCCCCCCCAGGCCTAGGGCTTGAATTCAGGCCTGGGCTCTGTCCCTGAGCCTCTGTGCTCAAGGCTATTGCTCTACCACTTGAGCCATACTGCTCAAGATGAGAATCTCTTGGACTTTCCTACCCAGGCTGGCTTTGAACTTCTATCCTCAGATCTCAACCTCCTTGAGTAGCTAGGATTACAGGTGTGAGCCACTGGCACCCGGTTGTACACTTACTTTTAATCTCCTTTCTGGGCCTAAACTTCCTTTGTCTTTCTCTTTATAGTCATACTGCTTTTTTCTGTTTTACTTGTCAGTCTGTCATCAGTGCTTTTCATGTATAGCCTAATGTCAGTTTTATAGATATGTGCCATTCTTGTTTTGTCACGGTAATTTACCCTTTATCTGTAATCTCCCTTATGTGTTCTTTGATAAATTATGCTCAACCAAATTTTGCCTATTCTTTCCTTGGGGAGCCACTTTGCGTATTATAGAGTTTCTGTATTTAGTGACTTTTCTTTTTTTAATCCAACAATCTAATTTGAGGTTTTAGGGCTAGTTATTTTCCCTCTGGATTTTCCTGAATAAGGCTTGAGTTTTGCGCCCTTTCTCATTGGTTGGATATAAGTTTAGCAGTCTTTCTTTGCTGGTCCTGGGGCTGGAACTTGGCCTAGGCATTGTTTCTGAGCCTCTTTGTGCTCAAGGCTCGTGCTCTACCCTCAGTTCACAGTGCCTCTTGTAGCTTTTCCTGGGTAGTTTATTAGAGCTAAGAGTCATGAATTTTCCTGCCCAGGCCGGCTTTAAACCAAGATCCTCAGACCTTAGCCTCCTCCTAAGTAACTAGGATTACAGGTGTGAGCCCGGTTTTTTTTGTTTTTGTTTTTGTTTTGATAGGGGATTGAATCCAGGACTTTGTACTTGGCTTTGCCACGCAGCCATTTTTTCGTTGCTTTATTTTATTTTGCATAGTGATTGTCAGCAACGTGTGGAGCTTCTCTTGTAGTCTTCCATGGAATGATTTTGTTTTTTGTTTTGTTGGTTGTGGGGCTTGAACTCTGAGCCTGGCACTGTCCCTGAGCTCTTCAGCTCAAGGTAAGCATTCTATCACTTGAGCCACAGTGCCACATCCAGTTTTCTGGTGGTTAATTGGATATAAGTCTCACAGACTGTCCTGTCTGGGCTGGCTTTGACCCATGACCCATAGATCTCAGCCTCCTGAGCAGCTAGGATTACAGGCTTGAGCTACTGGCGCCTAGCTAGATTGATTTTTTTTTTTTTTTTTTTTTGGTCAGTCATGGAGCTTGAACTCTGGGCCTGAGCATGTCCCTTAGCTCTTCAGCTCAAGGCTAACACTCTACCATTTGAGCTACTCTGCCACTTCCATTTTTTTTTAACTTTAATTACAATGGTTTATTTTAAGCATATAAATTTATTAATGAAATGTTAGACAAAATCAGTGCTATGTAAATCTACAAATTGAATGTTATTTTCATTCACAGTATTATCGTGGTTTTGATAGCTTAACTGAATAAAAGTTTATATTTACATTTTTGTTCGATGATCTAGCAGGGTTGTTTAAAATAGCTATATTTCAAGCTGTCTGTACATTACAACAGAGGGACCAGTATATCTAAATTATTTTAAATATTTAAAAGTGTCAGCTTTAAGACAACCGTAATTTTGAACAGCAAACAGCATAAGACATAACTTTCACTTGAACCCAAATCTCAAATTTTTGAGCAATTTTTCCAAGTTATAGCTATTTATTATTAAAGTCATAATCCTTTGGCATCTTCCTTTTTATTTTTGTGTTGATACTTAGGCATGAACTTAGGGCTTTGGCACTGTCCTTAATTTTTCCACTTAAGGCTAGCACTTGAGTCATAGCTCCACTTCCAGCTTTTTGGTGGTTAGTTGAAAATAAGAATCTTATGGACTTTCCTGCTTGAGGTGGCTTCAATTTTTTCTTCCTTTCTTTCTTTCTTTTTTTTTTTTTGCCAGTCCTAGGGCTGAACTAAGGGCTTGGGCACTGTCCCTGAGTTTGTTTTGCTCAAAGCTAACACTCTACCACTTGAGCACAGCACCACTTCTAGTTTTTCTGTTTATGTGATCCTGAGGAATTGAACCCAAGGCTTGATGCATTGTAGGTAAGCACTCTACCACTAAGCCACATTCTCAGCCCTTTTTTAAAAAAAAAAAATTATTAATTTGTATTTATTTATTGCCACTACTAGGGCTTGAACTTAAGACCTTGAGTTTTCTGGGCTTGCTTGTTCATCTGGTGCTCTACCACTTGAGCCACATGGCCAGTCTGGCTTTATTGGTAGCCTTTTATGATTTTTGAAAGGGCTGGCCTAGACAGTGAGCCTCTAGGAGGCTATAGATAGGACCAGAGGTCCTACCTGCATGTTGGTTGAGGTGGAGAGTTTTGCTAACTTTTGCCCAGACTGGCCTCCCAATTTTCAGTCTTCCCAATCTCTGCCTCCCCAGTGTGATCCGGCAATCTCAGTGATGCACGTATATCCAGAGGAAAGAAATCAGTATACTGAAGAAACATCTGCATGGCTGTGTTCACAATTGCCAAGATATGGAATTAAGCAGTGTCTGATAACAGTTAGCGATTTGATGAATAGGTAAAGAGAATGATACATGTATATGCTGGAATACTATAAAAGAATGAAACCCTGTCATTTGTGACAACGTGGACAACATTCAGTGAAGTGAACCAGGGACAAAAAGACAAGCACTGCATGATTTCACTAGTGGAGTCTAGAAAAGGTGAACTCATAGGGGTAAAGAATCAAATGCTGACTACCAGAGGCTGGAGAGAGAGGGATAGGGGGAAGGTTGATCAAATGGTACCAAGTTACTGTTAGGAGTAAGACATTCTCCTTATGGTATTGCACAATATAGTGATTGTAGATAACAGTTTTTTGTGTTTTTTTGTTTTTTTTGTTGTTGTTGTTGTTTTTTGTCGATTGAGGGTCTTGAACACTGGGCCTGTGCACCGTCCCTAAGCTCTTCAGCTCAAGGCTAGCACTCTACCACTTGAGCCATAGTGCTGCTTCCGGCCTTTTCTGTTTATATGGTGCTGAGGAATTGAACCCAGGGCCTCATGCATGCGAGGCAAACACTCTACCACTGAGCCACTTTCCCAGCTCTAGATAACAGTTTTGTACTCTGTATTTCAAAAGATTAAAAGAAAGAAAATGTGTTTGCCATGAAGAAATGATAGATTTTTGAGGAGATAAATATGTTTAATCTGATTTAAATTTATATTTGGGATAGGAATGTGGCCTAGTGGATTACAGAATGTTTCATTTGTTAAAAAAACAAATTCAAGCTGGGTGCTGGTGGTTCACACCTGTAATCCTAGCTACTCAGGAGACTGAGATCTGAGGATCGAAGTTTAAAGCCAGACCTGGCAGGAAAGTCCGGGAGACTCTTACCTCCAATAAGCCACCAGAAAAACCAGAAGTGGTGCTGTGGCTCAAGTGGTAGAGCACTCCTCTTGAGCTGAAGAGCCGAGGGACAGTGCTTAGGCCCAGAGTTCAAGACCCATGACAGACAAAAAAAAAAAATCATTTGTGTGATTTCTGTTATTTCCATCCATACATAGCATTTTGTTTGACTCTACCTCCCAAATGCTCTCCCTTGCCTTCCCTTCTTTCTTACCCTGTCCTCACCCTCATCACTTCTCTTCCTTGTTAGTCCCTGCCTGAGGTCTTTTAAGGAATTAAACATAAAATAAAGTAGTTGATAAACAGATATTTAAAAATTCTTACTGACAGGTTGGAAGTATGGTTTAGTGGTAGAGTGCTTGCCTAGCATACTTGAAACCTTGGATACCATTCCTCAGTACCACATAAACAGAAAAAGCCAGAAGTGGTGCCGTGACTCAAGTGGTAGAGTGCTAGCCTTGTGCAAAAAGCTCAGGGACTGTGCCCAGCCCTGAGTTCAAACTCCAGGACTAACAAAGACAAATTCTTACTGACATTTGTGTATTTTACAATTAAAAATGTTAAATGATAAGCTAGGTATCAGTGGCTCATGCCTATAATCCTAGCTACTCAAGAGGCTGAGATCTGAGCGTTCACAGCCAGCCTGGGCAGGAAAGTCTGTAAGACTCTTACCTCCACTTAACCACCAGAAAACCATAGTGGTGCTGTGGCTCAAGTGGTAGAACTCTAACCTTGAGCTGAAATGCTGAGGGACAAGACCCAGGCCCAGAGGTCAAGCCTCATGACTGAGCCCCCCTCAAAAAAGGTTAAATTATATAACATACATAAAGTATTTCATGAAAACTTTACACAAACTTGGTAAGGCTAAGATTCCTTTTGACTATAACTGTCAACCTCTGTCCTTCTCTAGAAGTAACAACTATTACCAGTATAGTATGAATTCAGCCAGGATATTTTCTACCTACTTCTGTACACAAATACTCTTAGTGTGTGATACTGTTTTATGTTTTTGTATTGCTTTTTTTGTACTGGTGCTGGGGCTTGAACACTAGGCCTTGGTGTGCTGGTCCTGAACTTGTGTGCTCACTGTAATAACCCCCCTTAAATTATTAATTTTTTGGAGGGGTCCAGTCGTGGGGCCTGAACTCTGGGCCTGGGCGCTGTCCCTCAGCTCTTCAGCTCAAGGCTAGCGCTCTACCACTTGAGCCACAGCACCACTTCCGGCTTTTTTCTATTTGCTTATGGGGTGCTAAGGAATTGAACCCAGGGCCTCAGGCATGCAAGGCAAGCACTCTACCACTGAGCCACCTTCGCAGCTCCCCCCCCTTAAATTATATAATATAGATAAACCATGATTCATTTAATAGGGATAAGCCAAAATTATTACTCTCATAGCCACTGGATTATTAGAAATAGTGCTAATAAACACCTTTATATGAGTCACTTAGTGAACCCACGTGTATATATTTAGGATAGATGCTGAGGAATAGAATTCATAGGTACTTATGGTGTGACTATATTATATTCTGGTTTGCCCTGCAGAGCTGCTGTTTTATTTCCACTTGCATGGGGAGAAACTTCCACGTATACAACAGTGCTTCATGCTAAAAGACATAGTAAAATCTGCTTATACTAGAAGCTGGTATCATCTTTTGGTGATACTGGGGTTTGAACTGAGGGCTTGCTAGGCTGGTACTTTGCCACTTGAGCCATAACTCAGCCTTTTGTTTTAATGTAAATTTTCCTGATTAATAGGGAAGTTAACTCATCTCTGTATGTTTATTGGCTGTTTGTATTTCCTTTTGTATAAATTGCTTGCTTATGTCCTTTGGCTGTTTTTATTTTGGATCATCATCTTATTGATTCGTAGGATGTTTTGTTTTATGCTGTATGGTTTCTTTCTTCAAGTTTTGTGCTTTGATATATCCAGGGACAGCATTGTGTCTTTCAAAAAACACTATTGCATATTGCTTTTTTGTTGTTGTTGTTGGTGGTCATGGGGCTTGAACTCTGAGCCTAGGAGATCTCCCTGTGCTCTTCAGCTCAAGGCTAGCACTCTACTACTTGAGCTACAGCGCTGTTTCTAGCTTTTTCTATTTATATGGTGCTGAGGAATCGAACCTAGGGCCTCATGCATGCAAGGCAAGTACTCTACCACTGAACCACCTTCCCAGCCCTGCTTTTTTTTTTTTAGAGGGGGGGGGTAGTTGTGGGGATTGAACTCTGGGCCTGGGCACTGTCACTGAGCTCTTCAGCTCAAGGCTAGCACTCTACCACTTGAACCACAGCACCACTTCTGGCTTTGAACCATGAACCTTAGGTCTCAGCCTCCTGAGTAGCCAGTGCCCAGCTAAAATTTTTAAATACATGTCAAAAGCAATGTGCAGCCAGACACTGGTGACTCATTCCTGTAATCATAACTACTCAGGAGGCTGAGATCTGAGGATCACAGTTCAAAGCCTGGGCAGGAAAGTCCTTGAGACTCTTATCTCCAGTAAACCACCAGAAAACTGGAAGTGGTGTTGTGGCTCAAGTGGTAGAGTGCTTGCCTTGAGCTGAAGAGCTCAAGGACAGCACTCATGTCCAGAGTTCAAGCCCCATGACTAACCAAAAAAAAAAATGGAGATAAGAGGGGTCTGGGAAGGTGGCTCAGTGGTAGAGTGCTTGCTTTGCATGCATGAGGCTCTGGGTTCGATTCCTCAGCACCACATAAGCGGAAAAAGAGAAGTGGTGCTATGGCTCAAGTGGTAGAGCACTAGCCTTGAGCTGAAGAGCTGAAGGGCTGCCCAGGCCCAGAGTTCAGGCCCCACGACTGACACACACACACGCACACACACACACACACACACACACACACACTTCAGGCCCCACCACACACACACACTTCAGGCCCCACCACACACACACACACGCGCACACACACACACACACACACACGTCTCATGGTACTCAGGAAGCTAAGATCTCAGGCCCCACGACACACACACACACACACACACACACACACACACACACTTCAGGCCCCACGACACACACACACACACACACACTTTAGGCCCCACGACACACACACACACACACACTTCTCATGGTACTCAGGAAGCTCTTAGGCCCCACGACACACACACACACACACACACACACACACACTTCAGGCCCCACGACACACACACACACACACACACACACACACACACTCTTCAGGCCCCACGACACACACACACACACACACACACACACACACACACACTTCAGGCCCCACGACACACACACACAGAGACACACACACACACACACACACACACACACACACGTCTCATGGTACTCAGGAAGCTAAGATCTCAGGATCGAGGTTCAGAGCCATCCCAGGCAGGAAAATCAGTGAGATTCTTATTTCCAGTAAACCACCAGAAAACCGGAAGTGCTGCTGTGGCTCAAGTGGTAGAACGCTAACTCTGAACTGAAGAGCTCAGGGACAGGGCCCAGGCCCAGAGTTCAAACCCCACAACCAACCAAAAAAAAAAAGTCTCATGGAATTTCCTGCCTGGAGCTGGCTTTGAACCTTGTCAGATCTCAGGCTCCCGAGTAACTAGAATTGCAGGCATGAGCCACTGGCACCTGACTAATCGTCTTTTAAAATGAATAGTTCTTTTAACATATATCTGTTCTAGATGCTTATTATCTAAACTTATAAAAGAGAACTAGTGAGATGTATAGTAACAGGTGGGAAAATTTAGTGTCTTGTTTTTCTAGCAATTCCCAAAGTGCGACTGGAGACAATCTACATTTGCGGAGTTGATGAAATGAGCACCCAAGATATCTTTTCCTACTTTAAAGAGTATCCTCCTGCTCACATTGAATGGCTGGATGATACTTCGTGTAAGTACACCACATTTTCTGTTTACTATGCTTTTGTGTATGACTTTTAGAGGTTTTACTATCTTTTGATAAAAAGTGATAATGACCCAGATTATATATCTTTATGCCTAACCTTTTCCCTTAACATAAGAAAAAGAAACTGCTTGTTGATGAGAATGACCATGCCTTAGGTAGTCTGTCAGCTTGTATTCTATTAGATTCCAAGTTAGCTCAGAGGTGTTAACCCAAGCTCTAGGAAATTAGTTGCTGTCAACTGAGTAGTATATGTAATTGAAGCTTCTTTAACACCCACAGTTTCCCAAAAATGGGTATCCAACTATGTAGACGTGGGCTGTTTTTAGAGCTTTAAGCTTTGTCATTAAGGCTTGCCATACAGTACCTTAGAGGGTTTGCCTTCCGTGTCTCTGACTTAAATTACTCTCACTTACACCCCAAGTCTGGCCTCATGTCAGGTAACCACTTTTCTGGCCCCTTGTTATCTTGACTCATTTCTAGTTCAGCTTTCCTTGCCACCAGCTGACTGGCCAATGACATTGTACCCAAGATAGCAGATGGGTTTTTTTTGTTTTTTTGTTTTTTAGTGGTTTTCTAAGTGTTCACTGAATAAAGAAACATGACTAAATGAAAGTTTTTTTTTTCTCATTGCTCATCTGCTTAACTTATACTGTGCAAATCAATGCTCTGTAAATCTTTTTCTATAGAGGTTCAAATAGTAAATATTTTAAGGTATATATAGACTGTTGGTCCATGTCATATTTATTCAATTCTGCTATGACAGCATCAGAGTTTTCTTTTTCAGCATTCCTGGGGTTTGAACTTAGGGCCTGCTTAGCAGGCAGGCACTCTACCACTTGCCACACTCTTAGCCCTTGAAATCAACTATAAACATATATACTGAATATGTCTTGCTATTTGCAGTAGAAATTCTTTACAAAACCAAGTGGTGGTTTTGTAAATAACAAACTTAAGGCTGAATTTGGCCTGTGAGTTACAGTTTTCTAGCCCTTAATATTTAAGTCATTAGAACTTTAGCTAAGGAATGTTAAAAGTTTCAGTGACTTTTAGAATGATCATGTTCAACTATTTCATAATTGTGCATCAGTAACTGAAAAATATGTAAAGGAAATTATTTACCCTGGCAAGTGGTTTATTTAGTAACAGAAGTGAGTCATTAGACCTTCATTTACTATGCTTTTATATACATATATATGCATATACATATATACCAGCATATCTATATGTACATATGTATACATATATTTGTGTGTGTGTGAAGTGCATGCATGCGTGTGTGCCTGCCAGTAGTGGGCTTGAACTCAGAGCCTGGTGCTGTCACCTTTTTGCTCAAGGCTGACATTCTTCCACTTGAGCCACAGGTCCATTTCTGGCTTTTTGCTGGTTAATTGGAGATAAGAGTCTGCCCATGCTGGCTTCAAACAGTGATCCTCAGATATTTGTCTCTTGAGAGACTAAGATTTCAGGCATGAGCCACTAGTGTTCAGTTTGAGAAATACTGTTTGGAATAGGAGGTTTCTTTTCCACGTCTCTAAGCCTTTTTTGCTGCTAATTCTCTTCCTTAACGATGTAAATTAGCTAAGTGGTTGTCATGCTTCTATTGTTTATATCCTGTGACTATCTTCCTCATCCATAGTTTAAGATAGGGGAACATGATTTAGCATGTATAGATAACAGAGACTAGCAGAAGGCTCTCCTGCAGGGGGCAGTAATACAATAGACAATCTTTATATATTTGATAGTTATCATCAAGAACTGCTAACATTTAGCTTGGTGTACTCAATCTACTCAGGAGGCCAAGGCAGAAGGATCACTTTGAGTCTAGGAGTTCAAGGCCAGCTTAGCCACCTATTATCAAGAACCTATCAAAAACAAAACAACAAACTTGCTAAGATTAGCTAGCACTCACTGTGTCCAGGCAGGTGTTCATTTAAGACAAAGTTTCAGTCTAACCCAGGTTATCCTTGAACTTGAGATCTTCCTGCCTGTACTTGCCAATGCTGGTATTATAAGCATGCACTGTCTAGCCCAGCTTCTAGGCAGTTAAAAATATACAGAATCCTTTTTCATGTAATACTTTGTAGAAATGAGTTTGAGAATACAGCTCTAGACTAAGTTCACGAAAGAGGCTTTACTACAATTCCTCCCCCCCGCCCCCACCCCCCCCCTGTCATGGGGCTTGAACTCTGGGCCTGGGGGCTGTCCCTCAGCTCTTCAGTCAAAGCAAACGCTCTGCCACTTGAGGCCCAGTGCCACTTCCAGTTTTCTGGTGATTAATTGGAGATTAGAGTGTCACAGATTTTCCTGCCCCCAGCTGGCTTTGGACCTTGATTCTTAGATCTCGGCTAGGATTACAGGTGTGAGCCACCAGCACTGGGCTTACTACTACTTTTATACTTCTTTTCATTAGCTAGTTTATACATTTACTAATGAAAATTCGTAGACAGAAAATGTGCCTAATCCGTTGCCAAGAAACTTACTGTTTAGCCAGTATCTGTGGCTCATGCCTGTAATCAATCCTAGCCACTCAGGAGGCAGAGATCTGAGGATCTGTTTGAAACCAGCCCAACCAGTCTAAAACACATCTCCAATTAACCAAATCAAAAGCTAGAGGGGAGGTGTTGCTCCAGTGGTAGAGTGCCAGCCTAGAGCAAAAGAACTTACCAAGAGCACCAAGCCCTGAGTTCAAGCCCTAGTGTCTCACATGCACATATACACATTCACACAAGTTACCATTTAATGCAGGGTAATGTTTTATTTTTTAAAAAATTTTAAGCCGTGGGGGGGGGGGGGGGGAGGTGGGGGGGCTGGTGGCTCACACCTGTAATCCTAGCTACTCAGGAGATCTGAGGATCACAGTTCAAAGCCAGCTTGGGCAGGAGAGGCTGTGAGACTCTTATCTCCAATAAGCCAGAAAACCAGAAGTGGCACTGTGGCTCAAGTGTTAGAGCACTAGCCTTGAACTGAAGAGCTGAGGGACAGCGCCCAGGCCTAAAGTTCAAGCCCCATGACTGACCAAAAAAATATTTTTTTATTGCTTATTATAAAGATGATATACAGAGGGGTTACAGTTACATAAGTCAGGTAATGAATATATTTCTTTTGGGACATGCCACCCCTTTCCTTTTGTGCTCCCCCAGGTTTTCTCTCCCATCCCCATCTACAAGTTGTATAGTTCATTTTCTTTCTTCTTTTTTTGTTTTTTTAACCAGTCCTGGGGCTTGAACTCAGGGCTTGGGCCCTGTCAGTGAGCCTCTCTATAGTCAGCTGGCACTCTACCACTTGAGCCACAGCACTTCTTCTGGCTTTTTCTAAGTAGTTTATTGGAGGTAAGAGTCACATAGACTTTATTGCTTGGGCTGGCTTCAAACCACAATACTCAGATCTCAGCCTCTGGAGTAGCTAGGATTACACGCCACCGGTGCCCAGCTGTGTAGTTCATTTTCAACATAATGTCCAGTGCTGCATTTGTTTACCTTTTGTCTCTCCATTTCTGTGGATAATTGTTTTTTAAATTTTATTTTATTTTAGGTAATGTGGTTTGGCTGGATGAAATAACAGCCACACGAGCACTTATTAATATGAGCTCTCTGCCAGCCCAGGATAAGATAAGAAGCAGGGATGCCAATGAAGACAAGTCATCTGAAAAAAGCAAAAAAGGTAGCTAAACACCAAGGAGGGAACTTTGGTCTGAAAGTGCTATTTCTTACACATACTTGTTTGAGACTTTGTGTTTTTCAGAAACATCTGAGGTGAAAACTATGATGCTTTGGCTCATCACTAAATAAGAGTAGTAAATACTAAGTTGTAAAAATTATATGAGATGGAGTTTCATTAAGGTTCATCTTATTCCTCACATTCCATTTTAGACAAGCAGGAAGACAGTTCAGATGATGATGAGGCTGAAGAAGGAGAAGTTGAAGATGAGAACCCAAGTGATGTAGAGGTTAGTAATAAAGTCAAGATATTATTAGATTTTATTGTAAAAAGAAAAAATTGCTTACTGTGTTTTTAGACTTAGTCTCAAAGACTTAGTACAACTTGGTAAATTGTATTCTTCTGGCTTTCACCACAGACCTTCTAAGGATGCCCCGTCCCCTCCGGCTTCAAGCTCAAGTGGATATGTTTATGTTGGGTCTTAGAATGGTATCCCACATTTCTGCATAAATGAAAGACAATTACTTTTGAACTGTTATCAATTAAGTAAAATTAAGAAAAAGCAAGAAGGGCTGGAGGTATAACTCAGTGGTAGAGCACCTATTTAGCAAGCATGAAACCCTGGACTTGATCCCAAAAATTGAAAAGAAAAAGCAAGTGGTGGCATATTTCCTAGTGGATTATGAACTGTTGTTAGAAATATTAGAGTGTATATACTTTTTTCTCACACTGCTTGGGTCAGTCCCAAGGCTTTGTATAATCTAGTCAGTGCTCCACCACTAGGCTCCGAAGCTAAGTATATTTATTTTAATTATGAAGTGGCTACTGTTAACAAATTTTAGGTGCTGAGGACAGTCATCAAGCAAAACAAAGTCCTCATTTCTTGGAACTTATATTCTACTTGAGGAGACAATACATGGATATACAGATATATAATGCTAGAAAATGATATGAAGGAAAGTAAAGAAAGTAAAGGGGCTAGAGAATGTGGAGACTTTGGCCAAGGTATTGAGAGAAGACCTGGGACACTGAAATTCTGTGGAGGAGCTCATGTTGTAATGGCGATGTGTATTAAAGGTAGAATGCTTTCTTAATGGCAGCTTGTCCATAGCATATACATTTATAAAAGGACAAACTTTACACTGAAAATGCTCTCTTTCTCCTTAAGTTGGACACATTGTCTCAGGTAGAAGAAGAATCTCTGTTAAGAAATGATCTTCGTCCTGCTAACAAACTTGCTAAAGGAAATAGGTTATTCATGAGATTTGCTACAAAAGGTAAATTTGGTATTTATAATAATTTTCATTTTCCATCAAAGTGATTAATTATTGAGTGATCTTTTTGTCTAGAAGTTAGATCAAGTAGTATCCAAGTTCCCTTTGAACTGTAATTTCCTGTGTTCATAAAGAAATCTTTCTAAACTTTTATAATATATAAATAATAATATTATTAGCATATGTTAATTGTACAGAATAAATGGGTTTCATTATGACATTTCTGTAATACATATAACTTTGATCATATTTCACCCCTTGTTACTCTTTCTCATCCCCTGTTCTCTTTCTTCTATGTCCTTGATATGGTATCCCTTTTACTTTTATGTCTCTTCCCTTTTAAAATTCTATATAAGAGAAAACCTGTGATACTTGACCATTTATTTCACTTAATGTGATAATCTCGTTTCTCCATTTTCCTTTAAATCAAATAATTTCATTCTTTATGGCTTAATAAAAACTCCAGTGTGTATATTACAATATTTGCTTTATTCGTTTATTCCATAGTTTGGCTGTTGTGAATAGTACAGTGATAAATGTAGATGGCTTCATTGTATACTGTCTACTTTCCTTCGGGTTTATGTCAGTAGTGGTGTAAGATCATATGGTAATTCTATTTTCAGTTTTTTGAGGAATCTTCATACTTATTTTAGTAAGTGATACAGCAGCTGCCCAATTTACATTGCCATCCACAGTATATAATTTCCCTTCATTCTTGCCAACATTTGTTGTTTTTCACTTTTTCAGTGATAGTCATTTTGCCTAGGATGAGATAGAATTTTTTTTTTTGGAGGTCCGGTCGTGGGGCCTGAACTCTGGGCCTGGGCGCTGTCTCTCAGCTCTTCAGCTCAAGGCTAGCACTCTACCCCTTGAGCCATAGCGCCTCTTCCGGCTTTTTTCTTTTTTCTTATGTGGTGCTGAGGAATCGAACCCACATGCATGCAGGGCAAGCGCTCTACCACTGAGCCACCTTCCCAGCCCCAGATGAGATAGAATTTTAAATTTTGATTTACCTTTATTTCCTGTCCTGACCCGCAGGACGTCAACGAGGGCAGTGAACCTAAGCTAGAAGGAATGAAGGGACAAGAGACACAAAGAATGACAGCAAGACAAGGGTTCTGATCAAGCTGCAAATTTTTATTTTTCACACAGGGGTATTTATATGCTTGGAATAAGGAAGCTTTTTCATTGGCCGTTAAGGAAGCTTTTTCATTGGTCATAGCAGTGCAAGATGTTTGCTTAGGGCAGGGGGAAAGGGTGGTCGTTAGCAGTTGCAGGATATTTACTTAGGGCAGATGAGGGTCGATTCTGTAAACTCAGCCTCAAGATGTTCCAGTGAGATAGTCAAGCCTATTATGTTGAGAAACTCAACTTTTGGCTCCCGACAATTTCCCTGATGGCTGAAAGTGGTAAACATTTTTTTCATCTATTTATTATTAGCCCTAAACTTCTCTGAAGCAATTTCTAACTTTGAAGGTGGAAATTAGCTATTTGTATGCAAACTTGTTATTTTCTGTTAATGTTGATTTACTCCATGCACTTTTCAGCCAGTTATCATCTGGACTATAAAACTATAAAAACTTACTTTTTAATTGTTATAGCAGTAACCTGAGTTGACATAACTGATAGCCTTTCTGTGCTGATCTCCATTAAACTGTGCATACTAATTTTTTTCTGTTTTTGTTTTGTTTTGTTTTGTTTTTTGGGTCCATTCGTAGGGCCTGAACTCTGGGCCTGGGCGCTGTCCCTCAGCTCTTCAGCTCAAGGCTAGCGCTCTACCAGTTGAGCCATAGCGCCACTTCCAGCTTTTTTCTTTTTGCTTATGTGGTACTGAGGAATTGAACCCAGGGCCTCAGGCATACAAGGCAAGCACTCTACCACTGAGCCACCTTCCCAGCCCCTAATTTTTTTCTTTATTGTTATACATTTAGCTGTCCAAGGGACGTTTTGGTTTTTTTTTTTTTTTTATCCTTCTCTTTCTGGTACCAGAGATTAAACCCAGTACATTGCGCTTACTAAGCAAGTGCTTTGCCACTGAGCTATATCTCAGCCCCAAGGGAGATTTTATTGTGATATTTTGATGTATGCCTACAATGTATACCAATCAACCCACTCCCTCTTATCATTCTCCCTTCCTTCTTCTTAAAATAAGTTTAGAGGTTTTATTGTTGTACATGCTGATTTTTGGTAGGAACTTAAAATATACATGTATGCATATTTATATATAAATATAAATATTGTTTTAATCATTTGAGATTGGACTGGAGTTAGCACCACTAACTACTTTGAGTGTATATTTCTGAAACACAGGGGAATTTTCTTATACATGGTATAGTTTTAAAAATCTGAAAATTTAGCATCGATATCATACTATTACCTAATCTAAATGCCATGTTTAGATTTCATCAGTTGCTCTAAAAAGTATGTTCTGTGTAGATTCCCTTAGACATAAGTACCTAAGTGTACCATATCTTCTTAGTTTCCCTTAATCTAGAACTACTACTTTGCTTTGTTTTCTTGTACTAATGTATTTTTTAGAGTACAGAGGCAGGGTGCTAGTGGCTCACGCCTACAAGCCTAGCTACTCAGGAGACTGAGATCTGGTTCAAAGCCATCCCAGGCAGAACAGTTCCCCTAAGACTCTTATCTGCAATTAACCACTCAAAAACTTCAAGTGGTGCTGTGGCTTAAGTGGTAGAGCACTAACCTTGAGCACAAAGAGGCTCAGGGACAGCACCCAGACCCTGAGTTCAAGCTCTGCACCTGACCAAAAAACAAAGGTATAGAGGCTCAGGATGTGATGTGGGGAGTCGATAGACTGTCGGTGTGTGAGAACTAGCAGGAGATGGTTGGAGCATCTGGATAGGGAGGTTGAATGCTGTCAAAATAGATTATTTGTAACTATGAGAATGAAAACTAGGAAATGGGCTGAGGGTGCTACTTGAGGGGCATGGAGTGTGATAGAGGGAGTGAGATTGATCCAGAATACAGTGTAAACATGAGTAGAGATGTAACAATGAAATCCTTCCCCAGTATCACTTAAAATAAGCTTAAAAAAAAGTATGGAAACTCATTATTTTATAGAATATTTCAGTTTGAGTTTGATGTTTGTTTCTGATTAAATTCAGGTTGTACATATGAGGCAAGAACACTGCAAATGTGATGCTGTGTCTTTTTTAAAAAAATTATTGTTGTTTTAGAGGTGATATGCAGTGGGGTTAGCTTTACATGCATCAGATATTATGTACATTTCCTTTTACAAAGTGTCATTTCTTCCCTTATTCTCTCCCATTCCCTCCACCCCCTCCCCACCCACGAGTTGCATAGTTCACCTTCATCAGTGTACTCCACTGCTGCATCTTTTCTGTTTTTCCTCTGAATCTTGCCCTTCCTCCACCCTCCCACAGATGAGCACATGAATGCACCATATATAAGATAAAGAATACAAAGTCAGGTGCCGGTGGCTCATGCCTATAATACTAACTACTCAAGTGGCTGAGATCTGGAATCACTGTTCAAAGCCAGCCCAGGCAGGAAAGTCTGTGTGACTCTTATCTCCAGTTAACCACCAGAAAACCAGAAGTGGCTCTGTGGCTCAAGCGGCAGAGTGCTTGCCTTGAGCTGAAGAGCTCAGGCACAGTGCCCAGGCCCAGAGTTCAAGCCCCATAACTGGAAAAAAAAAAACAGATAAAGAATACAGAGTCTAAAAATAAAAGAGGAGCTGGGAATGTGGCTTAGTGGTAAGAGTGCTTGCTTAGCATGCATGAAGCCCTGGGTTTGATTCCTCAGTACCACACAGACAGAAAAGCTGGAAGTGGTGCTTTGGCTCAAGTGGTAGAGTACCATCCTTGAGCAAAAGAACCTCAGGCCCTGAGTTCAAGTCCCAGGACTGCCAAAAAAAAAAAAAATTAAAGTCCTTTGTTTCTATATCTTTGGAGTTCATTTCAATATGACTGTTATTTTGTGTGTGTGTGTGTGTATATATATATGTATATATATATATATATATATATATGAATGAAGAGGTGCTTGAGTATTGCACCTTTGTGATTCTCTCCTAAGACTATCCTCTTTTAGTCTCACTGTATGTGAATACTTGAATTCTGTGTAATTGGTCATATCCCAGTACGTTTTAAGTCTTAACATCTGCATATCAGGGAGAACACGCACTGTTTGTCTTCTGATCTTGGCTTACTTCACCATAATTTGTTCTAGTTCCATCCACTTCCCTGAAAATGACATTATTTTATTCTTCTAATAGCTGTGTAAAATTCCATTCTAATAGGTACTAAATTTTTGCATCTACTCATCTATTGTGGGGCATCTGGGTTGTTTCCATATCTTGGCTATTGTGAAAAGTGGCAGCAATGAACATGGATGTGCAGGTATCTTTATCATATCCTGGCTTGTGATGCTCAGGATACATGCCCAGGAGTGGTATGGTGGGTCATAGGGAAGGTCTATGTTTAACTTTTTGAGGAACCTCCAGACTGCTTTCCAGAGTGGTTTTTTTTTTTTTTTTTTTTTTTGGGTCCGGTCATGGGCCTGAACTCTGGGCCTGGGCGCTGTCCTTCAGCTCTTCAGCTCAAGGCTAGCGCTCTACCGCTTGAGCCACAGCGCCACTTCCGGCTTTTTTCTTTTTGCTTATGTGGTGCTGAGGAATTGAACCCAGGGCCTCAGGCATGCAAGGCAAGCGCTCTACCACTGAGCTACCTTCCCAGCCCCCAGAGTGGTTTTTACTAGACTACATTCCCACCAGCAGGTAGTAAGGGTTCCTTTCCCCCATGTTCCCACCAGCATTTGTTATTACAATTCAATATGTTGGCCAGTCTAACTAGGGTAAGATGCTATCTCAGGGTTGTTGTGATTTGCATTTCCTTTATGGCCAAGGATGATGAAGCATTTCCTCATATGTTTCTTTACCATTTTTAGCTCTTCTTCTGAGAAGTCTCTTCTTAGCTTCCTTGCCCATTTAGTAATTGGTGTATTAAGTTTTGGAGGGGTTAGTTTCTTGATCTCTTTGGGTATTAGGCCTTTGTCTGATATATTGCTGGTCAAGATCTTTCCCCAATTGATTGGCTGTCTTTCTAGTTTAGAAACTGTCCTTAGCTGTGCAGAAACCTTTTCATTTTATTTATTTATTTTATTTTATTTTTTTGGGTCCAGTCGTGAGGCCTGAACTCTGGGCCTTGGCGCTGTCCCTCAGTTCTTCAGCTCAAGACTAGTGCTCTACCACTTGAGCCACAGCACCACTTCCGGCTTTTTTCTTTTTGCTTATGCGGTGCTGAGGAATCGAACCTAGGGCCTCATGCATGCAAGGCAAGCACTCTAACACAGAGTTACCTTCCCAGCCCCCAACCTTTTCATTTTAATGTAGTCCCACTTGTCAAGTCTCTGTCTATTGTACCCCTTGCTTTGTCATTTTTCAGTGCATCAGATCAGGGAATACATAGATTCATGAAGATGCTTACATGAATTACTTGATTAAGTTTGTGATCACCAGGTTTGTCCACTGTAAAGCTACTATTTATCCCTTTGTATTTAAAAAATTGGTGGAGAGCTGGGTTCTGGTGTCTTATAGCTGCAATCCTAGCTTCTCAGAAGGCTTGAGAGATCAGAGGGTTGCAGTTCGAAGCCAGCTCAGACAGAAAAGTCCCCATGAGACTCTTATCTCCAATAAACCACTCAAAAACCAAAGTGGTACTGTGGTTCAAGTGGTAGAGCGCTAGCCTTGAACACAAAAAGGCTCAGGGATAGCACTCAGGCCCTGAGTTTAAGCCCCACAACTGACAAAAAAGAAAATTGGTAGAGGGATAATTGTGAATAGCCTGTTGTTCGTCACTCTTCAATTCAGTAGCATTAGTATACATTAATGATTTCCTTGCTTTATCATTTCTTTATTAATTGGTATTTAGCTTTTGGTTTTTGGTTTTTTTTTTGAAGATGGAATTTTTATTTCATTATTTTATTCCAACAACTTAATTGATACGTAGACATACACACTGCACATATTTGAGGCACACAATTTGATGAGGAATCACATCAATAGAATATATTAACTCCCTGTTTTCCAGTTCATGTTTTGAGGATTTTTTTATGAGCAAATTAAAGCTTTTAGAATTTATTTTCCAAGTTTACACAACTCTTTAGCATTTAATCTAGGTTTCTGGACACAGAGTCTGTGGTAGTATTTTTTTTTTTGCGGGGGGGGGGGGGGGGGGAAGGTCTGGTCATGCGCCTGAACTCTGGGCCTAGGCGCTGTCCCTCAGCTCTTCAGCTCAAGGCTAGTGCTCTACCACTTGAGCCATAGCGCCACTTCTGGCTTTTTTCTTTTTGCTTATGTGGTGCTGAGGAATCGAACCCAGGGCCTCATGCATGCAAGGCAAGCGCTCTACCACTGAGCCACCTTACCAGCCCAAGTATTTTTTTTTCTTAATCCATACCCTCCGTTTTCTAAATATATCCTGAAACAGTCTGTGGAAATGTCATTAAGAAAACATCGTAGCTCCTAAAGCTGTTCTTTACAGAGTTTCATCTCAGACAATATATTATGCAACAAATCATTTAAACTCAGCTTTTCAGATAAGTTCTTGAGTTTTTACCCTAGACTAACTTCAGACCATGAGCCTCCTACATTGGTGGGATCACAGGTGTGTACATCACCATACCTGGCTTATTTGTTGAGATAATAGAGGCTTATTAGCTTTTTTTTTTTTTTTTTTTTTTTTTGCCGGTTGTGGGGCCTGAACTCTGGGCCTGGGCACTGTCCCTCAGCTCTTCAGCTCAAGGCTAGAGCTCTACCACTTGAGCCACAGAGCCACTTCCAGCTTTTTCTGCTTATATGGTGCTGAGGAAATGAACCCAGGGCCTCATGCATGCAAGGCAAGCACTCTACCACTGAGCACCTTCCCAGCCCACTTACTAGCCTTTTACCTCAGCTGTTGTACCTCTCTAATAGTTGATAGGTATGAGCCACAGCATGGTTGTCTTTAAGTTATATTGAGGAATATCATAAGAACATAGAGAAAATGGTTGGTTAAATATATGCACTTACATATAGTTTGATTCTTTAGCCTTTCTGCATTGTTATAATATTTATCTTTCAGACATGAATATTATCTTTCAGGGACAGTAAAAATCTACCTTTTCTGAAAAACTCATGCTTTTTAGAAATTTATGTCTTCCACGGTTATGGGTAGGAATCAAAGGCAGGGCCTCAGATATAAGTCAGTATAAGACCACTGAGCCACTCCTCAGTATCTTATTTATTTTTTATAATATTTCCTCTACTAACCTTGTTAGCTCTTCGACAGTTCAACCTCAGTTATCTCTGTGTTTTACTCTGTCTTCCCCATACTGTGTTGCCTTAGTATATATACCCTAAGAGAGTATGTTTACAGTGGCTCTTGCCTTTTTGTTATCCAATTACATTGATTTTTGTCTCAGTTATGGAAAATATTTCTCTCTCTCTCTCTCCCTCCCCCTTCTCACACACACAAACACACACTTCCATACTGTCTTCACACCCACAGGAAATTTTAGGTAACTGTTATATTGATTTTTAGATGACAAAAAGGAACTTGGGGCAGCCAGAAGAAGTCAGTACTACATGAAGTATGGGAATCCAAACTATGGAGGCATGAAAGGGATTCTTAGCAATTCCTGGTGAGTCTAAAATTATAATGTACAATCAAATAATTTTTGAAAAAATGGTACTTTAGGGTTTTTTTTTCCTTCCTTTTTTTTGCAGCAACTAGGGACTGAACTCAGGGCCTCCCATGTGCTAGTCTATTCTGATACTTGAACTGTACCTTCAGTCTTCTTTTAATTTTAATGTTCTATTCTTGTGCCAGTATGGGAGCTTTGAATTCATGACCTTATGCTATGTCTTGGCTTTTTCCCTTGGAACTGGCTGTCTACCACTTGAGCCACCCTTAAGAATTCTTGGAGTTGGGGCTGGGAAGGTGGCTCAGTGGTAGAGTGCTTGCCTTGCATGCCTGAGGCCCTGGGTTCTATTCCTCAGCACCACATAAGCAAAAAGAAAAAAGCCGTAAGTGGCGCTGTGGCTCAAGTGGTAGAGCACTAGCCTTGAGCTGAAGAGCTGAGGGACAGCGCCCAGGCCCAGAGTTCAGGCCCCACAACCGGACCCCCCCCCCCCCCAAAAAAAAAAAAAAAGAATTCTTGGAGTTGTCTTCCTGGGGTTGGCTTCAAACCTGTAATCCTCAGATCTCAACCTCTGAAAGAGCTAGGATTATAGGCCTGAGCCACTGGTGCTTAGCTTCCTTTTGGTTTTATTTTGTTTTTGAAATTGGATTTTACTAACTTTTCCCAGATTGGCCTCTACTTTTTATCCTTCAGACTCTATCTCTTGAGTATCTGGGCTTATAGGCTATACCTTAAGCTTTTTCTAATCCTTTACTCTGTAGTAGAATCCTTCAGAAACTCTTGTAGAATGAAAGGAAGATAAGAAGGAAGAATTCATAATTCTTAACTGTGGTAAATTTTTAAAATACTGCCTTGGTTTCATTTTTTTTGGGGGGGGGGGGAGTCCAGTCGTGGGGCCTGAACTCTAGGCCTGGGTGCTGTCCCTCAGCTCTTCAGCTCAAGGCTAGCACTCTACCACTTGAGCCACAGTGCCACTTCCGGCTTTTTTCTTTTTTGCTTATGTGGTGCTAAGGAATCAAACCCAGGGCGTCAGGCATGCAAGGCAAGCGCTCTACCACTGAGCCACCTTTCCAGCCCCCTTGGTTTCATTTTTAAAAATCTGTTTCAGTGCCTAACATTGAGTCAGTTGTATAGTTGAAATTAATTAATGCATTTTGGTTTCTGATTATGTGCTAACTTTGGAATGTTGCAGGAAGCGAAGATATCATTCCCGTCGCATTCAGAGGGATGTGATCAAGAAGAGAGCCATGATTGGGGATGACGTTGGCTTGACGTCGTATAAACACCGACATTCCGGTAGTTGCCTGCTCAGCTTTTGGGTAGACACATGTTTGGCTCTCGAAATCATATTTTTATTCTTAATACAGTCTTTTAAGGTTCCAAACTTTTATCATCCTCTCTTCCTTGCCCTCACCCTCTGCCAACATATAGGAAAGTAAGTCAAGTCACTATTAATTTTAAATTGCCCATACAAAGAGGTCAAATGATTTTATAAAGCTGTTCTAACAAACAACAGAAGATCAAATGTCACAGAAAAAATTAAAATAAAACTTTGCTAAGGAAAACCTAATTTTTCTATTTATGTCAACAACTACATGAGAAAATTTTAATTATCCTAACAAGTAGGCTGATTTTATTATCCATTTTCTGATTATGTAAATAAGTTGCTGCATTGTCTGCTGCAGGTTTATTGGTTTATGCACATAAATCCACTCAAAAAGAAGGATACCATGAAGTAGGCTTCCTTCATTCTTATTGTAAAGGAATTATCTTAATTATGTTTTTTAAAGCATGTATTTAATGTGTGGAATCTTCTGCTTGTTTTAAAGAACTAGCAAGCCAGTATAGAATATAAAAACATACATATAACACAGAATAACATGCAAATACATATTTCACTGTGATGATATATTCCAGAAGAAATGAAGTCTTTGCATTTTTATCTAATGCCTATATACAGTACTTTATGTGAAATGTATATATTTATAATGCATAAATTTTGTTACTTAGTCTTCTCCAATTTTAGTTAACTTTAAGATACTGCTGTCATCTACTCTTTTTTTTTTTTTTTTTGGATAGTATTGGGGCTTAAAGTCAGGACCAGGACCTGGACCTGGCACTGTCTCTGAGCTTTTCTTTCTTTTCTTCTTTTTTTCTTTTTTGTTTTTTGTCATGGGCCTGAACTCTGAGCCTGGGCGCTGTCCCTCAGCTCTTCAGCTCAAGGCTAGCACTCTACCACTTGAGCCATAGTACCACTTCTGGATTTTTCTGCTTATGTGGTGTTGAGGAATTGAACCAAGGGCCTCATGCATGCAAGGCAAATACTCTACCACTGGCCACCTTCCCAGCCCTCTCTGAGCTTTTCTGATCAAGATTGGCCCTACCATTTGAGCCACAGCTCTACTTCCAGCTTTCAATGGGTAACTGGGGATAAGAGTCTCATGGATTTTCCTGTCCAGGCTGGCTTTGAACCATGATCCTCGGATCTTGGTCCTCTGAGTAGATAGGAACCTGCGTGAGCACCAGCTCTGGCTTCATCTACTCTTTATGTCCAAATTAAAGATATTTAAAGGCAAACTGCCCTTAATTCTAGCACCCTGATATAATAACTGACTTCATTTTACATTTTTCCCATGTCTGATTTCATAATGAATATTATAATTCTTGTAAATATATACTTTATATTTCTACTTTCTACTTAGAAGTATTTTTCCATAATTTTAAAATTAATGGCTGATTTTCAGTATTTTGAATGGTTATATGCAAACACTAAATTAGCAAATTGTTTTCTGTTTTTTTTTTTTAAGCTTGGCTTACGTTAATGAGTATATATCTTCCAGTCCATCCATATTGTGATTATGAGAAAATCTCATTGTATTTTAGGAATGAATAAGAATATTCCATATATGTCTGTCCTGCAGTTGCTTTATTAGTCATTGCACACGTTCTTTTCATATTTTGGCTGTTGTGTAGAATGCTGTATTAACAAAGAACTGCAGATACATTTGAATTGCCTACAGGAAAAGTGGCACCCCATAGTGGGTCAGATGACAGTTCTATAGGAAACTGCTTACTGTTTTTTTTTTTTAATTTAGAGAATACTTTATTAGTTTCTGTAATCAAACCCACGTAGATAAGACCTTACATATTTAATACAGTGCGTTTACCCCTGTACAAATGGAAAAAAAAATTAAGTTTAACATTTCTAGACCTGCCTACTGTTTTTTACAATGAGGATACCAGCTTATATTTTCCTCAATAGTGTACAAGATGAATCAGCAAATAATGAGCCATCCAAAGCCTCTGGTCAAACTGTTTTCACCAACTAATCAAGATACAACTTTGTACCTGTTTTTCTACTTAAAGACACCTTATTTAATATATGCTATTGGCTAATTAACATTGAATTCATAGAAAACTCATGCTTGAGAGATGTTTACCTAATATGTGCATTTTCTCCACAAGGCACAAACATACCTACTACACTACACAGCACTTCAGTGCTATATTTGAGAGCCATTTTAAACAATGAAATCATTATTAAAAAGCTTAAAAATGTGAAAAACATGGCATTCAATAGACTGAAAAGGATATTTGCATACATATGAGAAATGAAACAAGAAGGTAGACTATTGCTTTGTTTGACCTCAGCTGTTAGTCTGCTTATATTCAAAATGACCTTCACAGTATGTTGATTGTTGATTTTGTTAAAAACCAGAATTGTGAATAATCACTTATATTTTAAGTGGCTTTATAATACTTCTTTAGTCTAAAAGGTCATCCTTATTTACATAACTATTCTGTTGTAGGCACCCAGAGTGGTATCCAGTTTGACATTTTTTTTTGTCAGTTTGATACTGTTATAGATAGCTAGTATTCCAGTGAAATCTGAGATGGGATTTTTTTTCACTCATGTAGAGTAGAAAATAATACTTGTTGGTTTCAGTTTAGTTTAGTTTAAGCTTTTTCTAATTTTTTTGTTGTTGTTAAATTTCTTCAGGATTAGTGAATGTTCCTGAGGAACCCATTGAAGAAGAGGAAGAAGAGGAGGCAGAGGAGGAGGAAGATCAGGACATGGATGCAGATGACAGGGTGGTGGTAGAGTACCATGAGGAGATCCCAGCACTCAAGCAGACCTGTGAGCGGAGCACATCCAGGCGGTCCAGTGCTAGCAACTCAGACTCAGATGAAATGGACTATGATCTGGAACTGAAAATGATTTCTACTCCCTCACCAAAGAAGAACATGAAGATGACTATGTATGCTGATGAAGTGGAATCTCAGTTGAAAAATATTAGGTGATTTTTTTTTAATCAGTATTAGCTTTGAATTTTATTTATTTTTTGGTTGGTCATGGGGCTTGAACTCTGGGCCTGAGCGCTGACCCTGAACTCTTCAGCTCAAGATGAATGAGCACTCTACCATTTGTGCCACAGTGCTACTTCCCATTTTCTGGTGGTTTATTGGAGATAAGAGTCCCACAGACTTTCCTGCCTGAGTTGCCTTTGAACTGTGATCCTCAGATCTCAGCCTCCTGAGTAGCTACTATTATAGGCATAAGCCACTGGCATCTGGCTTAAATTTTAATTTTTTGAACTCAGGGCCTAGGCACTGTCTCTGAGTTTCTTTGCTCAAGGCTAGCACTCTACCATTTGGAGTCACCACTCCACTTCCAGTTTTCTGGTGGTTAATTGGAAATAAGAGTCTCATGGACTTTGGTGCCCTGGTTGACTTTGAACCACAATCCTTAGATTTGAGCCTCCTGAGTGCTAGGATTATAGGCATGAGCCAACAGCACTTGGCTTAGCTTTAAATTTTGGTTGTTAGAAATTTTTGTTGTGGGGGCTGGGAAGGTGGCTCAGTGGTAGAGCGCTTGCCTTGCATGCATGAGGCCCTGGGTTCAATTCCTCAGCACCACATAAACAAAAAGAAAAAAGCCAGAAGTGGCGCTGTGGCTCAAGTGGTAGAGCGCTAGCCTTGAGCTGAAGAGCTGAGGGACAGCGCCCAGGCTCAGAGTTCAGGCCCCATGACCGGACCGAAAAAAAACAAAACAAAAAGAAATTTTTGTTGTGAGGCTACAGATTGAACTCTTAGGACCTATGCAGGCTAGTTAAGCAGTAGACCACTGAACCATATATTTTTATTTTAAATACTAACTATAAACTTTTAAAAATATTTTTTGTTGGGCACCTAAGCTACTCAGAAGGCTGAAATCTAGATTCACAGTTAGGCCAAGCAGGAAAGTGCATGAGACTCTTATTTCCAATTAACCATTAAAAAGCCAGAAGTGGAGTATGGCTCAAAATAGTACAGTACTAGTCTTGAGCACAAAAGTTCAGGGACAAGACCAGGCCCTAAATTCAAGCCCCAGGACCAGCACACACACACACACACACACACACACACACACACGCGCACACGCGCACACACTTTATTTAATTTTAATTTATTTATCTTGCCAGTCCTAGGGCTTGAATTCAGGGCCTGGGCACTGTCCCTGAACTTCTTTTTTTGTAGGGTTTTTTTTGTTGTTGTTATTTTTTTGTTTTTTTGGGGGGTCCGGTCGTGGGGCCTGAACTCTGGGCCTGGGCGCTGTCCCTCAGCTCTAGGCTAGCGCTCTACCACTAGAGCCACAGCGCCACTTCCGGCTTTCTTCTTTTTGCTTATGTGGTGCTGAGGAATCAAACCCAGGGCCTCATGCATGCAAAGCAAGCACTCTATCACTGAGCTACCTTCCCAGCTCCTGTCCCTGAACTTCTTTTGCACAAGACTAGCACTCTACCATTTGAGCCACAGAACTACTTTTGGCTTTTTCTGTTCATGTGGTACTGAGGAATCGAACCCAGGGCTTCATTTATGCTAGGCAAGCACTCTACCACTAAGCCACATTCTCAGTCTTATTTTATTTTTAGTGTTACTGGGATTTGAACTCATGGCCTGAAACATGGCGTGCTTGCTTGCTTGCTCCACTGTTGTTCTACCACTTGAGCCATTCATTTAGCCCTGCTTTTTGCTGGTTATTTTGGAGATGAAGTCTCATTGGCTTTCTGTCTGAAATGACAAATCCTATGGATCTCAGCTTCCTGAGTAGCTAGGATTATAAGCATAAGCCACTGGCACCTTAGTTTTGATTTAGTATACATTTGTAATATGAAAGTTTTTATTGTGCTGTTTTCACATATGAATACATTTTTGTAATTTTGTAATTACTTTTAATTACAATTTTGGTTCCTTGTAGAAACATATAGTTTTTCCTCTATACAAATGGTCCTTGTTATATATAGACAGTCCAGAAAATGAAAAACCCTTGTATTCACACATTGTTATTTTCAATCCATTGTTTGAAAGTATCAACCTAGGGGCTGGTGGCTCATACCTATAATCCTAGCTTCTCAAATCTCAGGGTGCCAGTATGAATTCAGCCTGGGCAGGAGAGTCTGTAAGACTCTTATCTCCAGTTTACCACCAAACAGTGGAGCTGTGGCCAATTCAGCCTGGGCAGGAGAGTCTGTAAGACTCTTATCTCCAGTTTACCACCAAACAGTGAAGCTGTGGCTCAAGTGCTAGAATGCCAGTCCTGAGGAGAAAAGCTAAGGACAGTGCCCATACTCTGAGTTCAAACCCAAGTACCAGCACCAAATTTACTCCCATGTTTGTTATTGGATTGATCGATTTATACAACTTAGCCTGGAATGATGTCCTCCTGCTTCAGCCTCCAGTATGCTGGGGTTATATGCCTGCTATTCTGGGTCTGGCTTTATTTACTATCTAATTGATGGACATTTAGATTTCTATTTACTTAGTATTGAATTAGCAAGATAGATTCTAGCTACCATACAGAGTCTAGCAACTATACAAAGTAGTGTATATATTTAAAAATATGCTAAGCATTGCTAGATTTACTTCCCATATTACCCTTCAGTTCTCAATTTTGCTGACTTAATGAACAAAAAATACAGATTTAATTTTTTTAAGTTACTAGAAGATTCCATGTATATCTAAAACTTTAAGGATTAAATTCCAGGGATGCCCTCCCTGAAGATGTTATTGGTGGTAGATTTGGGAAAGACAAAGGCTTTTCATGCTGATTTGTTTGTATGGCCTTGTTCGTTCATCTTTAGTTGTCCCAGAAGTTTCTAGTCAAGAAGATTGGCAGAAGTTATGCCACTTCCTAGCTGATCTCATTGGCTGGAAAGTCTCTTGCTTGTTTTTGTTGTTTTTTACCTGTTCATTGCCAATACTGGGGCTTCTGCTTGATCCCCATTCTTGCTTTGCTCTATCACTAAAGACTGGTGTTCTGTCATTTGAGCCATACCTCCACTTCTGGCTTTTTGCTGTTTACTTGGAGATAAAAGTCTCATAGACTTTTTTGTCCAGCTGACTTTGAACTACAGTCCATAGATCTCAGTCTCCTGAGCAGCAAGGATGACAGCACTTGAGCCACCAGCACCTGATTCTTCTCTTTAAAGAGGGATTGTAGCTAGGTAGTAGTAATTTATACCTGTAATTTCAGTTACTTTATAAGCAGAGATAAGAGGATTTGCTGTCTGAAGTCAGCCCAAGTAAAGTTAGTGTGAGAACAAGATTCTGTCTGAAAAAATTAAAACTGAAAGGATTGGGGCATGGCTCAAATGGTAGAAAGCTTGAAATTCTTTTTTTTTTTTTAGTTTTTTGTCAGTCATGGGGTCTGAACTCTGGGCCTGGGCACTGTCCCTCAGCTCTTCAGCTCAAGGCTAGCGCTCTACCACTTGAGTCACAGCTCCACTTCTGGCTTTTTCTGCTTATGTGATACTGAGGAATTGAACCCAGGGCTTCATGCATGCAAGGCAAGCACTCTACCACTGAGCCAACTTTCCAGCCCCAAAATCTTGAAATTTCTGAGTTCATTCCTCAACAATGTAAAAGAAAAAAAAAGTTGATTATAGACCTTATAAGGTTTGGACGTCAGCCAGATCTCATTTGTTTATTTTGGTAGAATGGAATGTGTAGTTGTATGCTCTTTGATAGTGTGCAGACATTGTGTAGAACCCATGCTAGGAAACTAAACAGATTGCCTGCTCTCACCAGTGTTTTCACAGAATGTTGGTTATGGTTCCTTAAGAGGTTATTGGTGTATTGTATTTCTGAGGGAATGTTGTCTGTATTAGATTGGGTTACTTAAATTGTTTAAAATCTCATCTGAAGTGTGAGATTATGGAATAGAACTTGTTTCATAGTTGAAATTGGTTAATTTTTCACTCCCTTTTTAAAGGAACTCCATGAAGGCAGATAGTATGTCCACAAGCAATATAAAAAATCGGATTGGGAACAAATTGCCACCGGAGAAATTTGCAGATGTTCGACACCTCTTAGATGAAAAACGACAACACTCACATCCACGGCCACCAATCAGCAGTGCTAAATCAGGTATTGTTCTTATTTATTTAGCTTTCCTTGACTTTATTCTGAGCTCCAGAGAACAAATTGGGGCAGAGATATGTTCTTAGATAAAACACTGTTTTACACTTTGTTCATCACATCTAAATTTTAGGCATTGGAATTTTGGGACATGTAAAATAGACTTTGGCAAAAATAGCTTTCAGTATTTTTTCCAAAGCAATTAATTTAGGTTGAATTTTATTAATATACTTTATACACAACAACAATAAGAATTAAGTTATATGGTTTGGTAAGTGGCTAAAAGTTTGGACTAGATTATTTTTGCATGCAAACCCTCATGCGCCAGCTTTGTGGGTGTGGTTGCTGTGATCCAGACCCTGGCTTGGGTGTCAGCATGTGAGAAGTCTGTGCAAGGGCTCCCTCCACATACCTACTGGAGAATAGTAGAAGAATTCTTAGAGAAGTTCTAGAGAAAATGGCTTTAGAGTTAGTCCTGGGGAAGGAATAAGATCTCAATTGCCTTTATTTTTTGAAGAGGAAAGGAGCCAAATCTTTTTCTTTTTTTTTTTCTTTTTTTTGGTTGTGGGGCTTGAACTCTGGGCCCAGGTGATGTCCCTCAACTCTTCAGCTCAAGGCTAGCACTCTACCACTTGAGCCATAGCGCCACTTCTGGTTTTCTGCTGGTGTATTGGAGATAAAAGTCTCATGGACTTTCCTACCCAGGCTGGCTCTGAACTGTGATCCTCAGATCTCAGCCTCCTGAGTAGCTAGTATTACAGGTGTGAGCCACCGGTGCCCAGCTAGCCAGATCTTATACCTGTTTAAGAAGGAAAACTTTAGGTTGGGGTAGATTGGGATAGAGTTCAGAAACAAAGGCCTGAACTGTGTCAATGACAGTGGTAACAGAAAAAGATGAGAATGGGATGCAGGACACCTTGGAAGACTAGGGGCTGGAAAGTAAGGAATAAAGGCAGAGAAGCCACAGAGGAAACTCAGCCTGGTAATCAAAGGGTATGGTGCCACTCTAGAAGAGGCATGTGAGATGGGAAGAACCCCATCATGAGGCGTCTGCTAATAAACATGGGTCTGCTGTTGCTATGGTTTATTTTTTTCCTTTAATTCTGGGGGTTTGAGCCCAGGGCCTTGGGCTCACTAGACAGGCAGTCATGAGTCATAGCCACAGTTCTTTCCACTTATTGATAAGTCTCACTTTTTGCTTAGGCTGGCATAGACTATAACCCAATCCCTCTATTCACATTACATGCACAGTTGGGGTGATAGGCACATGCCACTGTATCCAGTTTATTAGTTGAGATGGAGGTTTTGTTAACTTTTTTGGTCTAGCTGCCCTCAAATTGTGATTCTCATAAACTTAGCTCCCTCGTAGCAAGGATTATAGGCATGAGTTACCATTCCAGCAGTTTTGTTGAAGAGGTGGGAGGAAAAATACATTTGCTAACTAAAACACAAAAGAGGTGATTCTGCTTCAGAAGCTTCTGGATGAGGTTGTTTTCCTGACACTCCCTGAGTTTTCCTGGGGGAATCCAGAGATTTCCTTAGGAAACGAACAAGAAAATAATGAAGAAAAACGGTTTTTAGAGGCCTGATTGTTTCAGGACATCACTCAGATGTCCTGAAGATTTGGTACAAGATCCTTTAGGATCTCAGGCTGACAATACCAGTAGTGAAGCATATATACTTGGTAACAGTAGTACTTTTTTCTTTTTCCAGATATTCGCCAGCGATTAGGAAAAAGACCATATTCTCCAGAAAAGGCTTTCAGTAGTAACCCAGTGGTTCGGAGAGAGCCCTCTTCAGATGTGCATAGTAGGCTAGGGGTTGCCAGGCAAGATGTTAAAGGCCTCTACTCTGATACCCGGGAAAAGAAATCAGGTGGGTACAAACTGATGGGCCTGAGGATTGGGAACAAGCAGAGGATGGGGAGGATAGCATAGAAGAGAGGCAGGAAGCAGCACATGGTAAAACAAAGTGATTTTTCCTTTTATGTGATCTTTGTTGTCAACATCATCATCATTATAATGCTGATGGGAAAAATTAGGAAGTTGAAAAGAATACACAGTCCTCCTTTTTTGAGTTCAGGACAAATAATTTTTAGTTTTATATGTGTATTCCAGACTTTGTGCATATGTACATTCTGTCCTTTTTATGTAGGGTTTTTATTGTGATCATTTTCCCACATTTGTTGTATTCCTCATAAATACAACTTTCCTCATAAATACAGCTTGTAATTGTCTTACAGTGTGTCTGTACTACAAAATTCTAAACACATTCTCTCTCTCTCTCTCTCTCTCTCTCTCTCTCTCTTTTGTGGGGGATGGTATTATGGTATTAGGGTTTGAACTCTGCCTCTACTTGGTAGGCAGGTGTTCTACAGCTAAGCCATGCCTCCAGTCATACTTGTTTTAGGCTTTTGAGTCAAGATCTTGCTATGTAGCTCAGGCCTTAAACTGTGTTTGAACTCACAGTCTTCCTGCGTCATCCTTCTAAGGGTTGGGATTATAAGTATGTGCCATACCCTGGTATTCATTAGATTTTTTTAAAATAAAATATACTCCAAAAAATTAATGGATGGTTTGCCAGAAATCTGAAAGTAGTTTATAGTGTAAAGTACCTCAGTTTGCAGAAGGTTAGAGCTGTCAGTTTCTTGGCAGAACAAAATTGCATTAGGCACATGAATCTCACCTGGATGGAATAGATGGGTCAGGAAACAACCTCTTGGGTGTTTATCTTGTGCCTAGTGTGGGGGCACCTGCCACTGGAAATGAGAATCTCCCTCTGGGATCCATCTCCTCCATTTGCAGAAGTGGCTATAGATGTGCAGACCACAGATGTTCTCTGCATATTGGGTGTTGGCAGAACCCCTGCTTCCTTAGAACTACGGTACAGCTCAGTGTTGGCTGCCAAACTGAAATGCCTTTTCTCCCAAATAGGTAGCTTATGGACTCGCTTAGGATCTGCACCCAAGACCAAAGAGAAGAATACGAAGAAAGTGGTTCACAGGGCACCTGGCACTGAGGAAGATGACTCTGAGCTTCAGAGGGCATGGGGGGCTCTCATTAAGGAGAAAGAACAGTCTCGTCAAAAGAAGAGCCGGTTAGATAACTTACCATCTCTCCAGATTGAAGTTAGTCGGGAAAGCACCTCTGGTTCAGAGGCAGAGTCCTGATGTCCCTGGCCTTGGCAGCTGTCCTAAGCCTGACATTCTTACACAGAGGCTCACAGTAGGAGCCTTCCCTGCAGGAGTTGCGCCCCTCCCTCCTCTTACAGCCACCCTCAGCTCTTGCTGCTTCGGCAGGACATCCTAAGAGTGTGACACATTTTGAAGGGCATCTCTACCTTTTGCTGCAGAGCTATAGTTCTGGGCCCTCAGCTTTCCCACCACCCCACCAAGCTTTACCCTTTGAGAAAAAAGGCAGCCCTCCAGATTTTGTAGACATTTTTCTTAATATTTTTAACATTGTCTTTTAAAAGAAATGTTTTACACAGTTCATCCAAAGAGCAGAGAACTGAACTTCTCACTATTGCCTTGGCCCTGACAGCTGTTACCAGCACCCTTTTCCCAGGAAAAGTCAATTCCCAGGTGCTTACTGGACAGCCTTCGAGGGGGAAGATGAGGGAAGCTGCCAGCTCACTCTTCCAGGACCTAGTATGAGGGCCGAATCTCATGGACCTGACCTCAGAGGTGCACCTGATACCCAGGTAGATAAGAGTTGCAGCAGTGATTGAGCTTCTGATAGATTGCACTTCCGTTCTTCCCTTGGGGATTTCTGTTAGGGCCTCTTATTGGCTCCAGCTTGATGTGAAGATCAAGTTCAGTGCTGTGGGATTTTTAGGAACAAAAACTGTGACTTGTGGATATGGGATTGATTTATGTGCTAGGGTGGGGTCATGGGTTACTGTTGAACAATTTTTAAGTCTGTATTATGTTTAAAAATATTAATGACTTAAAAGTTTAAATTTTTAATTTTTATATGTGGAATTTCTTCCTATTGACTACAGGGGAAGCTCAAGTGGCGTCTTTTTTGTGCTGTTAAATATATATTATATACTTTGGAAGAAGGCAAAGAGAAGAGTCTCATTATTTTTAAATGGCCCTAATTGTATGGTCTGTTTGTTGTACACAGTTCAACTTGCTTTGGCCACTGTAGTAAAAAAAAATCCATCCATCTGAGATGGGATCATGTGTTGTTAGTTATCACTTTAGAAGTGATCCATTGATAGTCTATTCTGTCTCCAAGATATGGCTGAAGACTTCTTCAAAACTGGCAACTTATAACTGAGGAATGGCTCAAGTGGTGGAGTGCATACCCAGAAAAACTGGCAAATAGCCAGGCACTTGTGGCTCATGCCTATACCCCTAGCTACTCAGGAAGCTGAGATCTAAGGAGACTCTTATATCCAATTAACCAGCAAAAAGCTAGAAATAGGAGCTGTGGCTCAGTGGTAGAGCTCTAGGCCTTGAGTGAAAAAGTCAAGCAAGAACATGAGGCCCTAAGTGCAAGCTGCATTACTGGTACACATGCAAATATAAGCACACAAATACACAGAAAGAAAGGGGGGAAAAACTAGCAAACGGAGGGAGGGAGGGAAGAAGGGAGGAAAAAGAAGAGAAACCTAGCAAACATGGTAATAGTTTAAAGAAGGTTTAGGTTATGAACAGGAGGTAGACTTTCTTTTCTGTCTGATTTTTATTTTGAAGTATTTCATACTGTATTTCTCTACAGGCTTAAAGCCGCATTTCCCTTTAGTTCATTAGAACTTGAGAGTTAGAAATAGTAATTAGTCCTTGTCCATTTGTGATGTCGCAGCTCTTTTCCTGCCTGAATTGTTCCATACCTAGTGTGATCCTGGAGTCCAGAGTTGTTCATTCATGGCTACGCTGATGTCAAATTAGTGGCTGATTACACTGATGTGAATGGATGCAGAACAGTGTTGCTAATAAAGTAAAAAGCTGTGAGAATGGAGAGTTACAAACTATTACACCATATTTTATTGGCTAAGTTGCTTTCCCCTCATCCTTGTAGGAAGAGGTGCATGTGTAACCAGAATATGTTTCAGCTTTTCAGGATGCTATGAAAGAATTGGCTCTAGTTCCTCTTCATTTGAAAACAGGGTTCTCAGCTCTTCTTGCTCTGGAAAGCACACAGTTTAGAGCTAGGCTCATAGGAGGAGGGCTCAGGGTATGCTTAGAGAAAGAACTGTAA
The DNA here is from genome assembly GCF_019054845.1 of Dipodomys spectabilis. Classification (NCBI taxonomy): domain Eukaryota; kingdom Metazoa; phylum Chordata; class Mammalia; order Rodentia; family Heteromyidae; genus Dipodomys; species Dipodomys spectabilis. The sequence goes on from NW_024870927.1 coordinate 539,663, forward strand.
GGACATGAGAGTCATTAGCACTGTCCTGTGGGTTTGGGCCTTGGTTTCCCCATCTAGCTAATGAATGGGCTGGTAGAGACCTGGCTTTTTTGGCACCACTCAGTGGTCTTATTCTTCCCAGCAGTGCCATTTTCTGATGTAGGTGACTGGATAGTCAAGGAAACAACTAAGGATAGCCTTGAGGTGGTAGACAGAGACTTACCTTCATCCTATTAGTCTCTAGTGAGTAAAACTAGTTCAGCTTGTGCTTGTACCTGCCATGATTTCTGAGGGGTTTAAAAAATGCCCCTTCATAGGCATCTCTTTTTGTTTCCTGTCATGGCCCTTTCCCACCAGCATCTCGTACCACTTTGTCTAGAACCTTTCACCACTCGTCTGTCTCCTGGTAGAGATCAGGGAAGACTATAAAAGGGTATGCACTCAAAAATGAGCCAAGAAAAATGCCCTTTAGCAGCCACATAGGCCCCCTAAGGGCAAAAAGAAACATGAAACTTAAAGTTATTGGCCTTCCAAGCCTCTTATGTTCTTTAACCTGCACTTGGCCACTCAGGTCTTCCAGTATCTTAAGCGTGTTCTGTCTGCCTCAGCCTTGTCTTCGGTGATTGGGGTGAGTGAATAATAGGACAGCCACAGGCAGCTTGTACCTTGGGTGCTATCTGTACACGCAGGCTTAGTCCTTACATGTAATGTTAAATATAGTTTTGCTACTTGATGATTATTGCAGATACCTCATTTCTCTTTCCTGTTGTCCTCCCTGGGAGGGAGAGGTACCAGATACCCAGGAGATCTTGAGGAACCCGTCACAAGATGTAAACCTTCCATCCCTTGTACTTTTCTAATCCCATGAATCCTTCCCCTTATTAACATCTGTCCTACTCCCTCTGTATAAAAGCCTCTTCTCTGCTCTTCCTCTTCATTCTGCACCCTGTAGCCAGGGTGAACCTTTGTTGTTGCTGGTAATTTAATTGAGTTGTGATTTATATAGTATACAATTCTTCCATTTAAAGTATATACTAGACTGGGAATGTAGCTTAGTGGTAATATGCTTGCTTAGCATCCATGAAGCCCTGGGTTCGATTCCTCAGTACCACATAATCAGAAAAGGCTAGAAGTAGCGTGGTGGCTCAAGTGGTAGAGTGCTAGCCTTGAGCAAAAGAAGCTCAAGACAGTGCCCAGGCCCTGAGTTCAAGCCCCAAGACTGTCAAAAAAATAAATAAAATGTACACATCAATGGATTTAGGATAGCTACAGCATTGTATAGCTGTCATTTCATGTCATTATGGCTGTGCCTATTATGAACATTTCATAAATGGAGTCACATACTACATCTATGACTGAGTTTTTTCACAGTATATTTTCAAGGTTCATCCATGTATAGCATGTATCAGCACTTCATTTTTTTAAAATTGTTAAATAACATTCCATTGTATGGCTTTACTGCATTTTCTTTCAGTTAATGGACATTTAGGTTTTTTGTACTTTTTGGCTATTATGAATCAGTTTTTATCAATATTTATGTACAAGTTTTTTTCTTGGACATGTATTTCATTATTCATGAGTTTATACTTAGAATTTCTGGGTCAATTGTAACTCTATTGCCAATCTTTTGAGGAACTGCTAGGCTGTTTCTCCAAGCAACTATCAGTTTTATTTGAGAGTTCCAGTTTCCCCACCTCTTCACCAGTATTTCTTATTTTTCCAGCATGAAATGGTATCTCACTGTGGTTTTGATTTATATTTCCCTAAAGACTACTAAGAGTGGTCATCTTTTCATATGCTTCAAGATGAACTTTCTTTAAATGTAAATATAATTCTGTTGTTCCATTGCCTGAAACCTTTCCAGAGCTTCACCTAGACTCCTTGATAACTTAAAAAGCTGGTCAAAATCTAGCCTCTTGCAATATAGTTGGCCTATTTTCCCCTGCCATGCGCCCGTTATTTCCTAGTCTATCACTGGCTTTCCAGGCTGTACAGTACACGCCCACAGTGATGTTTCACCTTCCCATCTCAGCCCTGCCTTCTTAGTAAAGTCAGAATGTTTAAGTTAAAGTGGAGTATCATATTTCCTTTTGGAAATCCCAAGATATGTGCCATATTGAAGAACACCAGATTTCTTGCAGTGTGAAAAACTCGTTTCTTTGGTTGAGCATCAGGTGAAGTGCTTGGCCTAAAGTGCTTGTGCAAAACTCACTTACTTTTAGACAATAGAACATTCAATGAGCAGGGTCACTTTTGAGGAGTTTTGGAACTTATATAGCCCCTAGGAACATTAGAGGTACACATTTGCCTGGGTTTTCCTCCCTGTGGGCCCACTGAGAGGAAGAAGAGGTAGAATAGACCAAGGAATTTGCAGTTGCTTTACACTGTCCCTGCCTGCCTCCTTAAAAACAAAACAAAAACTTAAAGCACCTTTAATGTTTAACTATAGTTTAATTCTAAATCACTACAGCCCTAACCTAGTACATCTATATTTTGGAATGTAATTTCCTAGTAGTACATTTATATTTTGGAATGTAATTTCCTAGTAACAACCTAGTTCCTAGGTTGTCTGTTTTGCAAACTGTAATTTCATTGGAATTTTCCCAGTACTTAGCATCATGCCTGCCCCCTTGCAAGTCAGTAAGTATTTATGGAATTTGTAAATCCCCAGCCTCATGGGGAGGTTCATTCTCTGAGACCCTGGACACTCTTATAGGCCTGTCCTCATTCATCTGCAATGTATATAAAATGTACTATTTTGACGCGCTATTTTCCTTCTAGCCTGTGAGCTCCTAATGAGCAGGTATCTTTATGCTGTTTTCTCTCTTTTTTAAAAAAAAATAATTTACTTCATTGTTATTTTGTTTTCTCTATATCATCACATCAAGCCAGCCTGAAGTAAATAGTGCTTCAGAACTGCTCAGGATATGAATGGACAACAATGCTCCATCCCACCTCTGGCACCACAGTCTACAGACTAATTCTAGATGGGACCACTGGATATAAAAAGGGGAAGATTATTTAATGGCACATATGCTGGATTGTGTGAAAAAATACTTATTAAGTAGGCCTTGGTAAACATCGTATTTATGTGGTTGGTTGGAGGTGAGAGTGTCACAGATTTTTCTGGCAGGACTGGTTTTGAATAGCAATCCTCAGATCTGTCTCTTGAGTAGCTAGGCATGAGCCACTGGGACCTAGCCAGAATATATTTTAGGAAAGCATTCATTTCAGGTTGCAGGTATGGCACAGGTGGTAGAGCATCAGTTACTGGTCGAGTCCTGGTCTCAGACAACAAAACAAGCCAGATGCTGGTGACTCATGCCTATAATCCTAGCTTAGCTACTCAGAAGCCTGAGATCTGAGGATTACCATTCAAAGCCACCCTGGGCAAGAAAGTCTGTGAGACTTTTATCTCCAATTAACCACCAGGAAACTGGAAGTAGTACTGTGGCTCAAGTGGTAGAACGCTAGCCTTGAGTTGAACTGCTGAGGGACAGCGTCCAGGCCCAGAGTGCAAACCCTACAACTGACAACAACAAAACAAAACAAAAAACATTCATTTGTTCCAAGATAAAAGGAAAGAAAGCTAGCAGGTAGATAAGAGGCCTGAAAGAGGGTCCTGCAAGCCAATTCCTTTTTTTTTTTTTGGGGGGGGGGGGTCTGGTCGCGGGGCATGAACTCTGGGCCTGGGTGCTGTCCCTCAGCTCTTCAGCTCAAGGCTAGCGCTCTACCACTTGAGCCACAGCACCACTTCCGGCTTTTTTCTTTTTGCTTATGTGGTGCTGAGGAATCGAACCCAGGGCTTCAGGCATGCAAGGCAAGCGCTTTACCACTGAGCCAACTTCCCAGCCCCCTGCAAGCCAATTCTTAGCTTTTAGTACTGTCAGTGATAGCAATACAGAAGGTGACAGGAAATAGCTCATTCCCACTGTCAGCTCTGCCTCGAGTAGTGTTCCTCAGGCTTGCATGCCAGCCAGCTTCAAAGGTTATAGTGAAGTGTTAATGAATACTTAGGCTAAAAACCAGCAAGATTTAGTTTCCCACAAATAAGTCTGATACAGAAACTATTTGCTTTATTTTTTTGGTTGTGAGCTTGAACTCTGGGCCTGGGCACTGTCTCTCAGCTCTCCAGCTCAAGGCTAGCGCTCTACCATTTGAGCCACAGCTCTACTTCTGGGTTTCTGGTTGTTCATCGGAGATAAGAGTCTCACGGACTTTCCTGCCCAGCCTCTTTGACCCGTGATCCTTAGATCTCAGCCTCCTGAGTAGCAAGGATTACAGTACAGGTGTGAGCCACCAGTGTCTGGCTAGAACTGTTTGCTTTTAAACTTTATATAACAATAAGTTAGGAAAAAGGTAAGCCAGTTCTCCCTTTCAACGTTAGAACTAAAAGAGAATGCTTTTGATTGTTTTGAAAATAGCAGATCACTACATCTAGAACTTTAGTTTTATAAGTTTATAAAACTTAGAAGTAGAAAAAATATAGCCTCCCCCATTATATTCTGGATATTTCAAATAACTTGAATGTTTTTGGGAGCAATAAGGAGAATGCTGACCCAAGCCTGTTTTAATTGTGAGATTGAAATAGGAGTTTGCTGTGCTATTAGTAAAAGTAAAGTCAGGGTGGTGTTTGAGTTAGTCATTACCCAGCCTGGGGAGTCTTACCCTGCTTGAGAAATTCCAGAGCCCATCTCTGGATACCCAGATACTGAAATAGTTCAGACGTGGTGTTATTTCAGACTGTTTTTCACTCTCATCCCTGGAGCAGTGAGAGTTAAGAGGCCCACACTATGGGCAGGGGAAAAGGCACCAACCTTTTTTTTTGTTGTTGTTGGTTGTGGGGCTTGAACTCTGGGCCTGGGCACTGTCCCTCAGCTCTTCAGCTCAAGGCTAGCGCTCTACCCCTTGAGCCACAGTACCACTTCCAATTTTTTGAGTAGTTCATTTGAAATAAGAGTCTTACAGACTTTCCTGCCCAGGCTGACTTTGAACCGTGATCCTCAGGTCTCAGCCTCCTGAGTAGCTAGGATTACAGGAGTGAGCCACCAGCACCCAGCTAAGCACTGACCTTTCTGTCTTTCTGTTCATAGAGGGGTGTTATAGTGTTCGATCCTGTGATATAGTCTACTTCTCATGGACAAGGGTTCTCTAGAGGGGTTATGAGCACTTTCAGTTTAGGTAATGTCTTGGAGAAAACTAAGATGACTAGAGCTAGGCCCTAGGGACTCCTACCTTATACACTCAACTGAAAAAAGCTCTTTCCTTCTTAATCTTGAATTTGGAAGATTCTTGGGAAAGCAGCCTAATATATCAGTCTGCCACCAACCCTAAGAGATTAGAGCCAAACACTACTCTTACTACCTTAACTAAACAAAAGTTGTATCTTCAAATATAGACAGATTAGAGATCAGAGTGTCAACATAAGGGGAATACAGTTTGATTCAGTAATGTTTCCAGTTTCACCAATAGTACGATTATGTCACTGTGTAGAATGAGGGCTGTGCTCTTTGAAAGCTCAAAGCTATGGGTCTGCAGGTAGAGTTTGTAGTGGCCCAGAGTACTGATTCTGGAGGAGCCAAGAGCTGTCTGGGTCTCAGCTCAGCCCTTGGCCTTGGGTCTCTCTGGAGTCAACATCCTTACTTGTGAGGTCAGGAGCCCTAAGATGTCTCACCTGGTGGCCTCGAGTCTAGTGCTCCCTACAGAGTACTCAGTTCAGATCACTGCTCTGTCTGCTCCAGGTCCCCTGTGATCCTTGCTCTTCACATTTATTCTTCACAGCGTCCAGGGACTTAGAAAGCAGGTGGGTACCTAGAACCATTTTCTATGGCTGAAGGCAAGCTAGAGGACATCCCTGCACTGGTGGGCCACATCCTGTACTGTGACTCACTTTCTCCAGACAGCAGATCTGCCACAGACTATACACCTCTCCTCTCCCTGAACATTTCTAAGCTTTTTATTTTGAAATAATTTCAAAAATCACAGCACAGTGTCAAGGGTAGAGCAAAGAACATTTTGCCACATTTTACTAGTCATGTTTTGCATCCCCTTCTGTCCTCACCCCTGCTCTAGCTGGGTCACAAACTATTCTATTTGCATATATGATGACTTTACATCCCTACAGTTTGGTTTCCTGAGAGCAAGGATATCCTCTCAGATAAATGAAAACATGAAATGTTTATTTTTTTATTTTTTTGGGGTGTCCAGTCGTGGGGCCTGAACTCTGGGTCTGGGCGCTGTCCCTCAGCTCTTCAGCTCAAGGCTAGCGCTCTACCACTTGAGCCACAGCGCCACTTCCGGCTTTTTTTTCTTTTTGCTTATGTGGTGCTGAGGAATTGAACCCAGGGCCTCAGGCATGCAAGGCAAGCGCTCTACCACTGAACCACCTTCCCAGACCATGAAATGTTTAGTATCTACTAAAGGTCTACTAGAAACATTAAAAAAAAAAAAGGTCATCTCATGTATAGTTACCAAATTGAAGAAAGATGGTGTCTGATCATTGTAATAGTTGATAATTTGTAGTTTATGGTTCAGTCTTGCCAGCTGTCCAAGTAATGAACATTAAAGCAGTTTCTCCTAGTCCAGGATCCAATCCAGCATTAAGTATTGGGCTGCCTTTAGCTCTCTCCTCTCTCTGGAATGATTGGGCAGCCTTTGTCTTTTTGTTGTTGTTGTTGGTCGTGGGGCCTGAACTCTGGGCCTGGGCGCTGTCCCTCAGCTCTTCAGCTCCAGGCTAGCGCTCTACCACTTGAGCGACAGCGCCACTTCCAGCTTTTTTTCTGTTTATGTGGTGCTGAGGAATTGAACCCAGGGCTTCATGCATACAAGGCAAGTACTCTACCACTGAGCCACCTTCCCAGCCTGCCTTTGTCTTTTATATGACACTGACCTTCATACATTTATTTGTGCTAGGATTTGGATTTAAGGCCTATGCTTGCTAGGTACGCACTGTACTGCTGAGGCAGCTCTGCCTCTAGCCCTCTTTTTTTTTGTCAGTCCTGGAGGCTTGAATTTAGGACTTAGGCACTCTCCCTGTGCTTTTTGCTTCAGGCTAGCATTCTACCACTTGAGCCACAGTGCCACTTCCAGCCTTTTCTGTTTATATGATACTGAGGAATTGAACCCAGGACTTCATGCATGCTAGGCAAGTACTCTACCACTAAACTACATTCCCAGACCCCTCTTTCCATAGTTTACTTTTCAGGTAAGGTCTTACTTCCTACCCACGTGCATGCCTGGACTGTGATCCTGTTTTTCACCTCTGGTTGTTGTAGCCACTGTGCCAGTCTTCCATTGAGATGGAGTCTTGTAGACTTTTCCACCTGGGCTGACCTGAAATTTTGACTCTCCCCATCTAAGCAAGGGTGACAGATACATGCCACCATGCCCAGCTATTGCTTGAGAAGGCATTCTGTAAGCTGTTTTTTTATTTTTATTTTTTTTTTGGGGGGGTGGGGGTCCGGTCGTGGGGCCTGATCTCTGGGCCTGGGCACTGTCCCTCAGCTCTTCAGCTCCAGGCTAGCGCTTTACCACTTGAGCCACAGCGCCACTTCCGACTTTTTTTTCTTTTTGCTTATGTGGTGCTGAGAAATCGAACCCAGGGCCTCATGCATGCAAGGCAAGCGCCTTCCACTGAGCCACCTTCCCAGTCCCATGTGAGCTGCTTTTTTTTTTTTGCCTAGGAAAATGATCCTCTCAGTCTCAGCCTTCCAAGTAGCTAGGATTACAGGCATGACATTGGTATTGGACATTGGACATTGGTTGACACTGAAGAGCACAGTTCAGTTGTGTGATCCTTTAAGTTGACCCTTAATGTTTGTTTAAAACCAGTTAGAAAATTATTTTCACATTTCTTTTAAGTGTGTATCTGCTGAACTCATAACCTTGTACTAGATACTGTCAGGCAAGAACCTCACACAACAAAGCCAAATGTGTCCCCTCTGGATGGGCTTAAAGGGGCCTTCTGCATGCTCCTGCGCTGATGAGCCTGGATAAATGCATCTTGGATAGATATGAGAGGTGTTATTCTAGATGGCTTCAGAGATGCAAGGAATGACCAGCCTGTGGACATTGACATCACCTGAGGCTCACCCTCTAAACACTCCATCTGGCTTCTTGAGCAAATCTTGTGTGAATGACCCTGCCCTACCAAGGATGTGTTTTGGGATACTATATTGCATTCTTCCTTTCTGAGCCATTGCTAGGAAGAGGCCATAGAACTCAGAACAAACTGGGAGAGGAGGAGGGACCCTAAGTCCTACAGGGGCGGAAAGATGGCTGCAGCTCCCAATGCTGTACTCCCAACGGGGTACAGATCTGAAGGCTTTCGGGTGGTCTGCATTGTGATGTGCGCAGGCAAGCCATCAGACTCAGGCCTTGTTCAACCTGTAGCTTCCCTGTGGGGTGGTGTACAGGGGGAAGTGAGGAACTGCAATCTCCACTCTGATAATAGTCTACAATCTCCTCATAGGTATTCTGTCAGACCAAAGCAGAAATGTTTGAAGTGTCATGGAATCTTCACAGAATGCTTGGCCAAGCAAGCCAACCATTAATGTAGGCATTAAGTCAACACCGTTGTTCACTGTATGTCAACACTAACATCCATCTAACACTTGCTTTTCTGGACTTAAGATTGTCCATTGTAAATATATAGGTATACACAGAAGAAGAAAAAAAAAAGATTTGGGGCTGGGAAGGTGCTTCAGTGGTAGAGTGCTTGTTGCATGCATGAGGCCCTGGGTTCGATTCCTCAGCACTACATAAGCAGAAAAAGCTGGAAGTGGCACTGTAGCTCAAGTGGTAGAGCACTAGCCTTGAGCTGAAGAGCTGAGGGACAGTGCCCAGGCCCAGAGTTCAGGCACCATGACTGGCAAAAAAGAAAAGATTTTTCATTGTGCTGAAGATGTTTTGAGGCCACATCCGCCACTTGTGGCTACTGAATTGCACTGTGTGGTCTAGTTCAGCACACCTCCATAGTTTTTGTTTCGTCTTTGAGACTGGGTTTCATTATGTGGCCCTGGCTGACTTTGAACTTACGATCCTCCATCTCATCCTCCTGAGTTTTGTGATTATAGGCATGTGCCACTGTGCCCAGCACCACAGAGCTACTTATATAAGGGCAGAACTTATATTTGTGGCAGCCTGAAGAACAACTGTGCTGACAATCGCATGGGTAAAGCTGACTGATAGGGAATTCTGTTGACCTATAGATATGACAGCCCCTAATGGGGATGCAGCTTGGAAAGGTGTGCTACACACTAGGGAGTTGACCCCTGCTGCTAGGTCTGTAGCTCAGTTCTGTGCGTGCGTGCGTGTGCGTGTGTGTGTGTGTGTGTGCTCTGTGTATGCATCAGTGGAGGGCAGAAGGAGTCTTAGCATCAAATGCTTATAACCAGATTTGGAAGAAAATCCAGCCTTGATTGGATCAAGTCAGTGACTTCATCCAACACACTGGGTCGCTCTGCTCACTTGGCCCTTTGCAGTCCTCAGGAACAGGAAGAACCCGGTTTCTGGTGGTAAGGCACTTCTTTTTTTTTTTTTTTTTTGGTCATGGGGCTTGAACTCTGGGCCTGGGCGCTGTCCCTCAGCTCTTCAGCTCAAGGCGAGCACTCTACCACTTGAGCTACAGCGCCACTTCCGGTTTTCTGGTGGTTTATTGGAGATAGGAGTCTCACAGTCTCTCCTGACCGGGCTGGCTTTGAACCGCAATCCTCAGATCTCAGCCTCCTGAGTAGCTAGGATTACAGACATGAGCCACCAGCGCCCGGCGAGTAAGGCACTTCTTATGGGAGGAGTCCCCTTTGAGATCTGGACTAGTTGGTGAGCTGAGGTGTCTGATGGGGAATTCTAGAACAGGCTAGGAGGCCTGGAATTCATATGGATACAGACAGTGGGCTGGATAATACATGTTCCTGCACTTCTGGCATTTGCCAAGGACACTCGGGACTCTAACCCCAGTGCAAGCCCAACTCTGAGTGATGGAAATCAGTGATGGAGCTGCAGTTGTGTGCAAGGTTCTGGGTCCTAGCCCACAGCTGCAAGGGAAGCCACATGCTGGCTGTGCACTTGAAACCAACACATTGCCTTGTGAGCCTTTGTCTGTGTGTGTGTGCCTCTGTCACCGCCCCCTAGCCTCCCCAGCTGAGGAGGGGAAGCTGAGCTCCCACTGCGGCCCATCAGTGACTCCCCACTCTGCTCTCCCCCGCTGCCTCTTCGACAGCTAGCATGTGGCTCTTTCACATTCTTCTCTGTGTGGCTGGTAAGTTAACCTCACCCACTGGCTACTGTGCCCTCAGCATGGGCTGGATGTCTGTGGAGTACAACCTTGTCTGTCTGATGGGGCTCTGGGGTGCAGATCAAAAAGGGTGCTTCCCCAGGGAAGTGCTCCTACTTGGTGGATCAGCTCTCCAGACTCTGGGAAGAGCTTCAGAGGCTTTGTGTTGACCACTGAAGGCCAGTGGCTCAGATTCCAGAGCTCTTTCTCTTTTGGACCTGTGCAAATCAATTCCCAGAATCTGGAGGCTAGTAGTGCCCACTCTATCCAGTGCGCCTCATCCTTCTGTTACAGAGCAGAGGTTCTACTAATGAGAGTAAGGACTTGGGCGGATGGAGGCATTAGCAAGAGAATGTAGGGCAAGTTGGCAAGGTAGAGAATGGGTATTGGGGGAACCTACTTCCTGTTTGTGACGTGGGGGAAGGGCAGATGCACTTCTGCTGCTGGGGGTCCATCCCATTCTGTACCCCCTTCCTACACCCACGGAAGCCACTCTAGGTAAACCAAGTCCTGAGTCCACTTTGAAGGACCCAGGGACAAAATAGAATATTACCAAATGAGTGGCCCTGGAGACTACTCAGAGCAAGCTTGAGGCCAGGGTAGCTACCTTGGCATCCAGGCACACTTTCTGGAGGTCTTGGCAAGAAGACAAGGTGGGCAGCAGGCATAGCTGTATCAAGGCTCCCAAGAGCTTGAGTCTCTGAAAGCCAGGCAAGTCCAGCCATGAGGACCAGTATGAGAAAACCAAATCTGCTGGTAGAGAGAGAGATGGGATGGAGGATAAACACCCGTCATAGGCCAAGAGGCAGGCCACACCCTGCCGAGGCACCCAGCAAAGCATATCTTTGGGGATAGATTTGATGTTTGATATTTGAAAAGCATCAGAATACTTGTCATGGAAAGATCAAAACTAAGGGCTGGGAAGGTGGCTCAGTGGTAGAGCGCTTGCCTTGCATGCCTGAGGCCCTGGGTTCAATTCCTCAGCACTACATAAGCAAAAAGTTTTTTCTTTTTGCCGAAGTGGCGCTGTGGCTCAAGTGGTAGAGCGCTAGCCTGGAGCTGAAGAGCTGAGGGACAGCGCCCAAGCCCAGAGTTTCAGGCTCCAGGACCGACCCCCAAAAAAACAAAGATCAAAACTAGAATTTCCTTTTTTTTTTTTTTTTGTTATTTAACAATTTAGACTTGTCTTTATTTGTTGCATAAGGGGTGTGGAGCTGGTCCCACCCTCATGACTTATGGCTTTGATATCCCCTCATCAAGAATGTCTGCAGGGCTGGGAATGTGGCTTAGTGGTACAGTGCTTGCCTAGTATGCATAAAGCCCTGGGTTCGATTCCTTAGTACTACATAAACAGGAAGAGTGGGAAGTGGTCCTGTAGCTCAAGCGGATAGAGTTCTAGTCTTGAGCAAAAGAAGTTCAGGAACAGTGCCCAGGCCCTGAGTTCAAGCCCCAGGACTGGCCAAAAAAAAAAAAAAAAATTATGTAGGAAGAAGAGTTGGCTGCTGGTGGCCCACACCTGTGATCCTAGGTATGCAGGAAGCTGCAGTTTGAAGACAACTCAGCCAGGAAAGACTGGGAGACTTATCTCCAATTAGCCACCAAAAAGCTGAAAGTGGAGCTGTGGCTCAAGTGGTAGAGTGCTAACGTTGGGAGAAGAAAGGTAGGAGATGGGGCTGGGAAGGTGGCTCAGTGGTGGGGCTTGCCTTGCATGTATGAGGCCCTGGGTTCGATTCCTCAGCACCACATAAGAAAAAAAAAAACCTGGAAGTGGCGCTGTGGTTCAAGTGGTAGAGCACTAGCCTTGAGCTGAAGAGCTGAGGGACAGCGCCCAGGCCCAGAGTTCAGGCTCCAAGACCGGACCACCCCCCCCCCAAAAAAAAAAAAAAAAGAAAGAAAGAAAGGTAGGAGATAGTACCCAGGCCTAGTTCAAGCCACAATACTTGCACAAAAACAAAAACAACAGAATGTTGTGGCACAGAGGGACATGGACTGACAGTTGTGAACAAGGCAGTATGAGAGGCTGACGCTCTTGCTTCAGTCCCATATTCCTGTCTAGAGGCCTCTGTGGCCTGGGACACCAGCCCTAGCAACTTCACACGGGGATATCCACCCCTTATCCTACACCTTTTCTAGCATGTGCCATTCATCTACTCCACTAAGGGCTGGGCACTTTAATTTCCCAGGCTGAAAGCACATGGAGACTTCCACTGAAATCAGTAAGGTCAAAGCCTGGCTATACTGGTGGTGGGGATGTGACCAGAGCACAAGCAACTGGGTCTGGGTATGAGAAATGGCACTGACAGCTCTGTTTTGAACTATGAGGCCCTGAAACCTGGAGATGGACCAGTTTTTGAGAGCTTCCTAAAAAGGTAATATGTCCTGAGTCCTGAGGTTCTAGGGGGGTCTGAAAAGCAGGTAAGGGAGAATGTGAAGAACTCTGATAGTGGCCAGGAGCTTCTCAGGAGGGTGAGCATGGAGGTTTGAAGCCAGCCTGGCAGGAAAGTCTATGAGACTATTATCGCCAATGAACCACCAAAAAGCCAAAAGTGGAGCTGTGGCAAGAGTAGTAGAACACTAGCCTGGAGCAGTGTGTGTGTACACACACACACACACACACACACACACACACCTCAGACTGTGAGCACAGAGCCAGTAGCCCAAATCCTGGGCTTTCTTGGGCCTTCCGGAGTGGTTGCAAATTCAGAACTATTTCTGGCCTGGCTCTGATCTTCCACCTTCCCAGGGAAAACAGGAATGAGAATGTTGAATGGGATGACATTGATCAAGATGCATTGTATTCATCAATGGCTTTATTAAATGGCAACTCCTTTGTATAACTAAAGGTAATTTTTAAAAAAATACAGGAGACAGCAATTGCTCAAAGGTGATATAGAAGAGTTAGGCACAGGTACATAGACCCAGTGAGACCTGGAGCTGCTCACATCCCTGTTCCCAGCACCACCACCTTCCTCCCCCCCAGCACACCCTGCAAACCCGTGACCTGCCCTGGGTCAGTCTTCAGCTCTGACTCATTCTGTGGCCACAGCAACTCACTTCTCCCTCCTGACTCTACCTCAGGATGGAACTAGACTATCAACCTATAAAACCTTATATGGGTTCAAAAGAAAAAAGAACCTCAGAGCCCAAGGACTGTGCTGTTGACTGAAGCATGCTGGGAAGTGGGAAAGGTGGGCCCTGCTCAGCTTGGAAAGCAACCCACACCTGGGTCCTGCAAGTGGGGCTTCCAGAGTCCAAGGCCCTAGGGACTGAGATCCTCAGCAAAGGTATAAACTTTTCTGGGGGGAAGATGGAGGGTGAAGGGCCTGCTCCTCCCAGGCCAGGACCTGCTGGGCCTTGGCAGAAGTCACTATCCCTGCCTGAGCCCTTGTGTAATGAGAAGGCAGCTCATACACAGCAACCCCTTGCCCCAGCAGAGCATCCAAGGAGGGTGCTGTGGGATTTGGAACAGGTCCCAGAAAGCTCATTTCAGGCACAGGCAACAGATGGGGTGTTTGTGGGTGAGCAGGAGGGTGGAATGCAGACTCCTGGGAAACTGGCTTGTTTGAGGTCTATGGTTGCATATGGGGCATGTGTGGTGCACACAGATGTACATGGGGGGTTAATGGGATATGGGTGTGCATAGCATGTGTGAGAATATATGGGTGTCTACAGGCTATATGTGGCTTCCACATGTGATATAAGAAGTGTGTGACACATGGGGATATGTGGGACATATGAGTATACATGGGTATGCGTGCTGTGATGGGTGCAGATAGTGTGTGTGTGTGTATATATATATATGTATGTATGTATATACATATACATATATATATTCTTTTGTCAGTCATGGGGCTTGAACTGGGTTCTGGGCACTGTCCCTCAGCTCTTCAGCTCAAGGCTAGTGTTCTACCACTTGAGCCACAGTGCCACTTCCAGTTTTCTGGTGGTTTATTAGAGATGAGTCTCACAGGCTTTCCTGCTCGGGCTGGCTTTGAACCATGAGCCTCAGATCTCAGCCTCCTGAGTAGCTAAGATTACAGGTGTGAGCACTGGCACCTGGCTTAGAGTATATTTCTTTTTGGACAATGTCACTCCTTTCCTTGCTCTCAATTTTTCCCTCCTGTCCCCACCCACAAATTGTATAGTTCATTTTCCACTTGGTGTCCAGTGAGTACTACTGCTGATTTGTTCTCTCCATTTCTGTGTCTCCCCTTACCCTCCCAAGATAGATAAACAGACAAAAAGAAAAGAAAGCAAAGACAACCACAAAGAAAAACCCTCTTGTTTCCATTTCCTGGAGTCCACTTTAGTAAATGTTATTTTATATGATCAGATGCACATATGAAACTTCACAAATTTGCGTGTCATCCTTGTGCAGGGGCCATGCTAATCTTCACTGTATAGTTCCAATTTTAGTATATGTCTGCTGAAGTGAGCACGATCAGATGCACATAGGCATTGCACCTTTGTGTTTCTCCCTTAAAAGTATCCTTTGGCCTCACTGTGTGTGAATGCCTAGAGTCCTGTATAGTTCATCATGCCCTGGGGTATTTTAGATCTAGCTTCTACAAATGAGAGGAATGTGCCATTTGTCTCTCTGAACTTGGCTTACTTCACTTAATTTGCTTTGTTCTAGTTCCATCCATTTCCCTGCAAATAACAAAATATTATTCTTTTAACACTAAGCCTACTTCTACAGTCAGCTCATACTTAAATGTGGCAAACTCTGCCCCTGGGCCTTTGTTTATTGAGAACAGTGATCACCATAGTACTGTGTGATGTTCTGGGAATGTGCTTGCCTAGCATGCATGAAGCCCTGGGTTCCATTCCTCAGTACCACTTAAACAGAAAAAGCCAAAAGTAGTGCTGTGACTTAAGTGGTAGAATGCTTGCTTACTGTCTCTCACGCCTTAACTGCTAGATACTCAGTAGGCTGAGGATTGCAATTTAAGCCAACCTGAGCAGGAAAGTCCATGAGATTCTTATCTTTCTATTAATTACCTAACAGCTAAAAGTAGCACTATGGCCCAAGCCTTAGAATGCCAGCCTTGAGGGTTTGGGATTTTTTTTTTTTTTTTTGGTGGTGGGGGAGGGGTCCCCAGCAACTAAGGAACAGCTCCCAGGCTCTGAGTTTAAGTCCCAGTGTCAGCACATAAACACACACACACACACACACACACATACACACACACACACATATAATATACAGGGTGGGGTGGGGGGAGCACGAAGGATGCTCAGAGCAACAGGACACAGAGGGAGTGAGGCAGGTAATGGTGCTGACAGGCTGGAGGGCATTTTAGTTACTCAGCTGCCCTTCAGCAGGGAGCAGGCTGTGGGTAGTATGGTGACTGACACTGGTTTAGCTGGGCTTTCACATCTGGCAGCCTGTAAGGAGGGCAGGTGAGGCTGTGAGGACTTTGACAGCTCCTCTGCGCTCCTGTAGCTCACACCCATATGCACATGCCAGGCCTTCCAGCAGCAGACCCTGGGCCCATGCCACACACACAGCCCTGAAGTGAGTTGACAGCCCAAGGTCCTGCAGTGACTCTGTGGCATATCAAAGATTTGAACTCAGGACTGTGTACCCTTGGGGTCCATGCTGTTTTCTGAGTCTCTATGAGAATTGCCAAGGAAGAGGTTACACGACCCAGAGACCAACCAGGCAAAAGTGAAATGTGCCATGCCAGCCAGACTCAGGCACCCCCACCCCCACACCCACATTGGTTCTCATGCTACCCGGCCCCCACACATACTTCCCACACTGGTTTTCATGCCACTCCCTCCACCCCCAGACACCCCACACTGGTTATCATGCTACCCCCTCCACGCCCACTTCCCATACTGGCTCTCACACCACCCAGCCTCCACAGGGTGCTCTCATTGACCTAGTTTTCAGCTGTAAATCAGGGCTGTCTGCTATCCCAGTGAGCTGCCAGTAAACAGAGAGATGTGCCCAGCTCCAGGCCATTAGTGACCCTCCTTGATCTCTGTTAATCAACAGACATTTTAGCAATGTGTGTGTGTGTGTGTGTGTGTGTGTGTGTGTGTGTGTGTATGTGCGCGCACACGCGTGCACTTGAGTTGGTCTTTGGCTTTAATATCAAGACCTGAGCACTATCCTTTAGCTTTTTTTGCTCAAGGCTAGCAGTCTACCACTTACGTCATGGCTCTACTTCTGGCTTTTTGGTGGATTATTAAGGGTAAGGGTCTCATGGACTTTCCTATCCAGGCTAGTTTCAAACTGCAGTCCTCACATTTCACCCTCCCGAGTAGCTAGGATTACAGGTGTGAGCCACCAGCTCCCAGCAGCTTCCAGCTTTTACTGAAGACTTTAGAACAACCTGGCCTTACACATAAATACTCAATTTACTAATGGTCCGTGAGCAAATTGCTCAAACTCTGAGCCTTATCCTGGTAGCCAGAGACAACAGATGCTCTAGCAGGCTGGTTGTGAACAGCTCTCTTTCCTTTCCCTCCCTTTCCTAATCCCTTCAGGGGTCTTGCCCAAGACTTGGAAGTTTAACCAAAACAGATGAGACTGGGGCAAGCAAGAGCTCTCTGGCCCATCCTGACATTTTCAAGGCACCCTTTTAGGCCCAGTCCTGGGCTGAGCTGATGTTGGGGTTGGGGTATTGTAGATGACTCAAGTCAGATCACAGTTTCAGGTCACGCTGATAAAGACAGGGTTTAGTCAGAGTCAGACACCACAAGGTGGGTGTCTGAATGGGCTTAGGGGCCAGCCTTGTTAGGCTTCCCATCATCTAGATGACATTAGACTGAGCAGAGCCAGGAGAACAGGCTAGTGGGCAAAGGAGAGGAAGGAAGAATGCTGGGTGGAGGGAAGAGCATGGGCAAAGGCCTGGACGTAGGCAGCATGCAGATAGATGGTGTGTAGCAGTGGGGTGAGAAGAGACTGAAAGCATAACTGCAGTCATATTTTGGGGTGATGTGTCCTGAACCCTATTGTACACCCATACACTTGTATAATGAAATTCCCAGAGGATTCCATGACTACCGAACAAGAGAAACTTTGGGTCCACTGATCATGTTTTTTGTGCTTTTACATTGGGAAGACACAAATGGCAGCTCTGAGTAACTTGAGATAGGGTGTTTGTTCCTTCTCTGTTCATTTGTTTTGTTTGTTTCCCATCAGTCCTGGGGCTTGAACTCAGGGTCTCAAGCTTTGTGGCTTGAGCCACACCTCCACTTCCAGTTTTTTTCTTTCCTTCCTTTCTTTCCTTTTCTTTCCTTCCTTCTTTCTTTCTTTCTTTTTTGGCTGGGTAAGAGTCTCAGGGATTTGTCTCCCTAGGCTGGCTTTGAACTTTGATCCTCCAGTCTCAGCCTCCTTAGTAGCTAGGGTCATAGACATGAGCTGCTAGTGCCTGGCTCTGTGTTGACTGAAGAATCCTCAAGGAAATGTTTCCAATTTAAACAATGTGACTAATTGTACTTCACCAGAATAATTTCTTTTTCCAATGTTGTGGGAACTGTAAATGATGCTGATGGTTTTTTAATCTTTAAAGTATTATTTATTCATTAATACATTTATCCCAAAAATAACTTTCTTGAGCATCTACTGAGTGTCATTACTGCCTTCAGAGACAAAGCGGGACCCATCACAGCAAGTACTGCCGGCTCTTGTATATACCACCTAGCTGTTAACCTCCTTCTTGGTTCCACTGGATTCTTTTTTTTTTGGACAACATCTTGCTATGAGGCCGAGGTTGACCTGGAACTCATAATCCTCTTGCTTTCAATTCCAAGTGCTGGGATTACAGATATACTCCACTGTGCCTGGTTCCACTTAAAAAAAAAAAATCCCAAAACAACAACAAATGCGTAGAATGAAAATGATGGGTTTTTTTTTCCTTCTGATCATTTTTTGTCAGACTGTAGGTGATTTTCACTATAATGCATTTTTTTGGGGGGGGTCCGGTCATGGGGCCTGAACTCTGGGCCTGGGCGCTGTCCCTCAGCTCTTCAGCTCAAGGCTAGTGCTCTACCACTTGAGCCACAGCGCCACCTCCGGCTTTTTTCTTTTTGCTTATGTGGTGCTGAGGAATCAAACCCAGGGCCTCAGGCATGCAAGGCAAGCGCTGTACCACTGAGCCACCTTCCCAGCCCTATAATGCATATTTTTATAATACATATTTTCAAACAAACAGTGATTCAAAGAAAGAAGAATAAAATATAGATGCCTACTGTAAGACTATGAAAATATACATATATTATCCAGGCGCTATATATTACAGGTTCATACCTGTAATCCAGCTACTCAGGAGGCTGAGATCTGAGGATAGCAGTTCAAGGCCAGCCCAGGCAGAAAAGTCTGTGAGTCTCTTATCTCAATAAACCACCAGGAAACCAGAAGTGGTACTGTAGCTCAAGCACTAGCCTTGAGCTGAAGATCTGAGGGACAGCACCCAGGCCCAGAGTTCAAGCCCCACGATCGACCCCCCCCCCCAAAAAATATATATATTATGCTATATTATATGTAATCAAACACACACATATATATGTATATATGTATGTATGCATAAATACGTATGTTTGACTTTTCTTCCTTATTAGCTGACATACAAATCCATACATCTTGGAATTTCCAAAGTGTTCTGTAGCTAGTGAACGAGTGTTGGTGGGCAGCCCCTGGGCAGCTTCAGGATGAATCTCCTCACAGGAAACAAGGAAACAAGGTAGGATGATAGGGCTGGGTCTTTCAGCTCCATTCTCAATCTCTAAGGAAGGAAGAGGAACTGAAAGTCAGTGAGATCACCAATGACCCATGATTTGATCAATCCTGGATGTGTAATAAAGTCTCCATAAAAACCCCAAACAAGGCTGTACAGCCAGTGTATCACAGGAGGCTGAGATCTGAAGACTCGTTTGATGCTATCCCAGGCAATCGAATCCAAGAGACTCTCATCTTTAACTAGCAAAAAAGCTGGAAGTGGAGATGTGGCTCAAGTGGTAGAGTGCCAGCCTTGAGTGAAAAATCTCAGGGATTCAGGGATAACATCTCCAAAAGTTAAAAAAAAAAAAAAAGGTGGCTCACACCTGTAATCCTAGTTACTCAGGAAGCTGAGAGCTGAGAATCATGGTTTGAAGTCAGCTTGGGCAGGAAAGTCCTTGTGAGACTCTTATCTCCAGTAAACTGCTCAGAAAGATCTGGAAGTGGTGCTGTGGCTTAAGTAGTAGAGCGCTAGCCTTGAGTACAAAGAGGCTCTCCAAAGCCAGGCGCTGGTGGCTCACGCCTGTAATCCTAGCTACTCAGGAGGCTGAGATCTGAGGATCGAGGTTCAAAGCCAGCCTGGGCAGGAGAGACCGTGAGACTCCTATCTCCAATAAACCACCAGAAAACCGGAAGTGGCGCTGTAGCTCAAGTGGTAGAGCACTGGCCTTGAGCTGAAGAGCTGAGGGACAGCGCCCAGGCCCAGAGTTCAAGCCCCACGACCGACAAAAAAAACAAAAAACAAAGAGGCTCTCAGGCACAGTGCCCAGGCCCAGGACTGACAAAAAAAAAAAAAGACTAGGTTCCCAGAATACAATAGGTGCCAATCCACAAGCCTTGCCTTATCTATCTCTTCATCTGGATCTTGTATGTTTTTCCTTATAATAAATCAGTAAATATACTTGTTTCCCTGAGTTATATAACCATTCTAAAAAATTAATTGAGGACTGGGAAGGTGGCTCAGTATTACAGTGCTTGCCTTGCATCCATGAGGCCCTGGGTTCGATTCCTCAGCACCACATACGTAGAAAAAGCTAGAAGTGGTGCTGTGGCTCAAGTGGTAGAGCGCTCGCCTTGGGCTGAAGAGCTGAGGGACAGTGCCCAGGCCCAGAGTTCAGGCCCCACGACTGACAAAAAAAAATGAATTGAACTCTCCTGGGCACTGGTGCTTCATACCTGTAATACTAGCTATTCAGAAGGCTAAGATCTGAGGAACATGGTTCAAAGCCAGCCTGGTTAAAAAAAAAATCCATGAGAATCTTATCTCCAGTTAACCACCAAAAAGCTAGACGTGGAGCTATTGCTCAAGTGGTAGAACACCAACCTTTAGGGAAAAAGAAAGGAACCACATCCAGACCCTGAGTTCAAGCCCCAGAACTCTCTCTCTCTCTCTCTCTCCCCTCTCCCTCCCTCCCTCTCTCTCTCTCTCTTTCTCTTTCCCTCTCTCTTTTCTCTC
Organism: Dipodomys spectabilis; assembly: GCF_019054845.1. NCBI lineage: Eukaryota > Metazoa > Chordata > Mammalia > Rodentia > Heteromyidae > Dipodomys > Dipodomys spectabilis. The sequence continues at coordinate 560,102 of NW_024870927.1, forward strand.
TTTTATACACACACACAACAAATTTAAAAAATAATTAAAGCTGGGCTTCATTCACCTCAGGAATCTAAGATCTGAGGATCCCGGTTCAAAGCCAGACTAGGCAGGAAAGACCATGTGACCCTCATCTCCAATTAACTACCAGAAAACCAGCAATGCAACTATGGCTCAAAGTGCTAGAGAGCTAGCCTTAAGCAAAAGAGTTCAACAGTGTCCAGGCCCCAAGTTCAAGCCCTGTGACTGAAAAAAATAAAAATGAACCAAAGGAGGGGTTGCGGCAGTAATGGTTTATGGCCAACAGCCAGAACTTCAGACAAGACTACCTGAGGATTTTTGATGAACATCAGAAGTGGAGGTGGTCTTGAGGGAGGAAGCTCCACCTGTGGGAGGTAACGCCATTTCCAGGTAGACAATTTTGGAATGGAGCTGAGTTAGAGGACATTGGCTGGTGTCGTCTGGGGTGGAACTGAGTTGCAAAGGTCCAAATGCACATGAGAATTCTGAATACAATCAAGGTGTGTTTCAGGTCTACTGAGATGGAGTGAAGCTCAGTAGTCTGGCATGCACAATGCTCTTGGTTCAACCTGCAGTATCACACACACACACTGACATAAAGGGAAAAAAAGTAGCTATGGGAAAATACTGTATGCAAGTCAAGCAACTCAGGGAGAAACAATATTTGTGACACATGGCCAATTTCTTTAGGAAAAAGCACAAATAGATAAAAAAAAGATAGATACATATTTACAAAAATGGATAATGTACATGAGTGAGCAGCATATAACTCTAGACAAAGCAATGATATCACTTATCATTAGGAACTAGTTTTTTGTTTTGTTTAACCTGGGGCTGGATTCAAATCCAGGGCCTTGCACATGCTAGGCAAGTGCTCTACCACTAAGCTGCTTTCTCAGCCCTAAAAAATAGCTTTGGAACAAAATGATGGGATACTATTTTATCTATCCATCTGTCTATCTATCTATCTACCTATTGTAAGTTATTTTTTTGTGCTGCTACTGGGACTTGAACTTGGTATCTTTTACTCTCATTTGGCTTTTTCACTCAAGGCTGGCACTCTAACTCTTGAGCCACACCTCCAGTCTGCTTTTTTGCTGTTTAATGGGATATAAGAGTCTCATGGTCTTTCCTTCTCTGGGTAGTTTTAAATCTTGATCCTTAGATCTCAGCCTCCTGAGTACCTGGGATTATAGGCATGAGCCACCAGGGCTCAGCATGAGGATTTTCTTTTAAAGCAAGAATGAGAAGGTATACACGTAGTTCAGGAGATATTGTGGGCAGTCTTCTGTTATTGGAGGATAAATTGTCATGACCTTTTTTGGGGCTATTAGTCAAACTCCATTTTCTCCTCACAATTTTGGATGAAAAATATTATATAGAAAGAAAACTTAAGCTGAGTGAGTGCCAGTGGCTCAAGCCTGTAATCATAGCTACTCAGGAGGCTGAGCTCTGAGGATCATGGTTCAAAGCCAGCCTGGGCAGGAAAGTTTATGAGACTCTTATCTCCAATAAACTACTCAGAAAAGGCTGGAAGTGGTGCTATGGCTCAAGTGGTAGAGTTTTAGCCTTGAGCAAAAGCTTAGGGACAGCACCCAGGCTAGAGTTTAAGCCCCAGGACCAGAAAGAAGGAAAGAGGAGAAAAAAGGAAGGAAGGAAGGAAGGAAGGAAGGAAGGAAGGAAGGAAGGAAGGAAGGAAGGAAAGAAGGAAGGAAGGAAGGAAAGAAGAAGGAAGGAAGGAAGGAAGGAAGGAAGAGCGGGGCACCAGTGGCTCACGCCTGTAATCCTATGCAAGTGCTCAGCTTCTCAGGAGGCTGAGATCTGAGGATCGCAATTCAAAGCCAGCCTGGGCAGGAAAGTTGGTGAGACTCTTATCTCCAATAAACCACTAGAAAACGGAAGTGGTGCGCTGTGGCTCAAGCAGTATAGCGCTCACCTTGAGCAGAAGAGTGCAGTAACAGCACCCAAGCCCAGAGTTCAAGCCCCATGACCAAACAAACAAACAAACAAACAAAAAAAAAAAAGAAGGAAGGAAGGGAGGGAGGAAAGTTGAGAGACTGTAAATTGGACAGTTTTTTTTTGGGGGGGGGAGGGGTTTACAGTCCTAGGGCTTGAATTTAGGGCCTGAGCACTGTCCCTGAGCTTCTTTTACTCAAAGCTACCACTCTACTACTTGAACCACAGTGCTACTTCTGGCTTTTTCTGTTCATGTGGTACTGAGGAATTGGACCCAGGGCTTCATGCATGCTAGGTAAGCACTCTACCACTAAGCCACATTCCCAGCCCCGGGACAGAGTTTACCATTATGAACTTTTTTAAAAAATTATAAACGTATTTTTTTTATTGTGAAAATACTGTACAGAGGGGTTACAATTACATGGGCAAGATAATGAGTACATTTCTTATCAAGCATTGTAGCCTCCTCCTTTGTTTCCCTTTCCCATCCCTTCGCATCCTCCCCCTAGCCCATCCCCACCAAAGTTGTAAAGTTCATTTGTACACAAAGTTGTAAAGTTCACTTGTACATCTCATTGTTGCAATGGGTCCTCCTGTATCCCTGTTTTAATGATTTGTTTTTTTCCTTCCCCTCCACATATACCAACATCATATATAGTGAAAGCAGGGGTTATACCGTGGGGGAGGGACATACAAAGCAACAAAGAAATAATCTTATAAATATGTTAGAAACAATCACTTGAAAGATTTCTCTCTTTTTTTTTTTTGTCAGTCGTGGGGCTTGAACTCTAGGCCTGGGAGCTGTCCCTGAGCAAGTCAGCTCAAGGCTTATGCTCTACCACTTGAGCCATAGCGCCACTTCTAGTTTTCTGGTGTGTGTGTGTGTGTGTGTGTGTGTTTTATTGTGATTAAGTGATTACATAATTTCCCAAATTTCACCGTAATGTGGGATAGTGATGCTCAGTTAAAGTCACAAACAGTCTAACTTTCCTGGAGCAAATTGTCTATCATGGTCTATAACATAACGGTGTACACATATACACCATACAGGTGATCAGCAGCATGGGGATATTTAGTAGTGGTTCGACCAGATGAGTGGAAGTTCTTTGTTTTTTAAGTCCTGTTAATTTTGTCGTATCACCTAACATTTTGGATTTAACATCCACTTATCAGGGAGACCATGTACCGTTTGTCTCTTTGCTCTTGGCTTACCTCACCCATGATGAACTTCTAAAAACATTTGCACATTAACATCTTAATCTGTTCATCTTCCAGCCATCTTTGATACATTTGGAAGTTACGGACATCCATCCACTTTATCCATAAACATCCCAATATACATAGCAGCTGCAATTCATAATTTTTGTTTATAGTTCTTTTTTAAAAATGAAATAAGGGGCTGGGAATGTGGCTTAGTAGTAGAGTGCTTGCCTAGCATGCAAGAAGCCCTGGGTTCAATTCCTCAGTACCACATAAACAGAAGAAAAAAAAAAGCCAGAAGTGGTGCTGTGGCTCAAGTGGTAGAGTGCTAGCCTTGAGCAAAAGAAGCTCAGGGACAGTGCCCAGGCCCTGAGTTCAAGCCCCAGGACTGGCAAAAAAAAAAAAAAAATGAGATAAGGTTTTGATGTGTAGTCCAGGCTGACATGGAACTTGAAATGCTCTACCTCCTGAGTGCTGGGATTTCAGACATGCTTCATCATTCCCAGCTACAGTCTTTCTTAAGGTAAAAGGTACATACAGAGAAATGCACAAATTTGAAGTGTACCATTTAGTATGTTTTGACAAGCAGATAAAACTTTATAATCAAAACTTCTGTCAATATAGAGCATATTTTCATCATTCTAAAAGGTTCTTTCCTGTCCCTTCCCAATAAATCCTTATTCACTTTTCCACTCTGGCTTTACTATAGTTGAATGTTGCTAGTTCTAGAGCAATGGAACCATACAGTAGATTTTTTTTTTGGGGGGGGGGGTCCGGCTGTGGGGCCTGAACTCTGGGCCTGGCGCTGTCCCTCAGCTCTTTAGCTCAAGGCTAGCGCTCTACCACTTGAGCCACAGCGCCACTTCTGGCTTTTTTTCTTATGTGGTGCTGAGGAATCGAACCCAGGGCCTCATGCATGCAAGGCAAGCGCTCTACCACTGAGCCACCTTCCCAGCTCCTCATACAGTAGATATATATCTGGTACTTTTTTTCTTACTCAGCATGAAGGTCTTCTGAGGTTTCCTCTACAGTGGCATGTAACACAGTTACCCCCTTTGCCTCCTGGATATTCCCATTCTATTATGTGAAAAAATATCCACAATTAGTTTATCCTTTCTTCCATTAATGGATTGTAAATGAATAAAGGGTGAGAAAGCACTCTAGGGAAGGTATTTCTGAGGACATATGTTTTCTATTGGGTAACCTGAAGTGGGGTACAGCACATGTCAAACCCTCTTTGAGGGCTCATGGTCTATCTTAACTTTGGTGCAGGACTCAGTGATGAATCTGCTTCCTGGGACAGGAGAAAGGCTTGCAGAGAGTATGAGCAAGTGACAGTGGCCTACATGGAAGGTCTTCTGAGGAGGCTCTAGGGCCAATGCAGCTTTGTTTAGAAGGAGGATCAGAGGCTCTGGATCAGATAGGCCCACATCTACTCCTACTCCTTGGGGGTGAGCGGTTCACAATTTTGTCCTGTAAAACAGAGATAGTGACTCCACAGGATCTGGTGGAATTCTGGGAATAAAGGCCAAGTTACAGCCACAGCAAAGTGTTTATTTCATTAAATGTTCCTCTTTTTCCCACAGGCTGGAACATGCTTGTGGCCTTCAATGTGGATGTAACCCAGTCCTGGGTCACACCAGAGGGAGGCCCTTTTGTGCTCAGCTCCCTGCTGCACCAAGATCCCAGCACCAACCAGACATGGTGAGTTGGGGCCTGCAGGCAGGAAGGCAAGGATTGGGGAGAGGGATCTCCAGGAAACCTGAGGTACATATACCCCAGGAAAGGCCAAGACACTCCAACACACAGCCTGGGTAAAACTCCTCTCATTTTCAGAAGTGTGTCCTGGACCGAGAGATAAAGGTCGAGAGGCTGGGACCTCTGGAAAGTCCTCAGAGTCCCTGATCCTTCATTCACTCAGCCTTCCTCTTCTCCCCTCCCTGGGAGAAGAGGAAACTTAAAAACAATTTTAAAATAAAGATCATAAGGACTGGGAATGTGGCTTAGTGGTAGAGTGCTTGCCTACCATGCACGAAGCCCTGGGCTCGCTTCCTCAAGTACCACATACACAGAAAAAGCCACAAGTGGCACTGTGGCTCAAGTGGTAGAGTTATAGCCTTGAGTAAAAGAAGCTCAGGGACAGTGCTCAGGCACTGAGTCCAAGCACCAGGACTGGCAAAAAGAATTTTTTTTTAAAATTAAAAGTAAAGCTCAGGGGCTGGGAAGGTGGCTCAGTGGTAGAGTGCTTGCTTGCCTCCCATGCGTGAAGTCCTGGGTTCGATTCCTCAGCATCACATAAGCAGAAAAAGCCAGAAGTGGAGTTGTGGCTCAAGTGGTAGAGTGCTATCCTTGAGCTGAAGAGCTGAGGGACAGCACCCATGCCCAGAGTTCAGGCCCCACGACCGGCAAAAAATAAAAAAAGTAAAGCTCAAAAGGGCTTTTATGTTAATGTGCTCAGTGTAGAAAATCTGCAAAGTGACCCCCCCAAAAAAATTCAAATGCAGACTGAACATGTGAAGCCCAAGAGCCAGAGGTTGAGGCCGCTGCCATTCTGCTACTGGTTCCACACAGACTTGCTGTGATCCCAAGGTCACCTTGTCAAGGAGCTGGGCCAGGAGCAAGGGCTTCTCCTCTCCACGGAAGTTGCCATTTCCCTACCTCGAAGGGTTGTTGCAAAGACTATGTAAGATAATGAACATATAAAGCCCATCACAAAATTTCTAGACAAATGAAGGCTCAATAAATATTACCTTATATTTTGAGAACATCATCTGTATCCACCCACTAGAGAAGCAAAAAATGTCAATTCTGACAAGGCTGTGTGGGGAAGGATGTGGTGAGACAGGACAGTGTGGGAGGGAGCGCGGTAGCCCCCCTTGGAGCCCAGCACTGCCATATCTGGTAAAGTTAAGGGTGCTTATGATGCTGACAAAGAGGTCATGTCCCTTACATTAGAGAAACTCTCAGGACCACCTTTTTTTTGTCAAGCACCGGTGGCACATTCCTTAATACTACCTATTAAGGAGGTTGAGCTCTGAGGATTGCTGTTTGAAGCCAGCCTGGGCAGAAAAGTCCATGAGACTCTTATCTCAACCACCAAAAAGCTAGAAGTTGGTCGGGAAGTGAAAGTGGCTCAAATGGTAGAATGCCAGCCTTCAGAGAGAGAAAAAAAGTCAAGTGAGGACAAGAGGCTCTGAATTCAAGTGCTAGCACTAATGAAAAAAAGTTGTGCTGGTACTGGGGCTTGAACTGAGGGCCTGGGTGCTGTCCCTGATCTTTGGTGCTCAGGGCTAGCACTTTACCACTTGAATCCACAGTTCTACCTCTGGTTTTCTGATGGTTAATTGGAGATATGTCTCACAGACTTTCCTACCAAGGCTGGCTTTGAACTGTGATCCTCAGATCTCAGCAAGAAAATACTTTTTTTGTCCATCATGAGGCTTGAACACAAGGCCTGGGCACTGTCCTTGAGCTTTTTTGCTCAAGGCTAACACTCTACAACTTTGAGCCACAGCACCACCTCCAATTTTCTGGTGGCTAATTCGAGATGAGTCTCATAGATTTTCCTGTCCAGGCTGACCTTGAACCATGATCCTCAGATCTCAGCCTCCTGAGTAGCTAGGATGACAGGCATGAGTTACTAGCACCTAGCTATATATATATATATATATTTTTTTTTTGGTCATGGGGCTTGAACTCTGGGCCTGGGCGCTGCCCCTCAGCTCTTCAGCTCAAGGCGAGCGCTCTACCACTTGAGCTACAGCGCCACTTCCGGTTTTCGAGTGGTTTATTGGAGATAGGAGTCTCTCGGTCTTTCCTGCCCGGGCTGGCTTTGAACCGCGATTCTCAGATCTTAGCCTCCTGAGTAGCTAGGATTACAGGCGTGAGCCACCGGCGCCCGGCTTATAGATTTGTTTTTGAGGTGGGTGCTGAGAATTAAATTCACAGTCTTAAGAATTCTAAGCACATTCTCAGAGCTACATCTCTAACTCTGACATGTAAAAATGTTGATTGTGACAATGTTTATAACAGTGAGAAGATATATATATATATATTCCTCACTGGGGCAATGGGAAAAACAGTGTAAATTACATGCTACAATATTATGTTTTAATTGTCAATAGTGGACTTCTGTTGCTTATTAAACTAAGGAGTCCAAAATACCAGGATTAAAGTTGAAAGTAATAGGTATCTATTGATGTGAATGGCTTAAAAATTACTTAAGCCAGGCACCGGTGGCTCACTCTTGTAATCCTAGCTACTCAGGAGGCTGAGATCTGAGGATCGCCATTCAAAGCCAGCCCAGGCAGGAAAGTCCGTGAGATTCTTATCTCCAATAAACCACCAGAAAACCGGAAGTGGCGCTGTGGCTCAAGTGGTAGAGTGCTCACCTTGAACTGCAGAGCTGAGGGACCATGCCCAAGCCCAGAGTTTAAGCCCCACGACCAACAAAAAAACAAACAAAAAAAATTTCTTAAATCTCCACTACTGGAGATGACTCTACCCATATTGGCATCATGTGCTCCTGAGATTCTCCATTCTAAGAACAGTGAAGCATGCAAAGCTAGGGGCTGGGGCTGGGGCTTGCTCTGTGAGTTCAATCAGGAGATGTCAGTGGCAGTCAGTTCTTTCGTCCATGCACCCATTCAGCAGGTATGTATGGAATGTCTGCTCAATGCTAATTAAGGTTAGGAGAGACACTGCTACCCTTGGGGAGCTCCTGGATTCATGAGGGACACAGAAAAATCACACAAGGACAAGAATGATGGCAGCTGTGGTTGGGGACATATGGGATGCCTGGGAACAGACCATCCATCTACATAAGACCTGAGGAAATGACTGGAGGCAGCAAGAGAAGGTTCATAGAGGAAAGTCTAAGCAGAGAGCAGCTTGGTAAAAGGTCAGGAGGCTGCTCTGAGTAAAAAGTTTCTGAGAACATGTCCTCGGACTGAGGCTGAGGAAGGTGGAGGACATAGGTAGGAGGGAAGCTATAGGGGTGGTGAGACTGTCAGGAAGATTTGGGCTTTGAAAACTGAGTTGGAAAGTCAGGTACCAGTGGCTCATGCCTGTAATTCTAGCTACTTAGGAGGCTGAGATCGGAGGATCAAAGTTTGAAGCCAGCCTGGGCAGGAATGTCTGTCAAATCTTTATCACCAATTAATCACCAAAAGCCAGAAATGGATTTGTGGCTCAAGTGGTAGAGCACTAGCTTTGAGCAAGAAAGCTCAGGGACAACACCAGAACTCTGAGTTAAGTCCATGACTGGCACAAAAAAAAAAAAAAAAATGACAGAAAGAAAAGAAAGAAAGACTTAGAACTTACTGTGTTGTTTTTGAAAAAGTCAATATAATTTTGTTGTTATTATCAAGGTATTGTACAGAAGGGTTACCATGTTATAAGTCAGGTCAGGTAATGAGTACATTTCTTTCTTTGGACAATGTCACTCCTTTCTTCATTTTGCCCCTCCTATCCCTGCCCACAAATTACACAGTTCATTTTCCGTGTAGTGTATACTGAATAACATGACTGCATTTATTCATGCTGCCTCCCTCCCTTTCTGCTTCCTCCCTTTGCCCCCTCTAAAAACAAACAACAAAAACCAAAGCAAAAACAAACACCACCACTACTGACAATAACAACAAAAAATCCATGTTTCCATTTCCTGGAATTTGTTTTGTTTTTTTGTTTTGTTTTGTTTTGTTTTTTTGGGTCCAGTCCTGGGGTCTGAACTCTGGGCCTGGGCGCTGTCCCTTAGCTCTTCAGCTCAAGGCTAGCGCTCTACCACTTGAGCCACAGCGCCACTTCTGGCTTTTTTCTTTTTGCTTATGTGGTGCTGAGGAATTGAACTCAGGGCCTCATGGATGCAAGGCAAGCGCTCTACCACTGAGCCACCTTCCCAGCCCTGGAATTTGTTTTGATAAATAGTATTTTGAATGTTCAGAGGAGTTACGCCTTTGCATCCCTCCTCTAAGGCTATCCTCTTGTAATCTATGTGTGAGTGCCTCGAGTCCTGTATAAATTATGGTGTCCAGTTGTAGTTTAGATCTAGCTTTCACTTACGAGAGAAAACATGTGCCGTTTGTCTCTCTGAGCTTGGCTTACCCCACTTAACATGACTGGAAAAAAAAAAAAAAAGAAGAAGAAGAAAGCACTTCTCTTGAGCCTGAATGTGCCTAGTGAATGTTCACAGAATGTTCCTGAATGCCCTTAGAAGCCCCAGGCTTCCAGGCACACCTCTACCAGCAGGGCCCTCTGCCTGACTGGAGTGTCAGTCGGAGGCATTCTAGATGTGCCCTCTCTGGCTTCTCTCACTCAGCATCAGGTGCTCTTGCATTGTGCTGCCTGATGATGCAGTCTCATGCTCCTTCCACCAGCAGTGTGTGTGTGTGTGTGTGTGTGTGTGTGTGTTCTGGGACTTTGGGTGGTGTCCCATAGTTTTTTTGCTCAAGGCTGGAGACTTTCTGCTTGGGTTAGATCCTCAGCTCTCAGCCTTCTGAGTAGCTAGAATTATAGACATGAGCCACCAGCACCTGGCATGAGCAGTTTTAGCCAGTGATCTATGACCATCTTCTGCCACAGCTCCTTCTACCATTAATCTAGGTTCCTTCCCCGACTCCAGGCCTCATAGACCTTAACATACAGTATGTGTGTGTGTTGGTCCTGGAGCTTGAACTCAGGGCTTAAACACTGTCCTTGAGCTTCTTTTGATCAAGACTAGCACTCTACCACCAGAGCCACTTCCTGCTTTTTCTATGATTACCTGGAGATGAGAATCTCAGGGACTTTCCTGCCCAGGCAGGCTTCGAACCACCATCCTCAGATCTCAGCCTCCTGAGCAAGTAGACTTATAGTTGTGCGCCATTGGCAGCCAGCCTTTAACATCCCTTTAGAGGCCAAATTGCCCAGGTGTTTGTGTTTGAAATGTGTAGTTCAGAGGGCTAGAAGTCTGTCAGTGGGTGGGAGACTGGCGGGACTCAAGAACCCCCTCACCCCACCCTGGTGACTGCTGAGGCAGTTTGGCTCACTGGAAGGAGGATGTGGTGGAACTTGGGGGTTCCTGAGTCTGGGGCCTGCTGTACAGGACAGGAAATGCACTTGTTGGCTGGCCTGAGTGATAGAGGAACAGAGAAACAGGGTATGAAGAACAGCACTGTATGGCCTGACTTTCTCACTTTATTTCTTTAAAAAAAATTATATATATCCCATTACTGGGACTTGAACTCAGGGCCTGGGCACTGTTCCTGAGCCTCTGTGCTCAAGGTTAGCACTCTACCACTTGAGGCACAGTACCACTTCCAGGTTTTCTGTATATGTGATGCTGAAGAATCCAACCCAGGGCTTCATGCATGCTAGGCAAGCACTCTACCACTAAACCACATTCCCAGACCAAAAAAAATTATTTTATTTTTAAAAAATTAATTATTTTTAAATTATTTATTTTTTTAAATTATTTTTAGCCAGGTGCCAGTGGCTCACAGCTATAATCCTAGCTACTCAGCCGGCTGAGATCTGAGGATCACAGTTTGAAGCCAGCCTGGGAAGAATAGTCCCCGTGAGCCTCTTATCTCCAATTAACCACTCAAAAATTGGAAGTAGAGCTGTGGCTCAAAGTGATAGAGTGCTAATCTTAAGTAAAAGAGCTCAGGGACAGCACCCAGAACCCAACCTCAAGCCCCATAACAGGATGCACACAAGAATATTTTAAGTAATATGCAAAAGAATTTTAATTCAGCATAACAATTTATGAGTACAGTCCATATTGATCGGTTTACTCCTTTCATCATTCTCCCCCATTCTTCCAACCCCACCCTCACCAAACTAAGGCTGATGGCACTGGCACTGGGCTGTGACTGCTCCAGCGGGTGAGGTGGGACATAAAGCAAGCCTTTTCAGAGAGATTAGGAAATGCCTCTGAGGAAAAGGACAGTTAGGACTGGGAGAAGGCAAGGGATGAACAACAAGTACTAGGGATACAACTGGTCCAAGATGGAACAGATTCCTTAGGGCTGGTGACAGATGGCTGGGGCTCTGTCACAGCTGGTGGGCCAGGGCTTAGTTGGCTCATAAATAACTCCGTTAAGCCAGGCATAGGTAGCTTATGCTTATAATTCTAAATACTCAGTAGGCTGAGATCTGAGGATCATGATTTGAAGATAATCCAGACAAGAAAGTCCATCACCAAAAAGCCAGGAATGGAGCTGTGACTCAACTGGTAGAGTGCAGCCTTGAGGGACAGAGCCAAGGCCCTGAGCTCAAGCTCAGTAATGGCACAATCAATCAATCAATCAATCAGCGGATAACTAAGCAAACCTGGAGACTACTGGATAGGAAATAAAATGGGTGGGAAGCAGCAGTGGCTTAGACTGGACAGAGGTCACAGAATTTCATGATGATGAATGGTAATATAATAGCCTCTGGTTGTTTCTTGGAAGCTTACAACTCAAGTGGGAACAAAAGCTGGGATGGCCGGGCGCTGGTGGCTCACCCCTGTAATCCTAGCTACTCAGGAGGCTGAGATCTGAGGATCTCGGTTCAAAGCCAGCCCGGGCAGGAGAGACCGTGAGACTCCTATCTCCAATAAACCACCAGAAAACTGGAAGTGGCGCTGTAGCTCAAGTGGTAGAGCGCTAGCCTTGAGCTGAAGAGCTGAGGGACAGCACCCAGGCCCAGAGTTCAAGTCCCACGACCGACAAAAAAAAAAAAAAAAAAAGCTGGGATGGAGGGGGGCTTCCAGTAGTCAGGGCACCCTGGAGGGCTTGCAGGAGTCAAGGAAGCCTTGGGAAGGTTCCTAAAGAGTAGTATGTGGAGGGGCTGGGAAGGTGGCTCAGTGGTAGAGCGCTTGCCTTGCATGCATGAGGCCCTGGGTTTGATTCCTCAGTAAGCAGAAAAAAAAAAGCCGGAAGTGGCGCTGTGGCTCAAGTGGTAGAGTGCTAGCTTTGAGCTGAAGAGCTGAGGGCCAGCACCCAGGCCCAGAGTTCAGGCCCACGAACGGACCTTCCCCCTCCCCCCCCCCCCCAAAAAAAAAGAGTAGTATGTGGAGTTGTGGTTCTGCAGGAGAAGGAAGCGCAAAGTGCTACAGGTGGAGAAAACAGCCTGGACAAAGGCTCAAGAGGAGAAATTAAGTTGTTATAGGCCTGTACCTGGCCTGAAACGTGGTCTGGGGGAAATTGGCTAAGCCTATCTGCTGTGGGGAGCAGAGAACAAGGTGCCAGGTCAGCAGACTGAACTGAGGTTTAGTCTGGGGAGGAGGTGGGGACGCTGAAGGATGACCTAATTTAGGAGCCCAGAAGCACCTGGCCTTCTATGCCTAAGCCTGTCGCAGATCAACCCTTGTCATTGGTGAGGTTGTCATTCAAGCCATGTGACAAATAGAAGCTTATGTGCTGTCCAGGCACTGTTCCAGGCCTGGAATTACATGGTGAATAAAGTGGAGCTAATTAGTGGGGGAGATAGGTAATGAGCAAGTAAATGACATAGAAGACATCATCAGGTGGCAACAAGTTCTGAGAAGGGAGTAAAACAGGATGATGTGAAGCAGTACAACTGGGTTGTGAGGCAGGGCTGTTTGGAGGAAGCATTTAGGTGAAGGGCACAGTTGAGTGCAGGAATAGGAATTACCCACACTGGGGGGAGAAGTCTATGTGGAGGGAGCAGCCTAGCAATGGGCCTAGGTCAAGGAAGGTCTTGGGGCCGAAGCATTTTAAAGCCTGCAGCATCACATGTTTCAGATATTTCTCTGACTCTGGTTCTCATGTCTTCCTCTTTTAAGGACCTTTGGAAGATTGGGGATTGGCTCAAGTGGCAGAGGGTTTCCTTAGCAAGTGTAAGACCTAATCCCCAGGACATCAAGAAATTAAAAAAGAGAAAGAGAAAGAGAAAGGGACAGAGGGAAGAAAAAACTGAAAAAGAGAGAAAAAAGGGACAAAAAGAAAAGGGCCTCATAGTTGTATAGGTCCACCCAGATAATCCAGACTTCTTCCCCATCTCAAGACTTTTTTTTTGCCAGTCCATGGGCTTGAACTCAGGGTCTGGACACTGTCCCTGAGATTTTTTTTTTAAATTTGTTTTTGGGTCCGGTCGTGGGGCCTGAACTCTGGGCCTGGGCGCTGTCCCTCAGCTCTTCAGCTCAAGGATAGCACTCTACCACTTGAGCCACAGCTCCACTTCTGGCTTTTTCTGCTTATGTGGTGCTGAGGAATCGAACCCAGGGCTTCATGCATGGGAGGCAAGCACTCTACCACTGGGCCACCTTCCCAGCCCCTGAGCTTTACTTTTAATTAAAAAAAAAAAAATCTTTTTGCCAGTCCTGGTGCTTGGACTCAGTGCCTGAGCACTGTCCCTGAGCTTCTTTTACTCAAGGCTATCACTCAACCACTGAGCCACCTTCCCAGCCCCTTCCTGAGATTTTTTTGCTCAAGGATAGCACTCTACTACTTGGGCCACAGTGCCACTTCTGGCCTTTTTTGTGTATGTGGTACTGAGAAATCGAACCCAGGGCTTTGTGCATGCCAGGCAAGCACTCTACCACTAAGCCACATTCCCAGCCCCATCTGAAGTTTTAATTTAATCCTATCTATTAAGTCTCTGGTGCCATCAAAGGTAAAATATTCACATGAGGACGACATCTCAGGGGCCACTATTTTGCTTCCTAAAGCCATAGATGGCAGCGGGCCCAATGACCTGCGTGACCTAAGTGGCAGAACATCTGGATTAACAAGGGATCTCAGCTGTCTTCCTGGTCTCCACTTGAGGATTGCAGTCAGGACTCACACAGAGGGTGAGATAGATTGAAATCCTGGCATGGGAAGGGATCACTTGGAAGAACATGCTAGCTAGAAAGCAGGGAGTTTGAAGAAGACAAATAGGTGAGGAAAAATAGGAGGAAAATGTGAAGGAGAAGATGACCACTCATGTCCCAGGCTGCTGAGAGGCTGAAGAAGATGAGGGCAGAAAGGGGTTCACTGGGTTTGACCATGTGGGACACAGGTGATGTTGACAAGAGCTGTGCCAAAGGGCAGAAATCAACACAATGTGAGGTTAGCAGTTGGAGTTGGGCAGTTATTATTATAATTAGGGACTTGTAAGTATGGACCTATTAGTCTGTCAACCATGCAAACATGTGAATCTATTTCATCATTTAAACATGTAACATGGGACTGGGAATGTGGATTAGTGGTAGAGTGCATACCTAGCATGCATGAAGCCCTGGGTTCAATTCCTCAGTGCCACATAAACAGAAAAAAGCCAGAAGTGGTGCTGTGGCTTGAGCATACAAAAAAAAAGCAGCAGCAGCCCAGAGACAGTGCCCAGGTCCTGAGTTCAAGCCCCAGGAATGGCAAAAAAAAAAAAAAAAAGTAAAGTACTGTGATAGGAATTGGTGAAATGGAACAACACCTTGTTTCTCTTCCTCACTAGCTTGTTCTCTAGCTTGTCCCCTAATCCACGAAAGCCACATCATGACCTTTCAGAAACACATACTGAGTTTGGCTTCTCCTTTATAAAGTCTTCCATTACTTCCTGCCCCCGACAGCATGAAGACCCTGAACTTGGTTCACTCTCACAAGCTGAGCCTCAGATCTCCTTCCAAACAAACTGACACTGCTGCTGGTGACCCTGGCTATGTCACCAGAAGATGTTTCCCCACCCCTGCTTTGTCAGGGTGGGTGGCAGGCAAAAAAGGGCTGCATTTCACCATCTTGTGTAGAAATGGAGATTGAGAAAAGGCCTTCCCTATAATATAGCATCTGCAGTCTTGTGTTAGGGGAACAGCTTGTGTCTCTCCTTTCTGGGCCTTTGTCGTGGCTAGTCATAAAGGTTCTGGAATGGGCCTGTGCTTGGGCAGGCATGGAGGAGAAGGGAGCGCTCAGCCAGCCTGGTTTTGCCGCCGTCTGTTTTCCACTCAGGCTTCTGGTCACCAGTGCCAACAGGACCTCAGCACCTCTGCATCAATGCTCCCTCATCCAGGATGGAATCGTTTGCCGGCCAGTGGGTAGGTCAGGCCTGTTTCCAGGATGTGCAACCCAGGCCCCTTTCTAGGAATCCCACTCATCCCAGCCCCACCCTTCCCAGCTCCAGCCTCACTTAATCCTGCCCACCCATCTGGTCCTCCAGCCCAATTCCCAGGCCCAGCTCTCCCACCACCATTCCAAGCCCACCTGGTGCCACACACTTGAGGCTGATGCTCTGCCATTTGAGCCACACCTTAGGGCTTTTTGCTGGTTAATTGGAGATGAGTCTCATGGACTTTCCTGCCCCAGCTAGCTTCAAGCTGTGATCCTCAGACCAGTGAGAGGCACACTCTGTTGTGCAGACTCAGTGTCTGTCCAGACAAGTAGATCATCAATAGGAGTGCTAGAGCTAGGTAATCCTAGCTACTCAGGAAGCTGAGACCTGAGGATTGTGGTTCAAATCCAGCGTGGGCAAGAAAGTCTGTGAAACTCTTATTTCCAATTAACCATCAAAAAAGCTGTAAGTGGAGCAGGAAATTTCCCTGGGAAGGTCTTTGAAGCTGAGGGGATTGTGGATCCACACTTCCGGCCCATAGTGTTTTGCACACTTTGTGTACTGCACATATCCGCTAGCAGTGCTTCTCCACTCAGAAGTGCCTTAGACAAGAAGCCCCTCAAGGAGAAGCCACAGGATATCATCATTTCTGGATCTCGATCCTCACAAGTTACAAGCCTGGGCATGGAGCAGGTGTCCAGGGCATTTGCTGAGATGGTAAATTGGGCTGGATAGGTAATACAACCTAGACATTTCCAGGTCTACTTCTGAAGTCCCAGCTCCTGCCTTCAAAGGCTGCTCAGGAGCCCCTGACAAGCAGCCCTGTGCCCTCTGACCCTGGCTCCAGAGTGGCTTCTGGTCCTTGTCCCTCCTTACCTGTTTGACCTGTTTCAGAGCATGTCCCTGTCCTAAAGGGGAAGCACCGGGGAATCACAGTTGTCCGGAACCAGCATGGTGTCCTGGTGAGTAGGAAAGGATGGGTAGATTCAGGGTTAAGGGGAGGTTGGCACTGACTCCCCTGGGTGACTCTGGTATGCATGCCAGTTCCGACTGATGTGCTGTCTTCCTTGTACCTGGCCTAGTCCTGCCTGTGCTAACGCCAGGGCTGACCAAGTATTCCTCATGGCCCATGCTCCAACCAAGTTACTGACTATAGCTTTGACCCAAGCATCAATCTGGTGAGGGGCAAAATAGGGGTTTCCTAATTGGTTTGGAAATTCACTGAGTTCTGTAATGGGCTAATAGTGTGGCTATAATAGAGGACATGAGATTGATTCAGATTATTAAGTGTGTGTGTATGGATTTGTTTTGAGACAGACTCTTGCCTTGAACTTGCCATCTTCCTGCCCCAGTCTCCTGAATGCTAGGATTACAGGCATGTCTACAATGGTCCAGTTTCCCCCCTACTTCCTTTCTTCCCTTTTGTCCAGATATGCATTCAGGTGCAGGCCCGGCAGCCCCATAGCCTCAGCTCAGAACTCACAAGCAACTGCAGCCTGCTGACCCCCGACCTGCTTCCCCAGGCCCAGGTCGACTTCTTTGATCTTGGTGAGGACTGGTTACTCACTGGTTTTGGACAGCCCCACAGAGAGCCTAGGGCGCTCAGTGAGAGGCCTTAATCCATGGGAGAGACCCAAAGTGGGGTGAAGCAAGTTTGAAGTCCCTAATGGAAGGCATTATCAGGTCAAAGCTAAGTGCCAGCTTGCCTGGGGAAATATGAAGTCTCTGACTGAATCTTCATGTGTTTTTCTTAAAGAAAGTATTCTGGACCCAGATGCACAGGTGGACACTGGCCACTGCTACAGGAATAAAGGAGGCAGCCCAGGAGAGAATAAGAACTTAGCCAGAAGGCATCGGGCCCTGAAGGAGGGAGAACAGGAGGAGGGAGAGCAGGAGGAGGAAGCTGGTGAGAAAAGGCACTTTGGGGGCTCCCAGATCAGATCTCCTGGCTGGCAGCATCCAAGGACCAGGCGTTCCCAGGTCTGGAACACAGAAGAAGGGGCTAGGCTCTTCATTACTCCTGCCATGGTAGTGGCAGCACACAGCAAGTCAGAGCCTGAGAAAGTTCCGTCTCTCTCTTTGCCTTTATTTTTTTATTTTTATTTTTTAATTAATTTTATTTTATTTTATTTGAGAACATACTGTACAGAGGGGTTACAATTACATGGGCAGGATAATGCATACATTTCTTACCAAGCATTGCAGCCTCCTCCTTTGTTTACCCTTCACCTCCCTTCCCAGCCTCCCCCCTCCCCCCTCTCTTTGCCTTTAAAACAAGAGCTTTTATTCAAGACAGCTCCTCTGGGACTTGAACAGAGATGTGTGTCCCCACTTCTGCCCCCACGTCCATGCCTCCTCCTGACCTGCTCCCTTGTCTTGGCTAGGCACCGAGATTGCCATAGTCCTGGATGGCTCAGGAAGCATTGAACCCCAAGATTTTCAGAAAGCCAAAGACTTCATCTCCAACATGATGAGGAACTTTTATGAAAAGTGCTTTGAGGTGGGTTTCTGTGTGGCCTGGACTCATGTCACCTATGACTGTGTGTCATCATCACTGCCTTAAAACAACCACCTTAGCTGAGCTCACGCCTGTAATCCTAGCTACTCAGGAGGCTGGGATCTGAGGATCATGGTTCAAAGCCAACCTGGCAGGAAAATCTGAGACTCTTATCTCCAATTAGCCAGAAAACTGGAAGTGGCACTGTGGCTCAAGTGGTAGAGCACTTGCCTTGATCTGAAGAGGTCAGGGACACAGCCTAGGCCCTGAGTTCAAGCCCCACAACCGACAAAAAAACAACCAAACAAAAAGCACTGCCAGGTGCTGGTGGCTCACACCTGTAATCCTAGCTACGCAGGAGGCTGAGATCTGAGGTTCATGGTTCAAAAAGCCAGCCCAGGCGGGAAAGTTTGTGAGTCTCATCTCCAATAAAACCACTAGAAGACCAGAAGTGGCGCTGTGGCTCCAGCCGTTGAGTGCTTGCCTTGAGCTGAAGAGCTGAGGGACAGTGCCCAAGCCGAGTTCAATCCCCATGACCAACCAAAAAAAAAAAAGCACTTTTGTATTTCTCCCAGTCCTTCTAAGGGTCAGGTATTTGGGGAGGGTTCAGCTGGGTAGCTCTTCTGTTGCTTTGGCCTGGAGTTACCCTGCAACTGCAGGCAGATGTCTGGCTTGGCTGGGGCTGTATAGCCTGAGATAGCCTCATTCATTTGTTCAAACCCTGGGTCTCCAGCAGGCTGGCTTCGCCTTCTCATGACAGTAACATTCTCCTGTCCCACTAGCCAAAGCAAGCACCTGGCCAATCTTATAGCCAACATGGAGGATTCAGGGAGAGACCTGATTCTCTAGGGGCCATGATGATGACATCTTCCTCTACCTCTTTACAAAGTTCCTCTCCTGCTCAGGCTCAGGTGTATGAGCGTTGTGTCCAGGGAAGTCCTCTTAGGCAGGGGTGGCCTTGAGCCTGGAGACACATCCTTCCCCATTGGCCCTCTTCCCTCCAGTGCAGCTTTGCCTTGGTGCAGTATGGGGAAGTGATCCAGACTGAATTTGACCTTCGAGACAGTGAGGATGCCATGGCCTCCCTTGCCAGAGTCCAGAACATCACTCAAGTGAAGCGTGTCACCAAGACTGCCTCAGCCATGCAGCACGTGCTGTGAGTGGGAGACTCAGCGGCATCCTGCCCTGAGGAGGTGGCTGCACAGAGCTGAGAGGAGGGCGCCAGGGTTCAGCTCTTCCCTGGCTAAGAGAGTGGGGTGAAACCTGGGACGGCCCTCTAGACCTTCTTCCGGGCTTTCTCCTGTGAGACACAGAGCAGCCGTGCTCAGGGACAGGCTGCTTGGGTCCAACTTCTAGCTTTGTACTTGTGTGGCCTTGGGCAAGTTACCCAACCTTTCTGTGTTTCAATTTCCTCACTTCTAACAGGGAGATAGTTGATTTTGCTTTGTGGGATTTTGTGAGAATGAAGTAGTTTAAAATATATACAATGCTTAAAGCAGTACCTGACACATAAGTGCTGTGTTAAGTACTGTCTGCTGGAATATTGTCAGCATGATTCCTGCATGTGCATGAAAGGGGCAGATATGGGCATATTTTGTCCAGGTGCTTTTTGTCTGGAGCGGCATCTCCACCCTTTTCTAGGCCTTTCAGAAGTGGGACAGTGAACAAAACCTCCCCTCCCCCCAGATCTTAGCCATCTCCCCTGGAAAGTTCTCTTCACTTTGCCTTCTATTGTCAGAGATCATATCTTCATATCAAGCCGTGGCTCCAGGAAAAAGGCATCCAAGGTCATGGTGGTACTCACCGATGGTGACATATTTGGAGACCCCCTCAACCTCACAACTGTCATCAACTCTCCAAAGATGCAGGGTGTTGAGCGCTTTGCCATTGGGGTAAGAGCCAGGAGCCAGGAGGCACACCCCCTCATGTGGTACAGCCTGGGTAGGGAGCTCCCACAGGAACTTTTGAAAGCAGTGTATCCAAACTTAACACTCATTCTTTCTGTCTGTCTCTCTGTCTTTTCTTTCTTCTGTCTTTCTTTTTCTTTCTCTCTCTCTCTTTTTTGTATCAGTACTGGAGCTCAAAATCAGGGCCTGGACACCGTTGTCCCTTAGCTTTTCCTTTCAAGGCTTGCCATTCTACCACTTGAGCCACAGCACCATTTCTGTGTTTTTGTTTATTTTTCCTGAGTAGTTTATTGGTTTTGTTTTGTTTTATTTTTGGTCCAGTTGTGGGGTCTGAACTCTGGGCCAGGGCACTGTCCCTCAGCTCTTCAGCTCAAGGCTAGCACTCTACCATGTGAGCCACAGCGCCACTTCCGGCTTTTTTCTTTTTGCTTATGTGGTGCTAAGGAATCGAACCCAGGGCCTCATGCATGCAAGGCAAGCGCTCTACCACTGAGCCACCTTCCCAGCCCCTGAGTAGTTTATTGGAGATAAAGAATTTCATGGACTTTCCCTCCCAAGTTGGCTTTGAACAGAGATATTCAGATCTCAGCCTCCTGAATAGCTAGGATTACAGACATGAGTGGTTACCAGCACTTGGCTTTCCTTGTTTTCTCTTGATTCCCACATCCTGTCCACAACTTCATTGACATGGGCCTTATTTTTTATGGTGAGCAAAGCTTGCTGGCTGAGTCGGCTGAGGAGAGCCCACAGGAAGGCTCCTGGGGTAAACAGTGTTGAGCCATGTCCTGGTGGATGACAGGAGTGGCAGGCTTCGGTTAGAAAAGGTGAGGAGGGCCCTAAAGCTAACTTCTGCATGAAAGAACACATGTAGTTTGGCAAAACTAGAGAGTTTTCCTGAATGTGAATGTGTGTGTGTGCCTGCATGCATGTGTGCACAGGCATTTGTGTGTGTGTGTGTGTGTTGTTGTTCATGCATTCATGTAAGGAGCAGAGGACGGGAGCATAGAAGAAAGAGCATGCTGGAGGCGATGGAGTCCCTATTGACCCTGAGGGCTCTGTGCAGGTAGGAGATGAATTTCAGAATGCTAAGAAGGACAGGGAACTGAAGCTGATAGCCTCGGACCCCAGTGAGACCCACGCCTTCAAGGTGACCAACTACGGCGCCTTGGATGGGCTGCTGAGCAAGCTGCAGCAGAGCATCATTCACATGGAAGGTGAGGGCTACGCTTCCCCTGTCCCCCCAGCAGCAGGGCCTCTGTCCCGCCCCAATCACCTGTCTGAGCCTCAGCTGTTCGCTGGTAAAAAGACCACCACACCACAGCCCTCCTTACCTCCCAGAATCTCCAAGAAACTCTGATGAATTGGACTGGTATTCCAGAAACAAGGACACTCCAGGCACACTTCCTCATTCCCGGAGTTCGTAAATAAGCAACCTGAAGCCCAGAAAGAGTGAACTTTGGCTCCCAACTATGCTAAAGCAAACGCCAAGTCTCCCTATTCTCCATCGATTCCTCTGGGGCAGTAGCCCCACGGGACCACATTCTCTGGCATGGTAGAGACCTCATTGGACTCCTTGGTTTCCAGGCACCGTCGGAGACGCCCTTCATTACCAGCTGGCACAGACTGGCTTCAGCGCACAGATTCTGGACGAGGTTTGTGATCTACTCCACATGGGCAGACTTGCTGGGAGAGGATGGACTCCGAGAGGCCCTGGGCCCTGTGAGGGACCTCTGGGGGAGTCGTTTTAGGATGAAGGGAAGTAGTCTGTTACCACTAAGAGACAAGAGAATGGTCGCGATTCTGCTTTGTGCACTCGTGGCGTGCACCCAGGTCGTTTGTTTATTCCACGCCGGGAGAACATGATCCTGGCGGGGTGCCAGGGAGGGGGGCTATTCAGGGGGCTGAGATCTGAGGAGAGCGGTTCGAAGGCAGCCCCAGCTAGAAGGTCCATGAGACTCATCTCCAATTAAGCACCCAAAGAGCCGAATGTGGCGCTGTGGCTCAAATGGTAAAGCGCTAGCCTTGAGCTGAAGCGCTGAGGGTCAGCGCCCAGGCCCCACGACCGTCCACACACATGCACACGCGCGCGCGCGCGCGCACACACACACACAGACAAAACACAACCCTGGACCTAGTGGAAGGAAACAGCAGACGCAGCGCGCCGGTTTCCGGGCCTGCGGGAAACCCGCGGGTTCGCACTGCCCCTGGCCCTGGCCGGCTGCCTTCCGGCCCCCGCCCTTACCGCCTCTCCCTGCCTCCGCAGGGGCGGCTGCTGCTCGGCGCCGTGGGCGCCTACACCTGGTCGGGGGGAGCCGTGCTGTACAGCCCCGCTCAGCGCCGCGGCCGTTTCCTGAACCACAGCGCCGAGGCCGCAGGGGCCGGGCCGGCGCAGTATGGATACCTGGGTGAGGGGGGCTGGGAGAGGGCGGGGCCGCCCGAGGGCGGGGGAGGTGAGGGCGGGGCCGCCCGAGGGCGGGGGAGGTGAGGGCGGGGCCTGGAGGGGTGAGGGAGGTGAGGGCGGGGCCTGGAGGGGTGAGGGCGGGGCCTGAGGGGTGAGGGAGGTGAGGGCGGGGCCTGGAGGGGTGAAGGCGGGGCCTCACCTGGGGCCTATGTAAACTGAAGAGCCAGGCATATTGATGATGTGTGAGAGGAGTTTACTACACTTTAGGACTCCTGGTGGGAGCAGGAGGGACCCTCGCTGGGGACCTTGAGGTTGAGGGCACAGAGTGCCTTGGGCTGCTGCCTAGGGAAGGAAAATCATGGAGACTGGCTGGCCCCCACACCTCGTCCTCTTAATCCTCACATGCAAAATATTCCTTTCTTGGCTAAGAATCCTAAGGAATTTTTCTTTTCTTTTTTTTTTAAATAACAAACATCCAATTTCCATCCCTTAAAAAAAAGGAAAAAGAAAGGGGTGTGTACAAGTTCATATTGAAGCCGGGCAATGGTGGCTCATGACTGTAATCCTAGCTATTTAGGAGGCTGAGATCTGAGGATCACAGTTCAAAGCCAGCCTGGGCAGGAAAGTCTGTGAGGCTTTTTTTTTTTTTTTTTAAATAAGTAAGCCCTTTATTATATTAGATTTTTGTTTTTCTAATTGTAATATTCGTGTACAGAGGGGTTACAACTACATGAGTAAGGTAATAAAAACATTTCCTATAGAGCATTGTTACCTCCTCCTTTGTTTTTCCCCTACCATCCCTTCCCTTCCCACCTCCCCTACTCCCCGCCGCCCAAGTTGTAAAGTTCCTTTTCAACATAGTGTCTTGTTCATCTCATTGTTACAATGGGTCAACCTGTATCCTTGTTTCAGCATTTTGTTAGTTCCCTCCAGGAGACTCTTATCTCCAATAAACCACTCGGAAAACCAGAAGTGGCACTGTGGCCTCAGTGGTAGAATGCTAGCCTTGAGCTGAAGAGTTGAGGGACAGCACCCAGGCCCAGAGTTCAAGCCCCACAACCAACAACAACGACAATAACAAAAGTCTATATTGAGTGGAGTGGTATAGCTAATAATATGAGTTTCTATCTACCTCTGTACAGGTTACTCTGTGGCGGTACTACACAAGGCCTGTGGAGTTTCCTACATCTCTGGGGCTCCACGGTACAAACAACGTGGAGCAGTGTTTGAGCTTCAGAAGAAAGACAGAGAGGCTACCTTTGTACCAAGGCTGGAGGGAGAGCAGGTACCTGCTGCCAGTAGAGGCTTTGGGGACCCTAGGAAAAGAGATGAAGCCAACCTGGGCAAAACTTAGGCTCCTCGGTAGACGTTTGTGGCTCTGAGTGTCTGCCTGGTGGTCACAAAGTGACCTAGTGAGCAAAGTAGGTTACTTAGGAGGCTGAGATCTGAGCATGTCTATCAAAGCCAGTCTGAGCAGGAAAGCCTGTGAAATTGTTTCCAGTTAACCAAAGAAGTCCAAAGTGGAGCTGTGGTTCAAGTGGTAGAACACCAGCCTTGAGCAGGAAAGTTAAGGAACAGTACCCAGACCCTGAGGTTCAAGCTCAAGTACTGGTGTGCGTGTGTGTGAGTACACACACACACACACACACACACACACACCCTGATCTGGAACAATCCCACTTGTTGGTCCAAGAACTCTATAAGCAGGAACCTGGCATTACTGAGGGTTAGAGAGGCCACCCCAGCACTCAGCACCAAGTTTCTTCTGGGGTACAGATGGGGTCCTACTTTGGCTCTGAGCTGTGCCCTGTGGACGTGGACATGGACGGGATCACGGACTTCTTGCTGGTGGCTGCTCCATTTTTCCACATTCGTAGAGAAGAAGGCAGAGTCTACGTGTATCAACTACATGAGCAGGTGGGAGTGTCAGTTCTCCTGGTAACAGAAGGTAGCCATTACTCCCATTTTACAGATGAGGAAGTTCAGTGAGTCACAGTGATGTTGCCTAGCGAGTGTGAATGAGGGCCATGCCTGGAGCCCAGGCTTCCCAATGGCTAATTTAGCCCTCCTTCATGTAGGAGTCAAGGGGGTGTGGCTGGGGGGTCTTGATGTCAAGACGAGAGGACCTCAGTTTTACCATGGGCTCAGTGTGGAACCTTGAGAGTCCCTTACCCATCTGAGCCCTGGACCTGCCCCTGGAGGTAGGGAGGATGTCATGCATGACTTTCTGAGGGCTGCCTGCTTTGTGCTTTGCAGGATGGTTCCTTCTCCTTGGCACACACACTGAGTGGACATTTAGAGCCTGGTGGTGGCCGCTTTGGCTTCGCCATGGCCTCTGTGGGGGACATTAATCAGGACAGGCTTACAGACGTGGCCATCGGAGCCCCACTAGAGGGCTTCACATTGGACGATGGGGCTAGCTTTGGCAGCGTGTACATCTACAATGGACGCCGGGATGGCCTCCCTGCCAGCCCCTCACAGGTGACTTGGGAGCCTCTCCTGCCCTTCTCTGAAGCTCGTTACCTCTAAGTGGGGTTAGCTGAGACAGGTCAGCCTGAGAGCTAAGTGCTAGGCTGGCCATGAGTGGTTGGGAATGTCAGTAAAGACGAGGAGGTCACAAGGCTAGGGGGGGTCCAGGCCAGGCCTTCTACAGAACCTTAAGAGGGGGAGAAGTTGGGCCACTGTTCACTTTCCTGATCTATATCTCCTTGTTTTGCTACTTTTTTGGTCCGTCATGGGGTTTGAACTCTGGGCCTGGGTGCTGTCCCTCAGCTTTTCAGCTCAAGGCTAGCATTCTACCACTTGAGCCACAGTGCCACTTCCAGTTTTCTAGTGGTTAACTGGAGATATGAGTCTCACGGACTTTCCTGCTCAGGCTGGCTTTGAACAGTGATCCTCAGATCCCAGCCTCCTGAGTAGCTAGGATTATAGGCACGAGCCACCGGTGCCTGTCTTGTTTTGCTATTCTTGACCTGCCTCAGGTACCTCCCTCTCTGACTGGTCTTTGTTTCCCTCCCAACCCCATTATGCTTTACCTGACCCTGGGCCACTGCCAGCTTGGCTGCATGTTTCCTGGGCCCATCCTGTTTGCCAGCTGCTGACACCTCTTCCTGGTTGGCTCCCAGTCTTCTCACTCTCACACCGCCCAATGGAAGCCAGCCTCTCCCAAATTCCCATGGGCTCCATTCCTCTTTTTCTCCCCAACAGAAACCTGGGTCAGCCACTTGGACAGTCTCAGCCGAGCCTGTCAGTCTCCATGTACTACTGACTCTAGCTTTGTCCCAAACCCAGCTCCCCCCTTTTCATCCTCAACATCATAAGCCCAACTCAGGCCTGGCATCCCTCCCTGGGATTCCCAGCCCAGCCTTGCTCCTGGCTACTTTCTTCAGTGTCAACACTCCAGCCTACAGGAGCAACCCCTGGTAGACACTCCTCCCTTGGAGAACCCTCTCTTTCCTGATTCCTCCCTCTCCGCCCCCCCCCCCCCCCACTCAGTCTTCCTGGCTTCATTCAAATGCCACTTTGCTGCTTCTAGGTTGAAAGGGCTCCCTGGGGCAGGAAAGTGGGGGATGATGGAAACTCCCAGAAAACCAGGAAAGACCTCTTTCTCTTCTCTTTCCTTACCTCACACCATGTTTTGTTGTTTTTGCTTTTTCTTTCTTTCACAGAGGATCAGAGCCTCCACCATGGCCCCAAGACTCCACTATTTTGGCATGTCCTTGGCTGGTGGTTTGGATTTCAGTGGCGATGGCCTGGCTGACATCACCGTGGGCACGCTGGGCCGGGCAGCTGTGCTCTGGTAGGACAGGAGATCTGCCCTGCCTTCTAGCCCCAGCATCACCCCTGGCCTGCCCTTGATACAGCCACCAGCAGACATCAGGTCCTCAAGGAGGATGCCTGCTTTGAAGCACGGGAATTATGTGAAGGACAGTGTAGGGGGTAACATGGCTTGTGGTCGCTGTTTCTGCTGAATGAGAACCACTGTTCTCTAACCCTAGAGCTGTAAGAAAGCGGGAGAGCACCTGCCAGTCCTGTCCCAGCCAGCAAGCTCCTGGAGGCCATGTCTGTCTGTTCAGCACACTCTGGGGGACTGGTTACAGCAGCCTTGAGCATGTATACACCACCATGGAGCTCTTATTCCCTTCCCTCCTTCAGGCTTCCTGCCTCCTCAATGGCACCATCATCTACCCCATCCAGGACAAAAGCCCCAGTCAGCCTTGATTCCTTTTTTTTTTTGGTTAATCTAAAGGTGATGTACAGAGGGGTTACAGTTGCATAAGCCAGGTGATGAGTGCATTTCTTGTTGGACAAAGTCACCCTTCCTCCTTTTTCTTTCTCTACCACTCTGTCAACATTTTGTTGGTTGTGTCTCCAGAATACCTCCTAGAGCTGGACATGGCAGCTCACACTTGTAATCTTAGTGCTCAGGAGGCTGGGATCTAAAGATCCTGGTTCAAAGCCAGCCTAGGCAAAAAAAAAAAAAAAGGTCTGAAAGACTCTTATTTCCAATAAACAAGCAAAAAGCCAGAAGTAGGAGTATGGCCCAAGTGGTAGAGTGCCAGCCCTGAGAGAAAAGGCTAAGCAGGAATGCAAGGCCCTGAGTTTAGGCTCCAGTATAGGTACAAGCAGGTACGTGCACCCCTCCCCCCCCAATACGTACAAGTGTAAGAGACTGTTATCTCTTCCCAAGACCTCGCTCTCTGCTCCATCCCATGCAGTAGCTGAGGGACCTCTTCACTCCTCAATGGCTGCCATGTGAAGCCAAGTCCCAGTTCTTCATAGGAGCCTGATGTCTGTTGCTGGCTCCGTCTAAGCCCTCTGTCTCATACATTGTACTCCAGTCTTGCTGACCTTCAATCCAAACCCATTCCTGCCTCAAGGCCTTTGCACTAGCTGTAGTTTCTGCCTAGAATGTTCCTTGTCCCTCTAAGATCATGAAACTGGCTTTCATGTTAACTGACCAAAACTTCAGTGCCTCCTCATTGGATAGGTAAACCTCTGACTACACCATCTAAGAAGTCCCCAGTCTCTGTCACTTTGCCCTATTTTATTTTCACCATAATCAATACATACCCCTCTCCCCGCCCCCCCCCCCCCCGCCCCAGTTCTTATTTGCTTGTCTGCATCCCCATAGAGCAAGGATTTGTCTCTTCCTGCAGCCTGAGGTCTCAGAACTCCCATTCATTGAATGCGTGAATGAATCAGCCAAGCATGGCCCCAAGAGTTCAGTGCACACTTCTCATGGACCTCTTTGCTGTCTTGTTTAGCTCACGACCTGTGGTTCACCTGGAGCTGTCCATGAACTTCACCCCCAGTGCACTGCCCATTGGCTTTGGTGGCAGAGTGAATGTAGATTTGTGTTTTAAAATCATTTCAGCAACTGAGGCCACTGTGTCAGGTAAGGACATCCTTGCAGTCTGGCATGCTGTGCCCATTGTATGGTGGCTTGTGGCAGCCAGGGAAAGAGGGCAGGGTGAAGGTTGGTGTAGGCCCTGTGCCTGAGCTTCCTCTACTAGCCCTGAGCTCTTCTGTCAGTCTGAGATATCTGCCCAGCCTGAAAAGGGTGGTCCCGTGTCACACCCACATTGCTGGGAAGGAGTCCTTATTGGCTTGAAGGGAGGAGTTTCTTGTTAGTAAGCGCTAACCAATTGCGCAACTGGAGCTCTTTGAAGAGAGGAGTTTCTAAGACACAGAAAACCAGCTACTGCTTAGTCTCCATCTGCCTCTGCCTATGTGTATGCCTGAGAGGCTCTTAGGGGTACCCTTCCTCTATTCTCTGAGTTATATTTTCTCTGCTCCCCACATCAAGGCTTCCCAGCCAAGGTGAGATTGAATGGTCTGCTGGAGGCCAGGCCTCTCATTCATCCTGAGTTGGGAGACTTTCCAGGAGTGGCGAGGCATGGTTCTCAGGGCTGAAGTATCCACTGCCAATTCAAGTGCTCCCCTCTAGGCAGCATCTGGATAACAGTCGCCAGGGCATCATCTTTAGGAGTAATCCCAGAGATAGCCGACTGCAAGTCACAGAGCAGTCTCCTGGGGTGAGGGCCATTGTGAACTTGATACTAGAAAGTGACCTATTACTACACAGAGCCTGCTGTGTGACACTGGGCAGGTGTTTTTCCCTCTCTGTGCTCTGGCTTCTGTTTTATACAGGAACAGGCAGATGGCCCCGGCATCTCTAAGGCCTTTCTGTGCTCAGATTTTACTCTCTCTCCCTTCTTCTTCCTCCTTCTCCTTATTTGTTCACTGCCTCCCAACTTCCTGCCCTGTGCCTCTTTCCCTAAGGAGGACAGCCTCAGACTTGGGAATGGGCTGCACTGGTGAAGTCCAGAGCCCTAGGGATTGCCCACTGCCAGTACCAGAGGTGGTGAGAAATGCCCTTCCAAGTGAAGAACCTGGTGCTGGCCCCAGAAAAGGCCCTGCATGGTGCCCAAGCCCAGCAGGGGCTTGTGGAGTCTCAAGCAGGGTGGGGGTCTCTGCCTGAACCTTGCCAGGCCTTGCCGGGCCAGTCCCCTCAGGAAGCTGTGGTCCTCAGCCCCAGGCCTCAGAGAAGCTTTGCTCAACTTCACCATGGACGTGGATGCAGTGAAGCAGAGGAAGAGGCTGCAGTGTTCCCACATGACTGACTGTCAGGACCGCCTTAGGAACTGGACCAGCAGCCCCCTGCTGTGTGAGCATATCTGGCTCATCCCCACAAACGGAGAGGTAAGGGGAAGAAGTTAGACCAGAGTCCAGAGTGACCTGTGATGTTAACAAAAGATCCATGCACCTGGGCACTGGTGGCTCATTCCCATAATCTTCACTACTCAGGAGGCTGAGATTTGAGGATCACAGTTCAAAGCCAGCCCAGGCAGGAAAGTCTGTGAGACTCTTGTCTCCAAATAACTACCCAAAAAGCTGGAAGTGGAGCTGTGGCTCAAGTGGTAGAGCACTAGCTCTGAGCAAAAAAGCTCAGGGACAGTGCCCAGGTCCCAGAACTTGCAAAAAAATAAAAATAAAAATAAATAAAGTTCCATGCGATGCAGGACCCACACCAGTGCACACAAATAAAGTGATTAAAGTAATCCTAGCACACCATGCCACAGAATGGCATGAACATAGTAGATAATCATACCAGAAATTCAAATTAAAGCAACTTGGGCTATGAATTTAGCTCCTTGGTAGGGCATGTGCTTGGCATGTATAAGGCCTTGGCTTCTGTCCATAGCAATGAAAGCAAAACAAAACGAAACAAACAACAAGCAAGAAAACAAAAGCGGGAAGAAAAAAACCTACTAAAATTGAACACTATATCTCTGAACTTCTTGGAACTTGGACCTGGACAAAAAGGAAATGTTCTTATAACTGAAGAAAATTTTTCTGGTAATAAATTGGAAATGTTATACCAGGGGTTGGTGGCTCACACCTGTAATCCTAGCTACTTAGAAGGCTATGATCTGAGGATCAAGGTTCAAAGTCAGGCCTGGCAGCAAAGTCTCTCCAATTAACCAGAAATTGCGCCCCCCCCCAAGAAAAATCTGGAAGTGAAACTGTGGCTCAAGTGGTAGAGTATTAGCCTTGAGTGAAAAAGCTAATAGCACGCAGGCCCTGAGTTCAAGCCCCAGTACCAACACACACAAACACACACATACAGACAAATGTTCAGTATGTTAGTATGTTATCTAACCTCACTTGACAAGGACAGTAGGATAAATAGCTTTATACAAATCGGTATCACAAAAATTGAACAATAAACAGGAAAAATAGAAGTAATAATTTAGAAAATTTCTCCTCTCCTCTACAAGGTGTTCAGAGACATGAGAAAAAATTGTATTTGTCAGTAAGCAGAGCCTAAAAGGACCTAGAACTCTGAACCTACATGGATCATTTATTCCAAAAAACAAAATCCTGCATTCTGCTTCTGAGTGTATCTTCTCCCAAAGTGTTGGTTTAAAGATATTTATATCCATGGCCTTCATTAAATAAAAGCATGAGTACACTTCCACTGGAAATGTAACTCATTTATTCTGTATATTCAAAGCCCTTTTCTTGGTGGGAAGGCTCATTTAAAAAAGTATGGCAAATGGCATTCTCTGCTGACCCCTTATTTTCAGGGCTGTGGTGGGTGTGTATGTGTACCAGTACTATGATTTGAACTCAGGGCCTCCTACTGTTGTTCAGCTTTTTTTTTACTCAAGGCTGGTACTTTTACCACTTAACCTTTTTCTGGTTAATTGGAGATAGGAGTCTCAGAGACTTTTCTGCCCTGGCTGGCTTTGAACCTTTATCCTCTCAGATCTCAGCATCCTGCATAGCTAGGATTATTGGTGTAAGCCATTGATGCTCAGATTCTGACCTTCTGGGTAGCTAGGATTACAGGTGTGAGCCATTGGCATTGTGCTTATTTTCAGTTTTAACATGTTCAGTATGTTCTTCTACACAGATTTTGAGAAACATCTTTGAAAACTCAGATGTGACTGACTCTTCCCTCCCATAGCTCCTATTTGTCCTCCAAATAAAGTCCAGGTCAGTTCTGGGCATCAGAGGGCCACAATCCCTTAGTGATTGTTGATAGAACCAGAAGTCATAAGACCTAAGGCCAGGGCAGTTTTTCAATGCTCTTGGCAGCTTGCTCAAAGAAAGTTTTCATTCAGGCTGTATTTTTTCAGAAAATGCTTTAGGATTTCCAATTTACCGATTTCATTATTTCTTTTTATTTCTTGCTAGAAAAGCCTTTTATCATTTGGGCCATACCCAACCCCTTTGTTAATTTCTTTTTTTTTTCTTTTTTTGTCGGTCGTGGGGCTTGAACTCTGGGCCTGGGCGCTGTCCCTCAGCTCTTCAGCTCAAGGCGAGCGCTCTACCACTTGAGCTACAGCGCCACTTCCGGTTTCCTGGTGGTTTATTGGAGATAGGAGTCTCACGGTCTCTCCTGCCCGGGCTGGCTTTGAACCACGATCCTCAGATCTCAGCCTCCTGAGTAGCTAGGATTACAGGCGTGAGCCACCTTTGTTAATTTCTTAATGACTGTATCCAAGTGAGAGTCTTCTTGTTATCATTTTCTCCACATGTAATTCTGACCCTGCCTTCCATGGTGCTGTTGATCCTGCAGCTGTGTGAGGAGGACTGCTTCTCCAACATCAGCATTGTAGTCAGCTACCAGCTCCAGATCCCTGAGGGCCCAAGGGGCCAGCCCCACCCCATCCTGGACCACTACGTGAAGCCTTCTGCCATCTTCCAGGTGACTGCCATTCTGGGTCCATCTCACAAAAACACCTCCTCTCCTGACTTCATTTTTTTTTTCTTTTGTTGGTCGTGGGGCTTGAACTCTGGGCTTGGGCACTGTCCCTCAGCTCTCAGCTCAAGGCGAGTGCTCTACCTCTTGAGCCACAGCGCCACTTCCTCTCCTGACTTCAGTAAAGGCTAGAGTTGGGAAGGAGGGTCTTCAGGCCTCCTTCAGGAGACTTTGATAGGGTATGAATTTGCTCAATGGTAGGCAACAGGCCTCCAAACAATTCCCCGAGATATTCTCCTTTATGTTCACTATTTCACTAAGCTTATGAACATGGTGCATTCTGGGAGCATTGCTTGGTGGGGGCGTCTGAAGCTGGTGTGGTGGGATCTCCTGTGGGGTTTGGACTGGGCTGCCCCCATAGGGCCCATCCTATGGAGTGTCTGGTCCTTCCAAGGTTGCATCCAGACTTTCCTGGTGCTGTCAGTGCTGCTGAAACAGGCAGGTGATAGCACAGAAGCCTTTTCACAACTTAAAAGAATTGGGGAGGGGACAGGAGAAAAATAGTGGAGCTGCCAGATCCTTTGACACCTAAAGTGGCTGTATGACCAGGATTTAGGTCCTGGGTACCCTGACAGGCTTCATTTAGAACAGGCTTCATTTAGAACTTTTTAATGCAAGCATTAAAAAGTAGCCACTGGGGCTGGGAAGGTGGCTCAGTGGTAGAGCACTTGCCTTGCATGCTCGAGGCCATGGGTTCGATTCCTCAGCATCACATAAGAAAAAAGCCAGAAGTGGCGCTGTGGCTCAAGTGGTAGAGCACTAGCCTTGAGCTGAAGAGCTAAGGGACAGCACCCAGGCCCAGAGTTCAGGCCCCACGACTGGACCCCCGCCCCCCCCCCCCAAAAAAAAGTAGCTACTGCAGCTGGACATGGTGGCATATGCCTGTAGACACACCACATAGAAAGTCTAGGCAAGGAGATCATGAGTTCAAGACAAGACCATGCCTAAAAAGAAATAATTACAGTGAGTTGGGATAAATAAAAAGCAATGAGTATGCCAGGTGCCGGTAGCTCACACCTGTAATCCTAGCTACTCAGGAGGTTGAGATCTGAGGATCATGGTTCAGAGCCAGCTCAGGCAGGAAAGTCCATGAGACTCTTATCTCCAATAAACCACTAGAAAACCAGAAGTGGGGCTGTGGCTCAAGTGGTAGAGCGCTTGCCTTGAGCTGAAGAGCTCAAGAGGGATAGTGCCCAAGCCCAGAGTTCAAGTCCCACGACCAACCAAAAAAAAAAAAAAATCCAAAAACAAACAAACAGAAAACAATGCATATATCTGGATAGTCCTAGGACACTCGTAACTGTTCAGTATTTTTGTTGTTGGAAACATGGTCTCCCTATGTAACCGGAGCTGGCCTCATACTCAGCCATTCTCCGACCTCAGCCTCCAAAATACTGGGTTTGTAGGTGTATACAATCATGCACAGACTATCCAGTATGTGTGTGTATGCTCATACAGGGGCTTGAACTCAGGGCCTCATGCCCTTGCTTAGCTTTTATACTCAAGACTACTCAAGGCTGGTGTTCTTTTATCATCTGAGCCACATCTCTACTTCCAGCTTTTTGCTAATTAGACATAAGTGTTTCATAGATTTTTCTGCACAGGCTAGCTTCAAACAAGGATCTCCAGATCTCAGCCTCCTCACTACATAGGACCATAGGCAGGAGCCTCCAGTATCTAGTATCCAGGCTGTCCTGTATTTTTTAATTTTAAACATGCTCTGTGTTCATTAAGTTATACATAAGCTTTTAACTCCGGTTGTGATCAGTACCTAGTATATCATCCAGACATGGAGAACCAAGAGGAAAGCAACATAATCAGGTGACTGTCCCCACACCACATCCACATTGTCCAAGCATAAGAGACTAAGATTCTCTGTGAGTCAAGGTTAGCATCTTGACATATTAGGCAAAGAGTATCTTAAATGTATAATAGGGTGTTTTTTTTTTTTGTCGGTCATGGGACTTGAACTCTGGGCCTGGGCGCTGTCCCTCAGCTCTTCAGATCAAGACGAGTGCTCTACCACTTGAGCTACAGCGCCACTTCTGGTTTTCTGGTGGTTTATTGGAGATAGGAGTCTCATGGTCTCTCCTGCCCGGGCTGGCTTTGAACCATGATCTTCAGCTCTCAGCCTCCTGAGTAGCTAGGATTACAGGCGTGAGCCACCAGTGCCTGGCAGGTGTTTTTGTTTATTTGGGTTTTTTTTTGCTGTTGTTGGCCATGGGGCTTGAAGTCAGGGTCTAGGCACTCTCTGAGCACTTTTGCTCAAGGCTAGCACTCTACTACTTTGGGCCACAGAGCCACTTCTAGTTTTCTGTGGTTAATTGGAGATAAGAGTCTCATGGATCTCCCTGCCCAGGCTGGCTTTGAACCATGTAGGTTTACAGGTATGAGTTATCAGTGCCCAACAGGTGTTTGTTTTTAAAAGTTTTAAAACTGTGGTATTGACAAGTTAACTAATGTAGAAAAAGACTAAAGCCAGGTGCTGGTGGCTCATGCTTAGCTACTCAGGAGGCTGAGATCTGAGGATTGCAGTTCAAAGCCAGCTGGGGGAGCAAAGTCTATGAGACTCTTATCTCCAATAAACCACCAGAAAACTGGAAGTGGCACTGTGGCTCAAGTGGTAGAGCACTTGCCTTGAGCTGAAGAGCTCAGGGACTGTGCCCAGGCCCAGAGTTCAAGTCCCACAACAGACCAAAAAAAAAAGACTAGAAAAACTAAAGTCATAGAGTTTTGGTGGTTTGTAGATTAGCATTAGATGGTATTTTCTCTTGAAACAAACAAAAAAGCAAAGAAAATCTTTACTTTGAAATATTCAACTTACCAGAAGTCATGAAGATTCATGCAAAGTCAAGTGGCTGGTGCCTGTTGTCCCAGCCTCTCAGAAGGCTGAGGCAGATCACTGGCGCTCAGGAGGTGAAGGTCAGCTTGGCCAACATAAAATACCATCTCAAAATTTAAAAAAAACAACAGTCCAGATAGTTTATTTGGAAGTTACAGAAATTATGCCTTTTTATCTTCCACACTTCAGTGTATATTTCCTAAAAATAAGAGCATGTTCCTACACAACACAGTATGATGAAAACCAGATTAATACTTATAAAATACTACTGAACCTCAGATTTAGGCTGTGTGTTTTTGGTAGGGTTGTCACAGAAGTTATGTCCTTAGGATGTCATTACCTCAGGAAGTACACGGAATCAAGTGATCCCATCACTGGGGCTATTTCCTCTGTAATAAGTATTATGTTGAGCTGTTTTAACAGTATGTATGCATCTAGCTTGACATGTATTTCCTATGATGGTTTGGGAAAAAGATTTAGTGTATTTGTGTGTTTGTGTGTGTGTGCTGGTACTAAGGACCTGGAACTGTCCCTTAGCTTTTTTGGTAAAGGCTGGTGCTCTACCAATTGAGCCACAGCTCCATTTCTGAGCTTTTTCCTTCATTATAAAAATAGACAGTTACTTTAGCAAATCTAATTCAGTTCAAATTGGGGATTTTCAAGCTTGAAGGGAGCTTTTGAGCCAAACATGACTTCCTGAATTAATCTGTGATACATAAACAAGATTGTTAACTTACAGAGAAGACTGGCCAAGGAGAGAACCCATAGCATTTTTTCTTTCCTTCTTTCCTTCCTTCTTTCCTCCCTTCCTTCCTTCCCTCCCTCCCTCCTTCCTTCCTTTTCTCTTGGGGTGGGCTTAATATCTGATCGGAGGGCTGGGAAGTTGGCTCAGTGGTAGAGTGCTTGCCTTGCATGCATGAGGCCCTGGGTTCAATTCCTCAGCACCACATAAGCAAAAAGATAAAAGCCGGAAGTGGCGCTGTGGCTCAAGTGGTAGAGTGTTAGCCTTGAGCTGAAGAGCTGAGGGACAGCGCCCAGGCCCAGAGTTCAGGCCCCACAACCGGACCCCCCCAAAAAAAATCTGATCGGGTGACTCCTATTCCTGCCCTGCTCTCCTGACTGTCCTTGAAAAGACTACAGGCAGGTTTTTCCTGTCCTTATGATGGCACTAGTGAGGATCGTTATGGGAATTACTGCTTAGTGCATATGATATGTATAATTCCATGAAGGGCACCACATGCTTTACTTTGGCCAGTGGCCAAAGTGGTATGTCCATGTTATAGGCCAGGTCTGTGAATATCTTTGTTGGCTGTCCTGGTTGTGTGGAAACATCCCAGCATCAGCCTTTACTCCTAATTGTACTTAAGACAGGAGACAGGAGAGCCAAATATCCTCAGAAGGTTAAGAGGCAGGGCTGCTGGGAAAGTTGAAGCCTCTTTCACCTCACTGACCCTTGCTCCTCTGGTTACAGCTGCCCTATGAGAAGGCCTGCAAGAACAAACTGTTTTGCATTGCTGAGTTCCAGTTGGCCACCACCATCTCTCAGTGAGTTTGATCCTGTCTTTATAGTTAACTTCATCCTGGGCAAACACCTCCTGGAGCCATTACATAGTCCCTTCTACCCTCACCCCTTTCCCATGGAGCATTGGCATTGATTATCTCATTGATACGGAGATATGAATTCTTATTTTATAGGTCAGAAATCTGACTCACCAGGCTCTGGTGGCTCATGCCTGTAATTCTAGTTACTCAGGAAGCTGAGATCTGAGGATTGCACTTTTTTTTCTTTCTGTTGCTCATGGGGCTTAAACACAGGGCTTGGAAGTTGTTTCTGAGGCTTTTTAGTTCAAGGATGGCTAGTGCTCTACTATTTTGAGCCACAGCTCCACTTCCGGTTTTCTGGTTGTTAATTGGAGATAAGAGTTCTCATGGACTTTCCTGCCTGAGCTGGATTTGAACTGTAATCCTCAGATCTCAGCCTCCTGAGTAGCTAGGATTATAGGTATGAGCCACCAGTGCCCAAGGATTGCAGTGGTAGAAGTCCTGCCTTGAATGAAAAAACTAAAGGGCAGCTTCCAGACCCTGTGTTCAAGCCCCAGTACTAGTGTGTGTGCACACACACTCAAAAAAAGAACTGAGGGCTGGGAAGGTGGCTCAATGGTAGAGCGCTTGCCTTGCATGCTTGAGGCCCTGGGTTCACTTCCTTAGCACCACATAAGCAGAAAAAAAAAGCCTGAAGTGGCGCTGTGGCTCAAGTGGTAGAGTGGTAGCCTTGAGCTGAAGAGCTGAGGGACAGAGTTCAGGCCCAGAGTTCAGGCCCCACTACTGGACCCCAAAGAAAAAAAAAAAGGAAAAAAGAACTGGACTGATAAGGCAAGCTTGGACATGTAGTTGTCTTAAAAATCCTTTTCTGGCAACTAGTGCCATGTGTATATCATGACACTGATAGCCAGTTGGCCAGAGTTGGCATCTGTGGGGAAGGACACTTTCTCAAGTCCTGGTAAGCCCTCTCAGGCTCACATTTTAGATGTGGACAGCTAAATACTGCCCACTGAGAACCCAATTCATGACCTTCGAGTGCTTTGGAACACTGTCCAATGAGCAGACACAGCTGTTTTTAACAGGGAATTAATTACAGACATAACTACTGTTTAGCTAATTCCCTGTGAAATGAAGCACACACAAAGCTTGCCCTGCACTGCCCTCTAGCGGATAGCATGCCTTTGACTTGCAGACATGGACCTAATGAAAACTATAGGCCCTCTCCTTAGGAGAACACATGTGCATCCACATCCATAAATGCTTGCATCCTAAATCCTTCTGAAACTGTCACTCAGATTAAGAAACTCTGCCACATATTCTAGTGATGCTCCGATCTCTTTGTAGGAGTCTAGAACAGTATAACCAACCTTTAGCACTTCTACCTTTTTATCCTATAGGCATCTCTGCTCATGTCTCACACTGAACTCATCTTCCTCCATCCTGGGGTCTCTTCCTGTGTTCTCTTCCCTGGTGAAAACCATCCAAACTAGATGTTCCAAATGTGTCCTTTTGTCTGTGTGTGTGTGTGTACACCAGTCCTGGGACTTGCACTCAGGGCCTAGGCATTGTCCCTGAGCTACTTCTGCTCAAGACTGCACTCTACCACCAGAGCTACAGATCCACTTCTGGCATTTTCGGTGATTAACTAGAGCTAAGTCTCACAGACTTCCCTGATGGGGCTGGCTTCAAACCATGATCATCAGCTCTTGGCTTCTTGAGTAGCTAGGATCACAAGTGCGAGCCATCGGCCCCTGGCTCCAAATTTGTCCTTTAATCCTCTCTCTGATCTCCCAGCTTTATCATCTCTGATTTTCCTCCCTGCTTACATCTCCACTACTGCTGTCTTAATGCAGGCATGTATCTACTGTCTCTTGCATGGATTTCCATAGTAGGCCCTGTCTCTATCTTTCCCTCAACCAATTTCAGCTGTGATAAAATAAAAACACAACAAAACAGTAACAAAAGATATGCCACATCACTTCCCAGATTTGCATATCCCATCTTTAGACATTAAAATTGTGCTTGTCCTGGGGCTTGAACTTGAGGCATTGTGCTTTTGCTTGACTTTCTCACTCAAGGCTAGTACTCTATCACTTGAATCCACACCTCTACTTCTGGCTTCTTTCTGGTTAATTGGAGAAGAGTCTCTTGGATTTGTCTGCCTAGTATGGCTTTGGACTTCAACCCTCAGATCTCAGCCTCCTGAGTATTAGGATTACAGTGCCTGGCCATTTTTGGACACTGCAAATAGTTAAAATTGTTTCCTTGTTTGGTGTAGTAGTGCATGTTTGTAATACAACACACAGAAGGGTGGACAGGAGGATCAAGAGTTCCAGTGTACTACAAAGCAAGATCCTGTCTCAGAAAACCATTGTGCTGTTACTATGTTGTCCTACTATGTTGTCAACTACTTAAGTCTCTTGGCAGTCAGGGGAAGTTCTTTTTTTTTGGGGGGGGGGGGGTCCTGGTCATGGGGCCTGAACTCTAGGCCTGGGCCCTGTCCCTCAGCTCTTCAGCTCAAGGCAACCACTCTACCACTTGAGCCATGTAGCACCACTTCCAGCTTTTTTCTTTTTGCTTATGTGGTGCTGAGGAATCGAACCCAGGGCCTCAGGCATGCAAGGCAAGCACTCTACCACTGAGCCACCTTCCCAGCCCCATGGGAAGTTCTTATATATTCCAAAGGCTTCTCCTCTCCAGGCTGAACAGACTCATGTTCTTAAACAGTAGCCTTTGAATTGGAAGGGTCTGAGTGACTTAGTGAGAAAGCTGAGGCCAACAAAGAGGGCTCCCTGAGACAAAGGCAGAACTGTGTCTAAGGTACTCTGTTCTCCAGCACTGAGCAAGCAGCTGGCACATATTCAGGGCTCCAAAAACCTTTGTGGAACAGGTACATTTGTGTCACAGAGGACCTTGTCTAGGGTGAATTGTTCTTAGAAAATCTGGACTGAATTCTTCGTTCCTTTCTCTTTTCTTTCCTTCCTTCTCCTTTCTTTCCCTTCCCTTTCCTTTCTTCTCTCTTTCTTGCTTGAACTGAGAGTCCTAGGTGCTGTCCCTTAGCTTTATTTTTGCTCAAGGCTATCCGTTGAGCTACACATTCACTTCTGGTTTTTTGATTAATTGGAGATAGTTTCATGGACTTTTCTGCCTGGGCTGGCTTCAAACCTTGATCCTCAGATCTCAGCCTCCTGAGTAGCTAGGATTATAGACATGATTTCTGTAACTTTCTTTGGTGGCTACTAGACCTCAGGTGAATTGACCTCTCTTTGCTTGTTTTCTCTTCTGCAAAATAGAGTAGTGGTACTATTTTGTAGGGTTATTATGGGGATTGGGCATATGAGGCACAGTGTTTGGCATCTGGAATATGATTGCACTAAATGGTGTACATTATAATCTCACCTAGCAACTCCAGTGGGTGTAGTATCCAGGTGTGTGCTTCTGTTGAGGGGGAGAAAATGTAAGCTGAATGCATTGTTTAAGCTGGGCACAGATAGTTTACACCTTAAATCCTAGCTTTTTGGGAGGCTCAGATGGGAAGGATTGTTTTGAGGCCTGCCTGGGCAGAAAAGTTATTGCAACCCTATCCCAAAACAAACAAAAAACAGGGTTGGAAGTGTGCTTGAGTGGTAGAGCACCAGCCTAGGAAATGTGAGGTCCTGATGTCAAACATCAGTACCACACACATAAAAGAGAATCCTTAAGGCAATTTAGCTAAGAATATGCTATCCTAAAGCTGGGTGGTGGTGGCTCATGCTTGTAACCCTAGCTACTTAGGAGGCTGAGGTGTGATGATTGAGGTTCAAAGCCAGCCTGGGCAACAAAGCCATAGAGCTGTGGCTCAAGTAATAAGAGTGCTAGCCTTGAGCAAAATAAACCTCAAGGACAGTTCAAGCTCCAAGACTGGTGAGTGCGCACATATATACAGAGACACACACTGTTATCCTACTGTATTGAAGCTTTGCAGATTGCATACAGGTAATGTTTTTATCTTCACCTATACAGGCAAGAGCTGGTAGTGGGTCTCACCAAAGAGCTTACCATGAACATCAGCCTAATGAACTCTGGGGAAGACTCCTTCATGACAAGCATGGCTTTGAGTTACCCCCAAAACTTACAGTTTAAGAAGATGTGGAAGGTATGAGAGCAGCTCTGGAAGCATGTTCACTTGTGCTTCCTTTGCTGTGTGCCTGTTTTTCTTTTAATTTTTTGGTACTACTACTGTGGCTTGAACTCAGGGCCTGGATGCTGCCCCTTAGCTGTACCAC